>NW_026988678.1:0-600000 GCF_030222135.1 Aotus nancymaae
TCTTAACTCTGCCAGTTGAATGCACACATTGACAACCTTTCAGTTAGATAGCTCCGATTTGTTTTTAGAAGCAGTTATTTCTCTGTGCAGCCCTGAGTCCCATTCACTCGGGAAAATCCCAAAGCAGCTCCTAGAAGAAACGTGTTTCTAACTCGCTGAATCGAAACATAGATTCAACTCTCTTAGGTGAATGAACGCACAGAAGATCAGGTTCAAGGAAACCTTTCTCCTGAGTTTCAGACGAAGTCTTACTGCTGATTCGTACATATGCCGGTATTGGGCTGGAAATGCCAGTTTTGGGATTCTGCACAGAAAGGGTTTGAAAACTGCTGAATCCACACATGAGTTTATCTCTGCCAGTTGAATGCACACATTGACAACCATTCAGTTAGATAGCTCCCTTTTCGTTTTAGAAGCAGATATTTCTCTATACAGCCTATGGTCAAATTCACTCGAGAAGATTCCAAAGCAGCTCCTAGAAGAAACGTGTTACTAACTCGCTGAATCTAAACATAGATTCAACTCTCTTAGGTGAACGTACACACAGCAGAGCAGTTTCAAGGAAACGTTTCTCCTGACTTTTAGACGAAGTCTTACTGTGGTTTCGTATATAGGCCGGTATTGCGCCGGCAATCCCGAATTTGGGATTGTACACAGAAAGGGTTTGCAAATTGCTGAATCCACACATGAGATTAACTCTCTGAGTTGAATGCACACATTGACAGCTATTCAGGTAGATACCTCCGTTTTGCTTTTAGAAGCAGATATTTCTCTGTACAGCCTATGGTCCCATTGACTCGGGAATATCCCAACGCAGCTCCTGGAAGAAAACTGTTTCAAACTCGCTGAATCTAAACATAGATTCAACTCTCTTAGGTGAACAAACGCACAGAAGATCAGTTTCAAGGAAACGTTTCTCCGGAGTTTGAGACGATGTCTTACTGATGTTTCATATATTCCGGTATTGGGCTGGAAATGCCAGTTTTCGGTTTCTGCACAGAAAGGGTTTTCAAACTGCTGAATCCACACATGAGTTTAACTCTGTCAGTTGAATGCACACATTGACACTCATTCAGTTAGATAGCTCCGTTTTGGTTTTAGAAGCAAATATTTCTCTGTACAGCCTATGGTCGCATTCACTCGGGAATATCAAAATGCAGCTCCTAGAAGAAACGTGTCTCTAACTCGCTGAATCTAAACATACATTCATCTCTATTAGGTGAACGATCACACAGCAGAGCAGTTTCAAGGAAACTTTTCTCCTACGTTTTAGACAATGTCTTACTGCTGTTTCGTACATATGCTGGTATTGAGCAGGAAATGCCAGTTTTGGGATTCTGCACAGAAAGCGTTTGCAATCTGCTGAATCCACACGTGAGTTTAACTCTGACAGTTGAATGCACATATTGACAACCATTCAGTCGGATTGCTCCGTTTTGGTTTTATAACCAGATTTTTCTCTGTACAGCCTATGCTCCCATTCACTCTGGAATATCCCAACACAGCTCCTACAAGAAACGTCTTTCTAACTGGTTGAACCTAAACATAGAATCAACTCACTTAGGTTAACGAACGCACAGCAGAGCAGTTTCAAGGAAACGTTTCTCCTGAGTTTTAGACGAAGACTTACTGCTGTTTTCTACATATGCCAGTATTGGGCTGGAAATGCCAGGTTTGGGATTCTGCACAGAAAAGGTTGGCAAACTGCTGAATCCACATATGAGTTTAATCCACATATGAATGAATAATGGGTTGTCCCATTGACAACCATTCAGTTAGATAGATTCGTTTTGGTTTTAGAAGCAGATATTTCTCTGTACAGCCTGTGCTCCACTTTACTTGGGAATATCCCAATGCAGCTCCTGGAAGAAACGTGTTTCTAACTCGCTGAATCTAAACATAGATTCAACTCTCTTTGGTGAACGAACGCACAGAAGATCAGTTTCAAGGAAACCTTTCTCCGGAGTTTCAGACGAAGTCTTACTGCCGTTTCGTACACATGCCGGTATTGGGCTGGATATGCCTGTTTTGGGATTCTGTACAGTAAGTGTTTGCAAACTGCTGATTCGACACATGAGTTTAACTCTGTCAGTTGAATGCGCACATTGACAACCATTCAGTTAGATAGCTCCCTTTTCGTTTTAGAAGCAGATATTTCTCTGTACAACCTACGGTCCCATTCACTCGGGAATATCCCAACGCAGCTCCTAGAAAAACGTGTTACTATCTCGCTGAAACTAAACATAGATACAACTCTCTTAGGTGAACGAACGCACAGCAGAGCAGTTTCAGGGAAACGTTTCTCCTGAGTTTTAGACGAAGTCTTACTGTGGTTTCGTATATATGCCAGTATTGGGCTGGAAATGCCGGTTTTTGGGATTCTGCACAGAAAGGGTTTGCAAACGGCTGAATCCACACATGAGTTTAGCTCTGTGAGTTGAATGCACACATTAACAACTATTCATTTAGATACCTCCGTTTTGGTTTTAGAAGCAGGTGTTTCTCTCTACAGCCTATGGTCCCATTCACTCCGGAATATCCCAACGCAGCTCCTAGAAGAAACGTGTTTCTAACTCGCTGAATCTAAACATAGATTCAACTCTCTTAGGTGAACGAACGCACAGAAGATCAGTTTCAAGTAAACGGTTCTCCTGAGTTTTAGACGAAGTCTTACAGCTGTTTCGTACATATGCCTGTATTGGGCTGGAAATGCCAGTTTTGGGATTCTGCACAGAAAGGGTTTTCAAGCTGCTAAATCCACACATGAGTTTAACTCTGTCAGTTGAATGCACACATTGACAGTCCTTTCAGTTAGATAGCTCCGTTTTGGTTTTAGAAGCAGATATTTCTCTGAAAAGACCTGAGTCCCATTCACTCGGGAATATCAAAACGCAGCTCCTAGAAGAAACGTGTTTGTAACTCGCTGAATCTAAACATAGATTCAACTCTCTTAGGTGAACGAATGCACAGCAGAGAAGTTTCAAGAAAACCTTTCTCCTGACTTTTAGACGAAGCCTTACTGCTGTTTTGCACAAATGTCGGCATTGGACTGGAAATGCCGGTTTTGGGATTCTGCACAGAAAGGGTTTGCAAAATTCCTGAATCCACACATGAGTTTAACTCTCTGTGTTGAATGCTCACATTGACAACTATATCAGTTAGATACCTCCGTATGGCTTTTAGAAACAGATATTTCTCTGTACAGCCTATGGTCCCATTCACTCGGGAATATCCCAACGCAGCTCCTACAAGAAACGTGTTCTAACTCGCTGAATCTAAACATAGATTCAACTCTCTTAGGTGAATGAACGCACAGAAGATCAGTTTCAAGGAAACCTTTCTCCTGAGGTTTTTAGACGAAGTTTTTACTGCTGTTTCGTACATATGCCGTTGTTGGGCTGGAAATGTCGGTTTTGGGATTCTGCACAGAAAGTGTTTGCAAACTGCTAAATCCACACATCAGTTTAACTCTGTCAGTTGAATGCACAAATTGACAGTCATTCAGTTAGATAGGTCCGTTTGGTTTTAGAATCAGATATTTCTCTGTACAGACCTAAGTCCCATTCACTCGGGAATATCAAAAACGCAGCTCCAAGAAGAAACGTGTTTCTAACTCGCTGAATCTAAACATAGATTCAACTCTCTTAGGTAAACGATCGTACAGCAGAACAGTTTCAAGGAAACGTTTCTCCTGAGTTTTAGACGAAGTCTTACTGCTGTTTCGTACTTATGCCGTTGTTGGGCTGGAAATGCCAGTTTTGGGATTCTGCACAGAACGGTGTTGAAAATTGCTGAATCGACACATAGAGTGTAACTCTGTCAGTTGAATGCACACATTGACAACCATTCAGTTAGATGGCTCCATTTTGGTTTTCGAAGCAGATATTTCTCTGTACAGTCTATGTGCGCATTCACTCGGGAATATCCCAACGCAGCTCCTAGAAGAAACGTGTTATTAACTCGCTGAATACAAACATAGATTCAACTCTCTTAGGTGAATGAACGCACAGCAGGGCAGTTTCAAGGAAACGATTCTCCTGAGTTTCAGACGAAATCTTACTGCCCTTTTGTACATATGCCGGTATTGGGCTGGAAATGCCAGTTTTGGGATTCTGCACAGAAAGTGTTTGCAAACTGCTGATTCCACACATGAGTTTAACTCTGCCAGTTGAATGCACACATTGACAACCTTTCAGTTAGATAGCTCCGATTTGTTTTTAGAAGCAGTTATTTCTCTGTGCAGCCCCTGAGTCCCATTCACTCGGGAAAATCCCAAAGCAGCTCCTAGAAGAAACGTGTTTCTAACTCGCTGAATCGAAACATAGATTCAACTCTCTTAGGTGAATGAACGCACAGAAGATCAGGTTCAAGGAAACCTTTCTCCTGAGTTTCAGACGAAGTCTTACTGCTGATTCGTACATATGCCGGTATTGGGCTGGAAATGCCAGTTTTGGGATTCTGCACAGAAAGGGTTTGAAAACTGCTGAATCCACACATGAGTTTATCTCTGCCAGTTGAATGCACACATTGACAACCATTCAGTTAGATAGCTCCCTTTTCGTTTTAGAAGCAGATATTTCTCTATACAGCCTATGGTCAAATTCACTCGAGAAGATTCCAAAGCAGCTCCTAGAAGAAACGTGTTACTAACTCGCTGAATCTAAACATAGATTCAACTCTCTTAGGTGAACGTACACACAGCAGAGCAGTTTCAAGGAAACGTTTCTCCTGACCTTTTAGACGAAGTCTTACTGTGGTTTCGTATATAGGCCGGTATTGCGCCGGCAATCCCGAATTTTGGGATTGTACACAGAAAGGGTTTGCAAATTGCTGAATCCACACATGAGATTAACTCTCTGAGTTGAATGCACACATTGACAGCTATTCAGGTAGATACCTCCGTTTTGCTTTTAGAAGCAGATATTTCTCTGTACAGCCTATGGTCCCCATTGACTCGGGAATATCCCAACGCAGCTCCTGGAAGAAAACTGTTTCAAACTCGCTGAATCTAAACATAGATTCAACTCTCTTAGGTGAACAAACGCACAGAAGATCAGTTTCAAGGAAACGTTTCTCCGGAGTTTGAGACGATGTCTTACTGATGTTTCATATATTCCGGTATTGGGCTGGAAATGCCAGTTTTCGGTTTCTGCACAGAAAGGGTTTTCAAACTGCTGAATCCACACATGAGTTTAACTCTGTCAGTTGAATGCACACATTGACACTCATTCAGTTAGATAGCTCCGTTTTGGTTTTAGAAGCAAATATTTCTCTGTACAGCTATGGTCGCATTCACTCGGGAATATCAAAATGCAGCTCCTAGAAGAAACGTGTCTCTAACTCGCTGAATCTAAACATACATTCATCTCTATTAGGTGAACGATCACACAGCAGAGCAGTTTCAAGGAAACTTTTCTCCTACGTTTTAGACAATGTCTTACTGCTGTTTCGTACATATGCTGGTATTGAGCAGGAAATGCCAGTTTTGGGATTCTGCACAGAAAGCGTTCGCAATCTGCTGAATCCACACGTGAGTTTAACTCTGACAGTTGAATGCACATATTGACAACCATTCAGTCGGATTGCTCCGTTTTGGTTTTATAACCAGATTTTTCTCTGTACAGCCTATGCTCCCATTCACTCTGGAATATCCCAACACAGCTCCTACAAGAAACGTCTTTCTAACTGGTTGAACCTAAACATAGAATCAACTCACTTAGGTTAACGAACGCACAGCAGAGCAGTTTCAAGGAAACGTTTCTCCTGAGTTTTAGACGAAGACTTACTGCTGTTTTCTACATATGCCAGTATTGGGCTGGAAATGCCAGGTTTGGGATTCTGCACAGAAAAGGTTGGCAAACTGCTGAATCCACATATGAGTTTAATCCACATATGAATGAATAATGGGTTGTCCCATTGACAACCATTCAGTTAGATAGATTCGTTTTGGTTTTAGAAGCAGCTATTTCTCTGTACAGCCTGTGCTCCACTTTACTTGGGAATATCCCAATGCAGCTCCTGGAAGAAACGTGTTTCTAACTCGCTGAATCTAAACATAGATTCAACTCTCTTTGGTGAACGAACGCACAGAAGATCAGTTTCAAGGAAACCTTTCTCCGGAGTTTCAGACGAAGTCTTACTGCCGTTTCGTACACATGCCGGTATTGGGCTGGATATGCCTGTTTTGGGATTCTGTACAGAAAGTGTTTGCAAACTGCTGATTCGACACATGAGTTTAACTCTGTCAGTTGAATGCGCACATTGACAACCATTCAGTTAGATAGCTCCCTTTTCGTTTTAGAAGCAGATATTTCTCTGTACAACCTACGGTCCCATTCACTCGGGAATATCCCAACGCAGCTCCTAGAAAAACGTGTTACTATCTCGCTGAAACTAAACATAGATACAACTCTCTTAGGTGAACGAACGCACAGCAGAGCAGTTTCAGGGAAACGTTTCTCCTGAGTTTTAGACGAAGTCTTACTGTGGTTTCGTATATATGCCAGTATTGGGCTGGAAATGCCGGTTTTGGGATTCTGCACAGAAAGGGTTTGCAAACGGCTGAATCCACACATGAGTTTAGCTCTGTGAGTTGAATGCACACATTAACAACTATTCATTTAGATACCTCCGTTTTGGTTTTAGAAGCAGGTGTTTCTCTCTACAGCCTATGGTCCCATTCACTCCGGAATATCCCAACGCAGCTCCTAGAAGAAACGTGTTTCTAACTCGCTGAATCTAAACATAGATTCAACTCTCTTAGGTGAACGAACGCACAGAAGATCAGTTTCAAGTAAACGGTCTCTCCTGAGTTTTAGACGAAGTCTTACAGCTGTTTCGTACATATGCCTGTATTGGGCTGGAAATGCCAGTTTTGGGATTCTGCACAGAAAGGGTTTTCAAGCTGCTAAATCCACACATGAGTTTAACTCTGTCAGTTGAATGCACACATTGACAGTCCTTCAGTTAGATAGCTCCGTTTTGGTTTTAGAAGCAGATATTTCTCTGAAAAGACCTGAGTCCCATTCACTCGGGAATATCAAAACGCAGCTCCTAGAAGAAACGTGTTTGTAACTCGCTGAATCTAAACATAGATTCAACTCTCTTAGGTGAACGAATGCACAGCAGAGAAGTTTCAAGAAAACCTTTCTCCTGACTTTTAGACGAAGCCTTACTGCTGTTTTGCACAAATGTCGGCATTGGACTGGAAATGCCGGTTTTGGGATTCTGCACAGAAAGGGTTTGCAAATTCCTGAATCCACACATGAGTTTAACTCTCTGTGTTGAATGCTCACATTGACAACTATTCAGTTAGATACCTCCGTATGGCTTTTAGAAACAGATATTTCTCTGTACAGCCTATGGTCCCATTCACTCGGGAATATCCCAACGCAGCTCCTACAAGAAACGTGTTTCTAACTCGCTGAATCTAAACATAGATTCAACTCTCTTAGGTGAATGAACGCACAGAAGATCAGTTTCAAGGAAACCTTTCTCCTGAGTTTTAGACGAAGTTTTACTGCTGTTTCGTACATATGCCGTTGTTGGGCTGGAAATGTCGGTTTTGGGATTCTGCACAGAAAGTGTTTGCAAACTGCTAAATCCACACATCAGTTTAACTCTGTCAGTTGAATGCACAAATTGACAGTCATTCAGTTAGATAGGTCCGTTTTGGTTTTAGAATCAGATATTTCTCTGTACAGACCTAAGTCCCATTCACTCGGGAATATCAAAACGCAGCTCCAAGAAGAAACGTGTTTCTAACTCGCTGAATCTAAACATAGATTCAACTCTCTTAGGTAAACGATCGTACAGCAGAACAGTTTCAAGGAAACGTTTCTCCTGAGTTTTAGACGAAGTCTTACTGCTGTTTCGTACTTATGCCGTTGTTGGGCTGGAAATGCCAGTTTTGGGATTCTGCACAGAACGGTGTTGAAAATTGCTGAATCGACACATGAGTGTAACTCTGTCAGTTGAATGCACACATTGACAACCATTCAGTTAGATGGCTCCATTTTGGTTTTCGAAGCAGATATTTCTCTGTACAGTCTATGTGCGCATTCACTCGGGAATATCCCAACGCAGCTCCTAGAAGAAACGTGTTATTAACTCGCTGAATACAAACATAGATTCAACTCTCTTAGGTGAATGAACGCACAGCAGGGCAGTTTCAAGGAAACGATTCTCCTGAGTTTCAGACGAAATCTTACTGCCCTTTTGTACATATGCCGGTATTGGGCTGGAAATGCCAGTTTTGGGATTCTGCACAGAAAGTGTTTGCAAACTGCTGATTCCACACATGAGTTTAACTCTGCCAGTTGAATGCACACATTGACAACCTTTCAGTTAGATAGCTCCGATTTGTTTTTAGAAGCAGTTATTTCTCTGTGCAGCCCTGAGTCCCATTCACTCGGGAAAATCCCAAAGCAGCTCCTAGAAGAAACGTGTTTCTAACTCGCTGAATCGAAACATAGATTCAACTCTCTTAGGTGAATGAACGCACAGAAGATCAGGTTCAAGGAAACCTTTCTCCTGAGTTTCAGACGAAGTCTTACTGCTGATTCGTACATATGCCGGTATTGGGCTGGAAATGCCAGTTTTGGGATTCTGCACAGAAAGGGTTTGAAAACTGCTGAATCCACACATGAGTTTATCTCTGCCAGTTGAATGCACACATTGACAACCATTCAGTTAGATAGCTCCCTTTTCGTTTTAGAAGCAGATATTTCTCTATACAGCCTATGGTCAAATTCACTCGAGAAGATTCCAAAGCAGCTCCTAGAAGAAACGTGTTACTAACTCGCTGAATCTAAACATAGATTCAACTCTCTTAGGTGAACGTACACACAGCAGAGCAGTTTCAAGGAAACGTTTCTCCTGACTTTTAGACGAAGTCTTACTGTGGTTTCGTATATAGGCCGGTATTGCGCCGGCAATCCCGAATTTGGGATTGTACACAGAAAGGGTTTGCAAATTGCTGAATCCACACATGAGATTAACTCTCTGAGTTGAATGCACACATTGACAGCTATTCAGGTAGATACCTCCGTTTTGCTTTTAGAAGCAGATATTTCTCTGTACAGCCTATGGTCCCATTGACTCGGGAATATCCCAACGCAGCTCCTGGAAGAAAACTGTTTCAAACTCGCTGAATCTAAACATAGATTCAACTCTCTTAGGTGAACAAACGCACAGAAGATCAGTTTCAAGGAAACGTTTCTCCGGAGTTTGAGACGATGTCTTACTGATGTTTCATATATTCCGGTATTGGGCTGGAAATGCCAGTTTTCGGTTTCTGCACAGAAAGGGTTTTCAAACTGCTGAATCCACACATGAGTTTAACTCTGTCAGTTGAATGCACACATTGACACTCATTCAGTTAGATAGCTCCGTTTTGGTTTTAGAAGCAAATATTTCTCTGTACAGCCTATGGTCGCATTCACTCGGGAATATCAAAATGCAGCTCCTAGAAGAAACGTGTCTCTAACTCGCTGAATCTAAACATACATTCATCTCTATTAGGTGAACGATCACACAGCAGAGCAGTTTCAAGGAAACTTTTCTCCTACGTTTTAGACAATGTCTTACTGCTGTTTCGTACATATGCTGGTATTGAGCAGGAAATGCCAGTTTTGGGATTCTGCACAGAAAGCGTTCGCAATCTGCTGAATCCACACGTGAGTTTAACTCTGACAGTTGAATGCACATATTGACAACCATTCAGTCGGATTGCTCCGTTTTGGTTTTATAACCAGATTTTTCTCTGTACAGCCTATGCTCCCATTCACTCTGGAATATCCCAACACAGCTCCTACAAGAAACGTCTTTCTAACTGGTTGAACCTAAACATAGAATCAACTCACTTAGGTTAACGAACGCACAGCAGAGCAGTTTCAAGGAAACGTTTCTCCTGAGTTTTAGACGAAGACTTACTGCTGTTTTCTACATATGCCAGTATTGGGCTGGAAATGCCAGGTTTGGGATTCTGCACAGAAAAGGTTGGCAAACTGCTGAATCCACATATGAGTTTAATCCACATATGAATGAATAATGGGTTGTCCCATTGACAACCATTCAGTTAGATAGATTCGTTTTGGTTTTAGAAGCAGCTATTTCTCTGTACAGCCTGTGCTCCACTTTACTTGGGAATATCCCAATGCAGCTCCTGGAAGAAACGTGTTTCTAACCCGCTGAATCTAAACATAGATTCAACTCTCTTTGGTGAACGAACGCACAGAAGATCAGTTTCAAGGAAACCTTTCTCCGGAGTTTCAGACGAAGTCTTACTGCCGTTTCGTACACATGCCGGTATTGGGCTGGATATGCCTGTTTTGGGATTCTGTACAGAAAGTGTTTGCAAACTGCTGATTCGACACATGAGTTTAACTCTGTCAGTTGAATGCGCACATTGACAACCATTCAGTTAGATAGCTCCCTTTTCGTTTTAGAAGCAGATATTTCTCTGTACAACCTACGGTCCCATTCACTCGGGAATATCCCAACGCAGCTCCTAGAAAAACGTGTTACTATCTCGCTGAAACTAAACATAGATACAACTCTCTTAGGTGAACGAACGCACAGCAGAGCAGTTTCAGGGAAACGTTTCTCCTGAGTTTTAGACGAAGTCTTACTGTGGTTTCGTATATATGCCAGTATTGGGCTGGAAATGCCGGTTTTGGGATTCTGCACAGAAAGGGTTTGCAAACGGCTGAATCCACACATGAGTTTAGCTCTGTGAGTTGAATGCACACATTAACAACTATTCATTTAGATACCTCCGTTTTGGTTTTAGAAGCAGGTGTTTCTCTCTACAGCCTATGGTCCCATTCACTCCGGAATATCCCAACGCAGCTCCTAGAAGAAACGTGTTTCTAACTCGCTGAATCTAAACATAGATTCAACTCTCTTAGGTGAACGAACGCACAGAAGATCAGTTTCAAGTAAACGGTTCTCCTGAGTTTTAGACGAAGTCTTACAGCTGTTTCGTACATATGCCTGTATTGGGCTGGAAATGCCAGTTTTGGGATTCTGCACAGAAAGGGTTTTCAAGCTGCTAAATCCACACATGAGTTTAACTCTGTCAGTTGAATGCACACATTGACAGTCCTTCAGTTAGATAGCTCCGTTTTGGTTTTAGAAGCAGATATTTCTCTGAAAAGACCTGAGTCCCATTCACTCGGGAATATCAAAACGCAGCTCCTAGAAGAAACGTGTTTGTAACTCGCTGAATCTAAACATAGATTCAACTCTCTTAGGTGAACGAATGCACAGCAGAGAAGTTTCAAGAAAACCTTTCTCCTGACTTTTAGACGAAGCCTTACTGCTGTTTTGCACAAATGTCGGCATTGGACTGGAAATGCCGGTTTTGGGATTCTGCACAGAAAGGGTTTGCAAATTCCTGAATCCACACATGAGTTTAACTCTCTGTGTTGAATGCTCACATTGACAACTATTCAGTTAGATACCTCCGTATGGCTTTTAGAAACAGATATTTCTCTGTACAGCCTATGGTCCCATTCACTCGGGAATATCCCAACGCAGCTCCTACAAGAAACGTGTTTCTAACTCGCTGAATCTAAACATAGATTCAACTCTCTTAGGTGAATGAACGCACAGAAGATCAGTTTCAAGGAAACCTTTCTCCTGAGTTTTAGACGAAGTTTTACTGCTGTTTCGTACATATGCCGTTGTTGGGCTGGAAATGTCGGTTTTGGGATTCTGCACAGAAAGTGTTTGCAAACTGCTAAATCCACACATCAGTTTAACTCTGTCAGTTGAATGCACAAATTGACAGTCATTCAGTTAGATAGGTCCGTTTTGGTTTTAGAATCAGATATTTCTCTGTACAGACCTAAGTCCCATTCACTCGGGAATATCAAAACGCAGCTCCAAGAAGAAACGTGTTTCTAACTCGCTGAATCTAAACATAGATTCAACTCTCTTAGGTAAACGATCGTACAGCAGAACAGTTTCAAGGAAACGTTTCTCCTGAGTTTTAGACGAAGTCTTACTGCTGTTTCGTACTTATGCCGTTGTTGGGCTGGAAATGCCAGTTTTGGGATTCTGCACAGAACGGTGTTGAAAATTGCTGAATCGACACATGAGTGTAACTCTGTCAGTTGAATGCACACATTGACAACCATTCAGTTAGATGGCTCCATTTTGGTTTTCGAAGCAGATATTTCTCTGTACAGTCTATGTGCGCATTCACTCGGGAATATCCCAACGCAGCTCCTAGAAGAAACGTGTTATTAACTCGCTGAATACAAACATAGATTCAACTCTCTTAGGTGAATGAACGCACAGCAGGGCAGTTTCAAGGAAACGATTCTCCTGAGTTTCAGACGAAATCTTACTGCCCTTTTGTACATATGCCGGTATTGGGCTGGAAATGCCAGTTTTGGGATTCTGCACAGAAAGTGTTTGCAAACTGCTGATTCCACACATGAGTTTAACTCTGCCAGTTGAATGCACACATTGACAACCTTTCAGTTAGATAGCTCCGATTTGTTTTTAGAAGCAGTTATTTCTCTGTGCAGCCCTGAGTCCCATTCACTCGGGAAAATCCCAAAGCAGCTCCTAGAAGAAACGTGTTTCTAACTCGCTGAATCGAAACATAGATTCAACTCTCTTAGGTGAATGAACGCACAGAAGATCAGGTTCAAGGAAACCTTTCTCCTGAGTTTCAGACGAAGTCTTACTGCTGATTCGTACATATGCCGGTATTGGGCTGGAAATGCCAGTTTTGGGATTCTGCACAGAAAGGGTTTGAAAACTGCTGAATCCACACATGAGTTTATCTCTGCCAGTTGAATGCACACATTGACAACCATTCAGTTAGATAGCTCCCTTTTCGTTTTAGAAGCAGATATTTCTCTATACAGCCTATGGTCAAATTCACTCGAGAAGATTCCAAAGCAGCTCCTAGAAGAAACGTGTTACTAACTCGCTGAATCTAAACATAGATTCAACTCTCTTAGGTGAACGTACACACAGCAGAGCAGTTTCAAGGAAACGTTTCTCCTGACTTTTAGACGAAGTCTTACTGTGGTTTCGTATATAGGCCGGTATTGCGCCGGCAATCCCGAATTTGGGATTGTACACAGAAAGGGTTTGCAAATTGCTGAATCCACACATGAGATTAACTCTCTGAGTTGAATGCACACATTGACAGCTATTCAGGTAGATACCTCCGTTTTGCTTTTAGAAGCAGATATTTCTCTGTACAGCCTATGGTCCCATTGACTCGGGAATATCCCAACGCAGCTCCTGGAAGAAAACTGTTTCAAACTCGCTGAATCTAAACATAGATTCAACTCTCTTAGGTGAACAAACGCACAGAAGATCAGTTTCAAGGAAACGTTTCTCCGGAGTTTGAGACGATGTCTTACTGATGTTTCATATATTCCGGTATTGGGCTGGAAATGCCAGTTTTCGGTTTCTGCACAGAAAGGGTTTTCAAACTGCTGAATCCACACATGAGTTTAACTCTGTCAGTTGAATGCACACATTGACACTCATTCAGTTAGATAGCTCCGTTTTGGTTTTAGAAGCAAATATTTCTCTGTACAGCCTATGGTCGCATTCACTCGGGAATATCAAAATGCAGCTCCTAGAAGAAACGTGTCTCTAACTCGCTGAATCTAAACATACATTCATCTCTATTAGGTGAACGATCACACAGCAGAGCAGTTTCAAGGAAACTTTTCTCCTACGTTTTAGACAATGTCTTACTGCTGTTTCGTACATATGCTGGTATTGAGCAGGAAATGCCAGTTTTGGGATTCTGCACAGAAAGCGTTCGCAATCTGCTGAATCCACACGTGAGTTTAACTCTGACAGTTGAATGCACATATTGACAACCATTCAGTCGGATTGCTCCGTTTTGGTTTTATAACCAGATTTTTCTCTGTACAGCCTATGCTCCCATTCACTCTGGAATATCCCAACACAGCTCCTACAAGAAACGTCTTTCTAACTGGTTGAACCTAAACATAGAATCAACTCACTTAGGTTAACGAACGCACAGCAGAGCAGTTTCAAGGAAACGTTTCTCCTGAGTTTTAGACGAAGACTTACTGCTGTTTTCTACATATGCCAGTATTGGGCTGGAAATGCCAGGTTTGGGATTCTGCACAGAAAAGGTTGGCAAACTGCTGAATCCACATATGAGTTTAATCCACATATGAATGAATAATGGGTTGTCCCATTGACAACCATTCAGTTAGATAGATTCGTTTTGGTTTTAGAAGCAGATATTTCTCTGTACAGCCTGTGCTCCACTTTACTTGGGAATATCCCAATGCAGCTCCTGGAAGAAACGTGTTTCTAACCCGCTGAATCTAAACATAGATTCAACTCTCTTTGGTGAACGAACGCACAGAAGATCAGTTTCAAGGAAACCTTTCTCCGGAGTTTCAGACGAAGTCTTACTGCCGTTTCGTACACATGCCGGTATTGGGCTGGATATGCCTGTTTTGGGATTCTGTACAGAAAGTGTTTGCAAACTGCTGATTCGACACATGAGTTTAACTCTGTCAGTTGAATGCGCACATTGACAACCATTCAGTTAGATAGCTCCCTTTTCGTTTTAGAAGCAGATATTTCTCTGTACAACCTACGGTCCCATTCACTCGGGAATATCCCAACGCAGCTCCTAGAAAAACGTGTTACTATCTCGCTGAAACTAAACATAGATACAACTCTCTTAGGTGAACGAACGCACAGCAGAGCAGTTTCAGGGAAACGTTTCTCCTGAGTTTTAGACGAAGTCTTACTGTGGTTTCGTATATATGCCAGTATTGGGCTGGAAATGCCGGTTTTGGGATTCTGCACAGAAAGGGTTTGCAAACGGCTGAATCCACACATGAGTTTAGCTCTGTGAGTTGAATGCACACATTAACAACTATTCATTTAGATACCTCCGTTTTGGTTTTAGAAGCAGGTGTTTCTCTCTACAGCCTATGGTCCCATTCACTCCGGAATATCCCAACGCAGCTCCTAGAAGAAACGTGTTTCTAACTCGCTGAATCTAAACATAGATTCAACTCTCTTAGGTGAACGAACGCACAGAAGATCAGTTTCAAGTAAACGGTTCTCCTGAGTTTTAGACGAAGTCTTACAGCTGTTTCGTACATATGCCTGTATTGGGCTGGAAATGCCAGTTTTGGGATTCTGCACAGAAAGGGTTTTCAAGCTGCTAAATCCACACATGAGTTTAACTCTGTCAGTTGAATGCACACATTGACAGTCCTTCAGTTAGATAGCTCCGTTTTGGTTTTAGAAGCAGATATTTCTCTGAAAAGACCTGAGTCCCATTCACTCGGGAATATCAAAACGCAGCTCCTAGAAGAAACGTGTTTGTAACTCGCTGAATCTAAACATAGATTCAACTCTCTTAGGTGAACGAATGCACAGCAGAGAAGTTTCAAGAAAACCTTTCTCCTGACTTTTAGACGAAGCCTTACTGCTGTTTTGCACAAATGTCGGCATTGGACTGGAAATGCCGGTTTTGGGATTCTGCACAGAAAGGGTTTGCAAATTCCTGAATCCACACATGAGTTTAACTCTCTGTGTTGAATGCTCACATTGACAACTATTCAGTTAGATACCTCCGTATGGCTTTTAGAAACAGATATTTCTCTGTACAGCCTATGGTCCCATTCACTCGGGAATATCCCAACGCAGCTCCTACAAGAAACGTGTTTCTAACTCGCTGAATCTAAACATAGATTCAACTCTCTTAGGTGAATGAACGCACAGAAGATCAGTTTCAAGGAAACCTTTCTCCTGAGTTTTAGACGAAGTTTTACTGCTGTTTCGTACATATGCCGTTGTTGGGCTGGAAATGTCGGTTTTGGGATTCTGCACAGAAAGTGTTTGCAAACTGCTAAATCCACACATCAGTTTAACTCTGTCAGTTGAATGCACAAATTGACAGTCATTCAGTTAGATAGGTCCGTTTTGGTTTTAGAATCAGATATTTCTCTGTACAGACCTAAGTCCCATTCACTCGGGAATATCAAAACGCAGCTCCAAGAAGAAACGTGTTTCTAACTCGCTGAATCTAAACATAGATTCAACTCTCTTAGGTAAACGATCGTACAGCAGAACAGTTTCAAGGAAACGTTTCTCCTGAGTTTTAGACGAAGTCTTACTGCTGTTTCGTACTTATGCCGTTGTTGGGCTGGAAATGCCAGTTTTGGGATTCTGCACAGAACGGTGTTGAAAATTGCTGAATCGACACATGAGTGTAACTCTGTCAGTTGAATGCACACATTGACAACCATTCAGTTAGATGGCTCCATTTTGGTTTTCGAAGCAGATATTTCTCTGTACAGTCTATGTGCGCATTCACTCGGGAATATCCCAACGCAGCTCCTAGAAGAAACGTGTTATTAACTCGCTGAATACAAACATAGATTCAACTCTCTTAGGTGAATGAACGCACAGCAGGGCAGTTTCAAGGAAACGATTCTCCTGAGTTTCAGACGAAATCTTACTGCCCTTTTGTACATATGCCGGTATTGGGCTGGAAATGCCAGTTTTGGGATTCTGCACAGAAAGTGTTTGCAAACTGCTGATTCCACACATGAGTTTAACTCTGCCAGTTGAATGCACACATTGACAACCTTTCAGTTAGATAGCTCCGATTTGTTTTTAGAAGCAGTTATTTCTCTGTGCAGCCCTGAGTCCCATTCACTCGGGAAAATCCCAAAGCAGCTCCTAGAAGAAACGTGTTTCTAACTCGCTGAATCGAAACATAGATTCAACTCTCTTAGGTGAATGAACGCACAGAAGATCAGGTTCAAGGAAACCTTTCTCCTGAGTTTCAGACGAAGTCTTACTGCTGATTCGTACATATGCCGGTATTGGGCTGGAAATGCCAGTTTTGGGATTCTGCACAGAAAGGGTTTGAAAACTGCTGAATCCACACATGAGTTTATCTCTGCCAGTTGAATGCACACATTGACAACCATTCAGTTAGATAGCTCCCTTTTCGTTTTAGAAGCAGATATTTCTCTATACAGCCTATGGTCAAATTCACTCGAGAAGATTCCAAAGCAGCTCCTAGAAGAAACGTGTTACTAACTCGCTGAATCTAAACATAGATTCAACTCTCTTAGGTGAACGTACACACAGCAGAGCAGTTTCAAGGAAACGTTTCTCCTGACTTTTAGACGAAGTCTTACTGTGGTTTCGTATATAGGCCGGTATTGCGCCGGCAATCCCGAATTTGGGATTGTACACAGAAAGGGTTTGCAAATTGCTGAATCCACACATGAGATTAACTCTCTGAGTTGAATGCACACATTGACAGCTATTCAGGTAGATACCTCCGTTTTGCTTTTAGAAGCAGATATTTCTCTGTACAGCCTATGGTCCCATTGACTCGGGAATATCCCAACGCAGCTCCTGGAAGAAAACTGTTTCAAACTCGCTGAATCTAAACATAGATTCAACTCTCTTAGGTGAACAAACGCACAGAAGATCAGTTTCAAGGAAACGTTTCTCCGGAGTTTGAGACGATGTCTTACTGATGTTTCATATATTCCGGTATTGGGCTGGAAATGCCAGTTTTCGGTTTCTGCACAGAAAGGGTTTTCAAACTGCTGAATCCACACATGAGTTTAACTCTGTCAGTTGAATGCACACATTGACACTCATTCAGTTAGATAGCTCCGTTTTGGTTTTAGAAGCAAATATTTCTCTGTACAGCCTATGGTCGCATTCACTCGGGAATATCAAAATGCAGCTCCTAGAAGAAACGTGTCTCTAACTCGCTGAATCTAAACATACATTCATCTCTATTAGGTGAACGATCACACAGCAGAGCAGTTTCAAGGAAACTTTTCTCCTACGTTTTAGACAATGTCTTACTGCTGTTTCGTACATATGCTGGTATTGAGCAGGAAATGCCAGTTTTGGGATTCTGCACAGAAAGCGTTTGCAATCTGCTGAATCCACACGTGAGTTTAACTCTGACAGTTGAATGCACATATTGACAACCATTCAGTCGGATTGCTCCGTTTTGGTTTTATAACCAGATTTTTCTCTGTACAGCCTATGCTCCCATTCACTCTGGAATATCCCAACACAGCTCCTACAAGAAACGTCTTTCTAACTGGTTGAACCTAAACATAGAATCAACTCACTTAGGTTAACGAACGCACAGCAGAGCAGTTTCAAGGAAACGTTTCTCCTGAGTTTTAGACGAAGACTTACTGCTGTTTTCTACATATGCCAGTATTGGGCTGGAAATGCCAGGTTTGGGATTCTGCACAGAAAAGGTTGGCAAACTGCTGAATCCACATATGAGTTTAATCCACATATGAATGAATAATGGGTTGTCCCATTGACAACCATTCAGTTAGATAGATTCGTTTTGGTTTTAGAAGCAGATATTTCTCTGTACAGCCTGTGCTCCACTTTACTTGGGAATATCCCAATGCAGCTCCTGGAAGAAACGTGTTTCTAACCCGCTGAATCTAAACATAGATTCAACTCTCTTTGGTGAACGAACGCACAGAAGATCAGTTTCAAGGAAACCTTTCTCCGGAGTTTCAGACGAAGTCTTACTGCCGTTTCGTACACATGCCGGTATTGGGCTGGATATGCCTGTTTTGGGATTCTGTACAGAAAGTGTTTGCAAACTGCTGATTCGACACATGAGTTTAACTCTGTCAGTTGAATGCGCACATTGACAACCATTCAGTTAGATAGCTCCCTTTTCGTTTTAGAAGCAGATATTTCTCTGTACAACCTACGGTCCCATTCACTCGGGAATATCCCAACGCAGCTCCTAGAAAAACGTGTTACTATCTCGCTGAAACTAAACATAGATACAACTCTCTTAGGTGAACGAACGCACAGCAGAGCAGTTTCAGGGAAACGTTTCTCCTGAGTTTTAGACGAAGTCTTACTGTGGTTTCGTATATATGCCAGTATTGGGCTGGAAATGCCGGTTTTGGGATTCTGCACAGAAAGGGTTTGCAAACGGCTGAATCCACACATGAGTTTAGCTCTGTGAGTTGAATGCACACATTAACAACTATTCATTTAGATACCTCCGTTTTGGTTTTAGAAGCAGGTGTTTCTCTCTACAGCCTATGGTCCCATTCACTCCGGAATATCCCAACGCAGCTCCTAGAAGAAACGTGTTTCTAACTCGCTGAATCTAAACATAGATTCAACTCTCTTAGGTGAACGAACGCACAGAAGATCAGTTTCAAGTAAACGGTTCTCCTGAGTTTTAGACGAAGTCTTACAGCTGTTTCGTACATATGCCTGTATTGGGCTGGAAATGCCAGTTTTGGGATTCTGCACAGAAAGGGTTTTCAAGCTGCTAAATCCACACATGAGTTTAACTCTGTCAGTTGAATGCACACATTGACAGTCCTTCAGTTAGATAGCTCCGTTTTGGTTTTAGAAGCAGATATTTCTCTGAAAAGACCTGAGTCCCATTCACTCGGGAATATCAAAACGCAGCTCCTAGAAGAAACGTGTTTGTAACTCGCTGAATCTAAACATAGATTCAACTCTCTTAGGTGAACGAATGCACAGCAGAGAAGTTTCAAGAAAACCTTTCTCCTGACTTTTAGACGAAGCCTTACTGCTGTTTTGCACAAATGTCGGCATTGGACTGGAAATGCCGGTTTTGGGATTCTGCACAGAAAGGGTTTGCAAATTCCTGAATCCACACATGAGTTTAACTCTCTGTGTTGAATGCTCACATTGACAACTATTCAGTTAGATACCTCCGTATGGCTTTTAGAAACAGATATTTCTCTGTACAGCCTATGGTCCCATTCACTCGGGAATATCCCAACGCAGCTCCTACAAGAAACGTGTTTCTAACTCGCTGAATCTAAACATAGATTCAACTCTCTTAGGTGAATGAACGCACAGAAGATCAGTTTCAAGGAAACCTTTCTCCTGAGTTTTAGACGAAGTTTTACTGCTGTTTCGTACATATGCCGTTGTTGGGCTGGAAATGTCGGTTTTGGGATTCTGCACAGAAAGTGTTTGCAAACTGCTAAATCCACACATCAGTTTAACTCTGTCAGTTGAATGCACAAATTGACAGTCATTCAGTTAGATAGGTCCGTTTTGGTTTTAGAATCAGATATTTCTCTGTACAGACCTAAGTCCCATTCACTCGGGAATATCAAAACGCAGCTCCAAGAAGAAACGTGTTTCTAACTCGCTGAATCTAAACATAGATTCAACTCTCTTAGGCAAACGATCGTACAGCAGAACAGTTTCAAGGAAACGTTTCTCCTGAGTTTTAGACGAAGTCTTACTGCTGTTTCGTACTTATGCCGTTGTTGGGCTGGAAATGCCAGTTTTGGGATTCTGCACAGAACGGTGTTGAAAATTGCTGAATCGACACATGAGTGTAACTCTGTCAGTTGAATGCACACATTGACAACCATTCAGTTAGATGGCTCCATTTTGGTTTTCGAAGCAGATATTTCTCTGTACAGTCTATGTGCGCATTCACTCGGGAATATCCCATCGCAGCTCCTAGAAGAAACGTGTTATTAACTCGCTGAATACAAACATAGATTCAACTCTCTTAGGTGAATGAACGCACAGCAGGGCAGTTTCAAGGAAACGATTCTCCTGAGTTTCAGACGAAATCTTACTGCCCTTTTGTACATATGCCGGTATTGGGCTGGAAATGCCAGTTTTGGGATTCTGCACAGAAAGTGTTTGCAAACTGCTGATTCCACACATGAGTTTAACTCTGCCAGTTGAATGCACACATTGACAACCTTTCAGTTAGATAGCTCCGATTTGTTTTTAGAAGCAGTTATTTCTCTGTGCAGCCCTGAGTCCCATTCACTCGGGAAAATCCCAAAGCAGCTCCTAGAAGAAACGTGTTTCTAACTCGCTGAATCGAAACATAGATTCAACTCTCTTAGGTGAATGAACGCACAGAAGATCAGGTTCAAGGAAACCTTTCTCCTGAGTTTCAGACGAAGTCTTACTGCTGATTCGTACATATGCCGGTATTGAGCTGGAAATGCCAGTTTTGGGATTCTGCACAGAAAGGGTTTGAAAACTGCTGAATCCACACATGAGTTTATCTCTGCCAGTTGAATGCACACATTGACAACCATTCAGTTAGATAGCTCCCTTTTCGTTTTAGAAGCAGATATTTCTCTATACAGCCTATGGTCAAATTCACTCGAGAAGATTCCAAAGCAGCTCCTAGAAGAAACGTGTTACTAACTCGCTGAATCTAAACATAGATTCAACTCTCTTAGGTGAACGTACACACAGCAGAGCAGTTTCAAGGAAACGTTTCTCCTGACTTTTAGACGAAGTCTTACTGTGGTTTCGTATATAGGCCGGTATTGCGCCGGCAATCCCGAATTTGGGATTGTACACAGAAAGGGTTTGCAAATTGCTGAATCCACACATGAGATTAACTCTCTGAGTTGAATGCACACATTGACAGCTATTCAGGTAGATACCTCCGTTTTGCTTTTAGAAGCAGATATTTCTCTGTACAGCCTATGGTCCCATTGACTCGGGAATATCCCAACGCAGCTCCTGGAAGAAAACTGTTTCAAACTCGCTGAATCTAAACATAGATTCAACTCTCTTAGGTGAACAAACGCACAGAAGATCAGTTTCAAGGAAACGTTTCTCCGGAGTTTGAGACGATGTCTTACTGATGTTTCATATATTCCGGTATTGGGCTGGAAATGCCAGTTTTCGGTTTCTGCACAGAAAGGGTTTTCAAACTGCTGAATCCACACATGAGTTTAACTCTGTCAGTTGAATGCACACATTGACACTCATTCAGTTAGATAGCTCCGTTTTGGTTTTAGAAGCAAATATTTCTCTGTACAGCCTATGGTCGCATTCACTCGGGAATATCAAAATGCAGCTCCTAGAAGAAACGTGTCTCTAACTCGCTGAATCTAAACATACATTCATCTCTATTAGGTGAACGATCACACAGCAGAGCAGTTTCAAGGAAACTTTTCTCCTACGTTTTAGACAATGTCTTACTGCTGTTTCGTACATATGCTGGTATTGAGCAGGAAATGCCAGTTTTGGGATTCTGCACAGAAAGCGTTTGCAATCTGCTGAATCCACACGTGAGTTTAACTCTGACAGTTGAATGCACATATTGACAACCATTCAGTCGGATTGCTCCGTTTTGGTTTTATAACCAGATTTTTCTCTGTACAGCCTATGCTCCCATTCACTCTGGAATATCCCAACACAGCTCCTACAAGAAACGTCTTTCTAACTGGTTGAACCTAAACATAGAATCAACTCACTTAGGTTAACGAACGCACAGCAGAGCAGTTTCAAGGAAACGTTTCTCCTGAGTTTTAGACGAAGACTTACTGCTGTTTTCTACATATGCCAGTATTGGGCTGGAAATGCCAGGTTTGGGATTCTGCACAGAAAAGGTTGGCAAACTGCTGAATCCACATATGAGTTTAATCCACATATGAATGAATAATGGGTTGTCCCATTGACAACCATTCAGTTAGATAGATTCGTTTTGGTTTTAGAAGCAGCTATTTCTCTGTACAGCCTGTGCTCCACTTTACTTGGGAATATCCCAATGCAGCTCCTGGAAGAAACGTGTTTCTAACTCGCTGAATCTAAACATAGATTCAACTCTCTTTGGTGAACGAACGCACAGAAGATCAGTTTCAAGGAAACCTTTCTCCGGAGTTTCAGACGAAGTCTTACTGCCGTTTCGTACACATGCCGGTATTGGGCTGGATATGCCTGTTTTGGGATTCTGTACAGAAAGTGTTTGCAAACTGCTGATTCGACACATGAGTTTAACTCTGTCAGTTGAATGCGCACATTGACAACCATTCAGTTAGATAGCTCCCTTTTCGTTTTAGAAGCAGATATTTCTCTGTACAACCTACGGTCCCATTCACTCGGGAATATCCCAACGCAGCTCCTAGAAAAACGTGTTACTATCTCGCTGAAACTAAACATAGATACAACTCTCTTAGGTGAACGAACGCACAGCAGAGCAGTTTCAGGGAAACGTTTCTCCTGAGTTTTAGACGAAGTCTTACTGTGGTTTCGTATATATGCCAGTATTGGGCTGGAAATGCCGGTTTTGGGATTCTGCACAGAAAGGGTTTGCAAACGGCTGAATCCACACATGAGTTTAGCTCTGTGAGTTGAATGCACACATTAACAACTATTCATTTAGATACCTCCGTTTTGGTTTTAGAAGCAGGTGTTTCTCTCTACAGCCTATGGTCCCATTCACTCCGGAATATCCCAACGCAGCTCCTAGAAGAAACGTGTTTCTAACTCGCTGAATCTAAACATAGATTCAACTCTCTTAGGTGAACGAACGCACAGAAGATCAGTTTCAAGTAAACGGTTCTCCTGAGTTTTAGACGAAGTCTTACAGCTGTTTCGTACATATGCCTGTATTGGGCTGGAAATGCCAGTTTTGGGATTCTGCACAGAAAGGGTTTTCAAGCTGCTAAATCCACACATGAGTTTAACTCTGTCAGTTGAATGCACACATTGACAGTCCTTCAGTTAGATAGCTCCGTTTTGGTTTTAGAAGCAGATATTTCTCTGAAAAGACCTGAGTCCCATTCACTCGGGAATATCAAAACGCAGCTCCTAGAAGAAACGTGTTTGTAACTCGCTGAATCTAAACATAGATTCAACTCTCTTAGGTGAACGAATGCACAGCAGAGAAGTTTCAAGAAAACCTTTCTCCTGACTTTTAGACGAAGCCTTACTGCTGTTTTGCACAAATGTCGGCATTGGACTGGAAATGCCGGTTTTGGGATTCTGCACAGAAAGGGTTTGCAAATTCCTGAATCCACACATGAGTTTAACTCTCTGTGTTGAATGCTCACATTGACAACTATTCAGTTAGATACCTCCGTATGGCTTTTAGAAACAGATATTTCTCTGTACAGCCTATGGTCCCATTCACTCGGGAATATCCCAACGCAGCTCCTACAAGAAACGTGTTTCTAACTCGCTGAATCTAAACATAGATTCAACTCTCTTAGGTGAATGAACGCACAGAAGATCAGTTTCAAGGAAACCTTTCTCCTGAGTTTTAGACGAAGTTTTACTGCTGTTTCGTACATATGCCGTTGTTGGGCTGGAAATGTCGGTTTTGGGATTCTGCACAGAAAGTGTTTGCAAACTGCTAAATCCACACATCAGTTTAACTCTGTCAGTTGAATGCACAAATTGACAGTCATTCAGTTAGATAGGTCCGTTTTGGTTTTAGAATCAGATATTTCTCTGTACAGACCTAAGTCCCATTCACTCGGGAATATCAAAACGCAGCTCCAAGAAGAAACGTGTTTCTAACTCGCTGAATCTAAACATAGATTCAACTCTCTTAGGTAAACGATCGTACAGCAGAACAGTTTCAAGGAAACGTTTCTCCTGAGTTTTAGACGAAGTCTTACTGCTGTTTCGTACTTATGCCGTTGTTGGGCTGGAAATGCCAGTTTTGGGATTCTGCACAGAACGGTGTTGAAAATTGCTGAATCGACACATGAGTGTAACTCTGTCAGTTGAATGCACACATTGACAACCATTCAGTTAGATGGCTCCATTTTGGTTTTCGAAGCAGATATTTCTCTGTACAGTCTATGTGCGCATTCACTCGGGAATATCCCAACGCAGCTCCTAGAAGAAACGTGTTATTAACTCGCTGAATACAAACATAGATTCAACTCTCTTAGGTGAATGAACGCACAGCAGGGCAGTTTCAAGGAAACGATTCTCCTGAGTTTCAGACGAAATCTTACTGCCCTTTTGTACATATGCCGGTATTGGGCTGGAAATGCCAGTTTTGGGATTCTGCACAGAAAGTGTTTGCAAACTGCTGATTCCACACATGAGTTTAACTCTGCCAGTTGAATGCACACATTGACAACCTTTCAGTTAGATAGCTCCGATTTGTTTTTAGAAGCAGTTATTTCTCTGTGCAGCCCTGAGTCCCATTCACTCGGGAAAATCCCAAAGCAGCTCCTAGAAGAAACGTGTTTCTAACTCGCTGAATCGAAACATAGATTCAACTCTCTTAGGTGAATGAACGCACAGAAGATCAGGTTCAAGGAAACCTTTCTCCTGAGTTTCAGACGAAGTCTTACTGCTGATTCGTACATATGCCGGTATTGGGCTGGAAATGCCAGTTTTGGGATTCTGCACAGAAAGGGTTTGAAAACTGCTGAATCCACACATGAGTTTATCTCTGCCAGTTGAATGCACACATTGACAACCATTCAGTTAGATAGCTCCCTTTTCGTTTTAGAAGCAGATATTTCTCTATACAGCCTATGGTCAAATTCACTCGAGAAGATTCCAAAGCAGCTCCTAGAAGAAACGTGTTACTAACTCGCTGAATCTAAACATAGATTCAACTCTCTTAGGTGAACGTACACACAGCAGAGCAGTTTCAAGGAAACGTTTCTCCTGACTTTTAGACGAAGTCTTACTGTGGTTTCGTATATAGGCCGGTATTGCGCCGGCAATCCCGAATTTGGGATTGTACACAGAAAGGGTTTGCAAATTGCTGAATCCACACATGAGATTAACTCTCTGAGTTGAATGCACACATTGACAGCTATTCAGGTAGATACCTCCGTTTTGCTTTTAGAAGCAGATATTTCTCTGTACAGCCTATGGTCCCATTGACTCGGGAATATCCCAACGCAGCTCCTGGAAGAAAACTGTTTCAAACTCGCTGAATCTAAACATAGATTCAACTCTCTTAGGTGAACAAACGCACAGAAGATCAGTTTCAAGGAAACGTTTCTCCGGAGTTTGAGACGATGTCTTACTGATGTTTCATATATTCCGGTATTGGGCTGGAAATGCCAGTTTTCGGTTTCTGCACAGAAAGGGTTTTCAAACTGCTGAATCCACACATGAGTTTAACTCTGTCAGTTGAATGCACACATTGACACTCATTCAGTTAGATAGCTCCGTTTTGGTTTTAGAAGCAAATATTTCTCTGTACAGCCTATGGTCGCATTCACTCGGGAATATCAAAATGCAGCTCCTAGAAGAAACGTGTCTCTAACTCGCTGAATCTAAACATACATTCATCTCTATTAGGTGAATGATCACACAGCAGAGCAGTTTCAAGGAAACTTTTCTCCTACGTTTTAGACAATGTCTTACTGCTGTTTCGTACATATGCTGGTATTGAGCAGGAAATGCCAGTTTTGGGATTCTGCACAGAAAGCGTTCGCAATCTGCTGAATCCACACGTGAGTTTAACTCTGACAGTTGAATGCACATATTGACAACCATTCAGTCGGATTGCTCCGTTTTGGTTTTATAACCAGATTTTTCTCTGTACAGCCTATGCTCCCATTCACTCTGGAATATCCCAACACAGCTCCTACAAGAAACGTCTTTCTAACTGGTTGAACCTAAACATAGAATCAACTCACTTAGGTTAACGAAGGCACAGCAGAGCAGTTTCAAGGAAACGTTTCTCCTGAGTTTTAGACGAAGACTTACTGCTGTTTTCTACATATGCCAGTATTGGGCTGGAAATGCCAGGTTTGGGATTCTGCACAGAAAAGGTTGGCAAACTGCTGAATCCACATATGAGTTTAATCCACATATGAATGAATAATGGGTTGTCCCATTGACAACCATTCAGTTAGATAGATTCGTTTTGGTTTTAGAAGCAGATATTTCTCTGTACAGCCTGTGCTCCACTTTACTTGGGAATATCCCAATGCAGCTCCTGGAAGAAACGTGTTTCTAACCCGCTGAATCTAAACATAGATTCAACTCTCTTTGGTGAACGAACGCACAGAAGATCAGTTTCAAGGAAACCTTTCTCCGGAGTTTCAGACGAAGTCTTACTGCCGTTTCGTACACATGCCGGTATTGGGCTGGATATGCCTGTTTTGGGATTCTGTACAGAAAGTGTTTGCAAACTGCTGATTCGACACATGAGTTTAACTCTGTCAGTTGAATGCGCACATTGACAACCATTCAGTTAGATAGCTCCCTTTTCGTTTTAGAAGCAGATATTTCTCTGTACAACCTACGGTCCCATTCACTCGGGAATATCCCAACGCAGCTCCTAGAAAAACGTGTTACTATCTCGCTGAAACTAAACATAGATACAACTCTCTTAGGTGAACGAACGCACAGCAGAGCAGTTTCAGGGAAACGTTTCTCCTGAGTTTTAGACGAAGTCTTACTGTGGTTTCGTATATATGCCAGTATTGGGCTGGAAATGCCGGTTTTGGGATTCTGCACAGAAAGGGTTTGCAAACGGCTGAATCCACACATGAGTTTAGCTCTGTGAGTTGAATGCACACATTAACAACTATTCATTTAGATACCTCCGTTTTGGTTTTAGAAGCAGGTGTTTCTCTCTACAGCCTATGGTCCCATTCACTCCGGAATATCCCAACGCAGCTCCTAGAAGAAACGTGTTTCTAACTCGCTGAATCTAAACATAGATTCAACTCTCTTAGGTGAACGAACGCACAGAAGATCAGTTTCAAGTAAACGGTTCTCCTGAGTTTTAGACGAAGTCTTACAGCTGTTTCGTACATATGCCTGTATTGGGCTGGAAATGCCAGTTTTGGGATTCTGCACAGAAAGGGTTTTCAAGCTGCTAAATCCACACATGAGTTTAACTCTGTCAGTTGAATGCACACATTGACAGTCCTTCAGTTAGATAGCTCCGTTTTGGTTTTAGAAGCAGATATTTCTCTGAAAAGACCTGAGTCCCATTCACTCGGGAATATCAAAACGCAGCTCCTAGAAGAAACGTGTTTGTAACTCGCTGAATCTAAACATAGATTCAACTCTCTTAGGTGAACGAATGCACAGCAGAGAAGTTTCAAGAAAACCTTTCTCCTGACTTTTAGACGAAGCCTTACTGCTGTTTTGCACAAATGTCGGCATTGGACTGGAAATGCCGGTTTTGGGATTCTGCACAGAAAGGGTTTGCAAATTCCTGAATCCACACATGAGTTTAACTCTCTGTGTTGAATGCTCACATTGACAACTATTCAGTTAGATACCTCCGTATGGCTTTTAGAAACAGATATTTCTCTGTACAGCCTATGGTCCCATTCACTCGGGAATATCCCAACGCAGCTCCTACAAGAAACGTGTTTCTAACTCGCTGAATCTAAACATAGATTCAACTCTCTTAGGTGAATGAACGCACAGAAGATCAGTTTCAAGGAAACCTTTCTCCTGAGTTTTAGACGAAGTTTTACTGCTGTTTCGTACATATGCCGTTGTTGGGCTGGAAATGTCGGTTTTGGGATTCTGCACAGAAAGTGTTTGCAAACTGCTAAATCCACACATCAGTTTAACTCTGTCAGTTGAATGCACAAATTGACAGTCATTCAGTTAGATAGGTCCGTTTTGGTTTTAGAATCAGATATTTCTCTGTACAGACCTAAGTCCCATTCACTCGGGAATATCAAAACGCAGCTCCAAGAAGAAACGTGTTTCTAACTCGCTGAATCTAAACATAGATTCAACTCTCTTAGGTAAACGATCGTACAGCAGAACAGTTTCAAGGAAACGTTTCTCCTGAGTTTTAGACGAAGTCTTACTGCTGTTTCGTACTTATGCCGTTGTTGGGCTGGAAATGCCAGTTTTGGGATTCTGCACAGAACGGTGTTGAAAATTGCTGAATCGACACATGAGTGTAACTCTGTCAGTTGAATGCACACATTGACAACCATTCAGTTAGATGGCTCCATTTTGGTTTTCGAAGCAGATATTTCTCTGTACAGTCTATGTGCGCATTCACTCGGGAATATCCCAACGCAGCTCCTAGAAGAAACGTGTTATTAACTCGCTGAATACAAACATAGATTCAACTCTCTTAGGTGAATGAACGCACAGCAGGGCAGTTTCAAGGAAACGATTCTCCTGAGTTTCAGACGAAATCTTACTGCCCTTTTGTACATATGCCAGTATTGGGCTGGAAATGCCAGTTTTGGGATTCTGCACAGAAAGTGTTTGCAAACTGCTGATTCCACACATGAGTTTAACTCTGCCAGTTGAATGCACACATTGACAACCTTTCAGTTAGATAGCTCCGATTTGTTTTTAGAAGCAGTTATTTCTCTGTGCAGCCCTGAGTCCCATTCACTCGGGAAAATCCCAAAGCAGCTCCTAGAAGAAACGTGTTTCTAACTCGCTGAATCGAAACATAGATTCAACTCTCTTAGGTGAATGAACGCACAGAAGATCAGGTTCAAGGAAACCTTTCTCCTGAGTTTCAGACGAAGTCTTACTGCTGATTCGTACATATGCCGGTATTGGGCTGGAAATGCCAGTTTTGGGATTCTGCACAGAAAGGGTTTGAAAACTGCTGAATCCACACATGAGTTTATCTCTGCCAGTTGAATGCACACATTGACAACCATTCAGTTAGATAGCTCCCTTTTCGTTTTAGAAGCAGATATTTCTCTATACAGCCTATGGTCAAATTCACTCGAGAAGATTCCAAAGCAGCTCCTAGAAGAAACGTGTTACTAACTCGCTGAATCTAAACATAGATTCAACTCTCTTAGGTGAACGTACACACAGCAGAGCAGTTTCAAGGAAACGTTTCTCCTGACTTTTAGACGAAGTCTTACTGTGGTTTCGTATATAGGCCGGTATTGCGCCGGCAATCCCGAATTTGGGATTGTACACAGAAAGGGTTTGCAAATTGCTGAATCCACACATGAGATTAACTCTCTGAGTTGAATGCACACATTGACAGCTATTCAGGTAGATACCTCCGTTTTGCTTTTAGAAGCAGATATTTCTCTGTACAGCCTATGGTCCCATTGACTCGGGAATATCCCAACGCAGCTCCTGGAAGAAAACTGTTTCAAACTCGCTGAATCTAAACATAGATTCAACTCTCTTAGGTGAACAAACGCACAGAAGATCAGTTTCAAGGAAACGTTTCTCCGGAGTTTGAGACGATGTCTTACTGATGTTTCATATATTCCGGTATTGGGCTGGAAATGCCAGTTTTCGGTTTCTGCACAGAAAGGGTTTTCAAACTGCTGAATCCACACATGAGTTTAACTCTGTCAGTTGAATGCACACATTGACACTCATTCAGTCAGATAGCTCCGTTTTGGTTTTAGAAGCAAATATTTCTCTGTACAGCCTATGGTCGCATTCACTCGGGAATATCAAAATGCAGCTCCTAGAAGAAACGTGTCTCTAACTCGCTGAATCTAAACATACATTCATCTCTATTAGGTGAACGATCACACAGCAGAGCAGTTTCAAGGAAACTTTTCTCCTACGTTTTAGACAATGTCTTACTGCTGTTTCGTACATATGCTGGTATTGAGCAGGAAATGCCAGTTTTGGGATTCTGCACAGAAAGCGTTTGCAATCTGCTGAATCCACACGTGAGTTTAACTCTGACAGTTGAATGCACATATTGACAACCATTCAGTCGGATTGCTCCGTTTTGGTTTTATAACCAGATTTTTCTCTGTACAGCCTATGCTCCCATTCACTCTGGAATATCCCAACACAGCTCCTACAAGAAACGTCTTTCTAACTGGTTGAACCTAAACATAGAATCAACTCACTTAGGTTAACGAACGCACAGCAGAGCAGTTTCAAGGAAACGTTTCTCCTGAGTTTTAGACGAAGACTTACTGCTGTTTTCTACATATGCCAGTATTGGGCTGGAAATGCCAGGTTTGGGATTCTGCACAGAAAAGGTTGGCAAACTGCTGAATCCACATATGAGTTTAATCCACATATGAATGAATAATGGGTTGTCCCATTGACAACCATTCAGTTAGATAGATTCGTTTTGGTTTTAGAAGCAGATATTTCTCTGTACAGCCTGTGCTCCACTTTACTTGGGAATATCCCAATGCAGCTCCTGGAAGAAACGTGTTTCTAACCCGCTGAATCTAAACATAGATTCAACTCTCTTTGGTGAACGAACGCACAGAAGATCAGTTTCAAGGAAACCTTTCTCCGGAGTTTCAGACGAAGTCTTACTGCCGTTTCGTACACATGCCGGTATTGGGCTGGATATGCCTGTTTTGGGATTCTGTACAGAAAGTGTTTGCAAACTGCTGATTCGACACATGAGTTTAACTCTGTCAGTTGAATGCGCACATTGACAACCATTCAGTTAGATAGCTCCCTTTTCGTTTTAGAAGCAGATATTTCTCTGTACAACCTACGGTCCCATTCACTCGGGAATATCCCAACGCAGCTCCTAGAAAAACGTGTTACTATCTCGCTGAAACTAAACATAGATACAACTCTCTTAGGTGAACGAACGCACAGCAGAGCAGTTTCAGGGAAACGTTTCTCCTGAGTTTTAGACGAAGTCTTACTGTGGTTTCGTATATATGCCAGTATTGGGCTGGAAATGCCGGTTTTGGGATTCTGCACAGAAAGGGTTTGCAAACGGCTGAATCCACACATGAGTTTAGCTCTGTGAGTTGAATGCACACATTAACAACTATTCATTTAGATACCTCCGTTTTGGTTTTAGAAGCAGGTGTTTCTCTCTACAGCCTATGGTCCCATTCACTCCGGAATATCCCAACGCAGCTCCTAGAAGAAACGTGTTTCTAACTCGCTGAATCTAAACATAGATTCAACTCTCTTAGGTGAACGAACGCACAGAAGATCAGTTTCAAGTAAACGGTTCTCCTGAGTTTTAGACGAAGTCTTACAGCTGTTTCGTACATATGCCTGTATTGGGCTGGAAATGCCAGTTTTGGGATTCTGCACAGAAAGGGTTTTCAAGCTGCTAAATCCACACATGAGTTTAACTCTGTCAGTTGAATGCACACATTGACAGTCCTTCAGTTAGATAGCTCCGTTTTGGTTTTAGAAGCAGATATTTCTCTGAAAAGACCTGAGTCCCATTCACTCGGGAATATCAAAACGCAGCTCCTAGAAGAAACGTGTTTGTAACTCGCTGAATCTAAACATAGATTCAACTCTCTTAGGTGAACGAATGCACAGCAGAGAAGTTTCAAGAAAACCTTTCTCCTGACTTTTAGACGAAGCCTTACTGCTGTTTTGCACAAATGTCGGCATTGGACTGGAAATGCCGGTTTTGGGATTCTGCACAGAAAGGGTTTGCAAATTCCTGAATCCACACATGAGTTTAACTCTCTGTGTTGAATGCTCACATTGACAACTATTCAGTTAGATACCTCCGTATGGCTTTTAGAAACAGATATTTCTCTGTACAGCCTATGGTCCCATTCACTCGGGAATATCCCAACGCAGCTCCTACAAGAAACGTGTTTCTAACTCGCTGAATCTAAACATAGATTCAACTCTCTTAGGTGAATGAACGCACAGAAGATCAGTTTCAAGGAAACCTTTCTCCTGAGTTTTAGACGAAGTTTTACTGCTGTTTCGTACATATGCCGTTGTTGGGCTGGAAATGTCGGTTTTGGGATTCTGCACAGAAAGTGTTTGCAAACTGCTAAATCCACACATCAGTTTAACTCTGTCAGTTGAATGCACAAATTGACAGTCATTCAGTTAGATAGGTCCGTTTTGGTTTTAGAATCAGATATTTCTCTGTACAGACCTAAGTCCCATTCACTCGGGAATATCAAAACGCAGCTCCAAGAAGAAACGTGTTTCTAACTCGCTGAATCTAAACATAGATTCAACTCTCTTAGGTAAACGATCGTACAGCAGAACAGTTTCAAGGAAACGTTTCTCCTGAGTTTTAGACGAAGTCTTACTGCTGTTTCGTACTTATGCCGTTGTTGGGCTGGAAATGCCAGTTTTGGGATTCTGCACAGAACGGTGTTGAAAATTGCTGAATCGACACATGAGTGTAACTCTGTCAGTTGAATGCACACATTGACAACCATTCAGTTAGATGGCTCCATTTTGGTTTTCGAAGCAGATATTTCTCTGTACAGTCTATGTGCGCATTCACTCGGGAATATCCCAACGCAGCTCCTAGAAGAAACGTGTTATTAACTCGCTGAATACAAACATAGATTCAACTCTCTTAGGTGAATGAACGCACAGCAGGGCAGTTTCAAGGAAACGATTCTCCTGAGTTTCAGACGAAATCTTACTGCCCTTTTGTACATATGCCGGTATTGGGCTGGAAATGCCAGTTTTGGGATTCTGCACAGAAAGTGTTTGCAAACTGCTGATTCCACACATGAGTTTAACTCTGCCAGTTGAATGCACACATTGACAACCTTTCAGTTAGATAGCTCCGATTTGTTTTTAGAAGCAGTTATTTCTCTGTGCAGCCCTGAGTCCCATTCACTCGGGAAAATCCCAAAGCAGCTCCTAGAAGAAACGTGTTTCTAACTCGCTGAATCGAAACATAGATTCAACTCTCTTAGGTGAATGAACGCACAGAAGATCAGGTTCAAGGAAACCTTTCTCCTGAGTTTCAGACGAAGTCTTACTGCTGATTCGTACATATGCCGGTATTGGGCTGGAAATGCCAGTTTTGGGATTCTGCACAGAAAGGGTTTGAAAACTGCTGAATCCACACATGAGTTTATCTCTGCCAGTTGAATGCACACATTGACAACCATTCAGTTAGATAGCTCCCTTTTCGTTTTAGAAGCAGATATTTCTCTATACAGCCTATGGTCAAATTCACTCGAGAAGATTCCAAAGCAGCTCCTAGAAGAAACGTGTTACTAACTCGCTGAATCTAAACATAGATTCAACTCTCTTAGGTGAACGTACACACAGCAGAGCAGTTTCAAGGAAACGTTTCTCCTGACTTTTAGACGAAGTCTTACTGTGGTTTCGTATATAGGCCGGTATTGCGCCGGCAATCCCGAATTTGGGATTGTACACAGAAAGGGTTTGCAAATTGCTGAATCCACACATGAGATTAACTCTCTGAGTTGAATGCACACATTGACAGCTATTCAGGTAGATACCTCCGTTTTGCTTTTAGAAGCAGATATTTCTCTGTACAGCCTATGGTCCCATTGACTCGGGAATATCCCAACGCAGCTCCTGGAAGAAAACTGTTTCAAACTCGCTGAATCTAAACATAGATTCAACTCTCTTAGGTGAACAAACGCACAGAAGATCAGTTTCAAGGAAACGTTTCTCCGGAGTTTGAGACGATGTCTTACTGATGTTTCATATATTCCGGTATTGGGCTGGAAATGCCAGTTTTCGGTTTCTGCACAGAAAGGGTTTTCAAACTGCTGAATCCACACATGAGTTTAACTCTGTCAGTTGAATGCACACATTGACACTCATTCAGTTAGATAGCTCCGTTTTGGTTTTAGAAGCAAATATTTCTCTGTACAGCCTATGGTCGCATTCACTCGGGAATATCAAAATGCAGCTCCTAGAAGAAACGTGTCTCTAACTCGCTGAATCTAAACATACATTCATCTCTATTAGGTGAACGATCACACAGCAGAGCAGTTTCAAGGAAACTTTTCTCCTACGTTTTAGACAATGTCTTACTGCTGTTTCGTACATATGCTGGTATTGAGCAGGAAATGCCAGTTTTGGGATTCTGCACAGAAAGCGTTCGCAATCTGCTGAATCCACACGTGAGTTTAACTCTGACAGTTGAATGCACATATTGACAACCATTCAGTCGGATTGCTCCGTTTTGGTTTTATAACCAGATTTTTCTCTGTACAGCCTATGCTCCCATTCACTCTGGAATATCCCAACACAGCTCCTACAAGAAACGTCTTTCTAACTGGTTGAACCTAAACATAGAATCAACTCACTTAGGTTAACGAACGCACAGCAGAGCAGTTTCAAGGAAACGTTTCTCCTGAGTTTTAGACGAAGACTTACTGCTGTTTTCTACATATGCCAGTATTGGGCTGGAAATGCCAGGTTTGGGATTCTGCACAGAAAAGGTTGGCAAACTGCTGAATCCACATATGAGTTTAATCCACATATGAATGAATAATGGGTTGTCCCATTGACAACCATTCAGTTAGATAGATTCGTTTTGGTTTTAGAAGCAGATATTTCTCTGTACAGCCTGTGCTCCACTTTACTTGGGAATATCCCAATGCAGCTCCTGGAAGAAACGTGTTTCTAACCCGCTGAATCTAAACATAGATTCAACTCTCTTTGGTGAACGAACGCACAGAAGATCAGTTTCAAGGAAACCTTTCTCCGGAGTTTCAGACGAAGTCTTACTGCCGTTTCGTACACATGCCGGTATTGGGCTGGATATGCCTGTTTTGGGATTCTGTACAGAAAGTGTTTGCAAACTGCTGATTCGACACATGAGTTTAACTCTGTCAGTTGAATGCGCACATTGACAACCATTCAGTTAGATAGCTCCCTTTTCGTTTTAGAAGCAGATATTTCTCTGTACAACCTACGGTCCCATTCACTCGGGAATATCCCAACGCAGCTCCTAGAAAAACGTGTTACTATCTCGCTGAAACTAAACATAGATACAACTCTCTTAGGTGAACGAACGCACAGCAGAGCAGTTTCAGGGAAACGTTTCTCCTGAGTTTTAGACGAAGTCTTACTGTGGTTTCGTATATATGCCAGTATTGGGCTGGAAATGCCGGTTTTGGGATTCTGCACAGAAAGGGTTTGCAAACGGCTGAATCCACACATGAGTTTAGCTCTGTGAGTTGAATGCACACATTAACAACTATTCATTTAGATACCTCCGTTTTGGTTTTAGAAGCAGGTGTTTCTCTCTACAGCCTATGGTCCCATTCACTCCGGAATATCCCAACGCAGCTCCTAGAAGAAACGTGTTTCTAACTCGCTGAATCTAAACATAGATTCAACTCTCTTAGGTGAACGAACGCACAGAAGATCAGTTTCAAGTAAACGGTTCTCCTGAGTTTTAGACGAAGTCTTACAGCTGTTTCGTACATATGCCTGTATTGGGCTGGAAATGCCAGTTTTGGGATTCTGCACAGAAAGGGTTTTCAAGCTGCTAAATCCACACATGAGTTTAACTCTGTCAGTTGAATGCACACATTGACAGTCCTTCAGTTAGATAGCTCCGTTTTGGTTTTAGAAGCAGATATTTCTCTGAAAAGACCTGAGTCCCATTCACTCGGGAATATCAAAACGCAGCTCCTAGAAGAAACGTGTTTGTAACTCGCTGAATCTAAACATAGATTCAACTCTCTTAGGTGAACGAATGCACAGCAGAGAAGTTTCAAGAAAACCTTTCTCCTGACTTTTAGACGAAGCCTTACTGCTGTTTTGCACAAATGTCGGCATTGGACTGGAAATGCCGGTTTTGGGATTCTGCACAGAAAGGGTTTGCAAATTCCTGAATCCACACATGAGTTTAACTCTCTGTGTTGAATGCTCACATTGACAACTATTCAGTTAGATACCTCCGTATGGCTTTTAGAAACAGATATTTCTCTGTACAGCCTATGGTCCCATTCACTCGGGAATATCCCAACGCAGCTCCTACAAGAAACGTGTTTCTAACTCGCTGAATCTAAACATAGATTCAACTCTCTTAGGTGAATGAACGCACAGAAGATCAGTTTCAAGGAAACCTTTCTCCTGAGTTTTAGACGAAGTTTTACTGCTGTTTCGTACATATGCCGTTGTTGGGCTGGAAATGTCGGTTTTGGGATTCTGCACAGAAAGTGTTTGCAAACTGCTAAATCCACACATCAGTTTAACTCTGTCAGTTGAATGCACAAATTGACAGTCATTCAGTTAGATAGGTCCGTTTTGGTTTTAGAATCAGATATTTCTCTGTACAGACCTAAGTCCCATTCACTCGGGAATATCAAAACGCAGCTCCAAGAAGAAACGTGTTTCTAACTCGCTGAATCTAAACATAGATTCAACTCTCTTAGGTAAACGATCGTACAGCAGAACAGTTTCAAGGAAACGTTTCTCCTGAGTTTTAGACGAAGTCTTACTGCTGTTTCGTACTTATGCCGTTGTTGGGCTGGAAATGCCAGTTTTGGGATTCTGCACAGAACGGTGTTGAAAATTGCTGAATCGACACATGAGTGTAACTCTGTCAGTTGAATGCACACATTGACAACCATTCAGTTAGATGGCTCCATTTTGGTTTTCGAAGCAGATATTTCTCTGTACAGTCTATGTGCGCATTCACTCGGGAATATCCCAACGCAGCTCCTAGAAGAAACGTGTTATTAACTCGCTGAATACAAACATAGATTCAACTCTCTTAGGTGAATGAACGCACAGCAGGGCAGTTTCAAGGAAACGATTCTCCTGAGTTTCAGACGAAATCTTACTGCCCTTTTGTACATATGCCAGTATTGGGCTGGAAATGCCAGTTTTGGGATTCTGCACAGAAAGTGTTTGCAAACTGCTGATTCCACACATGAGTTTAACTCTGCCAGTTGAATGCACACATTGACAACCTTTCAGTTAGATAGCTCCGATTTGTTTTTAGAAGCAGTTATTTCTCTGTGCAGCCCTGAGTCCCATTCACTCGGGAAAATCCCAAAGCAGCTCCTAGAAGAAACGTGTTTCTAACTCGCTGAATCGAAACATAGATTCAACTCTCTTAGGTGAATGAACGCACAGAAGATCAGGTTCAAGGAAACCTTTCTCCTGAGTTTCAGACGAAGTCTTACTGCTGATTCGTACATATGCCGGTATTGGGCTGGAAATGCCAGTTTTGGGATTCTGCACAGAAAGGGTTTGAAAACTGCTGAATCCACACATGAGTTTATCTCTGCCAGTTGAATGCACACATTGACAACCATTCAGTTAGATAGCTCCCTTTTCGTTTTAGAAGCAGATATTTCTCTATACAGCCTATGGTCAAATTCACTCGAGAAGATTCCAAAGCAGCTCCTAGAAGAAACGTGTTACTAACTCGCTGAATCTAAACATAGATTCAACTCTCTTAGGTGAACGTACACACAGCAGAGCAGTTTCAAGGAAACGTTTCTCCTGACTTTTAGACGAAGTCTTACTGTGGTTTCGTATATAGGCCGGTATTGCGCCGGCAATCCCGAATTTGGGATTGTACACAGAAAGGGTTTGCAAATTGCTGAATCCACACATGAGATTAACTCTCTGAGTTGAATGCACACATTGACAGCTATTCAGGTAGATACCTCCGTTTTGCTTTTAGAAGCAGATATTTCTCTGTACAGCCTATGGTCCCATTGACTCGGGAATATCCCAACGCAGCTCCTGGAAGAAAACTGTTTCAAACTCGCTGAATCTAAACATAGATTCAACTCTCTTAGGTGAACAAACGCACAGAAGATCAGTTTCAAGGAAACGTTTCTCCGGAGTTTGAGACGATGTCTTACTGATGTTTCATATATTCCGGTATTGGGCTGGAAATGCCAGTTTTCGGTTTCTGCACAGAAAGGGTTTTCAAACTGCTGAATCCACACATGAGTTTAACTCTGTCAGTTGAATGCACACATTGACACTCATTCAGTTAGATAGCTCCGTTTTGGTTTTAGAAGCAAATATTTCTCTGTACAGCCTATGGTCGCATTCACTCGGGAATATCAAAATGCAGCTCCTAGAAGAAACGTGTCTCTAACTCGCTGAATCTAAACATACATTCATCTCTATTAGGTGAACGATCACACAGCAGAGCAGTTTCAAGGAAACTTTTCTCCTACGTTTTAGACAATGTCTTACTGCTGTTTCGTACATATGCTGGTATTGAGCAGGAAATGCCAGTTTTGGGATTCTGCACAGAAAGCGTTTGCAATCTGCTGAATCCACACGTGAGTTTAACTCTGACAGTTGAATGCACATATTGACAACCATTCAGTCGGATTGCTCCGTTTTGGTTTTATAACCAGATTTTTCTCTGTACAGCCTATGCTCCCATTCACTCTGGAATATCCCAACACAGCTCCTACAAGAAACGTCTTTCTAACTGGTTGAACCTAAACATAGAATCAACTCACTTAGGTTAACGAACGCACAGCAGAGCAGTTTCAAGGAAACGTTTCTCCTGAGTTTTAGACGAAGACTTACTGCTGTTTTCTACATATGCCAGTATTGGGCTGGAAATGCCAGGTTTGGGATTCTGCACAGAAAAGGTTGGCAAACTGCTGAATCCACATATGAGTTTAATCCACATATGAATGAATAATGGGTTGTCCCATTGACAACCATTCAGTTAGATAGATTCGTTTTGGTTTTAGAAGCAGATATTTCTCTGTACAGCCTGTGCTCCACTTTACTTGGGAATATCCCAATGCAGCTCATGGAAGAAACGTGTTTCTAACCCGCTGAATCTAAACATAGATTCAACTCTCTTTGGTGAACGAACGCACAGAAGATCAGTTTCAAGGAAACCTTTCTCCGGAGTTTCAGACGAAGTCTTACTGCCGTTTCGTACACATGCCGGTATTGGGCTGGATATGCCTGTTTTGGGATTCTGTACAGAAAGTGTTTGCAAACTGCTGATTCGACACATGAGTTTAACTCTGTCAGTTGAATGCGCACATTGACAACCATTCAGTTAGATAGCTCCCTTTTCGTTTTAGAAGCAGATATTTCTCTGTACAACCTACAGTCCCATTCACTCGGGAATATCCCAACGCAGCTCCTAGAAAAACGTGTTACTATCTCGCTGAAACTAAACATAGATACAACTCTCTTAGGTGAACGAACGCACAGCAGAGCAGTTTCAGGGAAACGTTTCTCCTGAGTTTTAGACGAAGTCTTACTGTGGTTTTGTATATATGCCAGTATTGGGCTGGAAATGCCGGTTTTGGGATTCTGCACAGAAAGGGTTTGCAAACGGCTGAATCCACACATGAGTTTAGCTCTGTGAGTTGAATGCACACATTAACAACTATTCATTTAGATACCTCCGTTTTGGTTTTAGAAGCAGGTGTTTCTCTCTACAGCCTATGGTCCCATTCACTCCGGAATATCCCAACGCAGCTCCTAGAAGAAACGTGTTTCTAACTCGCTGAATCTAAACATAGATTCAACTCTCTTAGGTGAACGAACGCACAGAAGATCAGTTTCAAGTAAACGGTTCTCCTGAGTTTTAGACGAAGTCTTACAGCTGTTTCGTACATATGCCTGTATTGGGCTGGAAATGCCAGTTTTGGGATTCTGCACAGAAAGGGTTTTCAAGCTGCTAAATCCACACATGAGTTTAACTCTGTCAGTTGAATGCACACATTGACAGTCCTTCAGTTAGATAGCTCCGTTTTGGTTTTAGAAGCAGATATTTCTCTGAAAAGACCTGAGTCCCATTCACTCGGGAATATCAAAACGCAGCTCCTAGAAGAAACGTGTTTGTAACTCGCTGAATCTAAACATAGATTCAACTCTCTTAGGTGAACGAATGCACAGCAGAGAAGTTTCAAGAAAACCTTTCTCCTGACTTTTAGACGAAGCCTTACTGCTGTTTTGCACAAATGTCGGCATTGGACTGGAAATGCCGGTTTTGGGATTCTGCACAGAAAGGGTTTGCAAATTCCTGAATCCACACATGAGTTTAACTCTCTGTGTTGAATGCTCACATTGACAACTATTCAGTTAGATACCTCCGTATGGCTTTTAGAAACAGATATTTCTCTGTACAGCCTATGGTCCCATTCACTCGGGAATATCCCAACGCAGCTCCTACAAGAAACGTGTTTCTAACTCGCTGAATCTAAACATAGATTCAACTCTCTTAGGTGAATGAACGCACAGAAGATCAGTTTCAAGGAAACCTTTCTCCTGAGTTTTAGACGAAGTTTTACTGCTGTTTCGTACATATGCCGTTGTTGGGCTGGAAATGTCGGTTTTGGGATTCTGCACAGAAAGTGTTTGCAAACTGCTAAATCCACACATCAGTTTAACTCTGTCAGTTGAATGCACAAATTGACAGTCATTCAGTTAGATAGGTCCGTTTTGGTTTTAGAATCAGATATTTCTCTGTACAGACCTAAGTCCCATTCACTCGGGAATATCAAAACGCAGCTCCAAGAAGAAACGTGTTTCTAACTCGCTGAATCTAAACATAGATTCAACTCTCTTAGGTAAACGATCGTACAGCAGAACAGTTTCAAGGAAACGTTTCTCCTGAGTTTTAGACGAAGTCTTACTGCTGTTTCGTACTTATGCCGTTGTTGGGCTGGAAATGCCAGTTTTGGGATTCTGCACAGAACGGTGTTGAAAATTGCTGAATCGACACATGAGTGTAACTCTGTCAGTTGAATGCACACATTGACAACCATTCAGTTAGATGGCTCCATTTTGGTTTTCGAAGCAGATATTTCTCTGTACAGTCTATGTGCGCATTCACTCGGGAATATCCCAACGCAGCTCCTAGAAGAAACGTGTTATTAACTCGCTGAATACAAACATAGATTCAACTCTCTTAGGTGAATGAACGCACAGCAGGGCAGTTTCAAGGAAACGATTCTCCTGAGTTTCAGACGAAATCTTACTGCCCTTTTGTACATATGCCGGTATTGGGCTGGAAATGCCAGTTTTGGGATTCTGCACAGAAAGTGTTTGCAAACTGCTGATTCCACACATGAGTTTAACTCTGCCAGTTGAATGCACACATTGACAACCTTTCAGTTAGATAGCTCCGATTTGTTTTTAGAAGCAGTTATTTCTCTGTGCAGCCCTGAGTCCCATTCACTCGGGAAAATCCCAAAGCAGCTCCTAGAAGAAACGTGTTTCTAACTCGCTGAATCGAAACATAGATTCAACTCTCTTAGGTGAATGAACGCACAGAAGATCAGGTTCAAGGAAACCTTTCTCCTGAGTTTCAGACGAAGTCTTACTGCTGATTCGTACATATGCCGGTATTGGGCTGGAAATGCCAGTTTTGGGATTCTGCACAGAAAGGGTTTGAAAACTGCTGAATCCACACATGAGTTTATCTCTGCCAGTTGAATGCACACATTGACAACCATTCAGTTAGATAGCTCCCTTTTCGTTTTAGAAGCAGATATTTCTCTATACAGCCTATGGTCAAATTCACTCGAGAAGATTCCAAAGCAGCTCCTAGAAGAAACGTGTTACTAACTCGCTGAATCTAAACATAGATTCAACTCTCTTAGGTGAACGTACACACAGCAGAGCAGTTTCAAGGAAACGTTTCTCCTGACTTTTAGACGAAGTCTTACTGTGGTTTCGTATATAGGCCGGTATTGCGCCGGCAATCCCGAATTTGGGATTGTACACAGAAAGGGTTTGCAAATTGCTGAATCCACACATGAGATTAACTCTCTGAGTTGAATGCACACATTGACAGCTATTCAGGTAGATACCTCCGTTTTGCTTTTAGAAGCAGATATTTCTCTGTACAGCCTATGGTCCCATTGACTCGGGAATATCCCAACGCAGCTCCTGGAAGAAAACTGTTTCAAACTCGCTGAATCTAAACATAGATTCAACTCTCTTAGGTGAACAAACGCACAGAAGATCAGTTTCAAGGAAACGTTTCTCCGGAGTTTGAGACGATGTCTTACTGATGTTTCATATATTCCGGTATTGGGCTGGAAATGCCAGTTTTCGGTTTCTGCACAGAAAGGGTTTTCAAACTGCTGAATCCACACATGAGTTTAACTCTGTCAGTTGAATGCACACATTGACACTCATTCAGTTAGATAGCTCCGTTTTGGTTTTAGAAGCAAATATTTCTCTGTACAGCCTATGGTCGCATTCACTCGGGAACATCAAAATGCACCTCCTAGAAGAAACGTGTCTCTAACTCGCTGAATCTAAACATACATTCATCTCTATTAGGTGAACGATCGCACAGCAGAGCAGTTTCAAGGAAACTTTTCTCCTACGTTTTAGACAATGTCTTACTGCTGTTTCGTACATATGCTGGTATTGAGCAGGAAATGCCAGTTTTGGGATTCTGCACAGAAAGCGTTTGCAATCTGCTGAATCCACACGTGAGTTTAACTCTGACAGTTGAATGCACATATTGACAACCATTCAGTCGGATTGCTGCGTTTTGGTTTTATAACCAGATTTTTCTCTGTACAGCCTATGCTCCCATTCACTCTGGAATATCCCAACACAGCTCCTACAAGAAACGTCTTTCTAACTGGTTGAACCTAAACATAGAATCAACTCACTTAGGTGAACGAACGCACAGCAGAGCAGTTTCAAGGAAACGTTTCTCCTGAGTTTTAGACGAAGACTTACTGCTGTTTTCTACATATGCCAGTATTGGGCTGGAAATGCCAGGTTTGGGATTCTGCACAGAAAAGGTTGGCAAACTGCTGAATCCACATATGAGTTTAATCCACATATGAATGAATAATGGGTTGTCCCATTGACAACCATTCAGTTAGATAGATTCGTTTTGGTTTTAGAAGCAGCTATTTCTCTGTACAGCCTGTGCTCCACTTTACTTGGGAATATCCCAATGCAGCTCCTGGAAGAAACGTGTTTCTAACTCGCTGAATCTAAACAAAGATTCAACTCTCTTTGGTGAACGAACGCACAGACGATCAGTTTCAAGGAAACCTTTCTCCGGAGTTTCAGACGAAGTCTTACTGCCGTTTCGTACACATGCCGGTATTGGGCTGGATATGCCTGTTTTGGGATTCTGTACAGAAAGTGTTTGCAAACTGCTGATTCGACACATGAGTTTAACTCTGTCAGTTGAATGCGCACATTGACAACCATTCAGTTAGATAGCTCCCTTTTCGTTTTAGAAGCAGATATTTCTCTGTACAACCTACGGTCCCATTCACTCGGGAATATCCCAACACAGCTCCTAGAAGAAACGTGTTACTATCTCGCTGAAACTAAACATAGATACAACTCTCTTAGGTGAACGAACGCACAGCAGAGCAGTTTCAGGGAAACGTTTCTCCTGAGTTTTAGACGAAGTCTTACTGTGGTTTCGTATATATGCCAGTATTGGGCTGGAAATGCCGGTTTTGGGATTCTGCACAGAAAGGGTTTGCAAACGGCTGAATCCACACATGAGTTTAGCTCTGTGAGTTGAATGCACACATTAACAACTATTCATTTAGATACCTCCGTTTTGGTTTTAGAAGCAGGTGTTTCTCTCTACAGCCTATGGTCCCATTCACTCGGGAATATCCCAACGCAGCTCCTAGAATAAACGCGTTTCTAACTCGCGGAATCTAAACATAGATTCAACTCTCTTAGGTGAACGAACTCACAGAACATCAGTTACAAGGAAACGTTTCTCCTGAGTTTTACAGGAATTCTTACCGCTGTTTCGTACATATGCCGGTTTTCGGCTGAAAATGCCAATATTGAGATTCTGCACAGAAACGGTTTGCAAACTGCTGAATCCACACATGGGTTTAACTCTGTCAGTTGAATGCACAGATTGACAACCATTCAGTTAGATAGCTCCCTTTTCGTTTTAGAAGCAGATAATTCTCTGTACATCCTATGGTCCCATTCACTCGGGAATATCCCAACGCAGCTCCTAGAAGAAATGTGTTACTAACTCTCTGAATCTAAACATACATACAACTCTATTAGGTGAACGAACGCACAGCAGAGCAGTTTCAAGGAAACGTTTCTCCTGAGTTTTAGACGAAGTCTTACTGCTGTTTTGTACATATGCCTGTATTGGGCTGGAAATGCCAGTTTTGGCATTCCACACAAAGTGTTTGCAAACTGCTGAATCCACATATGAGTTTATCTCTGCCAGTTGAATGCACACATTGACAACCATTCAGTTAGATAGGTCCCTTTTCGTTTTAGAAGCAGATATTTCTCTGTACAGCCTATGGTCCCATTCACTCGGGAATATCCCAATGCAGCTCCTAGAAGAATCGTGTTACTAACTTGCTCAATCTAAACTTTGATTCAACTCTCTTATGTGAACGAACGCACAGCAGAGTAGTTTCAAGGAAACCTTTCTCCTAAATTTTAGACGAAGCCTTACTGCTGTTTTGCACAAATACCGGTATTGGGCTGGAAATTCCGGTTTTGGGATTCTGCACAGAAAGGGTTTGCAAACTGCTGAATCCACACATGAGTTTAACTCTGTCAGTTGAATGCACACATTGACAGTCAATCAGTTAGATAGCTCGGTTTTGGTTTAGAAGCAGATATTTCTCTGTACAGCCTAGAATCCCATTCACGCGAGAATATTCCAACGCCGCTTCTAGAAGAAACGTGTTTCTAAGTCGCTGTATCTAAATAGAGATTCAACTCTCTTAGCTGAACGAACGCACAGCAGAGCAGTTTCAAGGAAACGTTTCTCCTGAGTTTTAGACGAAGTCTTACTGCTGTTTCGTACTTATGCCGTTGTTGGGCTGGAAATGACAGTTTTGGGATTCTGCACAGAAAGTTATTTGCAAACTGCTGAATCCACACATGAGTTTAACTCTGTCAGTTGAATGCACACATTGACAACCTTTCAGTCAGATTGCTCTGTTTTGGTTTTAGAAGCAGATATTTCTCTGTACATACTATGGTCCCATTCACTCGGGAATATCCCAACGCAGCTCCTAGAAGAAACGTGTTTCTAACTGGAGGAATCGAAACGTAGATTCAACTCTCTTAGGTGAACGAACCCGCGGCAGAGCAGTTTCAAGGAAACGTTTCTCCTGAGTTTTAGACGAGGTCTTACTGCTGTTTCCTAAATATTCCTGTATTGGGCTCGAAATGCCAGTTTTGAAATTCTGCACATAAAAGTTTTGCATAATGCTCAATCCACACATGAGTTTACCTCTGTCAGTTGAATGCACACATTTACAACCATTCAGCTAGATAGATCCGTTTTGGTTTTAGAAGCAGATTTTTCTCTGCACAGTCCATGGTGCCATTAACTCGGGAATATCCCAATGCAGCTCCTAGAAGAAACGTGTTTCTAACTCGCTGGATCTAAACATAGATTCAACTCTCTTAGGTGAACGAACGCACAGAAGATCAGTTTCAAGGAAACGTTTCTCCTGAGTTTCAGACGAAGTCTTACTGCTCTTTCGTACATATGGCGGTAGTGGGCTGGAAATGCCCGGTTTGGGATTCTGCAAAGAAAGGGTTTGCAAACTGCTGAATCCACACATGAGTTTAACTCTGTCAGTTGAATGCACACATTGACAGTCATTCAGTTAGATAGCTACGTTTTGGTTTTAGAAGCAGATATTTCTCTGTACAGCCTAGAGTCCCATTCACTCGGGAATATCCCAACGCAGCTCCCAGAAGAAACGTGTTTCTAACTCGCTGAATCTAAACATGGATTCAACTCTCTTAGATGAAAGAACGCACAGAAGATCAGTTTCTAGGAAACGTTTCTCCTGAGTTTCAGACGAAGTCTTAATGCTGTTTCGTACATATGCCGGTACTGGGCTGGAAATGCCCGGTTTGGGATGCTGCACAGAAAGGGTTTGCAAACTGCTGAATCCACACATCAGTTAAACTCTGTCGGTTGAATGCACACATTGACAGTCACTCAGTTAGATAGCTACGTTTTGGTTTTAGACCCAGACATTTCTCTGTACAGCCTAGAGTCCCATTCACTCGGGAATATCCCAACGCAGCTCCTAGAACAAACGTGCTTCTAACGAACGTACAGCAGAGCGGTTTCAAGGAAACGTTTCTCCTGTGTTTTAGACGAAGTCTTACTGCTGTTTCGTACCTATGCCGCTATTGGGCTGGAAATACCAGTTTTGGGATTCTGCATAGAAAGGGTTTGCAAACTGCTGAATACACACATGAGTTTAACTCTGTCAGTGTAACGCACACCTTGACAACCACTATGTTAGATAGCTCCCTTTTCGTTTTAGAAGCAGATATTTCTCTGTACTGCCTATGGTCCCATTCACTCGGGAATATCCCAACACAGCTCCTAGAAGACACGTGTTTCCAACTCGCTGCATCTAAACATAGATTCAACACTCTTAGGTGAATGATGGCACAGTAGAGCAGTTTCAGGGAAACGTTTCTCTTGATTTTTAGACGAAGTCTTACTGCTGTTTCGTACATATGCTGGTATTGGGTAGGAAATGCCAGTTTTGGGATTCTGCACAGAAAGGGTTTGCAAACTGCTGAATCCACACATGAGTTTAATTCTGTCAGTTGAATGCACACATTGACAACCATTCAGTCAGATTACTCCGTTTTGGTTTTGGAAGCAGATATTTCTCTGTACAGCCTATGGTCCCATTCACTCTGGAATATCCCAACACAGCTCCTACAAGAAACGTCTTTCTAACTGGTTGAACCTAAACATAGAATCAACTCACTTAGGTGAACGAACGCACAGCAGAGCAGTTTCAAGGAAACGTTTCTCCTGAGTTTTAGACGAAGACTTACTGCTGTTTTCTACATATGCCAGTATTGGGCTGGAAATGCCAGGTTTGGGATTCTGCACAGAAAAGGTTGGCAAACTGCTGAATCCACATATGAGTTTAATCCACATATGAATGAAAAATGGGTTGTCCCATTGACAACCATTCAGTTAGATAGATTCGTTTTGGTTTTAGAAGCAGATATTTCTCTGTACAGCCTGTGCTCCACTTTACTTGGGAATATCCCAATGCAGCTCCTGGAAGAAACGTGTTTCTAACTCGCTGAATCTAAACATAGATTCAACTCTCTTTGGTGAACGAACGCACAGAAGATCAGTTTCAAGGAAACCTTTCTCCGGAGTTTCAGACGAAGTCTTACTGCCGTTTCGTACACATGCCGGTATTGGGCTGGATATGCCTGTTTTGGGATTCTGTACAGAAAGTGTTTGCAAACTGCTGATTCGACACATGAGTTTAACTCTGTCAGTTGAATGCACACATTGACAACCATTCAGTTAGATAGCTCCGTTTTGGTTTTAGAAGCAGATATTTGTCTGTACAGTCCATGGTCCCATTCATTCGGGAATATCCCAACGCAGCTCCTAGTAAAAACGTGTTTCTAACTCGCTGAATCTAAACATAGATACAACTCTCTTAGGTGAACGAAAACGCAGCAGAGCGGTTTCAAGGAAACGTTTCTCCTGAGTTTTAGACGAAGTCTTACTGTGGTTTCGTATAAACGCCGGTATTGCGCTGCCAATGCCGGTTTTGGGATTCTTCACAGAAAGGGTTTGCAAATTCCTGAATCCACACATGAGTTTAACTCTCTGTGTTGAATGCTCACATTGACAACTATTCAGTTAGATACCTCCGTATGGCTTTTAGAAACAGATATTTCTCTGTACAGCCTATGGTCCCATTCACTCGGGAATATCCCAACGCAGCTCCTAGAAGAAACGTGTTTCTAACTCGCTGAATCTAAACATAGATTCAACTCTCTTAGGTGAACGAATGCACAGAAGATCAGTTTCAAGTAAACGGTTCTCCTGAGTTTTAGACGAAGTCTTACAGCTGTTTCGTACATATGCCTGTATTGGGCTGGAAATGCCAGTTTTGGGATTCTGCACAGAAAGGGTTTTCAAGCTGCTAAATCCACACATGAGTTTAACTCTGTCAGTTGAATGCACACATTGACAGTCCTTCAGTTAGATAGCTCCGTTTTGGTTTTAGAAGCAGATATTTCTCTGAAAAGACCTGAGTCCCATTCACTCGGGAATATCAAAACGCAGCTCCTAGAAGAAACGTGTTTGTAACTCGCTGAATCTAAACATAGATTCAACTCTCTTAGGTGAACGAATGCACAGCAGAGAAGTTTCAAGAAAACCTTTCTCCTGACTTTTAGACGAAGCCTTACTGCTGTTTTGCACAAATGTCGGCATTGGACTGGAAATGCCGGTTTTGGGATTCTGCACAGAAAGGGTTTGCAAATTCCTGAATCCACACATGAGTTTAACTCTCTGTGTTGAATGCTCACATTGACAACTATTCAGTTAGATACCTCCGTATGGCTTTTAGAAACAGATATTTCTCTGTACAGCCTATGGTCCCATTCACTCGGGAATATCCCAACGCAGCTCCTACAAGAAACGTGTTTCTAACTCGCTGAATCTAAACATAGATTCAACTCTCTTAGGTGAATGAACGCACAGAAGATCAGTTTCAAGGAAACCTTTCTCCTGAGTTTTAGACGAAGTTTTACTGCTGTTTCGTACATATGCCGTTGTTGGGCTGGAAATGTCGGTTTTGGGATTCTGCACAGAAAGTGTTTGCAAACTGCTAAATCCACACATCAGTTTAACTCTGTCAGTTGAATGCACAAATTGACAGTCATTCAGTTAGATAGGTCCGTTTTGGTTTTAGAATCAGATATTTCTCTGTACAGACCTAAGTCCCATTCACTCGGGAATATCAAAACGCAGCTCCAAGAAGAAACGTGTTTCTAACTCGCTGAATCTAAACATAGATTCAACTCTCTTAGGTAAACGATCGTACAGCAGAACAGTTTCAAGGAAACGTTTCTCCTGAGTTTTAGACGAAGTCTTACTGCTGTTTCGTACTTATGCCGTTGTTGGGCTGGAAATGCCAGTTTTGGGATTCTGCACAGAACGGTGTTGAAAATTGCTGAATCGACACATGAGTGTAACTCTGTCAGTTGAATGCACACATTGACAACCATTCAGTTAGATGGCTCCATTTTGGTTTTCGAAGCAGATATTTCTCTGTACAGTCTATGTGCGCATTCACTCGGGAATATCCCAACGCAGCTCCTAGAAGAAACGTGTTATTAACTCGCTGAATACAAACATAGATTCAACTCTCTTAGGTGAATGAACGCACAGCAGGGCAGTTTCAAGGAAACGATTCTCCTGAGTTTCAGACGAAATCTTACTGCCCTTTTGTACATATGCCGGTATTGGGCTGGAAATGCCAGTTTTGGGATTCTGCACAGAAAGTGTTTGCAAACTGCTGATTCCACACATGAGTTTAACTCTGCCAGTTGAATGCACACATTGACAACCTTTCAGTTAGATAGCTCCGATTTGTTTTTAGAAGCAGTTATTTCTCTGTGCAGCCCTGAGTCCCATTCACTCGGGAAAATCCCAAAGCAGCTCCTAGAAGAAACGTGTTTCTAACTCGCTGAATCGAAACATAGATTCAACTCTCTTAGGTGAATGAACGCACAGAAGATCAGGTTCAAGGAAACCTTTCTCCTGAGTTTCAGACGAAGTCTTACTGCTGATTCGTACATATGCCGGTATTGGGCTGGAAATGCCAGTTTTGGGATTCTGCACAGAAAGGGTTTGAAAACTGCTGAATCCACACATGAGTTTATCTCTGCCAGTTGAATGCACACATTGACAACCATTCAGTTAGATAGCTCCCTTTTCGTTTTAGAAGCAGATATTTCTCTATACAGCCTATGGTCAAATTCACTCGAGAAGATTCCAAAGCAGCTCCTAGAAGAAACGTGTTACTAACTCGCTGAATCTAAACATAGATTCAACTCTCTTAGGTGAACGTACACACAGCAGAGCAGTTTCAAGGAAACGTTTCTCCTGACTTTTAGACGAAGTCTTACTGTGGTTTCGTATATAGGCCGGTATTGCGCCGGCAATCCCGAATTTGGGATTGTACACAGAAAGGGTTTGCAAATTGCTGAATCCACACATGAGATTAACTCTCTGAGTTGAATGCACACATTGACAGCTATTCAGGTAGATACCTCCGTTTTGCTTTTAGAAGCAGATATTTCTCTGTACAGCCTATGGTCCCATTGACTCGGGAATATCCCAACGCAGCTCCTGGAAGAAAACTGTTTCAAACTCGCTGAATCTAAACATAGATTCAACTCTCTTAGGTGAACAAACGCACAGAAGATCAGTTTCAAGGAAACGTTTCTCCGGAGTTTGAGACGATGTCTTACTGATGTTTCATATATTCCGGTATTGGGCTGGAAATGCCAGTTTTCGGTTTCTGCACAGAAAGGGTTTTCAAACTGCTGAATCCACACATGAGTTTAACTCTGTCAGTTGAATGCACACATTGACACTCATTCAGTTAGATAGCTCCGTTTTGGTTTTAGAAGCAAATATTTCTCTGTACAGCCTATGGTCGCATTCACTCGGGAACATCAAAATGCACCTCCTAGAAGAAACGTGTCTCTAACTCGCTGAATCTAAACATACATTCATCTCTATTAGGTGAACGATCGCACAGCAGAGCAGTTTCAAGGAAACTTTTCTCCTACGTTTTAGACAATGTCTTACTGCTGTTTCGTACATATGCTGGTATTGAGCAGGAAATGCCAGTTTTGGGATTCTGCACAGAAAGCGTTTGCAATCTGCTGAATCCACACGTGAGTTTAACTCTGACAGTTGAATGCACATATTGACAACCATTCAGTCGGATTGCTGCGTTTTGGTTTTATAACCAGATTTTTCTCTGTACAGCCTATGCTCCCATTCACTCTGGAATATCCCAACACAGCTCCTACAAGAAACGTCTTTCTAACTGGTTGAACCTAAACATAGAATCAACTCACTTAGGTGAACGAACGCACAGCAGAGCAGTTTCAAGGAAACGTTTCTCCTGAGTTTTAGACGAAGACTTACTGCTGTTTTCTACATATGCCAGTATTGGGCTGGAAATGCCAGGTTTGGGATTCTGCACAGAAAAGGTTGGCAAACTGCTGAATCCACATATGAGTTTAATCCACATATGAATGAATAATGGGTTGTCCCATTGACAACCATTCAGTTAGATAGATTCGTTTTGGTTTTAGAAGCAGCTATTTCTCTGTACAGCCTGTGCTCCACTTTACTTGGGAATATCCCAATGCAGCTCCTGGAAGAAACGTGTTTCTAACTCGCTGAATCTAAACATAGATTCAACTCTCTTTGGTGAACGAACGCACAGACGATCAGTTTCAAGGAAACCTTTCTCCGGAGTTTCAGACGAAGTCTTACTGCCGTTTCGTACACATGCCGGTATTGGTCTGGATATGCCTGCTTTGGGATTCTGTACAGAAAGTGTTTGCAAACTGCTGATTTGACACATGAGTTTAACTCTGTCAGTTGAATGCACACATTGACAACCATTCAGTTAGATAGCTCCGTTTTGGTTTTAGAAGCAGATATTTGTCTGTACAGTCCATGGTCCCATTCATTCGGGAATATCCCAACGCAGCTCCTAGAAAAAACGTGTTTCCAACTCGCTGAAACTAAACATAGAATCAACTCTCTTCAGTGAACGAACGCACAGAAGATCAGTTTCAAGGAAACGTTTCTCTTGATTTTTAGACGAAGTTTTACCGCAGTTTCGTACATATGCCGGTTTTGGGCTGGAAATGCCAATTTTGAGATTCTGCACAGAAAGGGTTTGCAAGCTGCTGAATCCTCAAATGAGTTTAACTCTGTCACTTGAATGCACACACTGACAACCATTCAGTTAGATAGCTCCATTTTGGTTTTAGAAGCAGATATTTCTCTGTACAACCTATGGTCCCTTTCACTCGGGAATATCCCAAGGCAGCTCCTAGAATAAACGTGTTTCTAACTGGTGGAATCTAAACATAGATTCAACACTCTTAGGTGAATGAACGCGCAGCATAGCAGTTTCAAGGAAACGTTTCTCCTGAGTTTTAGACGATGTCTTACTGCTGTTTCGTACATATGCCAGTATTGGGCTGGAAATGCCGGTTTTGGGATTCTGTAAAAAAAGTATTTGCAAACTGCTGAATGGACACATGAGTTAAACTCTGTCAGTTGAATGCACACGTTGACAACCATCCAGTTTCATAGCTCCGTTTTGGTTTTAGAAGCAGGTATTTCTCTGTTCAGCCTAGAGTCCCATTCACTCGGGAATATCCCAACGCAGATCCTAGAAGATACGTGTTTCTAACTCGCTGAATCGAAACATAGATTCAACTCTCTTAGGTGAACGAACGCAAAGCAGAGCAGTTTCAAGGAAACGTTTCTCCTGAGTTTTAGACGAAGTCTTACTGCTGTTTCGTACATATGCCGGTATTGGGCTGGAAATGAGAGTTTTGGGATTCTGCACAAAAAGGGTTTGCAAATTGCTGAATCCACACATGAGTTTAATTCTGTCAGTTGAATGCACAAATTGACAGTCATTCAGTTGGATAGCTCCGCTTTGGTTTTAGAAGCAGATATTTCTCTGTACAGCCCTGAGTCCCATTCACTCGGGAATATCCCAACGCAGCTCCTAGAAGAAACGTGTTTCTAACTCGCTGATTCTAAACAAAGATTGAACTCTCTTACGTGAACGAACGCACAGCAGAGCAGTTTCAAGGAAACGTTTCTCCTGAGATTTACACGAAGTCTTACTGCTGTTTCGTACATATGCCCGTTTTGGGCTGGAAATGCCAATTTTGAGATTCTGCGCAGAAAGGGTTTGCAAACTGCTGAATCCACACATGAGCTGAACTCTGTCAGTTGAATGCACGCATTGACAACAACTCAGTTAGAAGGCTCCGTTTTGGTTTTAGAAGCAGATATATCTCTGTACAGCCTATGGTCGCATTCACTCGGGAATATCCCAACGCAGCTCCTAGAATAAACGTGTTTCTAACTCCCTGAATCTAAACATAGATTCAACTCTCTTAGCTCAACGAACGCACAGCACAGCAGTTTCAAGGAAACGTTTCTCCTGAGTTTTAGACGAAGTCTTACTGCTGTTTCGTACATATGCCGGTATTGGACTGGAAATGCCAGTTTTGTGATTCTGCACAGAAAGGGTTTGCGAACTGCTGAATCCACACATGAGTTTATCTCTGCCAGTTGAATGCACACATTGACAACCATTCAGTTAGATTGCTCCCTTTTCGTTTTAGAAGCAGATATTTCTCTGTACAGCCTATGGTCCCATTCACTTGGGAATATCCCTACGCAGCTCCTAGAAGAAACGTGTTACTAACTCTCTGAATCTAAACATTGATTCAACACTGTTAGGTGAACGAACGCACAGCAGAGCAGTTTCATGGAAACGATTCTCCGGAGTTTCAGACGGTGTCTCACTGCTGTTTCATATATTCCGGTATTGGGCTGGAAATGCCAGTTTTGGGTTTCTGCACAGAAAGGGTTTTCAAACTGCTGAATCCACACATGAGTTTAACTCTGTCAGTTGAATGCACACATTGACACTCATTCAGTTAGATAGCTCCGTTTTGGTTTTAGAAGCAAATATTTCTCTGTACAGCCTATGGTCGCATTCACTCGGGAATATCCCAAGGCAGCTCCTAGAAGAAACGTGTCTCTAACTCGCTGAATCTAAACATAGATTCATCTCTATTAGGTGAACGATCGCACAGCAGAGCAGTTTCAAGGAAACATTTCTCCTACGTTTTACACGAAGTCTTACTGCTGTTTCGTACATATGCTGGTATTGGGCAGGAAATGCCAGGTTTGGGATTCTGCACAGAAAGGGTTTGCAATCTGCTGAATCCACATGTGAGTTTAACTCTTCTGTCAGTTGAATGCACACATTGACAAACATTCAGTTAGACAGATCCGTTTTGGTTTTAGAAGCAGATATTTCTGAGTACAACCTGTGCTCCCCTTTACTCGGGAATATCCCAATGCAGCTCCTGGAAGAAACGTGTTTCTCACTCGCTGAATATAAACATAGATTCAACTCTCTTCGGTGAACGAACGCACAGAAGATCAGTTTCAAGGAAACCTTTCTCCGGAGTTTCAGACGAAGTCTTGCTGCTGTTTCGTACATATGCTGGTATTGGGCTGGAAATGCCTGTTTTGGGATTCTGTACAGAGAGTGTTTGCAAACTGATGATTCGACACATGAGTTTAACTCTGTCAGTTGAATGCACACATTGACAACCATTCAGTTAGATAGCTCCGTTTTGGTTTAAGAAGCAGATATTTCTCTGTACAGTCCATGGTCCCATTCACTCGGGAATATCCCAAGGCAGCTCCTAGAATAAACGTGTTTCTAACTGGTGGAATCTAAACATGGATTCAACACTCTTAGGTGAATGAATGCGCAGCATAGCAGTTTCAAGGAAACGTTTCTCCTGAGTTTTAGACGATGTCTTACTGTGGTTTCGTACATATGCCGGTATTGGGCTGGAAATGCCGGTTTTGGGATTCTGTACAAAAAGTATTTGCAAACTGCTGAATGGACACATGAGTAAAATTCTGTCAGTTGAATGCACACGTTGACAGCCATCCAGTTTCATAGCTCCATTTTGGTTTTAGAAGCAGGTATTTCTCTGTTCAGACTAGAGTCCCATTCACTCGGGAATATCCCAACGCAGATCCTAGAAGAAACGTGTTTCTAACTCGCTGAATCTAAACATAGATTCAACTCTCTTAGCTGAACAAACGCACAGCAGAGCAGTTTCAAGGAATCCTTTCTCCTGAGTTTTAGACGAAGAGTTACTGCTGTTTTGTGCATATGCCGGTAATGGGCTGGAAATGCCAGTTTTGGGATTCTGCACAGAAAGGTTTTGCAAACTGCTGAATCCACACATGAGTTTATCTCTGTGAATTGAATGCAAACATTGACAGTCATTCAGTTAGATAGCCCCGTTTTGGTTTTAGAATCAGATATTTCTCTCTGCAGCCTAGAGTCCCATTCACTCGGGAATATCCTTACGCCGCTCCTAGAAGAAACGTGTTTCTAACTCGCTGAATCTAAACATAGATTCAACTCTCTTAGGTGAACGAACGCACAGCAGAGCAGTTTCAAGGAAACGTTTCTCCTGAGTTTCAGATGAAGTCTTACTGCTGTTTCGTACATATGCCGGTATTGGGCTGGAAATTCCAGTTTTGGGATTCTGTACAGAAAGTGTTTGCAAATGCTGACTCGACACATGAGTTTAACTCTGTCAGTTGAATGCACACATTCACAACCATTCAGTAAGATAGCTCCCTTTTGTTTTTAGAAGCAGATATTTCTCTGTAGAGCCTTTGGTCCCATTCACTCGGGAATATCCCAACGCAGTTCCTAGAAGAAACGTGTTTCCAACTCGCTGAATGTAAACATAGATTCAACTCTCTTAGGTGAACGAACGCACAGATGATCAGTTTCAAGGAAACGTTTATCCTGAATTTCAGACGAAGTCTTATTGCTGTTTCGTACATATACCGTTATTGGGCAGGAAATCCCAGTTTTGGGATTCTGCACAGAAAGGGTTTACAAACTGCTGAATCCACACATGAGTTTATCTCTGTGAATTGAATGCACACATTGACAGTCATTCAGTTAGATAGCTCCGTTTTGGTTTTAGAAGCAGATATTTCTCTGTAAAGCCTAGAGTCCCATTCACTCGGGAATATAAAAATGCAGCTCCAAGAAGAAACGTGTTTCTAACTCGCTGCATCTAAACATAGATTGAGCTCTCGTAGGTGAACGAACGCACAGCAGAGCAGTTTCAAGGATACCTTTTTCTTGAGTTTTAGACAAAGCCTTACTGCTCTTTTGCACAAATGTCGGTATTGGGCTAGAAATGCCAATTCTGAGATTCTGCACTGAAAGGTTTTGGAAACTGCTGAATAGACACATGAGTTTAACTCTGTCAGTTGAATGCACACATTGACAACCATTCAGTTAGATAGCTCCATTTTGGTTTTAAAAGCAGATATTTCTCTGAACAGCCTATGGTCCCTTTCACTCGGGAATATCCAAACGCAGCTCCTAGAAGAAACGTGTTTCTAACTCGCTGAATGTAAACATAGATTCAACTCTCGTAGGTGAACGAACGCATATCAGAGCAGTTTCAAGGAAACGTTTCTCCTGACTTTTAGACGAACTCTTTCCGCTGTTTCGTACATATGCCGGTAATGAGCTGGAAATGCCTGTTTTGAGATTCTGCACAGAAAGTGTTGGCAAACTGCTGAATCCACACATGAGTTTCTCTCTGTCAGTTGAATGCACACATTGACAGCAATTGAGTAAGATAGCTCCGTTTTGGTTTTAGAAGCAGATATTTCTCTGTACAGACTATAGTCCCATTCACTCGGGAATATCCCAAAGCAGCTCCTAGAAGAAACGTGTTTCTAACTCGCTGAATCAAAACATAGATTCAACTCTCTTAGGTGAAAGAACACACAGAAGATCAGTTTCAAGGAAACGTTTTTCTTGAATTTTAGACGAAGTCTTACTGCTGTTTCGTACATATGCCGGTATTGGGCTGAAAATGCCAGTTTTGGGATTCTGCACAGAAAAGATTTGCAAACTGCTGAATCCACACATAAGTTTACCTCTGTCAGTTGAATGCACAAATTGAAAGTCATTCAGTTAGATACCTCCGTTTTCATTTTAGAAACAGATATTTCTCTGTACAGCCCTGAGTCCCATTCACTCGGGAAAATCCCAACGCAGCTCCTAGAAGAAACGTGTTTCTAACTCGCTGAATCTAAACATAGATTCAACTCTCTTAGGTAAACGAACTCACAGCAGAGCAGTTTCAAGGAAACCTTTCTCCTGAGTTTTAGAGGAAGCCTTACTGCTGTTTTGCACAAATGTCGGTATTGGGCTGGAAATGCCGGTTTTGGGATTCTGAACAGAAAGGGTTAGTAAGCTGCTGAATCCACTCATGAGTTTATCTCTGCCAGTTGAATGCACACATTGACAACCATTCAGTGAGATAGCTCCCTTTTCGTTTTAGAAGCAGATATTTCTCTGTACAGCCGATGGTCCCATTCACTCGGGAATATCCCAACGCAGCTCCTAGAAGAAACGTGTTTCTAACTCGCTGAATCTAAACATAGATTCAACTCTCTTAGGTGAACGAACGCACAGCAGAGCAGTTTCAAGGAAACGTTTCTCCTGAGTTTTAGACGAAGTCTTATTGTGGTTTCGTATATATGCCGCTATTGGGCTGGAAATGCCGGTTTTGGGATTCTGCACAGAAAGGGTTTGCAAACTGCTGAAACCACACATGAGTTTAACGCTGCGTGTTGAATGCACACATTGACAACTATCAAGTTAGATACCTCCGCTTTGGTTTTAGAAGCAGATAATTCTCTGTACAGCCTAGAGTCCCATTCACTCGGTAATATCAAAACGTAGCTCCAAGAAGAAACCTGTTTCTAACTCGCTGCATCTAAACATAGATTCAACTCTCTTAGGTGAACGAACGTACAGCAGAGGAGTTTCAAGGAAACGTTTCTCCTGAGTTTTAGACGAAGTCTTACTGCTGTTTTGTACATATGCCGGTATTGGGCTGGAAATGCCAGTTTTGGGATTCTGCACAGAAAGGGTTTGCAAACTGCTGAATCCACACATCAGTTTATCTCTGCCAGTTGAATGCACACATTGACAACCATTCAGTTAGATAGCTCCCTTTTCGTTTTAGAAGCAAATATTTCTCTGTACGGCCTATGTTCCCATTCACTCGGCAATGTCCCATAGCAGCTCCTAGAAGAAACGTGTTACTAACTGGCTGAATCTAAACATTAATTCAACTCTCTTAGGGGAACGAATGCACAGCAGAGCAGTTTCAAGGAAACGTTTCTCCTGAGTTTTAGACGATGTCTTACTGTGCTTTCGTATATATGCTGGTATTTGGCTGGAAATGTCGGTTTGGTGATTCTGCACAGAAAGGGTTTCCAAACTGCTGAATCCACACATGAGTTTAACTCTGTCAGTTGAATGCACACGTTGACAACCATTCAGTTAGATAGCTCCGTTTTGGTTTTAGAAGCAAATATTTCTCTGTACAGTCTATGGTCGCCTTCACTCGGGAATATCCCAACGCAGCTCCTAGAAGAAACGTGTTTCTAACTCGCTGAATCTAAATATAGATTCAACTCTCTTAGGTGTACGAACGCACAACAGAGCAGTTTCAAGGAAACGTTTCTCCTGGGTTTTGGACGAAGTCTTACTGCTCTTTCGTACATATGCCGGTATTGGGGTGGAAATGCCAGTTTTGGGATTCCGCACAGAAAGGGTTTGCAAACTGCTGAATCCACACATGAGTATATCTCTGCCAGTTGAATGTACACATTGACAACCATTCAGTTAGATAGCTCCCTTTTCGTTTTAGAAGCAGATGTTTCTCTGTTCAGCGTATGGTCCCATTCACTCGGGAATATCCCAACGCAGCTCCTAGAAGAAACGTGTTTCTAACTCGCTGAATCTAAACATTAATTCAACTCTCTTAGGTGAACGAACGCAAAGCAGAGCCGTTTCAAGGAAACGTTTCTAATGAGTTTTAGAATAAGTCTTACTGCTGTTTCGTACATATGCCAGTATTGAGCTGGAAATGCCAGGTTTGGGATTTTGCATAGAAAGTGTTTGCACACTGCTGAATCCACACATGAGTTTATCTCTGTCAGTTGAATGCACACATTGACAACCATTCAGTTAGATAGCTCCGTTTTGGTTTAAGAAGCCGATTTTTCTCTGTACAGCCTATAGTCCCATTCACTCGGAAATATCCCAAGGCATCTTCTAGAGGAAACGTGCTTCTAACTCGCTGAATCTAAACATAGATTCAACTCTCTCAGGTGATCGAAGGCACAGCAGAGCAGTTTCAAGGAAACGTTTCTCCTGAGCTTAATACGAACTCTTAGTGCTTTTTCGTACATATGCCAGTATTGGGCTGGAATTGCCAGTTTTCGGATTCTGCACAGAAAGGGTTTGCAAACTGCTGATTCCAAGAATGAGTTTTTCTCTGTCAGTTGAATGCACACATTGACAACCATTCAGTTAGATAGCTCCGTTTTGGTTTCAGAAGCAGATATTTCTCTGTACAGCCTATGGTACCATTCACTCGGGAGTATCCCAATGCAGCTCCTAGAAGAAACCTGTTTCTATCTCGCTGAATCTTAATGTAGATTCAACTTTCTTAGGTGAACTAATACACAGCAGAGCAGTTTCAAGGAAACATTTCTCCTGAGTTTTATACGTAGTTTTACTGCTGTTTCGTACATATGCCGTTATTGGGCTGCAAATGCCAGTTTTGGGATTCTCCCCATAAAGGCTTTGGATACTGCTGAATCTGCAGATGAGTTTACCTCTGTCAGTTGAATGCACACCTTGAAAACCATTCAGTTAGATAGCTCCGATTTGGTTTTAGAAGGAGATATTTCTCTGTACAACCTATGGTCCCATTCACTTGGGAATATCCCAACGCAGCTCCTAGAAGAAACGTGTTTCTAACTCGCTGAATCTAAACATAGATTCAACTCTCTTAGGTGAACGAAGGCACAGCAGAGCAGTTTCAAGGAAAGGTTTCTCCTGAGTTTTTGAAGAAGTCTTATTGCTCTTTCGTACATATACCGGTATTGGGGAGGAAATGCCAGTTTTTGGATTCTGTCCAGAAAGGGCTTGAAAACTGCTGAATCCACACATGAGTTTAACTCTGTCAGTTGAATGCACACATTGACAACCTATCAGTTGGATAGCTCCGTTTTGATTTTAGAAGCAGATATTTCTCTGTACAGCCTTTGGTCCCATTCACTGGGGAATATTCCAATGCAGCTACTAGAAGAAACGTGTTTCTAACTGGCTGAATCTAAACATAGATTCAACTCTCTTAGGTGAACGAACGCACATCAGAGCAGTTTCAAGGAAACGTTTCTCCTGAGTTTTAGACGAAGTTTTACTGCTGTTTCGTACTTATGCCTGTATTGTGCTACAAATGTCAGTTTTGGGATTCTGCCCAGAAAGCGTTTGCGAACTGCTGAATCCACACATGAGTTTAACTCTGTCTGTTGAATGCACACATTGACAACCATTCAGTTAGATAGCTCCGTTTTGGTTTTAGAAGCAGATATTTCTCTGTTCAGCTTATTGTCCCATTCACTCGGGAATATCCGCACGCAGCTCCTAGAAGTAACGTGCTGCTAACTCACTGAATCTAAACAGAGATTCACCTCTGTTAGGTTAACGAAGGAACAGCAGAGCAGTTTCAAGGAAACTTTTCACCTGAGTTTTAGAAGAAGTCTTACTGCTGTTTCGTACATATGCCGGTATTGGGCTGGAAATGCCAGTTTTGGGATTCTGCACAGAAAGGGTTTGCAAACTGCTGATTCCACGAATGAGTTTTTCTCTGTCAGTTGAATGCACACATTGTCAACCATTCAGTAACATAGCTCCATTTTGGTTTTAGAAGCCGATATTTCTCTGTGCAGCCTATGGTCCCATTCACTCGGGAATATCCCAACACAGCTCCTAGAAGAAACGTGTTTCTAACTCGCTGAATCTAAACATAGATTCAACTCTCTTAGGTGAACGAACGCACATCAGAGCAGTTTCAAGGAAACGTTTCTCCTGAGCTTCAGACGAAGTCTTACTGCTGTTTCGTTCATATGCTGCTATAGGGCTGGAAATGCCAGTTTTGAGATTCTGCACAAAAAGGGTTTGCAAAGTGCTGATTCCTCACATGAGTTTAACTCTGTCAGTTCAATGCACACATTGAAAACCATTCAGTTAGATAGCTCCGTTTTGGTTTTAGAAAGAGATATTTCTCTGTACAGCTTATGGTCCCAATCATTCGGGAATGTCCCAACGCAGCTCCTAGAAGAAACGTGTTTCTGACTCGCTGATTCTAAACGTAGATTCAGCTCTCTTACGTGAACGAACACAGCAGAGCAGTTTCAAGAAAACGTTTCTCTTGAGTTTTACAAGAAGTCTTACTGCTGTTTCGTACATATGCCGGTATTGGGCAGGAAATGCCAGCTATGAGATTCTGCAGAGAAAGGGTTTGCAAACTGCTGATTCCAAACCTGAGTTTAACTCTGTCAGTGGAATGCACACATTGACAACCATTAAGTTAGATAGCTCCGTTTTGGTTTCAGAAGCAGATATTTCTCTGTACAGCCTATGGTCCCATTCACTCGGGAATTTCCCAATGCAGCTCCTAGAGGAAACGTGTTTCTAACTCGCTGAATCTAAACATAGATTCATCTCTCTTAGGTGAACGAACGAACAGCAGAGCAGTTTCAAGGAAACGTTTCTCCTGAATTTTAGACGAAGTTTTACTGCTGTTTCGTACATATTCCGGTATTGAGCTGCAATTGCCAGTTTTGGGATTCTGCCCAGAAATGGTTTGCAAACTGCTGAATCCAAACATGAGTTTACCTCTGTCAGTTGAATGCACACATTGACAACCATTCTGTTGGATAGCTCCGTTTTGGTTTCAGAAGCAGATATTTCTCTGTACAGCCTATGGTCCCATTCACTCGGGAATATCCCAATGCAGCTCCTAGGAGAAACGTGTTTCTAACTCGCTGAATGTAAACATAGATTCAACTCTCTTAGGGGAACGAACGTACAGCAGAGCAGTTTCAAGGAAACGTTTCTTCTGAGTTTTTGACGAAGTCTTACTGCTGTTTCTTATGTATATGGGTATTGGGCTGGAAATGCCAGTTTTCGAATTCTGCACAGAAAGAGTTGCAAACTGCTGATTCCACACATGAATTTACCTCTCTCAATTGAATGCACACATTGACAACCATTCAGTTAGATAGCTCCGTTTTAGTTTCAGAAGGAGATATTTCTCTGTACTGCCTATGGTCCCGTTCACTCGGGAATATCCCAACGCACCTCTCAGAAGAAACGTGTTTCTAACTCGCTGAGTCTAAACATACATCCAACTCTCTTAGGTGAATGAAGGCACAGCAGAGCAGTTTCAAGGAAACATTTCTCCTGAGTTTTTGACGAAGTCTTACTGCTGTTTCGTACATATGCTGGTATTGGGCTGGAAATGAAAATTTTGGGATTCTGCACAGAAACGGTGGGCAAACTGCTGAATCCACACATGAGTTTAACTCTGAAAATTGAATGCACACATTGACAACCATTCAGATAGATAGCTCCCTTTTCATTTTAGAAGAGGATATTTCTCTGTACAGCCTATGGTCCCATTCTCTCTGGAATATCCCAACGCAGCTCCTAGAAGAAACGTGTTTCTAACTCGCTGAATCTAAACATAGATTCAACTCTCTTAGGTGAACGAACGCACAGCAGAGCAGTTTCAAGGAAACCTTTCTCTTAAGTTTTAGACGAAGCCTTACTGCTGTTTTGCACAAATGCCGGTATTGGGCTGAAAATGCCAGTTTTGGGATTCTGCAGAGAAAGGGTTTGAAAACTGCTGAATCCACACATGAGTTTAACTCTGTCAGTTGAATGCACACATTGACAACCATTCAGTTAGATGGCTCCGTTTTGGTTTTAGAAGCAGATATTTCTCTGTACAACCTATGGTCCCATTCACTCGGGAATATCCCAACGCATCTCCTAGAATAAACGTGTTTCTCACTCGCTGAATCTAAACATAGATTCAACTCTCTTCGGTGAACGAACGCACAGAAGATCAGTTTCAAGGAAACGTTTCTCCTGAGTTTTACACGAAGTCTTACTGCTGTTTCGTACATTTGGCGGTTTTGGGATGGAAATGCCAATTTTGAAATTCTGCACAGAAAGGGTTTGCAAACTGCTGAATCCACACATGAGTTTACCTCTGTCAGTTGAATGCACACATTGACAACAATTCAGTTAGATAGCTCCGTTTGGGTTTTAGAAGCAGATATTTCTCTGTAGAGCCTACGGTCGCATTCACTCGGGAATATCCCAACGCAGCTCCTAGAATAAACGTGTTTCTAACTCGCTGAATCTAAACATAGATTCAACTCCCTTAGGTGAACGAACGCACAGCAGAGCAGTTTCAAGGAAACGCTTCTCCTGAGTTTTAGACGATGTCATACTGTGGTTTCGTATATATGCCGGTATTGGGCTGGAAATGCCGATTTTGGGATTCTGCACGGAAAGGGTTTGCAAAATGCTGAATCCACACATGAGTTTAACTCTGTCAGTTGAATGTACACATTGACAACCATTCAGTTAGATAGCTCCCTTTTCCTTTTAGAAGCAGATATTTCTCTGTACCGCCTATGGTCCAATTCTCTCGGGAATATCCCAACGCAGCTCCTAGAAGAAACGTGTTTCTAATTCGCTGAATCTAACCATAGATTCAACTCCCTTAGGTGAATGAACGCAAAGCAGAGCTGTTTCAAGGAAACGTTTCTCCTCAGTTTTAGACGAAGTCTTTCTGCTATTTCGTACATATGCCGGTATTGGGCTGGAAATGCCAGTTTTTTGATTCTGCACAGAAAGTGTTTGGAAACTTCTGAATCCACACATGAGTTTAACGCTGTGAGTCAAATGCACACATTGACAACCATTCAGTTAGATAGCTCCCTTTTCGTTTTAGAAGCAGATATTTCTCTGAACAGCCTATGGTCCCATTCACTCGGGAATATCCCAACGCAGCTCCTAGAAGAAACGTGTTTCTAACTCGCTGAATCTAAACATAGCTTCAACTCTCTTAGGTGAATGAACGCACAGCAGAGCAGTTTCAAGGAAACCTTTCTCCTGAGTTTTAGACGAAGCCTTACTGCTGTTTTGCACAAATGCCGGTATTGAGCTGCAAATGCCGGTGTTGGGATTCTGGACAGAAAGGGTTTGCATACTGCTGATTCCACAATTGAGTTTAACTCTGTCAGTTGAATGCACACATTGACAACCATTCACTTAGATAGGTGCGTTCTGGTTTGAGAAGCAGATATTTCTCTGTACAGCCTATGGTCCCATTCACTCGGGAATATCCCAACGCAGCTCCTAGATTAAACGTGGTTCTAACTCGCTGAATCTAAACATAGATTCAACTGTCTTAGGTGAACGAACGCACAGAAGATCAGTTTCAAGGAAACCTTGCTCCTGAGTTTTAGACGAATTCTTACTGCTGTTTCGTACATATGCCGGTTTTGGGCAAGAAATGCCAATTTTGAGATTCTTCACAGAAAGGGTTTGCAAACTGCTGAATCCACACCTGAGTTGAACTCTGTCAGTTGAATGCACACATTGACAACCATTCAGTTATATAGCTCCCTTTTCATTTTAGAAGCAGATATTTCTCTCTACAGACTATGTTCCCATTCACTCGGGAATATCCTAACACAGCTCCTAGAAGAAACGTGTTTCTAACTCGCTGAATCTAAACATAGATTCAACTCTCTTAGGTGAACGAACGCACAGCAGAGCAGTTTCAAGGAAACCTTTCTCTTAAGTTTTAGACGAAGCCTTACTGCTGTTTTGCACAAATGCCGGTATTGCGCTAAAAATGCCAGTTTTGGGATTCTGCAGAGAAAGGGTTTGAAAACTGCTGAATCCACACATGAGCTTAACTCTGTCAGTTGAATGCACACATTTACAACCATTCAGTTAGATGACTCCGCTTTGGTTTTAGAAGCAGATATTTCTCTGTACAACCTATGGCCCCATTCACTCGGGAATATCCCAACGCAGCTCCTAGAATAAACGTGTCTCTAACTCGCTGAATCTAAACATAGATTCAACTCTCTTAGATGAACGAACGCACAGAAGGTCAGTTTCAAGGAAACGTTTCTCCTGAGTTTTACACGAAGTCTTACTGCTGTTTCGTACATATGCCGGTATTGGGCTGGAAATGCCAGTTTTGGGATTCTGCACAGAAAGGGTATGCAAACCGCTGAATCCACACATGAGTTTAACTCTATCAGTTGAATGCATACATTGACAACCATTCAGTTAGATGGCTCCGTTTTGGTTTTAGAAGCAGATAATTCTCTGTAAAGCTTATGGTCCAATTCACTCGGGAATATCCCAACGCAACTCCAAGAAAAAACTTGTTTATAACTCGCTGAATCTAAACATAGGTCAACTCTTTAGGTAAACGACCGCAGAGCAAAGCAGTTTCAAGGAAACGTTTCTCCTGAGTTTTAGACGAAGTCTTACTGCTGTTTCGTACATATGCCGGAATTGGGATAGAAATGCCAGTTTTGGGATTCTGCACAGAAAGTCTTTTCAAATTGCTGAATCCACACATGAGTTTAACGCTGTGAGTCAAATGCACACATTGACAACTATTCCGTTAGATCCCTCCGTATTGGTTTTAGAAGCAGATATTTCTCTGTACAACCCTGAGTCCCATTCACTCAGGAATATCCCAACGCAGCTCCTAGAAGAAACGTGTTTCTAACTCACTGAATCTAAACACAGATTCAACTCTCTTAGGTGAACGAAGACACAGCAGAGCAGTTTCAAGGAAACGTTTCTCCTGAGTTTTAGGCGAAGTCTTACTGCTGTTTCGTACATAGGCCAGTATTGGGCTGGAAATGTCAGCTTTGGGATTCTGCACAGAAAGTGTTTGCAAACTGCAGAATCCACACATCAGTTTAACGCTGTGAGTTGAATGCACACATTGACAACAATTCTTTTAGATACCTCCGTTTTGGTTTTAGAAGCAGATATTTCTCTGTACAGCCTATGGTCGCATTCACTCGGTAATATCCCAACGCAGCTCCTAGAAGAAACGTGTTTCTAACTCGCTGAATCTAAACATAGATTCAACTCCCTTAGGTGAACCAATGCACAGCAGAGCACTTTCAAGGAAACGCTTCTCCTGAGTTTCAGACGATCTCTTACTGTGGTTTCGTATATATGGCGGTATTGGGCTGGAAATGCCAATTTTGGGATTCTGCACAGAAAGTGTTTGCAAACTGCTGAATCCACACATGAGTTTAACGCTGTGAGTTGAATGCACACATTGACAATTATTCAGTTAGATACCTCCGTTTTGGTTTTAGAAGCAGATATTTCTCTGTACAGTCCTGAGGCCCATTCACACGGGAATACCCCAACGCAGCTCCTAGAAGAAACGTGCTTCTAACTCGCTGAATCTAAACATAGATTCAACTCTCTTAGGTGAACGAAGACACAGCAGAGCAGTTTCAAGGAAACGTTTCTCCTGAGTTTTAGACGAAGTCTTACTGTTGTTTCATACATATGACAGTACTGGGTTGAAAATGCCAGTTTTGGGATTCTGCACAGAAAGGTTTTGCAAACTGCTGAATCCACACATGAATTTTACGCTGTGAGATGAATGCACACATTGACAACTATTCAGTTAGATACCTCCGTTTTGGTTTTAGAAGCAGATATTTCCCTGTACAGCCCTGAGTCCCATTCACTTAGGAATATCCCAATGCAGCTCCTAGAAGAAACGTGTTTCTAACTCGCTGAATCTAAACATAGATTCAACTCTCTTAGGTGACCGAAGACACAGCAGAGCAGTTTCAAGGAAAAGTTTCTCCTGAGTTTTAGACGAAGTCTTACTGCTGTTTCGTACATATACCGGTACTGCGCTAGAAATGCCAGTTTTGGGATTCTGCACAGAAAGTGTTTGCAAACTGCTAAATCCACACATGAGTTTAACTCTGAATGTTGAATGCACACATTGACAACCATTCAGATAGATAGCTCCCTTTTCATTTTAGAAGCGGATATTTCTCTGTACAAACTATGGTCCCATTCTCTCGGGAATATCCCAACGCAGCTCCTAGAAGAAACGTGCTTCTAATTCGCTGAACCTAAACATAGATTCAACTCTCTTAGGTGAACGAACGAACAGCAGAGCAGTTTCAAGGAAACGTTTCTGCTCAGTTTTAGACGAAATCTTACTGCTGTTTCGTACATATGCCGGTATTGGGCTGGAAATGCCAGTTTTGGGATTCAGCACAGAAAGTGTTTGCAAACTGCTGAATCCACACATGAGTTTAACGCTGTGAGTCGAATGCACACATTGACAACTATACAGTTAGATACCTCCGTTTTGGTTTTAGAAGCAGATATTTCTCTTTACAGCTTATGGTCCCATTCACTCGGGAGTATCCCAACGCACTTCCTAGAATAAACGTGTTTCTAACTCGCTGAATCTAAACATAGGTCAACTCTCTTAGGTGAACGACCACAGAGCAAAGCAGTTTCAAGGAAACGTTTCTCCAGAGTTTTAGACAAAGTCTTACTGTTGTTTCGTACATATGCCGGTATTGGGCTGGAAATGCCAGTTTTGGGATTCTGCACAGAAAGTGTTTGCAAACTGCTGAATCCACACATGAGTTTAATGCTGTGAGTTGAATGCACACATTGACAGCTATTGAGTTAGATACTTCCGTTTTGGTTTTAGAAGCAGATATTTCTCTGTACAGCCTTGAGTCCCATTCACTCGGGAATATCCCAACGCAGCTCCTAGAAGAAACGTGTTTCTAACTCGCTGAATCTAAACATAGATTCAACTCTCCTAGGTGAACGAAGACACAGCAGAGCAGTTTCAAGGAAACGTTTCTCCTGAGTTTTAGACGAACTCTTACTGCTGTTTTGTACATATGCCGGTATTGGGCTGGAAATGCCAGTTTTGGGATTCTGCACAGAAAGGGTTGGAAACTGCTGAATCCACACATGAGTTTAACTCTGTGAATTGAGTGCACACATTGACAACCATTCAGTTAGAAAGCTCCGTTTTGGTTTTAGAAGCAGATATTTCTCTGTACAGCTTATGGTGCCATTCACTCGGGAATATCCCAATGCAGCTCCTAGGGAAAACGTGTTTCTAACCCGCTGAATCTAAACATAGGTCTACTCTCTTAGGTGAACGACTGCAGAGCAAAGCAGTTTCAAAGAAACGTTTCTCCTCAGTTTTAGACGAAGTCTTACTGCTGTTTCGTACATATGCCGGGATTGGGCTGGAAATGCCAGTTTTGGGATTCTGCACAGAAAGGGTTTGCAAACTGCTGAATCCACACATGAGTTTCACGCTGTGAGTTGAATGCACACATTGACAACTATTCAGTTAGATACCTCCATTTTGGTTTTCAAAGCACATATTTCTCTGTACAGCCTATGGTCCCATTCACTCGGGAATATCCCAACGCAGCTCCTAGAAGAAACGTGTTTCTAACTCGCTGAATCTAAACATAGATTCAACTCTCTTAGGTGAACGAAGACACAGCAGAGCAGTTTCAAGGAAACGTTTCTGATGAGTTTTAGACGAAGTCTTACTGCTGCTTGGTACATATACCGGCATTGGGCGGAAAATGCCAGATTTGGGATGCTGGACAGATACGGTTTGCAAACTGTTTCGTACACATGCCGGTATTGGGCTGGAAATGCCAGGTTTGGGATTCTGCACAGAAAGGGTTTGCAAACTGCTGAATCCACACATTAGTTTAACTCTGTCAGTTGAATGCACACATTGACAACCATTCAGTTAGATGGCTCCGTTTTGGTTTTAGAAGCAGATATTTCTCTTTACAGCTTATGGTCCCATTCACTCGGGAATATCCCAACGCAGCTCCTAGAGAAAACGTGTTTCTAACTCGCTGAACCTAAACATAGGTCAACTCTCTTAGGTGAACGACCGCAGAGCAAAGCCGTTTCAAAAACGTTTCTCCTTAGTTTTAGACGAAGTCTTACTGCTGTTTCGTACATATCCCGGTATTGGGCTGGAAATGCCAGTTTTGGGATTCTGCACAGAAAGTGTTTGCAAACTGCTGAATCCACACATGAGTTTAACGCTGTGAATTGAATGCACACATTGACAACTCTTCAGTTAGATACCTCCGTTTTGGTTTTAGAAGCAGATATTTCTCTGTACAGCCCTGAGTCCCATTGACTCGGGAGTATCCCAACGCAGCTCCTAGAAGAAACGTGTTTCTAACTAGCTGAATCTAAACATAGATTCAACTCTGTTAGGTGAACGAACACACAGTAGAGCAGTTTCAAGGAATCGTTTCTCCTGAGTTTTAGACGATGTCTTACTGTTGTTTTGTATATATGCCGGTATTGGGGTGGAAATGCCGATTTTGGGATTCTGCACAGAAAGTGTTTGCAAACTGCTGAATCTACACATGAGTTTAACGCTGTCAGTTGAATGCACACATTGACAACTATTCAGTTAGATTCCTCCGTTTTGGTTTTAGAAGCAGATATTTCTCTGTACAGCCGTGAGTCCCATTCACTCGGGAATATCCCAACTCAGCTCCTGGAAGAAACGTGTTTCTCACTCGCTGAAACTAAACAGAGATTCAACTCTCTTAGGTGAACGAAGACACAGCAGAGCAGTTTCAAGGAAACGTTTCTCCTGAGTTTTAGACGAAGTCTTACTGCTGTTTCGTACATATGCCACTATTGGGCTGGAAATGCCATCTTTGCGATTCTGCACAGAAAGTGTTTGCAAACTGCTGAATCCACACATGAGTTGAACTCTGTCAGTTGAATGCACACCTTGACAACCATTCAGTTAGATAGCTCCCTTTTCATTTTAGAAGCAGATATGTCTCTGTACTGCCTTTCTTCCCATTCACCGGGTAATATCCCAAAGCAGCTCCTAGAAGAAACGTGTTTCTAACTCGCTAAATCTAAACATAGATTCAACTCTCTTAGGTGAATGAACGCACAGCAGAGTAGTTTCAAGGAAACCTTTCTCCTGAATTGAAGACGAAGTCTTACTGCTGTTTTGCACAAATGCCGGTATTGGGCTGGAAATGCCGGTTTGTGGATTCTGCACAGAAAAGATTTACAAACTGCTGAATCCACACATGAGTTTAACTCTGTCAGTTGAATGCACACATTGACAACAATTCAGTTAGATAGCTCCGTTTCGGTTTCAGAAGCAGATATTTCTCTATACAACCTATTGTCCCATTCACTCGGTAATATCCCAACGCAGCTCCTAGAATAAACGTGTTTCTAACTCGCTGAATCTAAACATAGATTCAACTCTCTTAGGTGAACGAACACACCGAAGATCAGTTTCAAGGAATCGTTTCTCCTGAATTTTACACGAAGGCTTACTGCTGTTTCGTACATATGCCGGTTTTGGGCTGGAAATGCCGATTTTGGGATTCTGCACAGAAAGGGTTTGAAAACTGCTGAATCCACACATGAGTTTACCTCTGTCAGTTGAATGCACACATTGACAACCATTCAGTTAGATAGCTCCGTTTTGTTTTTTCCAAGCAGATGTTTCTCTGTACAGATTATGGTCGCATTTACTCGAGAATATCCCAACGCAGCTCCTAGAAGAAACGTGTTTCTAACTCGTTGAATCCAAACATAGATTCAATTCTCTTAGGTGAATTAACGCACAGAAGAGCAGTTTCAGGGAAACGATTATCCTGAGTTTTAGACGAAGTCTTACTGTGGTTTCGTATATATGCCGGTATTGGGCTGGAAATGCCGGTTTTGGGATTCTGCACAGGAAGTGTTTGCAAACTGCTGAATCCACACATGAGTTTAACGCTGTCAGTTGAATCCACAAATTGACAGTCATTCAGTTAGATAGCTCCGTTTTGGTTTTGGAAGCAGATATTTCTCTGTACAGCCCTGAGTCCAATTCACTCCGGAATATCCCAATGCAGCTCCTAGAAGAAACGTGTTTCTAACTCCCTGAATCTAAACATAGATGAAACTCTCGTAGGTGAACGAACGCACAGCAGAGCAGTATCAAGGAAACCTTTCTCCAGAGTTTTACACGAAGCCTTACTGCTGATTTGCACAAATTTCGGAATTGGGCTGGAAATTCCGCTTTTGTGGTTCTGCACAGAAAGGGTTTGGAAACTGCTGAATCCACACATGAGTTTAACTCTGTCAGTTGAATGCACACATTGACAACCATTGAGTTAGATACCTCCATTTTGGTTTTAGAAGCAGATAGTTCTCTGTACAGTCTATCGTCCCTTTCACTCGGGAATATACCAACGAAGCTCCTAGAAGAAACGTGTTTCTAACTCTCTGAATCTAAACGTAGATTCAACTCTCTTAGTTGAACGAACGCACAGCAGAGCAGTTTCAAGGAAACGTTATCCCTGAGTTTTATACGAAGTCTTACTGCTGTTTCGTACATATGCCTGTATTGGGCTGGAAATGCCAGTTTTGGGATTCTGTACAGAAAGTGTTTGCAAACTGCTGAATCCACACATGAGTTAAACTCTGTCAGTTGAATGCACAAATTGACAGTCATTCAGTTAGATACCTCCGTTTCGGTTTTAGAATTAATTTATCTGTACAGCCCTGAGTCCCATACACTCGGGAATATCCAAACGCAGCTCCTAGAAGAAACGTGTTTCTAACTCGTTCAATCTAAACATAGATTAAAGTCTCTTAGGTGAACGAACGCACAGAACAGCAGTTTCAAGTAAACGTTTCTCCTGAGTTTTAGACGAAGTTCTACTGTGGTTTCGTATATATGCCGGTATTGCGCTGGAAATGCCAGTTTTTGGAATCTGTACAGAAAGTGTTTGCAAACTGCTGAATCCACACATGAGTTTAACTCTGTCAGTTGAATGCACAAATTGACAGTCATTCAATTAGATAGCTCGGTTTTGGTTTTAGAAACACTTTCTCTGTACAGCCCTGAGTCCAATTCACTCGGGAATATCCCAACGCAGCTCCTTGAAGAAACGTGTTTCTAACTCGCTGAATCTTAACATAGATTAAACTCTCTTAGGTGAAAGAACGCACAGCACAGCAGTTTCAAGGAAACGTTTCACCTGATTTTTAGACGAAGTCTTACTGTGGTTTCGTACTTATGCCGTTGTTGGGCTGGAAATGACAGTTTTGGGATTCTGCACAGAAAGGGTTTGCAAACTGCTGAATCCACACATGAGTTTAACTCTGTCAGTTGAATGCACACATTGACAGTAAATCAGTTAGATAGCTCGGTTTTGGTTTAGAAGCAGATATTTCTCTGTACAGCCTAGAATCCCATTCACGCGAGAATATTCCAACGCCGCTCCTAGAAGAAACGTGTTTCTAAGTCGCTGTATCTAAATAGAGATTCAACTCTCTTAGCTGAACGAACGCACAGCAGAGCAGTTTCAAGGAAACGTTTCTCCTGAGTTTTAGACGAAGTCTTACTGCTGTTTCGTACTTATGCCGTTGTTGGGCTGGAAATGACAGTTTTGGGATTCTGCACAGAAAGTTATTTGCAAACTGCTGAATCCACACTTGAGTTTAACTCTGTCAGTTGAATGCACACATTGACAACCTTTCAGTCAGATTGCTCTGTTTTGGTTTTAGAAGCAGATATTTCTCTGTACATACTATGGTCCCATTCACTCGGGAATATCCCAACGCAGCTCCTAGAAGAAACGTGTTTCTAACTGGCGGAATCGAAACGTAGATTCAACTCTCTTAGGTGAACGAACCCGCGGCAGAGCAATTTCAAGGAAACGTTTCTCCTGAGTTTTAGACGAGGTCTTACTGCTGTTTCCTAAATATTCCTGTATTGGGCTCGAAATGCCAGTTTTGAAATTCTGCACAGAAAAGTTTTGCATAATGCTCAATCCACACATGAGTTTACCTCTGTCAGTTGAATGCACACATTTACAACCATTCAGCTAGATAGATCCGTTTTGGTTTTAGAAGCAGATTTTTCTCTGCACAGTCCATGGTGCCATTAACTTGGGAATATCCCAACGCAGCTCCTAGAAGAAACGTGTTTCTAACTCGCTGGATCTAAACATAGATTCAACTCTCTTAGGTGAACGAATGCACAGAAGATCAGTTTCAAGGAAACGTTTCTCCTGAGTTTCAGACGAAGTCTTACTGCTCTTTCGTACATATGGCGGTAGTGGGCTGGAAATGCCCAGTTTGGGATTCTGCAAAGAAAGGGTTTGCAAACTGCTGAATCCACACATGAGTTTAACTCTGTCAGTTGAATGCACACACTGACAGTCATTCAGTTAGATAGCTACGTTTTGGTTTTAGAAGCAGACATTTCTCTGTACAGCCTAGAGTCCCATTCACTCGGGAATATCCCAACGCAGCTCCTAGAACAAACGTGTTTCTAACGAACGTACAGCAGAGCGGTTTCAAGGAAACGTTTCTCCTGAGTTTTAGACGAAGTCTTACTGCTGTTTCGTACCTATGCCGGTATTGGGCTGGAAATACCAGTTTTGGGATTCTGCATAGAAAGGGTTTGCAAACTGCTGAATACACACATGAGTTTAACTCTGTCAGTGTAACGCACACCTTGACAACCATTCTGTTAGATAGCTCCCTTTTCATTTTAGAAGCAGATATTTCTCTGTACTGCCTATGGTCCCATTCACTCGGGAATATACCAACACAGCTCCTAGAAGACACGTATTTCTAACTCGCTGCATCTAAACATAGATTCAACACTCTTAGGTGAATGATGGCACAGTAGAGCAGTTTCAAGGAAACGTTTCTCTTGATTTTTAGACGAAGTCTTACTGCTGTTTCGTACATATGCTGGTATTGGGCAGGACATGCCAGTTTTGGGATTCTGCACAGAAAGGGTTTGCAAACTGCTGAATCCACACATGAGTTTAATTCTGTCAGTTGAATGCACACATTGACAACCATTCAGTCAGATTCCTCCGTTTTGGTTTTAGAAGCAGATATTTCTCTGTACAGCCTATGGTCCCATTCACTCTAGAATATCCCAACGCAGCTCCTAGAAGAAACGTCCTTCTAATTCGCTGAACCTAAACATAGATTCAACTCTCTTAGGTGAACGAACGAACAGCAGAGCAGTTTCAAGGAAACGTATCTGCTCAGTTTTAGTCGAAATCTTACTGCTGTTTCGTACATATGCCGGTATTGGGCTGGAAATGCCAGTTTTGGGATTTTGCACAGAAAGTGTTTGCAAACTGCTGAATCCACACATGAGTTTAACGCTGTGAGTCAAATGCACACAGTGACAACTATCAGTTAGATACCTCCCTTTTGGTTTTAGAAGCAGATATTTCTCTTTACAGCTTATGGTCCCATTCACTCGGGAATATCCCAACCCAGCTCCTAGAAAAATCCTGTTTCTAACTCGCTGAATCTAAACATAGGTCAAATCTCTTAGGTGAACGACCGCAGAGCAAAGCAGTTTCAAGGAAACGTTTCTCCTGAGTTTTAGACGAAGTCTTACTGCTGTTTCGTACGTATGCCGGTATTGGGCAGGAAATGCCAGTTTTGGGATTCTGCACAGAAAGTGTTTGCAAACTGCTGAATCCACACTTGAGTTTAACTCTGTCAGTTGAATGCACAAATTGACAGTCATTCAGTTAGATAGCTCCGTTTTGGTTTTGGAAGCAGATATTTCTCTGTACAGCCCTTAGTCCCATTCACTCCGGAATATCTCAACACAGCTCCTAGAAGATACGTGTTTCTAACTCGCGGAATCTAAACGTAGATTCAACACTCTTAGGTGAAAGAACGCATAGAATATCAGTTTCAAGGAAACGTTTCTCTTGAGTTTTATACGATGTCTTACTGCTGTTTCGTACATATGCCGGTATTGGGCTGAAATGCCAGTTTTGGGATTCTACACAGAATGTGTTTACAAATTGTTGAATCCACACGTGTCTTTAACTCTGTCAGTTGAATGCACACATTGACAAACATTCAGTTAGATAGCTCCCCTTTCCTTTTAGAAGCAGATATTTCTCTGTACAGCATATTATCCCATTCACTCGGGAATATCCCAACGCAGCTCCTAGAAGAAACGTGTTTCTAACTCGCTGAATCTAAACATAGATTCAACTCTCTTAGGTGAACGAGCGCACAGCAGAGCAGTTTCAAGGAATCGTTTCTCCTGAGTTTTAGACGAAGTCTTACTGTGGTTTTGTATATATGGCGGTATTGGGCTGGAAATGCCGTTTTTGGGATTCTGCACAGAAAGGGTTTGCAAACTGCTGAATCCATACATGAGTTTAACGCTGTGAGTTAAATGCACACATTGAACACTATTCAGTTAGATACCTCCGTTTAGGTTTTAGAAGCAGATATTTCTCTGTGCATCCCTGAGTCCCATTCACTCGAGAATATCCAAACGCAGCTCCTAGAAGAAACGTGTTTCTAACTCGCTGAATCCAAACATAGATTCAACTCTCCTAGGTGAACGAAGACATAGCAGAGCAGTTTCAAGGAAACGTTTCTCCTGAGTTTTAGACGAAGTCTTAACGGCTGTTTCGTACATATGCCAGTATTAGGCTGGAAATGCCAGCATTGGGATTCTGCACAGAAAGTGTTTGCAAACTGCTCAATCCACAAATGAGTTTAACTCCGTCAGTTGAATGTACACGTTGACAACCATTCAGTTAGAAAGCTCCCTTTTCATTTTAGAAGCATATATTTCTCTGTACAGCCTATGGTCCCCTACTCTCGGGAATATACCAACGCAGCTCCTAGAAGAAACGCTTTTCTAATTCGATGAATCTAAACATAGATTCAATTCCCTTAGGTGAACGAACGCACAACAGAGCAGTTTCAAGGAAACGTTTCTCCTGAGTTTTAGACGAAGTCTTACTGCTGTTTCGTACATATGCCGGTTTTGGGCTGGAAATGCCGATTTTGAGATTCTGCACAAAAGGGTTTGGAAACTGCAGAATCCGCAGATGAGTTTAACTCTGTCAGTTGAATGCACACATTGACAGTCATTCAGTTAGATAGCTCCGTTTTGATTTAGAAGCAGATATTTCTCTGTACAGCCTAGAGTCCCATTCACCCGGTAATATCCCAAAGGCGCTCCTAGAAGAAACGTGTTTCTAACTAACTGAATCTAAACATAGACTAAACTCTCTTAGGTGAACGATCGAACAGCAGAGCAGTTTCAAGGAAACGTTTCTCCTGAGTTTTAGACCAAGACTTACTGCTGTTTCGTACATATGCCGGGATTGGGCTGGAAATGCCGGTTTTGGGATTCTGCACAGAAAAGGTTTGCAAACTGCTGAATCCACATATGAGTTTAACTCTGTCAGTTGAATGCACACATCGACAATCATTCATTCACATTGATCCGTTTTGGTTTTAGAAGCAGATATTTCCCTGTACAACCTGTGGTCCCATTCACTCGGGAATATCCCAACGCAGCTCCTAGAAGAAACGTGTTTCTAACTCGCTGAATCTAAACATAGATTCAACTCTCTTAGGTGAACGAACGCACTGAAGTTCAGTTACAAGGAAGCGTTTCTCCTGAGTTTCAGACGAAGTCTTACTGCTGTTTCGTACATATGCCGGTATTGGGCAGGAAATGCCAGTTTTGGGATTCTGCACAGAAAGGGTTTGCAAATGGCTGAACCAACAAATGAGTATAACTCTGTCAGTTGAATGCACACATTGACAGTCATTCAGTTAGATAGCTCCGTTTTGGTTTTAGAAACAGATAGTTCTCTGTACAGCCTAGAATACCATTCACTCGGGAATATCCCAACGCAGCTGCTAGAAGAAACGTGTTTCTCACTAGTGGAATCTAAACATAGATTCAACTCCCTTAGGTGAACGAACGGACAGCAGAGCAGTTTCAAGGAAACGTTTCTCCTCAGTTTTACATGATGTCTTACTGATGTTTCGTACATATGGCGGTATTGGGCTGGAGATGCCAATTTTGAGATTCTGCTCAGACAGGGTTTACAAACTGCTGAATACTCACATGAGTTTAATTCTGTCAGTTGACTGGACACCTTGACAACCATTCAGTTAGATAGCTCCATTTTAGTTTTAGAAGCAGATATTTCTCTGTACAGCCTATGGTCGCATTCACTTGGGAATATCCCAACGCAGCTCCTAGAAGAAACGTGTTTCTAACTCGCGGAATCTAAACATAGACTCAAATCTCTTAGCCGAACGTACGCACAGCAGAGCAGTTTCAAGGTAACCTTTCTCCTGAGTTTTACACGAAGCCTTACTGCTGTTTTGCACAAATGTCGGTATTGGGCTGAAAATGCCAGTTTTGGGATTCTGCACAGAAAGGCTTTGGAAACTATTGAATCCACAGGTGTGTTTATCTCTGCCAGTTGAATGCACACATTGACAACCATTCAGTTAGATAGCTCCCTTTTTGTATTACAAACAGATATTTCTCTGTACAGCCTATGGTCCCATTAACTCGGGAATATCCCAACGCAGCTCCTAGAAGAAATGTGTTACTAACTCGCTGAATCTAAACATTGATCAACTCTCTTAGGTGAATGAACGAACAGCAGAGCAGTTTCAAGGAAAAGTTTCTCCTGAGTTTTAGACGAAGTCTTACTGTGGTTTCGTATTTATGCCGGTATTGGGCTGCAAATTCCGGTTTTGGGATTCTGCACAGAAAGTGTTTGGAAACTGCTGAATCCACACATGTGTTTAACACTGTGAGTTGAATGCACACATTGACAACCATTCAGTTAGATAGCTCCGTTTTGGTTTTAGAGGCAGATATTTCTCTGTACAGCCTATGGTCGCATTCACTCGGCAATATCCCAACGCAGCTCCTAGAAGAAACGTGTTTCTAACTCGCTGAATCTAAACATAGATTCAACTCTCTTAGGTGAACGAACGCACAGCAGAGCAGTTTCAAGGAAACGATTCTCCTGAGTTTTACACGAATTCTAACTTCTGTTTCACACATATGGCGGTTATGGGCTGGAAATGCCAATTTTGAGATTCTGCACAGACAGGGTTTACAAACTGCTGAATCCACACATGAGTTTATCTCTGCCAGTTGAATGCACACATTGACAACCATTCAGTTAGATAGCTCCCTTTTCGTTTTAGAAGCAGATATTTCTCTGTTCAGCCTACGGTCCCATTCACTCGGGAATGTCCCAACGCAGCTCCTAGAATAAACGTGTTTCTAACTCGCAGAATCTAAACATAGATTCAACTCTCTTAGGTGAACGAACTCACAGAACATCAGTTACAAGGAAACGTTTCTCCTGAGTTTTACAGGAAGTCTTACTGCTGTTTCATACATATGCCTGTTTTCTGCTGAAAATGCCAATTTTGAGATTCTGCACAGAAAGGGTGTGCAAACTGCTGAATCCACACATGGGTTTAACTCTGTCAGTTGAATGCACACATTGACAACCATTCAGTTAGATAGCTCCCTTTTCGTTTTAGAAGCAGATGTTTCTCTGTACAGCCTATGGTCCCATTCACTCGGGAATATCCCAACGCAGCTCCTAGAAGAAATGTGTTACTAACTCGCTGAATTTAAACATAGATACAACTCTCTTAGGTGAACGAACGCACAGCAGAGCAGTTTCAAGGAAACGTTTCTCCTGAGTTTTAGACGAAGTCTTACTGTGGTTTCATATATATGCCAGTATTGGGCTGGAAATGCCGGTTTTGGGATTCTGCACAGAAAGGGTTTGCAAACGGCTGAATCCACACATGAGTTTAACTCTGTCAGTTGAATGCACACATTAACAACTATTCATTTAGATACCTCTGTTTTGGTTTTAGAAGCAGATATTTCTCTCTACAGCATATGGTCCCATTCACTCGTGAAGATCCCAACACAGCTCCTGGAAGAAACGTGCTTCTAACTCGCTGAATCTAAACATAGATTCAACTCTCTTAGGTGAACGAACGCATAGAAGATCAGTTTCAAGGCAACGCTTCTCCTGGGTTTTAGATGAAGTCTTACTGCTGTTTCGTACATATGCATGTATTGGGCTGGAAATGCCAGTTTTGGGATTCTGCACAGAAAGGGTTTGAAAATTGCTGAATCGACACATGAGTTTAACTCTGTCAGTTGAATGCACCCATTGACAACAATTCAGTTAGATACCTCCCTTTTCGTTTCAGAAGCAGATATTTCTCTGTACAGCCTATGGTCCCATTCACTCGGGAATATCCCAATGCAGCTACTAGAAGAAACCTGTTTCTAACTCGCTGAATCTCAACATAGATTCAACTCTCTTAGGTGAACGAACTCACAGAACATCAGTTACAAGGAAACGTTTCTCCTGAGTTTTACAGGAAGTCTTACTGCTGTTTCATACATATGCCTGTTTTCGGCTGAAAATGCCAATTTTGAGATTCTGCACAGAAAGGGTTGCAAACTGCTGAATCCACACATGGGTTTAACTCTGTCAGTTGAATGCACACATTGACAACCATTCAGTTAGATAGCTCCCTTTTCGTTTTAGAAGCAGATATTTCTCTGTACAGCCTATGGTCCCATTCACTCGGGAATATCCCAACGCAGCTCCTAGAAGAAAAGTGTTACTAACTCGCTGAATCTAAACATAGATACAACTCTCTTAGGTGAATGAACGCATAGCAGAGCAGTTTCAAGGAAACGTTTCTCCTGAGTTTTACAGGAAGTCTTACTGTGGTTTCGCATATATGCCAGTATTGGGCTGGAAATGCCGGTTTTGGGATTCTGCACAGAAAGGGTTTGCAAACGGCTGAATCCACACATGAGTTTACTCTGTGAGTTCAATGCACACATTAACAACTATTCATTTAGATACCTCCGTTTTGGTTTTAGAAGCAGATATTTCTCTCTACAGCGTATGGTCCCATTCACTCGGGAATATCCCAACGCAGCTCCTGGAAGAAACGTGTTTCTAACTCGCTGAATCTAAACATAGATTCAACTCTCTTAGGTGAACGGACTCACAGAACATCAGTTACAAGGAAACTTTTCTCCTGAGTTTTACAGGACGTCTTACTGCTGTTTCGTACATATGCCGGTTTTCGGCTGAAAATGCCAATTTTGAGATTCTGCACAGAAAGGGTTTGCAAACTGCTGAATCCACACATGGGTTTAACTCTGTCAGTTGAATGCACACATTGAAAACCATTCAGTTAGATAGCTCCATTTTCGTTTTAGAAGCAGATATGTCTCTGTACAGTCTATGGTCCCATTCACTCGGGAATATCCCAACGCAGCTCCTAGAAGAAACGTGTTTCTAACTCGCTGAATCTAAACATTGATTCAACTATCTTAGGTACACGAACGTATAGAAGAACAGTTTCAAGGAAACGTTTCTCCTGAGTTTTAGACGCACTCTTACTGCTGTTTCGAACATATGCCGGTATTGGGATAGAAATGCCAGTTTTGGGATTCTGCACAGAAAGGGTTTGCAAACTGCTGAATCCACACATGAGTTTAACTCTGTGAGTTGAATGTACACATTGACAACCATTCAGTTAGAAAGCTCCGTTTTGGTTTTAGAAGCAGATATTTCTCTGTACAGCCTATGGTCCCATTCACTCGGGAATATCCCAACGCAGCTCCTAGCATAAACGGGTTTCTAACTCGCTGAATCTAAACATAGATTGAACTCCCTTAGGTGAACGAACGCACAGCAGAGCAGTTTCAAGGAGACGTTACTCCTGAGTTTTAGACGAAGTCTTACTGTGGTTTTGTATATATCCTGGTATTGGGCTGGAAATGCCGGTTTTGAGATTCTGCACAGAAAGGGTTTGCAAACTGCTGAATCGACACATGAGTTTAACTCTGTCAGTTGAATGCACACATTGACAACCATTCAGTTAGATAGCTCCCTTGTCGTTTTAGAAGCAGATATTTCTCTGAACAGACTACGGTCCCATTCACTCGTAATATCCCAACTCAGCTCCTAGAAGAAACGTGTTTCTAACTCGCTGAATCTAAACATAGATTCAACTCTCTTAGGTTAACGATCACACAGCAGACCAGTTGCAAGGAAACGTCTCTCCTGAGTTATAGACGAAGTCTTACTGCTGTTTCGTACATATGCCGGTATTGGGCAGGAAATGCCTGTTTTGGGATTCTGCACAGAAAGGGTTTGCAATCTGCTGAATCCACACATGAGTTTAACTCTGTCAGTTGAATGCACACATTGACAACCATTCAGTTTGATAGATCTGTTTTGGTTTTAGAAGCAGATATTTCTCTGTACAGCCTATGGTCACATTCACTCGGGAATATCCCAACGCAGCTCCTAGAAGAAATGTGTTAATAACTCGGTGAATCTAAACATAGATTCAACTCTCTTAGGTGAACGTACGCACAGCAGAGCAGTTTCAAGGAGACGTTACTCCTGAGTTTGAGACGAAGTCTTACTGTGGTTTTGTATATATCCTGGTATTGGGCTGGAAATGCCAGTTTTGGGATTCTGCACAGAAAGGGTTTGCAAACTGCTGAATCGACACATGAGTTTAACTCTGTCAGTTGAATGCACACATTGACAACCATTCAGTTAGATAGCTCCCTTGTCGTTTTAGAAGCAGATATTTCTCTGAACAGACTACGGTCCCATTCACTCGGAATATCCCAACTCAGCTCCTAGAAGAAACGTGTTTCTAACTCGCTGAATCTAAACATAGATTCAACTCTCTTAGGTTAACGATCACACAGCAGACCAGTTGCAAGGAAACGTCTCTCCTGAGTTATAGACGAAGTCTTACTGCTGTTTCGTACATATACCAGTATTGGGCAGGAAATGCCAGTTTTGGGATTCTGCACAGAAAGGGTTTGCAATCTGCTGAATCCACACATGAGTTTAACTCTGTCAGTTGAATGCACACATTGACAACCATTCAGTTTGATAGATCTGTTTTGGTTTTAGAAGCAGATATTTCTCTGTACAGCCTATGGTCACATTCACTCGGGAATATCCCAACGCAGCTCCTAGAATAAACGTGTTTCTAACTTGCTGAATCTAAACATAGATTCAACTCTCTTAGGTGAACGAACGCACAGATAATCAGTTACAAGGAAACATTTCTCCTGAGATTTACACGAAGTCTTACTGCTGTTTCGTACATATGACGGTTTTGGGCTGTAAATGCCAATTTTGAGATTCTGCACAGAAATGTTTCAAAAACTGCTGAATCCACACATGAGTTTAACTCTGTCAGTTGAATGCAAACATTGACAACCATTCCGTTCGATAGCTCCGTTTTGGTTTTAGAAGCAGATATTTCTCTGTACAGCCTATGGTTTTATTCACACGGGAATATCCCAATGCAGCTCCTAGAAGAAACTTGTTTCTAACTCGCTGAATCTGTACATAGATTCAACTCTCTTAGGTGAACAAATACACAGCAGAGCAGTTTAAAGGAAACGTTTCTCCTGAGTTTTAGACGAAGACTTACTGCTGTTTCGTACATATGCCGGTATTGGGAAGGAAATGCCAGTTTTGGGATTCTGCACAGAAAGGGTTTGCAAACTGCTGAATCCACACATGAGTTTAACTCTGTGAGTTGAATGCACACATTGACAACCATTCCGTTCGATAGCTCCGTTTTGGTTTTAGAAGCAGATATTTCTCTGTACAGCCTATGGTCACATTCACCCGGGAATATCCCAACGCAGCTCCTAGAATAAACGTGTTTCTAACTCGCTGAATATAAACATAGATTCAACTCTCTTAGGTGAACGAACGGACAGAAGATCAGTTACAAGGAAACATTTCTCCTGAGATTTACACGAAGTCTTACTGCTGTTTCGTACATATGACGGTTTTGGGCTGTAAATGCCAATTTTGAGATTCTGCACAGAAAGGGGTTGCAAACTGCTGAATCCACACATGAGTTTATGTCCGCGAGTTGAATGCACACATTGACAACCATTCCGTGAGATAGGTCCCTTTTCGCTTTAGAAGCAGATATTTCTCTGTACAGCCTATGGTCCCATTCACTCGGGAATATCCCAATGCAGCTCCTAGAACAAACGTGTTTCTAACTCGCTGAATCTAAACATAGATTCAACTCTCTTAGGTGAATGAACATACAGCAGAGCAGTTTCAAGGAAACGTTTCTCCAGAGTTTTAGACGAAGTCTTACTACTGTTTTGTATATATGCCGGTATTGGACAGGAAATGCCAGTTTTGGCATTCCACACAAAGGGTTTGCAAACTGCTGAATCCACATATGAGTTTATCTCTGCCAGTTGAATGCACACATTGACAACCATTCAATTAGATAGGTCCCTTTTCGTTTTAGAAGCAGATATTTCTCTGTACAGCCTATGGTCCCATTCACTCGGGAATATCCCAATGCAGCTCTTAGAAGAAACGTTTTACTAACTTGCTGAATCTAAACATTGATTCAACTCTCTCAGGTGAACGAACGCACAGCAGAGCAGTTTCAAGGAAACTTTTCTCCTGAGTTTTAGACGATGTCTTACTGTGGTTTCGTATATATGCCGGTATTGGGCTGGAAATGCCGGTTATGGTATTCTGCACAGGAAGGGTTTGCAAACTGCTGAAACCACACATGAGTTTCACTCTGTGAGTTGAATGCACACGTTGACAACCATTCGGTTAGATAGCTCCGTTTTGGTTTTAGAAGCAGATATTTCTCTCTACAGCGTATGGTCCCATTCACTCGGGAATATCCCAACGCAGCTCCTGGAAGAAACGTGTTTCCACCTCGCTGAATCTAAACATAGATTCAACTCTCTTAGGTGAACGAACGCACAGAAGATCAGTTTCAAGGAAACGGTTCTCCTGAGTTTTAGATGAAGTCTTACTGCTGTTTCGTACATATGCCTGTATTGGGCTGGAAATGCCAGTTTTGGGATTCTGCACAGAAAGGGTTTGCAATCTGCTAAATCCACACATGAGTTTAACTCTGTCAGTTGAATGCACACATTGACAGTCATTCAGGTAGATAGCTCCGTTTTGGTTTTAGAAGCAGATATTTTTCTGTACAGAACTGAGTCCCATTCACTCGGGAATATCAAAACGCAGCTCCTAGAAGAAACGTGTTTCTAACTCGCTGAATCTAAACATAGATTGAACTCTCTTAGGTAAACGAACGTACAGCAGAACAGTTTCAAGGAAACGTTTCTCCTGACTTTTAGACGAAGTCGTACTGCTGTTTCATACGTATGCCGGTGTTGGGCTGGAAATGCCAGTTTTGGGATTCTGCACAGAAAGGGTTTGAAAATTGCTGAATCGACACATGAGTTTATCTCTGTCAGTTGAATGCACACATTGACAGCCATTCAGTTAGATAGCTCCCTTTTCGTTTTAGAAGCAGATATTTCTCTGTACAGCCTATGGTCCCATTCACTCGGGAATATCCCAACGCAGCTCCTAGAAGAAACGTGTTACTAACTCGCTGAATCTAAACATAGATACAACTCCCTTAGGTGAATGAACGCATAGCAGAGAAGTTTCAAGGAAACGTTTCTCCTGAGTTTTAGACGAAGTCTTACTGTGGTTTCGTATATATGCCAGTATTGGGCTGGAAATGCCGGTTTTGGGATTCTGCACAGAAAGGGTTTGCAAACGGCTGAATCCACACATGAGTTTAACTCTGTGAGTTCAATGCATACATTAACAACTATTCATTTAGATACCTCCGTTTTGGTTTTAGAAGCAGATATTTCTCTGTACAACCTATGGTCACATTCACTCAGGAATATCCCAACGGAGCTCCTAGAATAAACGTGTTTCTAACTCGCTGAATCTAAACAGAGATTCAACTCTCTTAGGTGAACGAACGCACAGAAGATCAGTTACAAGGAAACATTTCTCCTGAGATTTACTCGAAGTCTTACTGCTGCTTCGTACATATGATGGTTTTGGGCTGTAAATGCCAATTTTGAGATTCTGCACAGAAAGGGTTTGCAAACTGCTGTATCCACACGAGTTTAACTCTGTCAGTTGAATGCACACATTGACAACCATTCGGTTAGATAGCTCCGTTTTGGTTTTAGAAGCAGATATTTCTCTGTACAACCTATGGTCGCATTCTCTCGGGAATATCCCAATGCAGCTCCTAGAAGAAACGTGTTTCTAACTCGCTGAATCTAAACATAGATTCAACTCTCTTAGGTTAACGAACGCACAGCAGAGCAGTTTCAAGGAAACGATTCTCCTGAGTTTTAGAGGAAGTCTTACTGCTGTTTCGAACATATGCCGGTATTGGGCTGGAAATGCCAGTTTTGGGATTCTGCACAGAAAGTGTTTGCAAGCTGCTGAATCCACACATGAGTTTATCTCCGCGAGTTGAATGCACACATTGACAACCATTCAATGAGATAGGTCTCTTTTCGCTTTAGAAGCAGATATTTCTCTGTACAGCCTATGGTCCCATTCACTCGGGAATATCCCAACGCAGCTCCTAGAAGAAACGTGTTTCTAACTGGCGGAATCTAAACATAGATTCAACTCTCTTAGGTGAACGAATGCACAGAAGATCTGTTTCAAGGAAACGTTTCTCCTCAGTTTTAGACGAAGTCTTACTGCTATTTCGTACATATGCCGGTTTTGGGCTGGAAATGCCAATTTTGAGATTCTGCACAGAAAGGGTTTGCAAACTGCTGAATCCGCAGATGAGTTTAACTCTGTCAGTTGTATGCACACATTGACAGTCATTCAGTTAGATAGCTCCGTTTTGATTTAGAAGCAGATATTTCTCTGTACAGCCTAGAGTCCCATTCACCCGGTAATATCCCAACGCCGCTCCTAGAAGAAACGTGTTTCTAACTAACTGAATCTAAACATAGATTAAACTCTCTTAGGTGAACGATCGAACAGCAGAGCAGTTTCAAGGAAACGTTTCTCCTGAGTTTTAGCAGAAGACTTACTGCTGTTTTGTACATATGCCGGTATTGGGGTGGAAATGCCGGTTTTGGGATTCTGAACAGAAAGTGTTTGCAATCTGCTGAATCCACATATGAGTTTAACTCTGTCAGTTGAATGCACACATCGACAATCAATCAGTCAGATAGATCCATTTTGGTTTTACAAGCAGATATTTCCCTGTACAACCTGTGGTCCCATTCACTCAGGAATATCCCAACGCAGCTCCTAGAAGAAACGTGTTTCTAACTCGCTGAATCTAAACATAGATTCAACTCTCTTAGGTGAACGAACGCACAGAAGATCAGTTACAAGGAAGGGTTTCTCCTGAGTTTCAGACGAAGTCTTACTGCTGTTTCGTACATATGCCGGTATTGGGCGGAAAATGCCAGTTTTGGGATTCTGCACAGAAAGGGTTTACAAATTGCTAAACCAATACATGAGTTTAACTCTGTCAGTTGATTGCACACATTGACAGTCATTCAGTTACATAGCTCCGTTTTGGTTTTAGAAACAGATATTTCTCTGTACAGCCTTGAGTACCGTTCACTCGGGAATATTCCAACGCAGCTCCTAGAAGAAACGTGTTTCTAACTCGCTGAGTCTAAATATAGATTCAAATATCTTAGGTGAACGAACCCACAGCAGAGCAGTTTCAAGGAAACGTTTCTCCTGAGTTTTAGACCAAGACTTACTGCTGTTTCGTACATATGCCGGGATTGGGCTGGAAATGCCGGTTTTGGGATTCTGCACAGAAAAGGTTTGCAAACTGCTGAATCCACATATGAGTTTAACTCTGTCAGTTGAATGCACACATCGACAATCATTCATTCACATAGATCCGTTTTGGTTTTAGAAGCAGATATTTCCCTGTACAACCTGTGGTCCCATTCACTCGGGAATATCCCAACGCAGCTCCTAGAAGAAACGTGTTTCTAACTCGCTGAATCTAAACATAGATTCAACTCTCTTAGGTGAACGAATGCACTGAAGTTCAGTTACAAGGAAGCGTTTCTCCTGAGTTTCAGACGAAGTCTTACTGCTGTTTCGTACATATGCCGGTATTGGGCAGGAAATGCCAGTTTTGGGATTCTGCACAGAAAGGGTTTGCAAATTGCTGAACCAACAAATGAGTTTAACTCTGTCAGTTGAATGCACACATTGACAGTCATTCAGTTAGATAGCTCCGTTTTGGTTTTAGAAACAGATAGTTCTCTGTACAGCCTAGAATACCATTCACTCGCGAATATCCCAACGCAGCTCCTAGAAGAAACGTGTTTCTCACTGGTGGAATCTAAACATAGATTCAACTCCCTTAGGTGAACGAACGGACAGCAGAGCAGTTTCAAGGAAACGTTTCTCCTCAGTTTTACACGAAGTCTTACTGCTGTTTCGTACATATGGCGGTATTGGGCTAGAGATGCCAATTTTGAGATTCTGCTGAGACAGGGTTTACAAACTGCTGAATCCACACATGAGTTTAATTCCGTCAGTTGACTGCACACCTTGACAACCATTCAGTTAGATAGCTCCATTTTGGTTTTAGAAGCATATATTTCTCTGTACAGCCTATGGTCGCATTCACTCGGGCATATCCCAACGCAGCTCCTAGAAGAAACGTGTTACTAACTCGCTGAATCTAAACATAGATACAACTCTCTTAGGTGAACGAACGCACAGCAGAGCAGTTTCAAGGAAACGTTTCTCCTGAGTTTTAGACGAAGTCTTACTGTGGTTTCGTATATATGCCAGTATTGGGCTGGAAATGCCGGTTTTGGGATTCTGCACAGAAAGGGTTTGCAAACGGCTGAATCCACACATGAGTTTCACTCTGTGAGTTGAATGCACACGTTGACAACCATTCGGTTAGATAGCTCCGTTTTGGTTTTAGAAGCAGATATTTCTCTCTACAGCGTATGGTCCCATTCACTCGGGAATATCCCAACGCAGCTCCTGGAAGAAACGTGTTTCCACCTCGCTGAATCTAAACATAGATTCAACTCTCTTAGGTGAACGAACGCACAGAAGATCAGTTTCAAGGAAACGGTTCTCCTGAGTTTTAGATGAAGTCTTACTGCTGTTTCGTACATATGCCTGTATTGGGCTGGAAATGCCAGTTTTGGGATTCTGCACAGAAAGGGTTTGCAATCTGCTAAATCCACACATGAGTTTAACTCTGTCAGTTGAATGCACACATTGACAGTCATTCAGGTAGATAGCTCCGTTTTGGTTTTAGAAGCAGATATTTTTCTGTACAGAACTGAGTCCCATTCACTCGGGAATATCAAAACGCAGCTCCTAGAAGAAACGTGTTTCTAACTCGCTGAATCTAAACATAGATTGAACTCTCTTAGGTAAACGAACGTACAGCAGAACAGTTTCAAGGAAACGTTTCTCCTGACTTTTAGACGAAGTCGTACTGCTGTTTCATACGTATTCCGGTGTTGGGCTGGAAATGCCAGTTTTGGGATTCTGCACAGAAAGGGTTTGAAAATTGCTGAATCGACACATGAGTTTAACTCTGTCAGTTGAATGCACCCATTGACAACAATTCAGTTAGATACCTCCCTTTTCGTTTCAGAAGCAGATATTTCTCTGTACAGCCTATGGTCCCATTCACTCGGGAATATCCCAACGCAGCTCCTAGAAGAAACGTGTTTCTAACTCGCTGAATCTAAACATAGATTCAACTCTCTTAGGTGAACGAACGCACTGAAGTTCAGTTACAAGGAAGCGTTTCTCCTGAGTTTCAGACGAAGTCTTACTGCTGTTTCGTACATATGCCGGTATTGGGCAGGAAATGCCAGTTTTGGGATTCTGCACAGAAAGGGTTTGCAAATGGCTGAACCAACAAATGAGTATAACTCTGTCAGTTGAATGCACACATTGACAGTCATTCAGTTAGATAGCTCCGTTTTGGTTTTAGAAACAGATAGTTCTCTGTACAGCCTAGAATACCATTCACTCGGGAATATCCCAACGCAGCTGCTAGAAGAAACGTGTTTCTCACTAGTGGAATCTAAACATAGATTCAACTCCCTTAGGTGAACGAACGGACAGCAGAGCAGTTTCAAGGAAACGTTTCTCCTCAGTTTTACATGATGTCTTACTGATGTTTCGTACATATGGCGGTATTGGGCTGGAGATGCCAATTTTGAGATTCTGCTCAGACAGGGTTTACAAACTGCTGAATACTCACATGAGTTTAATTCTGTCAGTTGACTGGACACCTTGACAACCATTCAGTTAGATAGCTCCATTTTAGTTTTAGAAGCAGATATTTCTCTGTACAGCCTATGGTCGCATTCACTTGGGAATATCCCAACGCAGCTCCTAGAAGAAACGTGTTTCTAACTCGCGGAATCTAAACATAGACTCAAATCTCTTAGCCGAACGTACGCACAGCAGAGCAGTTTCAAGGTAACCTTTCTCCTGAGTTTTACACGAAGCCTTACTGCTGTTTTGCACAAATGTCGGTATTGGGCTGAAAATGCCAGTTTTGGGATTCTGCACAGAAAGGCTTTGGAAACTATTGAATCCACAGGTGTGTTTATCTCTGCCAGTTGAATGCACACATTGACAACCATTCAGTTAGATAGCTCCCTTTTTGTATTACAAACAGATATTTCTCTGTACAGCCTATGGTCCCATTAACTCGGGAATATCCCAACGCAGCTCCTAGAAGAAATGTGTTACTAACTCGCTGAATCTAAACATTGATCAACTCTCTTAGGTGAATGAACGAACAGCAGAGCAGTTTCAAGGAAAAGTTTCTCCTGAGTTTTAGACGAAGTCTTACTGTGGTTTCGTATTTATGCCGGTATTGGGCTGCAAATTCCGGTTTTGGGATTCTGCACAGAAAGTGTTTGGAAACTGCTGAATCCACACATGTGTTTAACACTGTGAGTTGAATGCACACATTGACAACCATTCAGTTAGATAGCTCCGTTTTGGTTTTAGAGGCAGATATTTCTCTGTACAGCCTATGGTCGCATTCACTCGGCAATATCCCAACGCAGCTCCTAGAAGAAACGTGTTTCTAACTCGCTGAATCTAAACATAGATTCAACTCTCTTAGGTGAACGAACGCACAGCAGAGCAGTTTCAAGGAAACGATTCTCCTGAGTTTTACACGAATTCTAACTTCTGTTTCACACATATGGCGGTTATGGGCTGGAAATGCCAATTTTGAGATTCTGCACAGACAGGGTTTACAAACTGCTGAATCCACACATGAGTTTATCTCTGCCAGTTGAATGCACACATTGACAACCATTCAGTTAGATAGCTCCCTTTTCGTTTTAGAAGCAGATATTTCTCTGTTCAGCCTACGGTCCCATTCACTCGGGAATGTCCCAACGCAGCTCCTAGAATAAACGTGTTTCTAACTCGCAGAATCTAAACATAGATTCAACTCTCTTAGGTGAACGAACTCACAGAACATCAGTTACAAGGAAACGTTTCTCCTGAGTTTTACAGGAAGTCTTACTGCTGTTTCATACATATGCCTGTTTTCTGCTGAAAATGCCAATTTTGAGATTCTGCACAGAAAGGGTGTGCAAACTGCTGAATCCACACATGGGTTTAACTCTGTCAGTTGAATGCACACATTGACAACCATTCAGTTAGATAGCTCCCTTTTCGTTTTAGAAGCAGATGTTTCTCTGTACAGCCTATGGTCCCATTCACTCGGGAATATCCCAACGCAGCTCCTAGAAGAAATGTGTTACTAACTCGCTGAATTTAAACATAGATACAACTCTCTTAGGTGAACGAACGCACAGCAGAGCAGTTTCAAGGAAACGTTTCTCCTGAGTTTTAGACGAAGTCTTACTGTGGTTTCATATATATGCCAGTATTGGGCTGGAAATGCCGGTTTTGGGATTCTGCACAGAAAGGGTTTGCAAACGGCTGAATCAACACATGAGTTTAACTCTGTGAGTTGAATGCACACATTAACAACTATTCATTTAGATACCTCTGTTTTGGTTTTAGAAGCAGATATTTCTCTCTACAGCATATGGTCCCATTCACTCGTGAAGATCCCAACACAGCTCCTGGAAGAAACGTGCTTCTAACTCGCTGAATCTAAACATAGATTCAACTCTCTTAGGTGAACGAACGCATAGAAGATCAGTTTCAAGGCAACGCTTCTCCTGGGTTTTAGATGAAGTCTTACTGCTGTTTCGTACATATGCATGTATTGGGCTGGAAATGCCAGTTTTGGGATTCTGCACAGAAAGGGTTTGAAAATTGCTGAATCGACACATGAGTTTAACTCTGTCAGTTGAATGCACCCATTGACAACAATTCAGTTAGATACCTCCCTTTTCGTTTCAGAAGCAGATATTTCTCTGTACAGCCTATGGTCCCATTCACTCGGGAATATCCCAATGCAGCTACTAGAAGAAACCTGTTTCTAACTCGCTGAATCTCAACATAGATTCAACTCTCTTAGGTGAACGAACTCACAGAACATCAGTTACAAGGAAACGTTTCTCCTGAGTTTTACAGGAAGTCTTACTGCTGTTTCATACATATGCCTGTTTTCGGCTGAAAATGCCAATTTTGAGATTCTGCACAGAAAGGGTTGCAAACTGCTGAATCCACACATGGGTTTAACTCTGTCAGTTGAATGCACACATTGACAACCATTCAGTTAGATAGCTCCCTTTTCGTTTTAGAAGCAGATATTTCTCTGTACAGCCTATGGTCCCATTCACTCGGGAATATCCCAACGCAGCTCCTAGAAGAAAAGTGTTACTAACTCGCTGAATCTAAACATAGATACAACTCTCTTAGGTGAATGAACGCATAGCAGAGCAGTTTCAAGGAAACGTTTCTCCTGAGTTTTACAGGAAGTCTTACTGTGGTTTCGCATATATGCCAGTATTGGGCTGGAAATGCCGGTTTTGGGATTCTGCACAGAAAGGGTTTGCAAACGGCTGAATCCACACATGAGTTTACTCTGTGAGTTCAATGCACACATTAACAACTATTCATTTAGATACCTCCGTTTTGGTTTTAGAAGCAGATATTTCTCTCTACAGCGTATGGTCCCATTCACTCGGGAATATCCCAACGCAGCTCCTGGAAGAAACGTGTTTCTAACTCGCTGAATCTAAACATAGATTCAACTCTCTTAGGTGAACGGACTCACAGAACATCAGTTACAAGGAAACTTTTCTCCTGAGTTTTACAGGACGTCTTACTGCTGTTTCGTACATATGCCGGTTTTCGGCTGAAAATGCCAATTTTGAGATTCTGCACAGAAAGGGTTTGCAAACTGCTGAATCCACACATGGGTTTAACTCTGTCAGTTGAATGCACACATTGAAAACCATTCAGTTAGATAGCTCCATTTTCGTTTTAGAAGCAGATATGTCTCTGTACAGTCTATGGTCCCATTCACTCGGGAATATCCCAATGCAGCTCCTAGAAGAAACGTGTTTCTAACTCGCTGAATCTAAACATTGATTCAACTATCTTAGGTACACGAACGTATAGAAGAACAGTTTCAAGGAAACGTTTCTCCTGAGTTTTAGACGCACTCTTACTGCTGTTTCGAACATATGCCGGTATTGGGATAGAAATGCCAGTTTTGGGATTCTGCACAGAAAGGGTTTGCAAACTGCTGAATCCACACATGAGTTTAACTCTGTGAGTTGAATGTACACATTGACAACCATTCAGTTAGAAAGCTCCGTTTTGGTTTTAGAAGCAGATATTTCTCTGTACAGCCTATGGTCCCATTCACTCGGGAATATCCCAACGCAGCTCCTAGCATAAACGGGTTTCTAACTCGCTGAATCTAAACATAGATTGAACTCCCTTAGGTGAACGAACGCACAGCAGAGCAGTTTCAAGGAGACGTTACTCCTGAGTTTTAGACGAAGTCTTACTGTGGTTTTGTATATATCCTGGTATTGGGCTGGAAATGCCGGTTTTGAGATTCTGCACAGAAAGGGTTTGCAAACTGCTGAATCGACACATGAGTTTAACTCTGTCAGTTGAATGCACACATTGACAACCATTCAGTTAGATAGCTCCCTTGTCGTTTTAGAAGCAGATATTTCTCTGAACAGACTACGGTCCCATTCACTCGTAATATCCCAACTCAGCTCCTAGAAGAAACGTGTTTCTAACTCGCTGAATCTAAACATAGATTCAACTCTCTTAGGTTAACGATCACACAGCAGACCAGTTGCAAGGAAACGTCTCTCCTGAGTTATAGACGAAGTCTTACTGCTGTTTCGTACATATGCCGGTATTGGGCAGGAAATGCCTGTTTTGGGATTCTGCACAGAAAGGGTTTGCAATCTGCTGAATCCACACATGAGTTTAACTCTGTCAGTTGAATGCACACATTGACAACCATTCAGTTTGATAGATCTGTTTTGGTTTTAGAAGCAGATATTTCTCTGTACAGCCTATGGTCACATTCACTCGGGAATATCCCAACGCAGCTCCTAGAAGAAATGTGTTAATAACTCGGTGAATCTAAACATAGATTCAACTCTCTTAGGTGAACGTACGCACAGCAGAGCAGTTTCAAGGAGACGTTACTCCTGAGTTTGAGACGAAGTCTTACTGTGGTTTTGTATATATCCTGGTATTGGGCTGGAAATGCCAGTTTTGGGATTCTGCACAGAAAGGGTTTGCAAACTGCTGAATCGACACATGAGTTTAACTCTGTCAGTTGAATGCACACATTGACAACCATTCAGTTAGATAGCTCCCTTGTCGTTTTAGAAGCAGATATTTCTCTGAACAGACTACGGTCCCATTCACTCGGAATATCCCAACTCAGCTCCTAGAAGAAACGTGTTTCTAACTCGCTGAATCTAAACATAGATTCAACTCTCTTAGGTTAACGATCACACAGCAGACCAGTTGCAAGGAAACGTCTCTCCTGAGTTATAGACGAAGTCTTACTGCTGTTTCGTACATATACCAGTATTGGGCAGGAAATGCCAGTTTTGGGATTCTGCACAGAAAGGGTTTGCAATCTGCTGAATCCACACATGAGTTTAACTCTGTCAGTTGAATGCACACATTGACAACCATTCAGTTTGATAGATCTGTTTTGGTTTTAGAAGCAGATATTTCTCTGTACAGCCTATGGTCACATTCACTCGGGAATATCCCAACGCAGCTCCTAGAATAAACGTGTTTCTAACTTGCTGAATCTAAACATAGATTCAACTCTCTTAGGTGAACGAACGCACAGATAATCAGTTACAAGGAAACATTTCTCCTGAGATTTACACGAAGTCTTACTGCTGTTTCGTACATATGACGGTTTTGGGCTGTAAATGCCAATTTTGAGATTCTGCACAGAAATGTTTCAAAAACTGCTGAATCCACACATGAGTTTAACTCTGTCAGTTGAATGCAAACATTGACAACCATTCCGTTCGATAGCTCCGTTTTGGTTTTAGAAGCAGATATTTCTCTGTACAGCCTATGGTTTTATTCACACGGGAATATCCCAATGCAGCTCCTAGAAGAAACTTGTTTCTAACTCGCTGAATCTGTACATAGATTCAACTCTCTTAGGTGAACAAATACACAGCAGAGCAGTTTAAAGGAAACGTTTCTCCTGAGTTTTAGACGAAGACTTACTGCTGTTTCGTACATATGCCGGTATTGGGAAGGAAATGCCAGTTTTGGGATTCTGCACAGAAAGGGTTTGCAAACTGCTGAATCCACACATGAGTTTAACTCTGTGAGTTGAATGCACACATTGACAACCATTCCGTTCGATAGCTCCGTTTTGGTTTTAGAAGCAGATATTTCTCTGTACAGCCTATGGTCACATTCACCCGGGAATATCCCAACGCAGCTCCTAGAATAAACGTGTTTCTAACTCGCTGAATATAAACATAGATTCAACTCTCTTAGGTGAACGAACGGACAGAAGATCAGTTACAAGGAAACATTTCTCCTGAGATTTACACGAAGTCTTACTGCTGTTTCGTACATATGACGGTTTTGGGCTGTAAATGCCAATTTTGAGATTCTGCACAGAAAGGGGTTGCAAACTGCTGAATCCACACATGAGTTTATGTCCGCGAGTTGAATGCACACATTGACAACCATTCCGTGAGATAGGTCCCTTTTCGCTTTAGAAGCAGATATTTCTCTGTACAGCCTATGGTCCCATTCACTCGGGAATATCCCAATGCAGCTCCTAGAACAAACGTGTTTCTAACTCGCTGAATCTAAACATAGATTCAACTCTCTTAGGTGAATGAACATACAGCAGAGCAGTTTCAAGGAAACGTTTCTCCAGAGTTTTAGACGAAGTCTTACTACTGTTTTGTATATATGCCGGTATTGGACAGGAAATGCCAGTTTTGGCATTCCACACAAAGGGTTTGCAAACTGCTGAATCCACATATGAGTTTATCTCTGCCAGTTGAATGCACACATTGACAACCATTCAATTAGATAGGTCCCTTTTCGTTTTAGAAGCAGATATTTCTCTGTACAGCCTATGGTCCCATTCACTCGGGAATATCCCAATGCAGCTCTTAGAAGAAACGTTTTACTAACTTGCTGAATCTAAACATTGATTCAACTCTCTCAGGTGAACGAACGCACAGCAGAGCAGTTTCAAGGAAACTTTTCTCCTGAGTTTTAGACGATGTCTTACTGTGGTTTCGTATATATGCCGGTATTGGGCTGGAAATGCCGGTTATGGTATTCTGCACAGGAAGGGTTTGCAAACTGCTGAAACCACACATGAGTTTCACTCTGTGAGTTGAATGCACACGTTGACAACCATTCGGTTAGATAGCTCCGTTTTGGTTTTAGAAGCAGATATTTCTCTCTACAGCGTATGGTCCCATTCACTCGGGAATATCCCAACGCAGCTCCTGGAAGAAACGTGTTTCCACCTCGCTGAATCTAAACATAGATTCAACTCTCTTAGGTGAACGAACGCACAGAAGATCAGTTTCAAGGAAACGGTTCTCCTGAGTTTTAGATGAAGTCTTACTGCTGTTTCGTACATATGCCTGTATTGGGCTGGAAATGCCAGTTTTGGGATTCTGCACAGAAAGGGTTTGCAATCTGCTAAATCCACACATGAGTTTAACTCTGTCAGTTGAATGCACACATTGACAGTCATTCAGGTAGATAGCTCCGTTTTGGTTTTAGAAGCAGATATTTTTCTGTACAGAACTGAGTCCCATTCACTCGGGAATATCAAAACGCAGCTCCTAGAAGAAACGTGTTTCTAACTCGCTGAATCTAAACATAGATTGAACTCTCTTAGGTAAACGAACGTACAGCAGAACAGTTTCAAGGAAACGTTTCTCCTGACTTTTAGACGAAGTCGTACTGCTGTTTCATACGTATGCCGGTGTTGGGCTGGAAATGCCAGTTTTGGGATTCTGCACAGAAAGGGTTTGAAAATTGCTGAATCGACACATGAGTTTATCTCTGTCAGTTGAATGCACACATTGACAGCCATTCAGTTAGATAGCTCCCTTTTCGTTTTAGAAGCAGATATTTCTCTGTACAGCCTATGGTCCCATTCACTCGGGAATATCCCAACGCAGCTCCTAGAAGAAACGTGTTACTAACTCGCTGAATCTAAACATAGATACAACTCCCTTAGGTGAATGAACGCATAGCAGAGAAGTTTCAAGGAAACGTTTCTCCTGAGTTTTAGACGAAGTCTTACTGTGGTTTCGTATATATGCCAGTATTGGGCTGGAAATGCCGGTTTTGGGATTCTGCACAGAAAGGGTTTGCAAACGGCTGAATCCACACATGAGTTTAACTCTGTGAGTTCAATGCATACATTAACAACTATTCATTTAGATACCTCCGTTTTGGTTTTAGAAGCAGATATTTCTCTGTACAACCTATGGTCACATTCACTCAGGAATATCCCAACGGAGCTCCTAGAATAAACGTGTTTCTAACTCGCTGAATCTAAACAGAGATTCAACTCTCTTAGGTGAACGAACGCACAGAAGATCAGTTACAAGGAAACATTTCTCCTGAGATTTACTCGAAGTCTTACTGCTGCTTCGTACATATGATGGTTTTGGGCTGTAAATGCCAATTTTGAGATTCTGCACAGAAAGGGTTTGCAAACTGCTGTATCCACACGAGTTTAACTCTGTCAGTTGAATGCACACATTGACAACCATTCGGTTAGATAGCTCCGTTTTGGTTTTAGAAGCAGATATTTCTCTGTACAACCTATGGTCGCATTCTCTCGGGAATATCCCAATGCAGCTCCTAGAAGAAACGTGTTTCTAACTCGCTGAATCTAAACATAGATTCAACTCTCTTAGGTTAACGAACGCACAGCAGAGCAGTTTCAAGGAAACGATTCTCCTGAGTTTTAGAGGAAGTCTTACTGCTGTTTCGAACATATGCCGGTATTGGGCTGGAAATGCCAGTTTTGGGATTCTGCACAGAAAGTGTTTGCAAGCTGCTGAATCCACACATGAGTTTATCTCCGCGAGTTGAATGCACACATTGACAACCATTCAATGAGATAGGTCTCTTTTCGCTTTAGAAGCAGATATTTCTCTGTACAGCCTATGGTCCCATTCACTCGGGAATATCCCAACGCAGCTCCTAGAAGAAACGTGTTTCTAACTGGCGGAATCTAAACATAGATTCAACTCTCTTAGGTGAACGAATGCACAGAAGATCTGTTTCAAGGAAACGTTTCTCCTCAGTTTTAGACGAAGTCTTACTGCTATTTCGTACATATGCCGGTTTTGGGCTGGAAATGCCAATTTTGAGATTCTGCACAGAAAGGGTTTGCAAACTGCTGAATCCGCAGATGAGTTTAACTCTGTCAGTTGTATGCACACATTGACAGTCATTCAGTTAGATAGCTCCGTTTTGATTTAGAAGCAGATATTTCTCTGTACAGCCTAGAGTCCCATTCACCCGGTAATATCCCAACGCCGCTCCTAGAAGAAACGTGTTTCTAACTAACTGAATCTAAACATAGATTAAACTCTCTTAGGTGAACGATCGAACAGCAGAGCAGTTTCAAGGAAACGTTTCTCCTGAGTTTTAGCAGAAGACTTACTGCTGTTTTGTACATATGCCGGTATTGGGGTGGAAATGCCGGTTTTGGGATTCTGAACAGAAAGTGTTTGCAATCTGCTGAATCCACATATGAGTTTAACTCTGTCAGTTGAATGCACACATCGACAATCAATCAGTCAGATAGATCCATTTTGGTTTTACAAGCAGATATTTCCCTGTACAACCTGTGGTCCCATTCACTCAGGAATATCCCAACGCAGCTCCTAGAAGAAACGTGTTTCTAACTCGCTGAATCTAAACATAGATTCAACTCTCTTAGGTGAACGAACGCACAGAAGATCAGTTACAAGGAAGGGTTTCTCCTGAGTTTCAGACGAAGTCTTACTGCTGTTTCGTACATATGCCGGTATTGGGCGGAAAATGCCAGTTTTGGGATTCTGCACAGAAAGGGTTTACAAATTGCTAAACCAATACATGAGTTTAACTCTGTCAGTTGATTGCACACATTGACAGTCATTCAGTTACATAGCTCCGTTTTGGTTTTAGAAACAGATATTTCTCTGTACAGCCTTGAGTACCGTTCACTCGGGAATATTCCAACGCAGCTCCTAGAAGAAACGTGTTTCTAACTCGCTGAGTCTAAATATAGATTCAAATATCTTAGGTGAACGAACCCACAGCAGAGCAGTTTCAAGGAAACGTTTCTCCTGAGTTTTAGACCAAGACTTACTGCTGTTTCGTACATATGCCGGGATTGGGCTGGAAATGCCGGTTTTGGGATTCTGCACAGAAAAGGTTTGCAAACTGCTGAATCCACATATGAGTTTAACTCTGTCAGTTGAATGCACACATCGACAATCATTCATTCACATAGATCCGTTTTGGTTTTAGAAGCAGATATTTCCCTGTACAACCTGTGGTCCCATTCACTCGGGAATATCCCAACGCAGCTCCTAGAAGAAACGTGTTTCTAACTCGCTGAATCTAAACATAGATTCAACTCTCTTAGGTGAACGAATGCACTGAAGTTCAGTTACAAGGAAGCGTTTCTCCTGAGTTTCAGACGAAGTCTTACTGCTGTTTCGTACATATGCCGGTATTGGGCAGGAAATGCCAGTTTTGGGATTCTGCACAGAAAGGGTTTGCAAATTGCTGAACCAACAAATGAGTTTAACTCTGTCAGTTGAATGCACACATTGACAGTCATTCAGTTAGATAGCTCCGTTTTGGTTTTAGAAACAGATAGTTCTCTGTACAGCCTAGAATACCATTCACTCGCGAATATCCCAACGCAGCTCCTAGAAGAAACGTGTTTCTCACTGGTGGAATCTAAACATAGATTCAACTCCCTTAGGTGAACGAACGGACAGCAGAGCAGTTTCAAGGAAACGTTTCTCCTCAGTTTTACACGAAGTCTTACTGCTGTTTCGTACATATGGCGGTATTGGGCTAGAGATGCCAATTTTGAGATTCTGCTGAGACAGGGTTTACAAACTGCTGAATCCACACATGAGTTTAATTCCGTCAGTTGACTGCACACCTTGACAACCATTCAGTTAGATAGCTCCATTTTGGTTTTAGAAGCATATATTTCTCTGTACAGCCTATGGTCGCATTCACTCGGGCATATCCCAACGCAGCTCCTAGAAGAAACGTGTTACTAACTCGCTGAATCTAAACATAGATACAACTCTCTTAGGTGAACGAACGCACAGCAGAGCAGTTTCAAGGAAACGTTTCTCCTGAGTTTTAGACGAAGTCTTACTGTGGTTTCGTATATATGCCAGTATTGGGCTGGAAATGCCGGTTTTGGGATTCTGCACAGAAAGGGTTTGCAAACGGCTGAATCCACACATGAGTTTCACTCTGTGAGTTGAATGCACACGTTGACAACCATTCGGTTAGATAGCTCCGTTTTGGTTTTAGAAGCAGATATTTCTCTCTACAGCGTATGGTCCCATTCACTCGGGAATATCCCAACGCAGCTCCTGGAAGAAACGTGTTTCCACCTCGCTGAATCTAAACATAGATTCAACTCTCTTAGGTGAACGAACGCACAGAAGATCAGTTTCAAGGAAACGGTTCTCCTGAGTTTTAGATGAAGTCTTACTGCTGTTTCGTACATATGCCTGTATTGGGCTGGAAATGCCAGTTTTGGGATTCTGCACAGAAAGGGTTTGCAATCTGCTAAATCCACACATGAGTTTAACTCTGTCAGTTGAATGCACACATTGACAGTCATTCAGGTAGATAGCTCCGTTTTGGTTTTAGAAGCAGATATTTTTCTGTACAGAACTGAGTCCCATTCACTCGGGAATATCAAAACGCAGCTCCTAGAAGAAACGTGTTTCTAACTCGCTGAATCTAAACATAGATTGAACTCTCTTAGGTAAACGAACGTACAGCAGAACAGTTTCAAGGAAACGTTTCTCCTGACTTTTAGACGAAGTCGTACTGCTGTTTCATACGTATTCCGGTGTTGGGCTGGAAATGCCAGTTTTGGGATTCTGCACAGAAAGGGTTTGAAAATTGCTGAATCGACACATGAGTTTAACTCTGTCAGTTGAATGCACCCATTGACAACAATTCAGTTAGATACCTCCCTTTTCGTTTCAGAAGCAGATATTTCTCTGTACAGCCTATGGTCCCATTCACTCGGGAATATCCCAACGCAGCTCCTAGAAGAAACGTGTTTCTAACTCGCTGAATCTAAACATAGATTCAACTCTCTTAGGTGAACGAACGCACTGAAGTTCAGTTACAAGGAAGCGTTTCTCCTGAGTTTCAGACGAAGTCTTACTGCTGTTTCGTACATATGCCGGTATTGGGCAGGAAATGCCAGTTTTGGGATTCTGCACAGAAAGGGTTTGCAAATGGCTGAACCAACAAATGAGTATAACTCTGTCAGTTGAATGCACACATTGACAGTCATTCAGTTAGATAGCTCCGTTTTGGTTTTAGAAACAGATAGTTCTCTGTACAGCCTAGAATACCATTCACTCGGGAATATCCCAACGCAGCTGCTAGAAGAAACGTGTTTCTCACTAGTGGAATCTAAACATAGATTCAACTCCCTTAGGTGAACGAACGGACAGCAGAGCAGTTTCAAGGAAACGTTTCTCCTCAGTTTTACATGATGTCTTACTGATGTTTCGTACATATGGCGGTATTGGGCTGGAGATGCCAATTTTGAGATTCTGCTCAGACAGGGTTTACAAACTGCTGAATACTCACATGAGTTTAATTCTGTCAGTTGACTGGACACCTTGACAACCATTCAGTTAGATAGCTCCATTTTAGTTTTAGAAGCAGATATTTCTCTGTACAGCCTATGGTCGCATTCACTTGGGAATATCCCAACGCAGCTCCTAGAAGAAACGTGTTTCTAACTCGCGGAATCTAAACATAGACTCAAATCTCTTAGCCGAACGTACGCACAGCAGAGCAGTTTCAAGGTAACCTTTCTCCTGAGTTTTACACGAAGCCTTACTGCTGTTTTGCACAAATGTCGGTATTGGGCTGAAAATGCCAGTTTTGGGATTCTGCACAGAAAGGCTTTGGAAACTATTGAATCCACAGGTGTGTTTATCTCTGCCAGTTGAATGCACACATTGACAACCATTCAGTTAGATAGCTCCCTTTTTGTATTACAAACAGATATTTCTCTGTACAGCCTATGGTCCCATTAACTCGGGAATATCCCAACGCAGCTCCTAGAAGAAATGTGTTACTAACTCGCTGAATCTAAACATTGATCAACTCTCTTAGGTGAATGAACGAACAGCAGAGCAGTTTCAAGGAAAAGTTTCTCCTGAGTTTTAGACGAAGTCTTACTGTGGTTTCGTATTTATGCCGGTATTGGGCTGCAAATTCCGGTTTTGGGATTCTGCACAGAAAGTGTTTGGAAACTGCTGAATCCACACATGTGTTTAACACTGTGAGTTGAATGCACACATTGACAACCATTCAGTTAGATAGCTCCGTTTTGGTTTTAGAGGCAGATATTTCTCTGTACAGCCTATGGTCGCATTCACTCGGCAATATCCCAACGCAGCTCCTAGAAGAAACGTGTTTCTAACTCGCTGAATCTAAACATAGATTCAACTCTCTTAGGTGAACGAACGCACAGCAGAGCAGTTTCAAGGAAACGATTCTCCTGAGTTTTACACGAATTCTAACTTCTGTTTCACACATATGGCGGTTATGGGCTGGAAATGCCAATTTTGAGATTCTGCACAGACAGGGTTTACAAACTGCTGAATCCACACATGAGTTTATCTCTGCCAGTTGAATGCACACATTGACAACCATTCAGTTAGATAGCTCCCTTTTCGTTTTAGAAGCAGATATTTCTCTGTTCAGCCTACGGTCCCATTCACTCGGGAATGTCCCAACGCAGCTCCTAGAATAAACGTGTTTCTAACTCGCAGAATCTAAACATAGATTCAACTCTCTTAGGTGAACGAACTCACAGAACATCAGTTACAAGGAAACGTTTCTCCTGAGTTTTACAGGAAGTCTTACTGCTGTTTCATACATATGCCTGTTTTCTGCTGAAAATGCCAATTTTGAGATTCTGCACAGAAAGGGTGTGCAAACTGCTGAATCCACACATGGGTTTAACTCTGTCAGTTGAATGCACACATTGACAACCATTCAGTTAGATAGCTCCCTTTTCGTTTTAGAAGCAGATGTTTCTCTGTACAGCCTATGGTCCCATTCACTCGGGAATATCCCAACGCAGCTCCTAGAAGAAATGTGTTACTAACTCGCTGAATTTAAACATAGATACAACTCTCTTAGGTGAACGAACGCACAGCAGAGCAGTTTCAAGGAAACGTTTCTCCTGAGTTTTAGACGAAGTCTTACTGTGGTTTCATATATATGCCAGTATTGGGCTGGAAATGCCGGTTTTGGGATTCTGCACAGAAAGGGTTTGCAAACGGCTGAATCCACACATGAGTTTAACTCTGTGAGTTGAATGCACACATTAACAACTATTCATTTAGATACCTCTGTTTTGGTTTTAGAAGCAGATATTTCTCTCTACAGCATATGGTCCCATTCACTCGTGAAGATCCCAACACAGCTCCTGGAAGAAACGTGCTTCTAACTCGCTGAATCTAAACATAGATTCAACTCTCTTAGGTGAACGAACGCATAGAAGATCAGTTTCAAGGCAACGCTTCTCCTGGGTTTTAGATGAAGTCTTACTGCTGTTTCGTACATATGCATGTATTGGGCTGGAAATGCCAGTTTTGGGATTCTGCACAGAAAGGGTTTGAAAATTGCTGAATCGACACATGAGTTTAACTCTGTCAGTTGAATGCACCCATTGACAACAATTCAGTTAGATACCTCCCTTTTCGTTTCAGAAGCAGATATTTCTCTGTACAGCCTATGGTCCCATTCACTCGGGAATATCCCAATGCAGCTACTAGAAGAAACCTGTTTCTAACTCGCTGAATCTCAACATAGATTCAACTCTCTTAGGTGAACGAACTCACAGAACATCAGTTACAAGGAAACGTTTCTCCTGAGTTTTACAGGAAGTCTTACTGCTGTTTCATACATATGCCTGTTTTCGGCTGAAAATGCCAATTTTGAGATTCTGCACAGAAAGGGTTGCAAACTGCTGAATCCACACATGGGTTTAACTCTGTCAGTTGAATGCACACATTGACAACCATTCAGTTAGATAGCTCCCTTTTCGTTTTAGAAGCAGATATTTCTCTGTACAGCCTATGGTCCCATTCACTCGGGAATATCCCAACGCAGCTCCTAGAAGAAAAGTGTTACTAACTCGCTGAATCTAAACATAGATACAACTCTCTTAGGTGAATGAACGCATAGCAGAGCAGTTTCAAGGAAACGTTTCTCCTGAGTTTTACAGGAAGTCTTACTGTGGTTTCGCATATATGCCAGTATTGGGCTGGAAATGCCGGTTTTGGGATTCTGCACAGAAAGGGTTTGCAAACGGCTGAATCCACACATGAGTTTAACTCTGTGAATTCAATGCACACATTAACAACTATTCATTTAGATACCTCCGTTTTGGTTTTAGAAGCAGATATTTCTCTCTACAGCGTATGGTCCCATTCACTCGGGAATATCCCAACGCAGCTCCTGGAAGAAACGTGTTTCTAACTCGCTGAATCTAAACATAGATTCAACTCTCTTAGGTGAACGGACTCACAGAACATCAGTTACAAGGAAACTTTTCTCCTGAGTTTTACAGGACGTCTTACTGCTGTTTCGTACATATGCCGGTTTTCGGCTGAAAATGCCAGTTTTGGGATTCTGCACAGAAAGGGTTTGCAAACTGCTGAATCCACACATGGGTTTAACTCTGTCAGTTGAATGCACACATTGAAAACCATTCAGTTAGATAGCTCCATTTTCGTTTTAGAAGCAGATATGTCTCTGTACAGTCTATGGTCCCATTCACTCGGGAATATCCCAACGCAGCTCCTAGAAGAAACGTGTTTCTAACTCGCTGAATCTAAACATTGATTCAACTATCTTAGGTACACGAACGTATAGAAGAACAGTTTCAAGGAAACGTTTCTCCTGAGTTTTAGACGCACTCTTACTGCTGTTTCGAACATATGCCGGTATTGGGATAGAAATGCCAGTTTTGGGATTCTGCACAGAAAGGGTTTGCAAACTGCTGAATCCACACATGAGTTTAACTCTGTGAGTTGAATGTACACATTGACAACCATTCAGTTAGAAAGCTCCGTTTTGGTTTTAGAAGCAGATATTTCTCTGTACAGCCTATGGTCCCATTCACTCGGGAATATCCCAACGCAGCTCCTAGCATAAACGGGTTTCTAACTCGCTGAATCTAAACATAGATTGAACTCCCTTAGGTGAACGAACGCACAGCAGAGCAGTTTCAAGGAGACGTTACTCCTGAGTTTTAGACGAAGTCTTACTGTGGTTTTGTATATATCCTGGTATTGGGCTGGAAATGCCGGTTTTGAGATTCTGCACAGAAAGGGTTTGCAAACTGCTGAATCGACACATGAGTTTAACTCTGTCAGTTGAATGCACACATTGACAACCATTCAGTTAGATAGCTCCCTTGTCGTTTTAGAAGCAGATATTTCTCTGAACAGACTACGGTCCCATTCACTCGTAATATCCCAACTCAGCTCCTAGAAGAAACGTGTTTCTAACTCGCTGAATCTAAACATAGATTCAACTCTCTTAGGTTAACGATCACACAGCAGACCAGTTGCAAGGAAACGTCTCTCCTGAGTTATAGACGAAGTCTTACTGCTGTTTCGTACATATGCCGGTATTGGGCAGGAAATGCCTGTTTTGGGATTCTGCACAGAAAGGGTTTGCAATCTGCTGAATCCACACATGAGTTTAACTCTGTCAGTTGAATGCACACATTGACAACCATTCAGTTTGATAGATCTGTTTTGGTTTTAGAAGCAGATATTTCTCTGTACAGCCTATGGTCACATTCACTCGGGAATATCCCAACGCAGCTCCTAGAAGAAATGTGTTAATAACTCGGTGAATCTAAACATAGATTCAACTCTCTTAGGTGAACGTACGCACAGCAGAGCAGTTTCAAGGAGACGTTACTCCTGAGTTTGAGACGAAGTCTTACTGTGGTTTTGTATATATCCTGGTATTGGGCTGGAAATGCCAGTTTTGGGATTCTGCACAGAAAGGGTTTGCAAACTGCTGAATCGACACATGAGTTTAACTCTGTCAGTTGAATGCACACATTGACAACCATTCAGTTAGATAGCTCCCTTGTCGTTTTAGAAGCAGATATTTCTCTGAACAGACTACGGTCCCATTCACTCGGAATATCCCAACTCAGCTCCTAGAAGAAACGTGTTTCTAACTCGCTGAATCTAAACATAGATTCAACTCTCTTAGGTTAACGATCACACAGCAGACCAGTTGCAAGGAAACGTCTCTCCTGAGTTATAGACGAAGTCTTACTGCTGTTTCGTACATATACCAGTATTGGGCAGGAAATGCCAGTTTTGGGATTCTGCACAGAAAGGGTTTGCAATCTGCTGAATCCACACATGAGTTTAACTCTGTCAGTTGAATGCACACATTGACAACCATTCAGTTTGATAGATCTGTTTTGGTTTTAGAAGCAGATATTTCTCTGTACAGCCTATGGTCACATTCACTCGGGAATATCCCAACGCAGCTCCTAGAATAAACGTGTTTCTAACTTGCTGAATCTAAACATAGATTCAACTCTCTTAGGTGAACGAACGCACAGATAATCAGTTACAAGGAAACATTTCTCCTGAGATTTACACGAAGTCTTACTGCTGTTTCGTACATATGACGGTTTTGGGCTGTAAATGCCAATTTTGAGATTCTGCACAGAAATGTTTCAAAAACTGCTGAATCCACACATGAGTTTAACTCTGTCAGTTGAATGCAAACATTGACAACCATTCCGTTCGATAGCTCCGTTTTGGTTTTAGAAGCAGATATTTCTCTGTACAGCCTATGGTTTTATTCACACGGGAATATCCCAATGCAGCTCCTAGAAGAAACTTGTTTCTAACTCGCTGAATCTGTACATAGATTCAACTCTCTTAGGTGAACAAATACACAGCAGAGCAGTTTAAAGGAAACGTTTCTCCTGAGTTTTAGACGAAGACTTACTGCTGTTTCGTACATATGCCGGTATTGGGAAGGAAATGCCAGTTTTGGGATTCTGCACAGAAAGGGTTTGCAAACTGCTGAATCCACACATGAGTTTAACTCTGTGAGTTGAATGCACACATTGACAACCATTCCGTTCGATAGCTCCGTTTTGGTTTTAGAAGCAGATATTTCTCTGTACAGCCTATGGTCACATTCACCCGGGAATATCCCAACGCAGCTCCTAGAATAAACGTGTTTCTAACTCGCTGAATATAAACATAGATTCAACTCTCTTAGGTGAACGAACGGACAGAAGATCAGTTACAAGGAAACATTTCTCCTGAGATTTACACGAAGTCTTACTGCTGTTTCGTACATATGACGGTTTTGGGCTGTAAATGCCAATTTTGAGATTCTGCACAGAAAGGGGTTGCAAACTGCTGAATCCACACATGAGTTTATGTCCGCGAGTTGAATGCACACATTGACAACCATTCCGTGAGATAGGTCCCTTTTCGCTTTAGAAGCAGATATTTCTCTGTACAGCCTATGGTCCCATTCACTCGGGAATGTCCCAATGCAGCTCCTAGAACAAACGTGTTTCTAACTCGCTGAATCTAAACATAGATTCAACTCTCTTAGGTGAATGAACATACAGCAGAGCAGTTTCAAGGAAACGTTTCTCCAGAGTTTTAGACGAAGTCTTACTACTGTTTTGTATATATGCCGGTATTGGACAGGAAATGCCAGTTTTGGCATTCCACACAAAGGGTTTGCAAACTGCTGAATCCACATATGAGTTTATCTCTGCCAGTTGAATGCACACATTGACAACCATTCAATTAGATAGGTCCCTTTTCGTTTTAGAAGCAGATATTTCTCTGTACAGCCTATGGTCCCATTCACTCGGGAATATCCCAATGCAGCTCTTAGAAGAAACGTTTTACTAACTTGCTGAATCTAAACATTGATTCAACTCTCTCAGGTGAACGAACGCACAGCAGAGCAGTTTCAAGGAAACTTTTCTCCTGAGTTTTAGACGATGTCTTACTGTGGTTTCGTATATATGCCGGTATTGGGCTGGAAATGCCGGTTATGGTATTCTGCACAGGAAGGGTTTGCAAACTGCTGAAACCACACATGAGTTTCACTCTGTGAGTTGAATGCACACGTTGACAACCATTCGGTTAGATAGCTCCGTTTTGGTTTTAGAAGCAGATATTTCTCTCTACAGCGTATGGTCCCATTCACTCGGGAATATCCCAACGCAGCTCCTGGAAGAAACGTGTTTCCACCTCGCTGAATCTAAACATAGATTCAACTCTCTTAGGTGAACGAACGCACAGAAGATCAGTTTCAAGGAAACGGTTCTCCTGAGTTTTAGATGAAGTCTTACTGCTGTTTCGTACATATGCCTGTATTGGGCTGGAAATGCCAGTTTTGGGATTCTGCACAGAAAGGGTTTGCAATCTGCTAAATCCACACATGAGTTTAACTCTGTCAGTTGAATGCACACATTGACAGTCATTCAGGTAGATAGCTCCGTTTTGGTTTTAGAAGCAGATATTTTTCTGTACAGAACTGAGTCCCATTCACTCGGGAATATCAAAACGCAGCTCCTAGAAGAAACGTGTTTCTAACTCGCTGAATCTAAACATAGATTGAACTCTCTTAGGTAAACGAACGTACAGCAGAACAGTTTCAAGGAAACGTTTCTCCTGACTTTTAGACGAAGTCGTACTGCTGTTTCATACGTATGCCGGTGTTGGGCTGGAAATGCCAGTTTTGGGATTCTGCACAGAAAGGGTTTGAAAATTGCTGAATCGACACATGAGTTTATCTCTGTCAGTTGAATGCACACATTGACAGCCATTCAGTTAGATAGCTCCCTTTTCGTTTTAGAAGCAGATATTTCTCTGTACAGCCTATGGTCCCATTCACTCGGGAATATCCCAACGCAGCTCCTAGAAGAAACGTGTTACTAACTCGCTGAATCTAAACATAGATACAACTCCCTTAGGTGAATGAACGCATAGCAGAGAAGTTTCAAGGAAACGTTTCTCCTGAGTTTTAGACGAAGTCTTACTGTGGTTTCGTATATATGCCAGTATTGGGCTGGAAATGCCGGTTTTGGGATTCTGCACAGAAAGGGTTTGCAAACGGCTGAATCCACACATGAGTTTAACTCTGTGAGTTCAATGCATACATTAACAACTATTCATTTAGATACCTCCGTTTTGGTTTTAGAAGCAGATATTTCTCTGTACAACCTATGGTCACATTCACTCAGGAATATCCCAACGGAGCTCCTAGAATAAACGTGTTTCTAACTCGCTGAATCTAAACAGAGATTCAACTCTCTTAGGTGAACGAACGCACAGAAGATCAGTTACAAGGAAACATTTCTCCTGAGATTTACTCGAAGTCTTACTGCTGCTTCGTACATATGATGGTTTTGGGCTGTAAATGCCAATTTTGAGATTCTGCACAGAAAGGGTTTGCAAACTGCTGTATCCACACGAGTTTAACTCTGTCAGTTGAATGCACACATTGACAACCATTCGGTTAGATAGCTCCGTTTTGGTTTTAGAAGCAGATATTTCTCTGTACAACCTATGGTCGCATTCTCTCGGGAATATCCCAATGCAGCTCCTAGAAGAAACGTGTTTCTAACTCGCTGAATCTAAACATAGATTCAACTCTCTTAGGTTAACGAACGCACAGCAGAGCAGTTTCAAGGAAACGATTCTCCTGAGTTTTAGAGGAAGTCTTACTGCTGTTTCGAACATATGCCGGTATTGGGCTGGAAATGCCAGTTTTGGGATTCTGCACAGAAAGTGTTTGCAAGCTGCTGAATCCACACATGAGTTTATCTCCGCGAGTTGAATGCACACATTGACAACCATTCAATGAGATAGGTCTCTTTTCGCTTTAGAAGCAGATATTTCTCTGTACAGCCTATGGTCCCATTCACTCGGGAATATCCCAACGCAGCTCCTAGAAGAAACGTGTTTCTAACTGGCGGAATCTAAACATAGATTCAACTCTCTTAGGTGAACGAATGCACAGAAGATCTGTTTCAAGGAAACGTTTCTCCTCAGTTTTAGACGAAGTCTTACTGCTATTTCGTACATATGCCGGTTTTGGGCTGGAAATGCCAATTTTGAGATTCTGCACAGAAAGGGTTTGCAAACTGCTGAATCCGCAGATGAGTTTAACTCTGTCAGTTGTATGCACACATTGACAGTCATTCAGTTAGATAGCTCCGTTTTGATTTAGAAGCAGATATTTCTCTGTACAGCCTAGAGTCCCATTCACCCGGTAATATCCCAACGCCGCTCCTAGAAGAAACGTGTTTCTAACTAACTGAATCTAAACATAGATTAAACTCTCTTAGGTGAACGATCGAACAGCAGAGCAGTTTCAAGGAAACGTTTCTCCTGAGTTTTAGCAGAAGACTTACTGCTGTTTTGTACATATGCCGGTATTGGGGTGGAAATGCCGGTTTTGGGATTCTGAACAGAAAGTGTTTGCAATCTGCTGAATCCACATATGAGTTTAACTCTGTCAGTTGAATGCACACATCGACAATCAATCAGTCAGATAGATCCATTTTGGTTTTACAAGCAGATATTTCCCTGTACAACCTGTGGTCCCATTCACTCAGGAATATCCCAACGCAGCTCCTAGAAGAAACGTGTTTCTAACTCGCTGAATCTAAACATAGATTCAACTCTCTTAGGTGAACGAACGCACAGAAGATCAGTTACAAGGAAGGGTTTCTCCTGAGTTTCAGACGAAGTCTTACTGCTGTTTCGTACATATGCCGGTATTGGGCGGAAAATGCCAGTTTTGGGATTCTGCACAGAAAGGGTTTACAAATTGCTAAACCAATACATGAGTTTAACTCTGTCAGTTGATTGCACACATTGACAGTCATTCAGTTACATAGCTCCGTTTTGGTTTTAGAAACAGATATTTCTCTGTACAGCCTTGAGTACCGTTCACTCGGGAATATTCCAACGCAGCTCCTAGAAGAAACGTGTTTCTAACTCGCTGAGTCTAAATATAGATTCAAATATCTTAGGTGAACGAACCCACAGCAGAGCAGTTTCAAGGAAACGTTTCTCCTGAGTTTTAGACCAAGACTTACTGCTGTTTCGTACATATGCCGGGATTGGGCTGGAAATGCCGGTTTTGGGATTCTGCACAGAAAAGGTTTGCAAACTGCTGAATCCACATATGAGTTTAACTCTGTCAGTTGAATGCACACATCGACAATCATTCATTCACATAGATCCGTTTTGGTTTTAGAAGCAGATATTTCCCTGTACAACCTGTGGTCCCATTCACTCGGGAATATCCCAACGCAGCTCCTAGAAGAAACGTGTTTCTAACTCGCTGAATCTAAACATAGATTCAACTCTCTTAGGTGAACGAATGCACTGAAGTTCAGTTACAAGGAAGCGTTTCTCCTGAGTTTCAGACGAAGTCTTACTGCTGTTTCGTACATATGCCGGTATTGGGCAGGAAATGCCAGTTTTGGGATTCTGCACAGAAAGGGTTTGCAAATTGCTGAACCAACAAATGAGTTTAACTCTGTCAGTTGAATGCACACATTGACAGTCATTCAGTTAGATAGCTCCGTTTTGGTTTTAGAAACAGATAGTTCTCTGTACAGCCTAGAATACCATTCACTCGCGAATATCCCAACGCAGCTCCTAGAAGAAACGTGTTTCTCACTGGTGGAATCTAAACATAGATTCAACTCCCTTAGGTGAACGAACGGACAGCAGAGCAGTTTCAAGGAAACGTTTCTCCTCAGTTTTACACGAAGTCTTACTGCTGTTTCGTACATATGGCGGTATTGGGCTAGAGATGCCAATTTTGAGATTCTGCTGAGACAGGGTTTACAAACTGCTGAATCCACACATGAGTTTAATTCCGTCAGTTGACTGCACACCTTGACAACCATTCAGTTAGATAGCTCCATTTTGGTTTTAGAAGCATATATTTCTCTGTACAGCCTATGGTCGCATTCACTCGGGCATATCCCAACGCAGCTCCTAGAAGAAACGTGTTACTAACTCGCTGAATCTAAACATAGATACAACTCTCTTAGGTGAACGAACGCACAGCAGAGCAGTTTCAAGGAAACGTTTCTCCTGAGTTTTAGACGAAGTCTTACTGTGGTTTCGTATATATGCCAGTATTGGGCTGGAAATGCCGGTTTTGGGATTCTGCACAGAAAGGGTTTGCAAACGGCTGAATCCACACATGAGTTTCACTCTGTGAGTTGAATGCACACGTTGACAACCATTCGGTTAGATAGCTCCGTTTTGGTTTTAGAAGCAGATATTTCTCTCTACAGCGTATGGTCCCATTCACTCGGGAATATCCCAACGCAGCTCCTGGAAGAAACGTGTTTCCACCTCGCTGAATCTAAACATAGATTCAACTCTCTTAGGTGAACGAACGCACAGAAGATCAGTTTCAAGGAAACGGTTCTCCTGAGTTTTAGATGAAGTCTTACTGCTGTTTCGTACATATGCCTGTATTGGGCTGGAAATGCCAGTTTTGGGATTCTGCACAGAAAGGGTTTGCAATCTGCTAAATCCACACATGAGTTTAACTCTGTCAGTTGAATGCACACATTGACAGTCATTCAGGTAGATAGCTCCGTTTTGGTTTTAGAAGCAGATATTTTTCTGTACAGAACTGAGTCCCATTCACTCGGGAATATCAAAACGCAGCTCCTAGAAGAAACGTGTTTCTAACTCGCTGAATCTAAACATAGATTGAACTCTCTTAGGTAAACGAACGTACAGCAGAACAGTTTCAAGGAAACGTTTCTCCTGACTTTTAGACGAAGTCGTACTGCTGTTTCATACGTATTCCGGTGTTGGGCTGGAAATGCCAGTTTTGGGATTCTGCACAGAAAGGGTTTGAAAATTGCTGAATCGACACATGAGTTTAACTCTGTCAGTTGAATGCACCCATTGACAACAATTCAGTTAGATACCTCCCTTTTCGTTTCAGAAGCAGATATTTCTCTGTACAGCCTATGGTCCCATTCACTCGGGAATATCCCAACGCAGCTCCTAGAAGAAACGTGTTTCTAACTCGCTGAATCTAAACATAGATTCAACTCTCTTAGGTGAACGAACGCACTGAAGTTCAGTTACAAGGAAGCGTTTCTCCTGAGTTTCAGACGAAGTCTTACTGCTGTTTCGTACATATGCCGGTATTGGGCAGGAAATGCCAGTTTTGGGATTCTGCACAGAAAGGGTTTGCAAATGGCTGAACCAACAAATGAGTATAACTCTGTCAGTTGAATGCACACATTGACAGTCATTCAGTTAGATAGCTCCGTTTTGGTTTTAGAAACAGATAGTTCTCTGTACAGCCTAGAATACCATTCACTCGGGAATATCCCAACGCAGCTGCTAGAAGAAACGTGTTTCTCACTAGTGGAATCTAAACATAGATTCAACTCCCTTAGGTGAACGAACGGACAGCAGAGCAGTTTCAAGGAAACGTTTCTCCTCAGTTTTACATGATGTCTTACTGCTGTTTCGTACATATGGCGGTATTGGGCTGGAGATGCCAATTTTGAGATTCTGCTCAGACAGGGTTTACAAACTGCTGAATACTCACATGAGTTTAATTCTGTCAGTTGACTGGACACCTTGACAACCATTCAGTTAGATAGCTCCATTTTAGTTTTAGAAGCAGATATTTCTCTGTACAGCCTATGGTCGCATTCACTTGGGAATATCCCAACGCAGCTCCTAGAAGAAACGTGTTTCTAACTCGCGGAATCTAAACATAGACTCAAATCTCTTAGCCGAACGTACGCACAGCAGAGCAGTTTCAAGGTAACCTTTCTCCTGAGTTTTACACGAAGCCTTACTGCTGTTTTGCACAAATGTCGGTATTGGGCTGAAAATGCCAGTTTTGGGATTCTGCACAGAAAGGCTTTGGAAACTATTGAATCCACAGGTGTGTTTATCTCTGCCAGTTGAATGCACACATTGACAACCATTCAGTTAGATAGCTCCCTTTTTGTATTACAAACAGATATTTCTCTGTACAGCCTATGGTCCCATTAACTCGGGAATATCCCAACGCAGCTCCTAGAAGAAATGTGTTACTAACTCGCTGAATCTAAACATTGATCAACTCTCTTAGGTGAATGAACGAACAGCAGAGCAGTTTCAAGGAAAAGTTTCTCCTGAGTTTTAGACGAAGTCTTACTGTGGTTTCGTATTTATGCCGGTATTGGGCTGCAAATTCCGGTTTTGGGATTCTGCACAGAAAGTGTTTGGAAACTGCTGAATCCACACATGTGTTTAACACTGTGAGTTGAATGCACACATTGACAACCATTCAGTTAGATAGCTCCGTTTTGGTTTTAGAGGCAGATATTTCTCTGTACAGCCTATGGTCGCATTCACTCGGCAATATCCCAACGCAGCTCCTAGAAGAAACGTGTTTCTAACTCGCTGAATCTAAACATAGATTCAACTCTCTTAGGTGAACGAACGCACAGCAGAGCAGTTTCAAGGAAACGATTCTCCTGAGTTTTACACGAATTCTAACTTCTGTTTCACACATATGGCGGTTATGGGCTGGAAATGCCAATTTTGAGATTCTGCACAGACAGGGTTTACAAACTGCTGAATCCACACATGAGTTTATCTCTGCCAGTTGAATGCACACATTGACAACCATTCAGTTAGATAGCTCCCTTTTCGTTTTAGAAGCAGATATTTCTCTGTTCAGCCTACGGTCCCATTCACTCGGGAATGTCCCAACGCAGCTCCTAGAATAAACGTGTTTCTAACTCGCAGAATCTAAACATAGATTCAACTCTCTTAGGTGAACGAACTCACAGAACATCAGTTACAAGGAAACGTTTCTCCTGAGTTTTACAGGAAGTCTTACTGCTGTTTCATACATATGCCTGTTTTCTGCTGAAAATGCCAATTTTGAGATTCTGCACAGAAAGGGTGTGCAAACTGCTGAATCCACACATGGGTTTAACTCTGTCAGTTGAATGCACACATTGACAACCATTCAGTTAGATAGCTCCCTTTTCGTTTTAGAAGCAGATGTTTCTCTGTACAGCCTATGGTCCCATTCACTCGGGAATATCCCAACGCAGCTCCTAGAAGAAATGTGTTACTAACTCGCTGAATTTAAACATAGATACAACTCTCTTAGGTGAACGAACGCACAGCAGAGCAGTTTCAAGGAAACGTTTCTCCTGAGTTTTAGACGAAGTCTTACTGTGGTTTCATATATATGCCAGTATTGGGCTGGAAATGCCGGTTTTGGGATTCTGCACAGAAAGGGTTTGCAAACGGCTGAATCAACACATGAGTTTAACTCTGTGAGTTGAATGCACACATTAACAACTATTCATTTAGATACCTCTGTTTTGGTTTTAGAAGCAGATATTTCTCTCTACAGCATATGGTCCCATTCACTCGTGAAGATCCCAACACAGCTCCTGGAAGAAACGTGCTTCTAACTCGCTGAATCTAAACATAGATTCAACTCTCTTAGGTGAACGAACGCATAGAAGATCAGTTTCAAGGCAACGCTTCTCCTGGGTTTTAGATGAAGTCTTACTGCTGTTTCGTACATATGCATGTATTGGGCTGGAAATGCCAGTTTTGGGATTCTGCACAGAAAGGGTTTGAAAATTGCTGAATCGACACATGAGTTTAACTCTGTCAGTTGAATGCACCCATTGACAACAATTCAGTTAGATACCTCCCTTTTCGTTTCAGAAGCAGATATTTCTCTGTACAGCCTATGGTCCCATTCACTCGGGAATATCCCAATGCAGCTACTAGAAGAAACCTGTTTCTAACTCGCTGAATCTCAACATAGATTCAACTCTCTTAGGTGAACGAACTCACAGAACATCAGTTACAAGGAAACGTTTCTCCTGAGTTTTACAGGAAGTCTTACTGCTGTTTCATACATATGCCTGTTTTCGGCTGAAAATGCCAATTTTGAGATTCTGCACAGAAAGGGTTGCAAACTGCTGAATCCACACATGGGTTTAACTCTGTCAGTTGAATGCACACATTGACAACCATTCAGTTAGATAGCTCCCTTTTCGTTTTAGAAGCAGATATTTCTCTGTACAGCCTATGGTCCCATTCACTCGGGAATATCCCAACGCAGCTCCTAGAAGAAAAGTGTTACTAACTCGCTGAATCTAAACATAGATACAACTCTCTTAGGTGAATGAACGCATAGCAGAGCAGTTTCAAGGAAACGTTTCTCCTGAGTTTTACAGGAAGTCTTACTGTGGTTTCGCATATATGCCAGTATTGGGCTGGAAATGCCGGTTTTGGGATTCTGCACAGAAAGGGTTTGCAAACGGCTGAATCCACACATGAGTTTACTCTGTGAGTTCAATGCACACATTAACAACTATTCATTTAGATACCTCCGTTTTGGTTTTAGAAGCAGATATTTCTCTCTACAGCGTATGGTCCCATTCACTCGGGAATATCCCAACGCAGCTCCTGGAAGAAACGTGTTTCTAACTCGCTGAATCTAAACATAGATTCAACTCTCTTAGGTGAACGGACTCACAGAACATCAGTTACAAGGAAACTTTTCTCCTGAGTTTTACAGGACGTCTTACTGCTGTTTCGTACATATGCCGGTTTTCGGCTGAAAATGCCAATTTTGAGATTCTGCACAGAAAGGGTTTGCAAACTGCTGAATCCACACATGGGTTTAACTCTGTCAGTTGAATGCACACATTGAAAACCATTCAGTTAGATAGCTCCATTTTCGTTTTAGAAGCAGATATGTCTCTGTACAGTCTATGGTCCCATTCACTCGGGAATATCCCAACGCAGCTCCTAGAAGAAACGTGTTTCTAACTCGCTGAATCTAAACATTGATTCAACTATCTTAGGTACACGAACGTATAGAAGAACAGTTTCAAGGAAACGTTTCTCCTGAGTTTTAGACGCACTCTTACTGCTGTTTCGAACATATGCCGGTATTGGGATAGAAATGCCAGTTTTGGGATTCTGCACAGAAAGGGTTTGCAAACTGCTGAATCCACACATGAGTTTAACTCTGTGAGTTGAATGTACACATTGACAACCATTCAGTTAGAAAGCTCCGTTTTGGTTTTAGAAGCAGATATTTCTCTGTACAGCCTATGGTCCCATTCACTCGGGAATATCCCAACGCAGCTCCTAGCATAAACGGGTTTCTAACTCGCTGAATCTAAACATAGATTGAACTCCCTTAGGTGAACGAACGCACAGCAGAGCAGTTTCAAGGAGACGTTACTCCTGAGTTTTAGACGAAGTCTTACTGTGGTTTTGTATATATCCTGGTATTGGGCTGGAAATGCCGGTTTTGAGATTCTGCACAGAAAGGGTTTGCAAACTGCTGAATCGACACATGAGTTTAACTCTGTCAGTTGAATGCACACATTGACAACCATTCAGTTAGATAGCTCCCTTGTCGTTTTAGAAGCAGATATTTCTCTGAACAGACTACGGTCCCAATCACTCGTAATATCCCAACTCAGCTCCTAGAAGAAACGTGTTTCTAACTCGCTGAATCTAAACATAGATTCAACTCTCTTAGGTTAACGATCACACAGCAGACCAGTTGCAAGGAAACGTCTCTCCTGAGTTATAGACGAAGTCTTACTGCTGTTTCGTACATATGCCGGTATTGGGCAGGAAATGCCTGTTTTGGGATTCTGCACAGAAAGGGTTTGCAATCTGCTGAATCCACACATGAGTTTAACTCTGTCAGTTGAATGCACACATTGACAACCATTCAGTTTGATAGATCTGTTTTGGTTTTAGAAGCAGATATTTCTCTGTACAGCCTATGGTCACATTCACTCGGGAATATCCCAACGCAGCTCCTAGAAGAAATGTGTTAATAACTCGGTGAATCTAAACATAGATTCAACTCTCTTAGGTGAACGTACGCACAGCAGAGCAGTTTCAAGGAGACGTTACTCCTGAGTTTGAGACGAAGTCTTACTGTGGTTTTGTATATATCCTGGTATTGGGCTGGAAATGCCAGTTTTGGGATTCTGCACAGAAAGGGTTTGCAAACTGCTGAATCGACACATGAGTTTAACTCTGTCAGTTGAATGCACACATTGACAACCATTCAGTTAGATAGCTCCCTTGTCGTTTTAGAAGCAGATATTTCTCTGAACAGACTACGGTCCCATTCACTCGGAATATCCCAACTCAGCTCCTAGAAGAAACGTGTTTCTAACTCGCTGAATCTAAACATAGATTCAACTCTCTTAGGTTAACGATCACACAGCAGACCAGTTGCAAGGAAACGTCTCTCCTGAGTTATAGACGAAGTCTTACTGCTGTTTCGTACATATACCAGTATTGGGCAGGAAATGCCAGTTTTGGGATTCTGCACAGAAAGGGTTTGCAATCTGCTGAATCCACACATGAGTTTAACTCTGTCAGTTGAATGCACACATTGACAACCATTCAGTTTGATAGATCTGTTTTGGTTTTAGAAGCAGATATTTCTCTGTACAGCCTATGGTCACATTCACTCGGGAATATCCCAACGCAGCTCCTAGAATAAACGTGTTTCTAACTTGCTGAATCTAAACATAGATTCAACTCTCTTAGGTGAACGAACGCACAGATAATCAGTTAAAAGGAAACATTTCTCCTGAGATTTACACGAAGTCTTACTGCTGTTTCGTACATATGACGGTTTTGGGCTGTAAATGCCAATTTTGAGATTCTGCACAGAAATGTTTCAAAAACTGCTGAATCCACACATGAGTTTAACTCTGTCAGTTGAATGCAAACATTGACAACCATTCCGTTCGATAGCTCCGTTTTGGTTTTAGAAGCAGATATTTCTCTGTACAGCCTATGGTTTTATTCACACGGGAATATCCCAATGCAGCTCCTAGAAGAAACTTGTTTCTAACTCGCTGAATCTGTACATAGATTCAACTCTCTTAGGTGAACAAATACACAGCAGAGCAGTTTAAAGGAAACGTTTCTCCTGAGTTTTAGACGAAGACTTACTGCTGTTTCGTACATATGCCGGTATTGGGAAGGAAATGCCAGTTTTGGGATTCTGCACAGAAAGGGTTTGCAAACTGCTGAATCCACACATGAGTTTAACTCTGTGAGTTGAATGCACACATTGACAACCATTCCGTTCGATAGCTCCGTTTTGGTTTTAGAAGCAGATATTTCTCTGTACAGCCTATGGTCACATTCACCCGGGAATATCCCAACGCAGCTCCTAGAATAAACGTGTTTCTAACTCGCTGAATATAAACATAGATTCAACTCTCTTAGGTGAACGAACGGACAGAAGATCAGTTACAAGGAAACATTTCTCCTGAGATTTACACGAAGTCTTACTGCTGTTTCGTACATATGACGGTTTTGGGCTGTAAATGCCAATTTTGAGATTCTGCACAGAAAGGGGTTGCAAACTGCTGAATCCACACATGAGTTTATGTCCGCGAGTTGAATGCACACATTGACAACCATTCCGTGAGATAGGTCCCTTTTCGCTTTAGAAGCAGATATTTCTCTGTACAGCCTATGGTCCCATTCACTCGGGAATATCCCAATGCAGCTCCTAGAACAAACGTGTTTCTAACTCGCTGAATCTAAACATAGATTCAACTCTCTTAGGTGAATGAACATACAGCAGAGCAGTTTCAAGGAAACGTTTCTCCAGAGTTTTAGACGAAGTCTTACTACTGTTTTGTATATATGCCGGTATTGGACAGGAAATGCCAGTTTTGGCATTCCACACAAAGGGTTTGCAAACTGCTGAATCCACATATGAGTTTATCTCTGCCAGTTGAATGCACACATTGACAACCATTCAATTAGATAGGTCCCTTTTCGTTTTAGAAGCAGATATTTCTCTGTACAGCCTATGGTCCCATTCACTCGGGAATATCCCAATGCAGCTCTTAGAAGAAACGTTTTACTAACTTGCTGAATCTAAACATTGATTCAACTCTCTCAGGTGAACGAACGCACAGCAGAGCAGTTTCAAGGAAACTTTTCTCCTGAGTTTTAGACGATGTCTTACTGTGGTTTCGTATATATGCCGGTATTGGGCTGGAAATGCCGGTTATGGTATTCTGCACAGGAAGGGTTTGCAAACTGCTGAAACCACACATGAGTTTCACTCTGTGAGTTGAATGCACACGTTGACAACCATTCGGTTAGATAGCTCCGTTTTGGTTTTAGAAGCAGATATTTCTCTCTACAGCGTATGGTCCCATTCACTCGGGAATATCCCAACGCAGCTCCTGGAAGAAACGTGTTTCCACCTCGCTGAATCTAAACATAGATTCAACTCTCTTAGGTGAACGAACGCACAGAAGATCAGTTTCAAGGAAACGGTTCTCCTGAGTTTTAGATGAAGTCTTACTGCTGTTTCGTACATATGCCTGTATTGGGCTGGAAATGCCAGTTTTGGGATTCTGCACAGAAAGGGTTTGCAATCTGCTAAATCCACACATGAGTTTAACTCTGTCAGTTGAATGCACACATTGACAGTCATTCAGGTAGATAGCTCCGTTTTGGTTTTAGAAGCAGATATTTTTCTGTACAGAACTGAGTCCCATTCACTCGGGAATATCAAAACGCAGCTCCTAGAAGAAACGTGTTTCTAACTCGCTGAATCTAAACATAGATTGAACTCTCTTAGGTAAACGAACGTACAGCAGAACAGTTTCAAGGAAACGTTTCTCCTGACTTTTAGACGAAGTCGTACTGCTGTTTCATACGTATGCCGGTGTTGGGCTGGAAATGCCAGTTTTGGGATTCTGCACAGAAAGGGTTTGAAAATTGCTGAATCGACACATGAGTTTATCTCTGTCAGTTGAATGCACACATTGACAGCCATTCAGTTAGATAGCTCCCTTTTCGTTTTAGAAGCAGATATTTCTCTGTACAGCCTATGGTCCCATTCACTCGGGAATATCCCAACGCAGCTCCTAGAAGAAACGTGTTACTAACTCGCTGAATCTAAACATAGATACAACTCCCTTAGGTGAATGAACGCATAGCAGAGAAGTTTCAAGGAAACGTTTCTCCTGAGTTTTAGACGAAGTCTTACTGTGGTTTCGTATATATGCCAGTATTGGGCTGGAAATGCCGGTTTTGGGATTCTGCACAGAAAGGGTTTGCAAACGGCTGAATCCACACATGAGTTTAACTCTGTGAGTTCAATGCATACATTAACAACTATTCATTTAGATACCTCCGTTTTGGTTTTAGAAGCAGATATTTCTCTGTACAACCTATGGTCACATTCACTCAGGAATATCCCAACGGAGCTCCTAGAATAAACGTGTTTCTAACTCGCTGAATCTAAACAGAGATTCAACTCTCTTAGGTGAACGAACGCACAGAAGATCAGTTACAAGGAAACATTTCTCCTGAGATTTACTCGAAGTCTTACTGCTGCTTCGTACATATGATGGTTTTGGGCTGTAAATGCCAATTTTGAGATTCTGCACAGAAAGGGTTTGCAAACTGCTGTATCCACACGAGTTTAACTCTGTCAGTTGAATGCACACATTGACAACCATTCGGTTAGATAGCTCCGTTTTGGTTTTAGAAGCAGATATTTCTCTGTACAACCTATGGTCGCATTCTCTCGGGAATATCCCAATGCAGCTCCTAGAAGAAACGTGTTTCTAACTCGCTGAATCTAAACATAGATTCAACTCTCTTAGGTGAACGAACGCACAGCAGAGCAGTTTCAAGGAAACGATTCTCCTGAGTTTTAGAGGAAGTCTTACTGCTGTTTCGAACATATGCCGGTATTGGGCTGGAAATGCCAGTTTTGGGATTCTGCACAGAAAGTGTTTGCAAGCTGCTGAATCCACACATGAGTTTATCTCCGCGAGTTGAATGCACACATTGACAACCATTCAATGAGATAGGTCTCTTTTCGCTTTAGAAGCAGATATTTCTCTGTACAGCCTATGGTCCCATTCACTCGGGAATATCCCAACGCAGCTCCTAGAAGAAACGTGTTTCTAACTGGCGGAATCTAAACATAGATTCAACTCTCTTAGGTGAACGAATGCACAGAAGATCTGTTTCAAGGAAACGTTTCTCCTCAGTTTTAGACGAAGTCTTACTGCTATTTCGTACATATGCCGGTTTTGGGCTGGAAATGCCAATTTTGAGATTCTGCACAGAAAGGGTTTGCAAACTGCTGAATCCGCAGATGAGTTTAACTCTGTCAGTTGTATGCACACATTGACAGTCATTCAGTTAGATAGCTCCGTTTTGATTTAGAAGCAGATATTTCTCTGTACAGCCTAGAGTCCCATTCACCCGGTAATATCCCAACGCCGCTCCTAGAAGAAACGTGTTTCTAACTAACTGAATCTAAACATAGATTAAACTCTCTTAGGTGAACGATCGAACAGCAGAGCAGTTTCAAGGAAACGTTTCTCCTGAGTTTTAGCAGAAGACTTACTGCTGTTTTGTACATATGCCGGTATTGGGGTGGAAATGCCGGTTTTGGGATTCTGAACAGAAAGTGTTTGCAATCTGCTGAATCCACATATGAGTTTAACTCTGTCAGTTGAATGCACACATCGACAATCAATCAGTCAGATAGATCCATTTTGGTTTTACAAGCAGATATTTCCCTGTACAACCTGTGGTCCCATTCACTCAGGAATATCCCAACGCAGCTCCTAGAAGAAACGTGTTTCTAACTCGCTGAATCTAAACATAGATTCAACTCTCTTAGGTGAACGAACGCACAGAAGATCAGTTACAAGGAAGGGTTTCTCCTGAGTTTCAGACGAAGTCTTACTGCTGTTTCGTACATATGCCGGTATTGGGCGGAAAATGCCAGTTTTGGGATTCTGCACAGAAAGGGTTTACAAATTGCTAAACCAATACATGAGTTTAACTCTGTCAGTTGATTGCACACATTGACAGTCATTCAGTTACATAGCTCCGTTTTGGTTTTAGAAACAGATATTTCTCTGTACAGCCTTGAGTACCGTTCACTCGGGAATATTCCAACGCAGCTCCTAGAAGAAACGTGTTTCTAACTCGCTGAGTCTAAATATAGATTCAAATATCTTAGGTGAACGAACCCACAGCAGAGCAGTTTCAAGGAAACGTTTCTCCTGAGTTTTAGACCAAGACTTACTGCTGTTTCGTACATATGCCGGGATTGGGCTGGAAATGCCGGTTTTGGGATTCTGCACAGAAAAGGTTTGCAAACTGCTGAATCCACATATGAGTTTAACTCTGTCAGTTGAATGCACACATCGACAATCATTCATTCACATAGATCCGTTTTGGTTTTAGAAGCAGATATTTCCCTGTACAACCTGTGGTCCCATTCACTCGGGAATATCCCAACGCAGCTCCTAGAAGAAACGTGTTTCTAACTCGCTGAATCTAAACATAGATTCAACTCTCTTAGGTGAACGAATGCACTGAAGTTCAGTTACAAGGAAGCGTTTCTCCTGAGTTTCAGACGAAGTCTTACTGCTGTTTCGTACATATGCCGGTATTGGGCAGGAAATGCCAGTTTTGGGATTCTGCACAGAAAGGGTTTGCAAATTGCTGAACCAACAAATGAGTTTAACTCTGTCAGTTGAATGCACACATTGACAGTCATTCAGTTAGATAGCTCCGTTTTGGTTTTAGAAACAGATAGTTCTCTGTACAGCCTAGAATACCATTCACTCGCGAATATCCCAACGCAGCTCCTAGAAGAAACGTGTTTCTCACTGGTGGAATCTAAACATAGATTCAACTCCCTTAGGTGAACGAACGGACAGCAGAGCAGTTTCAAGGAAACGTTTCTCCTCAGTTTTACACGAAGTCTTACTGCTGTTTCGTACATATGGCGGTATTGGGCTAGAGATGCCAATTTTGAGATTCTGCTGAGACAGGGTTTACAAACTGCTGAATCCACACATGAGTTTAATTCCGTCAGTTGACTGCACACCTTGACAACCATTCAGTTAGATAGCTCCATTTTGGTTTTAGAAGCATATATTTCTCTGTACAGCCTATGGTCGCATTCACTCGGGCATATCCCAACGCAGCTCCTAGAAGAAACGTGTTACTAACTCGCTGAATCTAAACATAGATACAACTCTCTTAGGTGAACGAACGCACAGCAGAGCAGTTTCAAGGAAACGTTTCTCCTGAGTTTTAGACGAAGTCTTACTGTGGTTTCGTATATATGCCAGTATTGGGCTGGAAATGCCGGTTTTGGGATTCTGCACAGAAAGGGTTTGCAAACGGCTGAATCCACACATGAGTTTAACTCTGTGAGTTGAATGCACACATTAATAACTATTCATTCAGATACCTCCGTTTTGGTTTTAGAAGCAGATATTTCTCTCTACAGCGTATGGTCCCATTCACTCGGGAATATCCCAACGCAGCTCCTGGAAGAAACGTGTTTCCACCTCGCTGAATCTAAACATAGATTCAACTCTCTTAGGTGAACGAACGCACAGAAGATCAGTTTCAAGGAAACGGTTCTCCTGAGTTTTAGATGAAGTCTTACTGCTGTTTCGTACATATGCCTGTATTGGGCTGGAAATGCCAGTTTTGGGATTCTGCACAGAAAGGGTTTGCAATCTGCTAAATCCACACATGAGTTTAACTCTGTCAGTTGAATGCACACATTGACAGTCATTCAGGTAGATAGCTCCGTTTTGGTTTTAGAAGCAGATATTTTTCTGTACAGAACTGAGTCCCATTCACTCGGGAATATCAAAACGCAGCTCCTAGAAGAAACGTGTTTCTAACTCGCTGAATCTAAACATAGATTGAACTCTCTTAGGTAAACGAACGTACAGCAGAACAGTTTCAAGGAAACGTTTCTCCTGACTTTTAGACGAAGTCGTACTGCTGTTTCATACGTATTCCGGTGTTGGGCTGGAAATGCCAGTTTTGGGATTCTGCACAGAAAGGGTTTGAAAATTGCTGAATCGACACATGAGTTTAACTCTGTCAGTTGAATGCACCCATTGACAACAATTCAGTTAGATACCTCCCTTTTCGTTTCAGAAGCAGATATTTCTCTGTACAGCCTATGGTCCCATTCACTCGGGAATATCCCAATGCAGCTACTAGAAGAAACCTGTTTCTAACTCGCTGAATCTCAACATAGATTCAACTCTCTTAGGTGAACGAACTCACAGAACATCAGTTACAAGGAAACGTTTCTCCTGAGTTTTACAGGAAGTCTTACTGCTGTTTCATACATATGCCTGTTTTCGGCTGAAAATGCCAATTTTGAGATTCTGCACAGAAAGGCTTTGCAAACTGCTGAATCCACACATGGGTTTAACTCTGTCAGTTGAATGCACACATTGACAGCCATTCAGTTAGATAGCTCCCTTTTCGTTTTAGAAGCAGATATTTCTCTGTACAGCCTATGGTCCCATTCACTCGGGAATATCCCAACGCAGCTCCTAGAAGAAACGTGTTACTAACTCGCTGAATCTAAACATAGATACAACTCTCTTAGGTGAATGAACGCATAGCAGAGCAGTTTCAAGGAAACGTTTCTCCTGAGTTTTAGACGAAGTCTTACTGTGGTTTCGTATATATGCCAGTATTGGGCTGGAAATGCCGGTTTTGGGATTCTGCACAGAAAGGGTTTGCAAACGGCTGAATCCACACATGAGTTTAACTCTGTGAATTCAATGCACACATTAACAACTATTCATTTAGATACCTCCGTTTTGGTTTTAGAAGCAGATATTTCTCTCTACAGCGTATGGTCCCATTCATTCGGGAATATAGCAACGCAGCTCCTGGAAGAAACGTGTTTCTAACTCGCTGAATCTAAACATAGATTCAACTCTCTTAGGTGAACGGACTCACAGAACATCAGTTACAAGGAAACGTTTCTCCTGAGTTTTACAGGAAGTCTTACTGCTGTTTCGTACATATGCCGGTTTTCGGCTGAAGATGACAATTTTGAGATTCTGCACAGAAAGGGTTTGCAAACTGCTGAATCCACACGTGGGTTTAACTTTGTCAGTTGAATGCACACAGTGAAAACCATTCAGTTAGATAGCTCCCTTTTCGTTTTAGAAGCAGATATGTCGCTGCACAGCCTATGGTCCCATTCACTCGGGAATATCCCAACGCAGCTCCTAGAAGAAACGTGTTTCTTACTCGCTGAATCTAAACATTGATTCAACTATCTTAGGTACACGAACGTACACAAGAACAGTTTCAAGGAAACGTTTCTCCTGAGTTTTAGACGCACTCTTACTGCTGTTTCGAACATATGCCGGTATTGGGCTAGAAATGTCAGTTTTGGGATTCTGCACAGAAAGGGTTTGCAAACTGCTGAATCCACACATGAGTTTAACTCTGTGAGTTGAATGTACACATTGACAACCATTCAGTTAGAATGCTCCGTTTTGGTTTTAGAAGCAGATATTTCTCTGTACAGCCTATGGTCCCATTCACTCGGGAATATCCCAACGCAGCTCCTAGATTAAACGTGTTTCTAACTCGCTGAATCTAAACATAGATTCAACTCTCTTAGGTGAACGAACGCACAGCAGAGCAGTTTCAAGGAAACGATTCTCCTGAGTTTTACACGAATTCTAACTTCTGTTTCACACATATGGCGGTTATGGGCTGGAAATGCCAATTTTGAGATTCTGCACAGACAGGGTTTACAAACTGCTGAATCCACACATGAGTTTATCTCTGCCAGTTGAATGCACACATTGACAACCATTCAGTTAGATAGCTCCCTTTTCGTTTTAGAAGCAGATATTTCTCTGTTCAGCCTACGGTCCCATTCACTCGGGAATGTCCCAACGCAGCTCCTAGAATAAACGTGTTTCTAACTCGCAGAATCTAAACATAGATTCAACTCTCTTAGGTGAACGAACTCACAGAACATCAGTTACAAGGAAACGTTTCTCCTGAGTTTTACAGGAAGTCTTACTGCTGTTTCATACATATGCCTGTTTTCGGCTGAAAATGCCAATTTTGAGATTCTGCACAGAAAGGGTGTGCAAACTGCTGAATCCACACATGGGTTTAACTCTGTCAGTTGAATGCACACATTGACAACCATTCAGTTAGATAGCTCCCTTTTCGTTTTAGAAGCAGATGTTTCTCTGTACAGCCTATGGTCCCATTCACTCGGGAATATCCCAACGCAGCTCCTAGAAGAAATGTGTTACTAACTCGCTGAATTTAAACATAGATACAACTCTCTTAGGTGAACGAACGCACAGCAGAGCAGTTTCAAGGAAACGTTTCTCCTGAGTTTTAGACGAAGTCTTACTGTGGTTTCATATATATGCCAGTATTGGGCTGGAAATGCCGGTTTTGGGATTCTGCACAGAAAGGGTTTGCAAACGGCTGAATCCACACATGAGTTTACTCTGTGAGTTCAATGCACACATTAACAACTATTCATTTAGATACCTCCGTTTTGGTTTTAGAAGCAGATATTTCTCTCTACAACGTATGGTCCCATTCACTCGGGAATATCCCAACGCAGCTCCTGGAAGAAATGTGTTTCTAACTCGCTGAATCTAAACATAGATTCAACTCTCTTAGGTGAACGGACTCACAGAACATCAGTTACAAGGAAACTTTTCTCCTGAGTTTTACAGGACGTCTTACTGCTGTTTCGTACATATGCCGGTTTTCGGCTGAAAATGCCAATTTTGAGATTCTGCACAGAAAGGGTTTGCAAGCTGCTGAATCCACACATGGGTTTAACTCTGTCAGTTGAATGCACACATTGAAAACCATTCAGTTAGATAGCTCCATTTTCGTTTTAGAAGCAGATATGTCTCTGTACAGTCTATGGTCCCATTCACTCGGGAATATCCCAACGCAGCTCCTAGAAGAAACGTGTTTCTAACTCGCTGAATCTAAACATTGATTCAACTATCTTAGGTACACGAATGTATAGAAGAACAGTTTCAAGGAAACGTTTCTCCTGAGTTTTAGACGCACTCTTACTGCTGTTTCGAACATATGCCGGTATTGGGATAGAAATGCCAGTTTTGGGATTCTGCACAGAAAGGGTTTGCAAACTGCTGAATCCACACATGAGTTTAACTCTGTCAGTTGAATGCACACATTGACAACCATTCAGTTTGATAGATCTGTTTTGGTTTTAGAAGCAGATATTTCTCTGTACAGCCTATGGTCACATTCACTCGGGAATATCCCAACGCAGCTCCTAGAAGAAATGTGTTAATAACTCGGTGAATCTAAACATAGATTCAACTCTCTTAGGTGAACGTACGCACAGCAGAGCAGTTTCAAGGAGACGTTACTCCTGAGTTTGAGACGAAGTCTTACTGTGGTTTTGTATATATCCTGGTATTGGGCTGGAAATGCCAGTTTTGGGATTCTGCACAGAAAGGGTTTGCAAACTGCTGAATCGACACATGAGTTTAACTCTGTCAGTTGAATGCACACATTGACAACCATTCAGTTAGATAGCTCCCTTGTCGTTTTAGAAGCAGATATTTCTCTGAACAGACTACGGTCCCATTCACTCGGAATATCCCAACTCAGCTCCTAGAAGAAACGTGTTTCTAACTCGCTGAATCTAAACATAGATTCAACTCTCTTAGGTTAACGATCACACAGCAGACCAGTTGCAAGGAAACGTCTCTCCTGAGTTATAGACGAAGTCTTACTGCTGTTTCGTACATATACCAGTATTGGGCAGGAAATGCCAGTTTTGGGATTCTGCACAGAAAGGGTTTGCAATCTGCTGAATCCACACATGAGTTTAACTCTGTCAGTTGAATGCAAACATTGACAACCATTCAGTTAGATAGCTCCGTTTTGGTTTTAGAAGCAGATATTTCTCTGTACAGCCTATGGTTTTATTCACACGGGAATATCCCAATGCAGCTCCTAGAAGAAACTTGTTTCTAACTCGCTGAATCTGTACATAGATTCAACTCTCTTAGGTGAACAAATACACAGCAGAGCAGTTTAAAGGAAACGTTTCTCCTGAGTTTTAGACGAAGACTTACTGCTGTTTCGTACATATGCCGGTATTGGGAAGGAAATGCCAGTTTTGGGATTCTGCACAGAAAGGGTTTGCAAACTGCTGAATCCACACATGAGTTTAACTCTGTGAGTTGAATGCACACATTGACAACCATTCCGTTCGATAGCTCCGTTTTGGTTTTAGAAGCAGATATTTCTCTGTACAGCCTATGGTCACATTCACCCGGGAATATCCCAACGCAGCTCCTAGAATAAACGTGTTTCTAACTCGCTGAATATAAACATAGATTCAACTCTCTTAGGTGAACGAACGGACAGAAGATCAGTTACAAGGAAACATTTCTCCTGAGATTTACACGAAGTCTTACTGCTGTTTCGTACATATGACGGTTTTGGGCTGTAAATGCCAATTTTGAGATTCTGCACAGAAAGGGGTTGCAAACTGCTGAATCCACACATGAGTTTATGTCCGCGAGTTGAATGCACACATTGACAACCATTCCGTGAGATAGGTCCCTTTTCGCTTTAGAAGCAGATATTTCTCTGTACAGCCTATGGTCCCATTCACTCGGGAATATCCCAATGCAGCTCCTAGAACAAACGTGTTTCTAACTCGCTGAATCTAAACATAGATTCAACTCTCTTAGGTGAATGAACATACAGCAGAGCAGTTTCAAGGAAACGTTTCTCCAGAGTTTTAGACGAAGTCTTACTACTGTTTTGTATATATGCCGGTATTGGACAGGAAATGCCAGTTTTGGCATTCCACACAAAGGGTTTGCAAACTGCTGAATCCACATATGAGTTTATCTCTGCCAGTTGAATGCACACATTGACAACCATTCAATTAGATAGGTCCCTTTTCGTTTTAGAAGCAGATATTTCTCTGTACAGCCTATGGTCCCATTCACTCGGGAATATCCCAATGCAGCTCTTAGAAGAAACGTTTTACTAACTTGCTGAATCTAAACATTGATTCAACTCTCTCAGGTGAACGAACGCACAGCAGAGCAGTTTCAAGGAAACTTTTCTCCTGAGTTTTAGACGATGTCTTACTGTGGTTTCGTATATATGCCGGTATTGGGCTGGAAATGCCGGTTATGGTATTCTGCACAGGAAGGGTTTGCAAACTGCTGAAACCACACATGAGTTTCACTCTGTGAGTTGAATGCACACGTTGACAACCATTCGGTTAGATAGCTCCGTTTTGGTTTTAGAAGCAGATATTTCTCTCTACAGCGTATGGTCCCATTCACTCGGGAATATCCCAACGCAGCTCCTGGAAGAAACGTGTTTCCACCTCGCTGAATCTAAACATAGATTCAACTCTCTTAGGTGAACGAACGCACAGAAGATCAGTTTCAAGGAAACGGTTCTCCTGAGTTTTAGATGAAGTCTTACTGCTGTTTCGTACATATGCCTGTATTGGGCTGGAAATGCCAGTTTTGGGATTCTGCACAGAAAGGGTTTGCAATCTGCTAAATCCACACATGAGTTTAACTCTGTCAGTTGAATGCACACATTGACAGTCATTCAGGTAGATAGCTCCGTTTTGGTTTTAGAAGCAGATATTTTTCTGTACAGAACTGAGTCCCATTCACTCGGGAATATCAAAACGCAGCTCCTAGAAGAAACGTGTTTCTAACTCGCTGAATCTAAACATAGATTGAACTCTCTTAGGTAAACGAACGTACAGCAGAACAGTTTCAAGGAAACGTTTCTCCTGACTTTTAGACGAAGTCGTACTGCTGTTTCATACGTATGCCGGTGTTGGGCTGGAAATGCCAGTTTTGGGATTCTGCACAGAAAGGGTTTGAAAATTGCTGAATCGACACATGAGTTTATCTCTGTCAGTTGAATGCACACATTGACAGCCATTCAGTTAGATAGCTCCCTTTTCGTTTTAGAAGCAGATATTTCTCTGTACAGCCTATGGTCCCATTCACTCGGGAATATCCCAACGCAGCTCCTAGAAGAAACGTGTTACTAACTCGCTGAATCTAAACATAGATACAACTCCCTTAGGTGAATGAACGCATAGCAGAGAAGTTTCAAGGAAACGTTTCTCCTGAGTTTTAGACGAAGTCTTACTGTGGTTTCGTATATATGCCAGTATTGGGCTGGAAATGCCGGTTTTGGGATTCTGCACAGAAAGGGTTTGCAAACGGCTGAATCCACACATGAGTTTAACTCTGTGAGTTCAATGCATACATTAACAACTATTCATTTAGATACCTCCGTTTTGGTTTTAGAAGCAGATATTTCTCTGTACAACCTATGGTCACATTCACTCAGGAATATCCCAACGGAGCTCCTAGAATAAACGTGTTTCTAACTCGCTGAATCTAAACAGAGATTCAACTCTCTTAGGTGAACGAACGCACAGAAGATCAGTTACAAGGAAACATTTCTCCTGAGATTTACTCGAAGTCTTACTGCTGCTTCGTACATATGATGGTTTTGGGCTGTAAATGCCAATTTTGAGATTCTGCACAGAAAGGGTTTGCAAACTGCTGTATCCACACGAGTTTAACTCTGTCAGTTGAATGCACACATTGACAACCATTCGGTTAGATAGCTCCGTTTTGGTTTTAGAAGCAGATATTTCTCTGTACAACCTATGGTCGCATTCTCTCGGGAATATCCCAATGCAGCTCCTAGAAGAAACGTGTTTCTAACTCGCTGAATCTAAACATAGATTCAACTCTCTTAGGTTAACGAACGCACAGCAGAGCAGTTTCAAGGAAACGATTCTCCTGAGTTTTAGAGGAAGTCTTACTGCTGTTTCGAACATATGCCGGTATTGGGCTGGAAATGCCAGTTTTGGGATTCTGCACAGAAAGTGTTTGCAAGCTGCTGAATCCACACATGAGTTTATCTCCGCGAGTTGAATGCACACATTGACAACCATTCAATGAGATAGGTCTCTTTTCGCTTTAGAAGCAGATATTTCTCTGTACAGCCTATGGTCCCATTCACTCGGGAATATCCCAACGCAGCTCCTAGAAGAAACGTGTTTCTAACTGGCGGAATCTAAACATAGATTCAACTCTCTTAGGTGAACGAATGCACAGAAGATCTGTTTCAAGGAAACGTTTCTCCTCAGTTTTAGACGAAGTCTTACTGCTATTTCGTACATATGCCGGTTTTGGGCTGGAAATGCCAATTTTGAGATTCTGCACAGAAAGGGTTTGCAAACTGCTGAATCCGCAGATGAGTTTAACTCTGTCAGTTGTATGCACACATTGACAGTCATTCAGTTAGATAGCTCCGTTTTGATTTAGAAGCAGATATTTCTCTGTACAGCCTAGAGTCCCATTCACCCGGTAATATCCCAACGCCGCTCCTAGAAGAAACGTGTTTCTAACTAACTGAATCTAAACATAGATTAAACTCTCTTAGGTGAACGATCGAACAGCAGAGCAGTTTCAAGGAAACGTTTCTCCTGAGTTTTAGCAGAAGACTTACTGCTGTTTTGTACATATGCCGGTATTGGGGTGGAAATGCCGGTTTTGGGATTCTGAACAGAAAGTGTTTGCAATCTGCTGAATCCACATATGAGTTTAACTCTGTCAGTTGAATGCACACATCGACAATCAATCAGTCAGATAGATCCATTTTGGTTTTACAAGCAGATATTTCCCTGTACAACCTGTGGTCCCATTCACTCAGGAATATCCCAACGCAGCTCCTAGAAGAAACGTGTTTCTAACTCGCTGAATCTAAACATAGATTCAACTCTCTTAGGTGAACGAACGCACAGAAGATCAGTTACAAGGAAGGGTTTCTCCTGAGTTTCAGACGAAGTCTTACTGCTGTTTCGTACATATGCCGGTATTGGGCGGAAAATGCCAGTTTTGGGATTCTGCACAGAAAGGGTTTACAAATTGCTAAACCAATACATGAGTTTAACTCTGTCAGTTGATTGCACACATTGACAGTCATTCAGTTACATAGCTCCGTTTTGGTTTTAGAAACAGATATTTCTCTGTACAGCCTTGAGTACCGTTCACTCGGGAATATTCCAACGCAGCTCCTAGAAGAAACGTGTTTCTAACTCGCTGAGTCTAAATATAGATTCAAATATCTTAGGTGAACGAACCCACAGCAGAGCAGTTTCAAGGAAACGTTTCTCCTGAGTTTTAGACCAAGACTTACTGCTGTTTCGTACATATGCCGGGATTGGGCTGGAAATGCCGGTTTTGGGATTCTGCACAGAAAAGGTTTGCAAACTGCTGAATCCACATATGAGTTTAACTCTGTCAGTTGAATGCACACATCGACAATCATTCATTCACATAGATCCGTTTTGGTTTTAGAAGCAGATATTTCCCTGTACAACCTGTGGTCCCATTCACTCGGGAATATCCCAACGCAGCTCCTAGAAGAAACGTGTTTCTAACTCGCTGAATCTAAACATAGATTCAACTCTCTTAGGTGAACGAATGCACTGAAGTTCAGTTACAAGGAAGCGTTTCTCCTGAGTTTCAGACGAAGTCTTACTGCTGTTTCGTACATATGCCGGTATTGGGCAGGAAATGCCAGTTTTGGGATTCTGCACAGAAAGGGTTTGCAAATTGCTGAACCAACAAATGAGTTTAACTCTGTCAGTTGAATGCACACATTGACAGTCATTCAGTTAGATAGCTCCGTTTTGGTTTTAGAAACAGATAGTTCTCTGTACAGCCTAGAATACCATTCACTCGCGAATATCCCAACGCAGCTCCTAGAAGAAACGTGTTTCTCACTGGTGGAATCTAAACATAGATTCAACTCCCTTAGGTGAACGAACGGACAGCAGAGCAGTTTCAAGGAAACGTTTCTCCTCAGTTTTACACGAAGTCTTACTGCTGTTTCGTACATATGGCGGTATTGGGCTAGAGATGCCAATTTTGAGATTCTGCTGAGACAGGGTTTACAAACTGCTGAATCCACACATGAGTTTAATTCCGTCAGTTGACTGCACACCTTGACAACCATTCAGTTAGATAGCTCCATTTTGGTTTTAGAAGCATATATTTCTCTGTACAGCCTATGGTCGCATTCACTCGGGCATATCCCAACGCAGCTCCTAGAAGAAACGTGTTACTAACTCGCTGAATCTAAACATAGATACAACTCTCTTAGGTGAACGAACGCACAGCAGAGCAGTTTCAAGGAAACGTTTCTCCTGAGTTTTAGACGAAGTCTTACTGTGGTTTCGTATATATGCCAGTATTGGGCTGGAAATGCCGGTTTTGGGATTCTGCACAGAAAGGGTTTGCAAACGGCTGAATCCACACATGAGTTTCACTCTGTGAGTTGAATGCACACATTAATAACTATTCATTCAGATACCTCCGTTTTGGTTTTAGAAGCAGATATTTCTCTCTACAGCGTATGGTCCCATTCACTCGGGAATATCCCAACGCAGCTCCTGGAAGAAACGTGTTTCCACCTCGCTGAATCTAAACATAGATTCAACTCTCTTAGGTGAACGAACGCACAGAAGATCAGTTTCAAGGAAACGGTTCTCCTGAGTTTTAGATGAAGTCTTACTGCTGTTTCGTACATATGCCTGTATTGGGCTGGAAATGCCAGTTTTGGGATTCTGCACAGAAAGGGTTTGCAATCTGCTAAATCCACACATGAGTTTAACTCTGTCAGTTGAATGCACACATTGACAGTCATTCAGGTAGATAGCTCCGTTTTGGTTTTAGAAGCAGATATTTTTCTGTACAGAACTGAGTCCCATTCACTCGGGAATATCAAAACGCAGCTCCTAGAAGAAACGTGTTTCTAACTCGCTGAATCTAAACATAGATTGAACTCTCTTAGGTAAACGAACGTACAGCAGAACAGTTTCAAGGAAACGTTTCTCCTGACTTTTAGACGAAGTCGTACTGCTGTTTCATACGTATTCCGGTGTTGGGCTGGAAATGCCAGTTTTGGGATTCTGCACAGAAAGGGTTTGAAAATTGCTGAATCGACACATGAGTTTAACTCTGTCAGTTGAATGCACCCATTGACAACAATTCAGTTAGATACCTCCCTTTTCGTTTCAGAAGCAGATATTTCTCTGTACAGCCTATGGTCCCATTCACTCGGGAATATCCCAATGCAGCTACTAGAAGAAACCTGTTTCTAACTCGCTGAATCTCAACATAGATTCAACTCTCTTAGGTGAACGAACTCACAGAACATCAGTTACAAGGAAACGTTTCTCCTGAGTTTTACAGGAAGTCTTACTGCTGTTTCATACATATGCCTGTTTTCGGCTGAAAATGCCAATTTTGAGATTCTGCACAGAAAGGCTTTGCAAACTGCTGAATCCACACATGGGTTTAACTCTGTCAGTTGAATGCACACATTGACAGCCATTCAGTTAGATAGCTCCCTTTTCGTTTTAGAAGCAGATATTTCTCTGTACAGCCTATGGTCCCATTCACTCGGGAATATCCCAACGCAGCTCCTAGAAGAAACGTGTTACTAACTCGCTGAATCTAAACATAGATACAACTCTCTTAGGTGAATGAACGCATAGCAGAGCAGTTTCAAGGAAACGTTTCTCCTGAGTTTTAGACGAAGTCTTACTGTGGTTTCGTATATATGCCAGTATTGGGCTGGAAATGCCGGTTTTGGGATTCTGCACAGAAAGGGTTTGCAAACGGCTGAATCCACACATGAGTTTAACTCTGTGAATTCAATGCACACATTAACAACTATTCATTTAGATACCTCCGTTTTGGTTTTAGAAGCAGATATTTCTCTCTACAGCGTATGGTCCCATTCATTCGGGAATATAGCAACGCAGCTCCTGGAAGAAACGTGTTTCTAACTCGCTGAATCTAAACATAGATTCAACTCTCTTAGGTGAACGGACTCACAGAACATCAGTTACAAGGAAACGTTTCTCCTGAGTTTTACAGGAAGTCTTACTGCTGTTTCGTACATATGCCGGTTTTCGGCTGAAGATGACAATTTTGAGATTCTGCACAGAAAGGGTTTGCAAACTGCTGAATCCACACGTGGGTTTAACTTTGTCAGTTGAATGCACACAGTGAAAACCATTCAGTTAGATAGCTCCCTTTTCGTTTTAGAAGCAGATATGTCGCTGCACAGCCTATGGTCCCATTCACTCGGGAATATCCCAACGCAGCTCCTAGAAGAAACGTGTTTCTTACTCGCTGAATCTAAACATTGATTCAACTATCTTAGGTACACGAACGTACACAAGAACAGTTTCAAGGAAACGTTTCTCCTGAGTTTTAGACGCACTCTTACTGCTGTTTCGAACATATGCCGGTATTGGGCTAGAAATGTCAGTTTTGGGATTCTGCACAGAAAGGGTTTGCAAACTGCTGAATCCACACATGAGTTTAACTCTGTGAGTTGAATGTACACATTGACAACCATTCAGTTAGAATGCTCCGTTTTGGTTTTAGAAGCAGATATTTCTCTGTACAGCCTATGGTCCCATTCACTCGGGAATATCCCAACGCAGCTCCTAGATTAAACGTGTTTCTAACTCGCTGAATCTAAACATAGATTCAACTCTCTTAGGTGAACGAACGCACAGCAGAGCAGTTTCAAGGAAACGATTCTCCTGAGTTTTACACGAATTCTAACTTCTGTTTCACACATATGGCGGTTATGGGCTGGAAATGCCAATTTTGAGATTCTGCACAGACAGGGTTTACAAACTGCTGAATCCACACATGAGTTTATCTCTGCCAGTTGAATGCACACATTGACAACCATTCAGTTAGATAGCTCCCTTTTCGTTTTAGAAGCAGATATTTCTCTGTTCAGCCTACGGTCCCATTCACTCGGGAATGTCCCAACGCAGCTCCTAGAATAAACGTGTTTCTAACTCGCAGAATCTAAACATAGATTCAACTCTCTTAGGTGAACGAACTCACAGAACATCAGTTACAAGGAAACGTTTCTCCTGAGTTTTACAGGAAGTCTTACTGCTGTTTCATACATATGCCTGTTTTCTGCTGAAAATGCCAATTTTGAGATTCTGCACAGAAAGGGTGTGCAAACTGCTGAATCCACACATGGGTTTAACTCTGTCAGTTGAATGCACACATTGACAACCATTCAGTTAGATAGCTCCCTTTTCGTTTTAGAAGCAGATGTTTCTCTGTACAGCCTATGGTCCCATTCACTCGGGAATATCCCAACGCAGCTCCTAGAAGAAATGTGTTACTAACTCGCTGAATTTAAACATAGATACAACTCTCTTAGGTGAACGAACGCACAGCAGAGCAGTTTCAAGGAAACGTTTCTCCTGAGTTTTAGACGAAGTCTTACTGTGGTTTCATATATATGCCAGTATTGGGCTGGAAATGCCGGTTTTGGGATTCTGCACAGAAAGGGTTTGCAAACGGCTGAATCCACACATGAGTTTACTCTGTGAGTTCAATGCACACATTAACAACTATTCATTTAGATACCTCCGTTTTGGTTTTAGAAGCAGATATTTCTCTCTACAACGTATGGTCCCATTCACTCGGGAATATCCCAACGCAGCTCCTGGAAGAAATGTGTTTCTAACTCGCTGAATCTAAACATAGATTCAACTCTCTTAGGTGAACGGACTCACAGAACATCAGTTACAAGGAAACTTTTCTCCTGAGTTTTACAGGACGTCTTACTGCTGTTTCGTACATATGCCGGTTTTCGGCTGAAAATGCCAATTTTGAGATTCTGCACAGAAAGGGTTTGCAAGCTGCTGAATCCACACATGGGTTTAACTCTGTCAGTTGAATGCACACATTGAAAACCATTCAGTTAGATAGCTCCATTTTCGTTTTAGAAGCAGATATGTCTCTGTACAGTCTATGGTCCCATTCACTCGGGAATATCCCAACGCAGCTCCTAGAAGAAACGTGTTTCTAACTCGCTGAATCTAAACATTGATTCAACTATCTTAGGTACACGAATGTATAGAAGAACAGTTTCAAGGAAACGTTTCTCCTGAGTTTTAGACGCACTCTTACTGCTGTTTCGAACATATGCCGGTATTGGGATAGAAATGCCAGTTTTGGGATTCTGCACAGAAAGGGTTTGCAAACTGCTGAATCCACACATGAGTTTAACTCTGTCAGTTGAATGCACACATTGACAACCATTCAGTTTGATAGATCTGTTTTGGTTTTAGAAGCAGATATTTCTCTGTACAGCCTATGGTCACATTCACTCGGGAATATCCCAACGCAGCTCCTAGAAGAAATGTGTTAATAACTCGGTGAATCTAAACATAGATTCAACTCTCTTAGGTGAACGTACGCACAGCAGAGCAGTTTCAAGGAGACGTTACTCCTGAGTTTGAGACGAAGTCTTACTGTGGTTTTGTATATATCCTGGTATTGGGCTGGAAATGCCAGTTTTGGGATTCTGCACAGAAAGGGTTTGCAAACTGCTGAATCGACACATGAGTTTAACTCTGTCAGTTGAATGCACACATTGACAACCATTCAGTTAGATAGCTCCCTTGTCGTTTTAGAAGCAGATATTTCTCTGAACAGACTACGGTCCCATTCACTCGGAATATCCCAACTCAGCTCCTAGAAGAAACGTGTTTCTAACTCGCTGAATCTAAACATAGATTCAACTCTCTTAGGTTAACGATCACACAGCAGACCAGTTGCAAGGAAACGTCTCTCCTGAGTTATAGACGAAGTCTTACTGCTGTTTCGTACATATACCAGTATTGGGCAGGAAATGCCAGTTTTGGGATTCTGCACAGAAAGGGTTTGCAATCTGCTGAATCCACACATGAGTTTAACTCTGTCAGTTGAATGCAAACATTGACAACCATTCCGTTCGATAGCTCCGTTTTGGTTTTAGAAGCAGATATTTCTCTGTACAGCCTATGGTTTTATTCACACGGGAATATCCCAATGCAGCTCCTAGAAGAAACTTGTTTCTAACTCGCTGAATCTGTATATAGATTCAACTCTCTTAGGTGAACAAATACACAGCAGAGCAGTTTAAAGGAAACGTTTCTCCTGAGTTTTAGACGAAGACTTACTGCTGTTTCGTACATATGCCGGTATTGGGAAGGAAATGCCAGTTTTGGGATTCTGCACAGAAAGGGTTTGCAAACTGCTGAATCCACACATGAGTTTAACTCTGTGAGTTGAATGCACACATTGACAACCATTCCGTTCGATAGCTCCGTTTTGGTTTTAGAAGCAGATATTTCTCTGTACAGCCTATGGTCACATTCACCCGGGAATATCCCAACGCAGCTCCTAGAATAAACGTGTTTCTAACTCGCTGAATATAAACATAGATTCAACTCTCTTAGGTGAACGAACGGACAGAAGATCAGTTACAAGGAAACATTTCTCCTGAGATTTACACGAAGTCTTACTGCTGTTTCGTACATATGACGGTTTTGGGCTGTAAATGCCAATTTTGAGATTCTGCACAGAAAGGGGTTGCAAACTGCTGAATCCACACATGAGTTTATGTCCACGAGTTGAATGCACACATTGACAACCATTCCGTGAGATAGGTCCCTTTTCGCTTTAGAAGCAGATATTTCTCTGTACAGCCTATGGTCCCATTCACTCGGGAATATCCCAATGCAGCTCCTAGAACAAACGTGTTTCTAACTCGCTGAATCTAAACATAGATTCAACTCTCTTAGGTGAATGAACATACAGCAGAGCAGTTTCAAGGAAACGTTTCTCCAGAGTTTTAGACGAAGTCTTACTACTGTTTTGTATATATGCCGGTATTGGACAGGAAATGCCAGTTTTGGCATTCCACACAAAGGGTTTGCAAACTGCTGAATCCACATATGAGTTTATCTCTGCCAGTTGAATGCACACATTGACAACCATTCAATTAGATAGGTCCCTTTTCGTTTTAGAAGCAGATATTTCTCTGTACAGCCTATGGTCCCATTCACTCGGGAATATCCCAATGCAGCTCTTAGAAGAAACGTTTTACTAACTTGCTGAATCTAAACATTGATTCAACTCTCTCAGGTGAACGAACGCACAGCAGAGCAGTTTCAAGGAAACTTTTCTCCTGAGTTTTAGACGATGTCTTACTGTGGTTTCGTATATATGCCGGTATTGGGCTGGAAATGCCGGTTATGGTATTCTGCACAGGAAGGGTTTGCAAACTGCTGAAACCACACATGAGTTTCACTCTGTGAGTTGAATGCACACGTTGACAACCATTCGGTTAGATAGCTCCGTTTTGGTTTTAGAAGCAGATATTTCTCTCTACAGCGTATGGTCCCATTCACTCGGGAATATCCCAACGCAGCTCCTGGAAGAAACGTGTTTCCACCTCGCTGAATCTAAACATAGATTCAACTCTCTTAGGTGAACGAACGCACAGAAGATCAGTTTCAAGGAAACGGTTCTCCTGAGTTTTAGATGAAGTCTTACTGCTGTTTCGTACATATGCCTGTATTGGGCTGGAAATGCCAGTTTTGGGATTCTGCACAGAAAGGGTTTGCAATCTGCTAAATCCACACATGAGTTTAACTCTGTCAGTTGAATGCACACATTGACAGTCATTCAGGTAGATAGCTCCGTTTTGGTTTTAGAAGCAGATATTTTTCTGTACAGAACTGAGTCCCATTCACTCGGGAATATCAAAACGCAGCTCCTAGAAGAAACGTGTTTCTAACTCGCTGAATCTAAACATAGATTGAACTCTCTTAGGTAAACGAACGTACAGCAGAACAGTTTCAAGGAAACGTTTCTCCTGACTTTTAGACGAAGTCGTACTGCTGTTTCATACGTATTCCGGTGTTGGGCTGGAAATGCCAGTTTTGGGATTCTGCACAGAAAGGGTTTGAAAATTGCTGAATCGACACATGAGTTTATCTCTGTCAGTTGAATGCACACATTGACAGCCATTCAGTTAGATAGCTCCCTTTTCGTTTTAGAAGCAGATATTTCTCTGTACAGCCTATGGTCCCATTCACTCGGGAATATCCCAACGCAGCTCCTAGAAGAAACGTGTTACTAACTCGCTGAATCTAAACATAGATACAACTCCCTTAGGTGAATGAACGCATAGCAGAGAAGTTTCAAGGAAACGTTTCTCCTGAGTTTTAGACGAAGTCTTACTGTGGTTTCGTATATATGCCAGTATTGGGCTGGAAATGCCGGTTTTGGGATTCTGCACAGAAAGGGTTTGCAAACGGCTGAATCCACACATGAGTTTAACTCTGTGAGTTCAATGCATACATTAACAACTATTCATTTAGATACCTCCGTTTTGGTTTTAGAAGCAGATATTTCTCTGTACAACCTATGGTCACATTCACTCAGGAATATCCCAACGGAGCTCCTAGAATAAACGTGTTTCTAACTCGCTGAATCTAAACAGAGATTCAACTCTCTTAGGTGAACGAACGCACAGAAGATCAGTTACAAGGAAACATTTCTCCTGAGATTTACTCGAAGTCTTACTGCTGCTTCGTACATATGATGGTTTTGGGCTGTAAATGCCAATTTTGAGATTCTGCACAGAAAGGGTTTGCAAACTGCTGTATCCACACGAGTTTAACTCTGTCAGTTGAATGCACACATTGACAACCATTCGGTTAGATAGCTCCGTTTTGGTTTTAGAAGCAGATATTTCTCTGTACAACCTATGGTCGCATTCTCTCGGGAATATCCCAATGCAGCTCCTAGAAGAAACGTGTTTCTAACTCGCTGAATCTAAACATAGATTCAACTCTCTTAGGTTAACGAACGCACAGCAGAGCAGTTTCAAGGAAACGATTCTCCTGAGTTTTAGAGGAAGTCTTACTGCTGTTTCGAACATATGCCGGTATTGGGCTGGAAATGCCAGTTTTGGGATTCTGCACAGAAAGTGTTTGCAAGCTGCTGAATCCACACATGAGTTTATCTCCGCGAGTTGAATGCACACATTGACAACCATTCAATGAGATAGGTCTCTTTTCGCTTTAGAAGCAGATATTTCTCTGTACAGCCTATGGTCCCATTCACTCGGGAATATCCCAACGCAGCTCCTAGAAGAAACGTGTTTCTAACTGGCGGAATCTAAACATAGATTCAACTCTCTTAGGTGAACGAATGCACAGAAGATCTGTTTCAAGGAAACGTTTCTCCTCAGTTTTAGACGAAGTCTTACTGCTATTTCGTACATATGCCGGTTTTGGGCTGGAAATGCCAATTTTGAGATTCTGCACAGAAAGGGTTTGCAAACTGCTGAATCCGCAGATGAGTTTAACTCTGTCAGTTGTATGCACACATTGACAGTCATTCAGTTAGATAGCTCCGTTTTGATTTAGAAGCAGATATTTCTCTGTACAGCCTAGAGTCCCATTCACCCGGTAATATCCCAACGCCGCTCCTAGAAGAAACGTGTTTCTAACTAACTGAATCTAAACATAGATTAAACTCTCTTAGGTGAACGATCGAACAGCAGAGCAGTTTCAAGGAAACGTTTCTCCTGAGTTTTAGCAGAAGACTTACTGCTGTTTTGTACATATGCCGGTATTGGGGTGGAAATGCCGGTTTTGGGATTCTGAACAGAAAGTGTTTGCAATCTGCTGAATCCACATATGAGTTTAACTCTGTCAGTTGAATGCACACATCGACAATCAATCAGTCAGATAGATCCATTTTGGTTTTACAAGCAGATATTTCCCTGTACAACCTGTGGTCCCATTCACTCAGGAATATCCCAACGCAGCTCCTAGAAGAAACGTGTTTCTAACTCGCTGAATCTAAACATAGATTCAACTCTCTTAGGTGAACGAACGCACAGAAGATCAGTTACAAGGAAGGGTTTCTCCTGAGTTTCAGACGAAGTCTTACTGCTGTTTCGTACATATGCCGGTATTGGGCGGAAAATGCCAGTTTTGGGATTCTGCACAGAAAGGGTTTACAAATTGCTAAACCAATACATGAGTTTAACTCTGTCAGTTGATTGCACACATTGACAGTCATTCAGTTACATAGCTCCGTTTTGGTTTTAGAAACAGATATTTCTCTGTACAGCCTTGAGTACCGTTCACTCGGGAATATTCCAACGCAGCTCCTAGAAGAAACGTGTTTCTAACTCGCTGAGTCTAAATATAGATTCAAATATCTTAGGTGAACGAACCCACAGCAGAGCAGTTTCAAGGAAACGTTTCTCCTGAGTTTTAGACCAAGACTTACTGCTGTTTCGTACATATGCCGGGATTGGGCTGGAAATGCCGGTTTTGGGATTCTGCACAGAAAAGGTTTGCAAACTGCTGAATCCACATATGAGTTTAACTCTGTCAGTTGAATGCACACATCGACAATCATTCATTCACATAGATCCGTTTTGGTTTTAGAAGCAGATATTTCCCTGTACAACCTGTGGTCCCATTCACTCGGGAATATCCCAACGCAGCTCCTAGAAGAAACGTGTTTCTAACTCGCTGAATCTAAACATAGATTCAACTCTCTTAGGTGAACGAATGCACTGAAGTTCAGTTACAAGGAAGCGTTTCTCCTGAGTTTCAGACGAAGTCTTACTGCTGTTTCGTACATATGCCGGTATTGGGCAGGAAATGCCAGTTTTGGGATTCTGCACAGAAAGGGTTTGCAAATTGCTGAACCAACAAATGAGTTTAACTCTGTCAGTTGAATGCACACATTGACAGTCATTCAGTTAGATAGCTCCGTTTTGGTTTTAGAAACAGATAGTTCTCTGTACAGCCTAGAATACCATTCACTCGCGAATATCCCAACGCAGCTCCTAGAAGAAACGTGTTTCTCACTGGTGGAATCTAAACATAGATTCAACTCCCTTAGGTGAACGAACGGACAGCAGAGCAGTTTCAAGGAAACGTTTCTCCTCAGTTTTACACGAAGTCTTACTGCTGTTTCGTACATATGGCGGTATTGGGCTAGAGATGCCAATTTTGAGATTCTGCTGAGACAGGGTTTACAAACTGCTGAATCCACACATGAGTTTAATTCCGTCAGTTGACTGCACACCTTGACAACCATTCAGTTAGATAGCTCCATTTTGGTTTTAGAAGCATATATTTCTCTGTACAGCCTATGGTCGCATTCACTCGGGCATATCCCAACGCAGCTCCTAGAAGAAACGTGTTACTAACTCGCTGAATCTAAACATAGATACAACTCTCTTAGGTGAACGAACGCACAGCAGAGCAGTTTCAAGGAAACGTTTCTCCTGAGTTTTAGACGAAGTCTTACTGTGGTTTCGTATATATGCCAGTATTGGGCTGGAAATGCCGGTTTTGGGATTCTGCACAGAAAGGGTTTGCAAACGGCTGAATCCACACATGAGTTTCACTCTGTGAGTTGAATGCACACGTTGACAACCATTCGGTTAGATAGCTCCGTTTTGGTTTTAGAAGCAGATATTTCTCTCTACAGCGTATGGTCCCATTCACTCGGGAATATCCCAACGCAGCTCCTGGAAGAAACGTGTTTCCACCTCGCTGAATCTAAACATAGATTCAACTCTCTTAGGTGAACGAACGCACAGAAGATCAGTTTCAAGGAAACGGTTCTCCTGAGTTTTAGATGAAGTCTTACTGCTGTTTCGTACATATGCCTGTATTGGGCTGGAAATGCCAGTTTTGGGATTCTGCACAGAAAGGGTTTGCAATCTGCTAAATCCACACATGAGTTTAACTCTGTCAGTTGAATGCACACATTGACAGTCATTCAGGTAGATAGCTCCGTTTTGGTTTTAGAAGCAGATATTTTTCTGTACAGAACTGAGTCCCATTCACTCGGGAATATCAAAACGCAGCTCCTAGAAGAAACGTGTTTCTAACTCGCTGAATCTAAACATAGATTGAACTCTCTTAGGTAAACGAACGTACAGCAGAACAGTTTCAAGGAAACGTTTCTCCTGACTTTTAGACGAAGTCGTACTGCTGTTTCATACGTATTCCGGTGTTGGGCTGGAAATGCCAGTTTTGGGATTCTGCACAGAAAGGGTTTGAAAATTGCTGAATCGACACATGAGTTTAACTCTGTCAGTTGAATGCACCCATTGACAACAATTCAGTTAGATACCTCCCTTTTCGTTTCAGAAGCAGATATTTCTCTGTACAGCCTATGGTCCCATTCACTCGGGAATATCCCAACGCAGCTCCTAGAAGAAACGTGTTTCTAACTCGCTGAATCTAAACATAGATTCAACTCTCTTAGGTGAACGAACGCACTGAAGTTCAGTTACAAGGAAGCGTTTCTCCTGAGTTTCAGACGAAGTCTTACTGCTGTTTCGTACATATGCCGGTATTGGGCAGGAAATGCCAGTTTTGGGATTCTGCACAGAAAGGGTTTGCAAATGGCTGAACCAACAAATGAGTATAACTCTGTCAGTTGAATGCACACATTGACAGTCATTCAGTTAGATAGCTCCGTTTTGGTTTTAGAAACAGATAGTTCTCTGTACAGCCTAGAATACCATTCACTCGGGAATATCCCAACGCAGCTGCTAGAAGAAACGTGTTTCTCACTAGTGGAATCTAAACATAGATTCAACTCCCTTAGGTGAACGAACGGACAGCAGAGCAGTTTCAAGGAAACGTTTCTCCTCAGTTTTACATGATGTCTTACTGCTGTTTCGTACATATGGCGGTATTGGGCTGGAGATGCCAATTTTGAGATTCTGCTCAGACAGGGTTTACAAACTGCTGAATACTCACATGAGTTTAATTCTGTCAGTTGACTGGACACCTTGACAACCATTCAGTTAGATAGCTCCATTTTAGTTTTAGAAGCAGATATTTCTCTGTACAGCCTATGGTCGCATTCACTTGGGAATATCCCAACGCAGCTCCTAGAAGAAACGTGTTTCTAACTCGCGGAATCTAAACATAGACTCAAATCTCTTAGCCGAACGTACGCACAGCAGAGCAGTTTCAAGGTAACCTTTCTCCTGAGTTTTACACGAAGCCTTACTGCTGTTTTGCACAAATGTCGGTATTGGGCTGAAAATGCCAGTTTTGGGATTCTGCACAGAAAGGCTTTGGAAACTATTGAATCCACAGGTGTGTTTATCTCTGCCAGTTGAATGCACACATTGACAACCATTCAGTTAGATAGCTCCCTTTTTGTATTACAAACAGATATTTCTCTGTACAGCCTATGGTCCCATTAACTCGGGAATATCCCAACGCAGCTCCTAGAAGAAATGTGTTACTAACTCGCTGAATCTAAACATTGATCAACTCTCTTAGGTGAATGAACGAACAGCAGAGCAGTTTCAAGGAAAAGTTTCTCCTGAGTTTTAGACGAAGTCTTACTGTGGTTTCGTATTTATGCCGGTATTGGGCTGCAAATTCCGGTTTTGGGATTCTGCACAGAAAGTGTTTGGAAACTGCTGAATCCACACATGTGTTTAACACTGTGAGTTGAATGCACACATTGACAACCATTCAGTTAGATAGCTCCGTTTTGGTTTTAGAGGCAGATATTTCTCTGTACAGCCTATGGTCGCATTCACTCGGCAATATCCCAACGCAGCTCCTAGAAGAAACGTGTTTCTAACTCGCTGAATCTAAACATAGATTCAACTCTCTTAGGTGAACGAACGCACAGCAGAGCAGTTTCAAGGAAACGATTCTCCTGAGTTTTACACGAATTCTAACTTCTGTTTCACACATATGGCGGTTATGGGCTGGAAATGCCAATTTTGAGATTCTGCACAGACAGGGTTTACAAACTGCTGAATCCACACATGAGTTTATCTCTGCCAGTTGAATGCACACATTGACAACCATTCAGTTAGATAGCTCCCTTTTCGTTTTAGAAGCAGATATTTCTCTGTTCAGCCTACGGTCCCATTCACTCGGGAATGTCCCAACGCAGCTCCTAGAATAAACGTGTTTCTAACTCGCAGAATCTAAACATAGATTCAACTCTCTTAGGTGAACGAACTCACAGAACATCAGTTACAAGGAAACGTTTCTCCTGAGTTTTACAGGAAGTCTTACTGCTGTTTCATACATATGCCTGTTTTCTGCTGAAAATGCCAATTTTGAGATTCTGCACAGAAAGGGTGTGCAAACTGCTGAATCCACACATGGGTTTAACTCTGTCAGTTGAATGCACACATTGACAACCATTCAGTTAGATAGCTCCCTTTTCGTTTTAGAAGCAGATGTTTCTCTGTACAGCCTATGGTCCCATTCACTCGGGAATATCCCAACGCAGCTCCTAGAAGAAATGTGTTACTAACTCGCTGAATTTAAACATAGATACAACTCTCTTAGGTGAACGAACGCACAGCAGAGCAGTTTCAAGGAAACGTTTCTCCTGAGTTTTAGACGAAGTCTTACTGTGGTTTCATATATATGCCAGTATTGGGCTGGAAATGCCGGTTTTGGGATTCTGCACAGAAAGGGTTTGCAAACGGCTGAATCCACACATGAGTTTAACTCTGTCAGTTGAATGCACACATTAACAACTATTCATTTAGATACCTCTGTTTTGGTTTTAGAAGCAGATATTTCTCTCTACAGCATATGGTCCCATTCACTCGTGAAGATCCCAACACAGCTCCTGGAAGAAACGTGCTTCTAACTCGCTGAATCTAAACATAGATTCAACTCTCTTAGGTGAACGAACGCATAGAAGATCAGTTTCAAGGCAACGCTTCTCCTGGGTTTTAGATGAAGTCTTACTGCTGTTTCGTACATATGCATGTATTGGGCTGGAAATGCCAGTTTTGGGATTCTGCACAGAAAGGGTTTGAAAATTGCTGAATCGACACATGAGTTTAACTCTGTCAGTTGAATGCACCCATTGACAACAATTCAGTTAGATACCTCCCTTTTCGTTTCAGAAGCAGATATTTCTCTGTACAGCCTATGGTCCCATTCACTCGGGAATATCCCAATGCAGCTACTAGAAGAAACCTGTTTCTAACTCGCTGAATCTCAACATAGATTCAACTCTCTTAGGTGAACGAACTCACAGAACATCAGTTACAAGGAAACGTTTCTCCTGAGTTTTACAGGAAGTCTTACTGCTGTTTCATACATATGCCTGTTTTCGGCTGAAAATGCCAATTTTGAGATTCTGCACAGAAAGGGTTGCAAACTGCTGAATCCACACATGGGTTTAACTCTGTCAGTTGAATGCACACATTGACAACCATTCAGTTAGATAGCTCCCTTTTCGTTTTAGAAGCAGATATTTCTCTGTACAGCCTATGGTCCCATTCACTCGGGAATATCCCAACGCAGCTCCTAGAAGAAAAGTGTTACTAACTCGCTGAATCTAAACATAGATACAACTCTCTTAGGTGAATGAACGCATAGCAGAGCAGTTTCAAGGAAACGTTTCTCCTGAGTTTTACAGGAAGTCTTACTGTGGTTTCGCATATATGCCAGTATTGGGCTGGAAATGCCGGTTTTGGGATTCTGCACAGAAAGGGTTTGCAAACGGCTGAATCCACACATGAGTTTACTCTGTGAGTTCAATGCACACATTAACAACTATTCATTTAGATACCTCCGTTTTGGTTTTAGAAGCAGATATTTCTCTCTACAGCGTATGGTCCCATTCACTCGGGAATATCCCAACGCAGCTCCTGGAAGAAACGTGTTTCTAACTCGCTGAATCTAAACATAGATTCAACTCTCTTAGGTGAACGGACTCACAGAACATCAGTTACAAGGAAACTTTTCTCCTGAGTTTTACAGGACGTCTTACTGCTGTTTCGTACATATGCCGGTTTTCGGCTGAAAATGCCAATTTTGAGATTCTGCACAGAAAGGGTTTGCAAACTGCTGAATCCACACATGGGTTTAACTCTGTCAGTTGAATGCACACATTGAAAACCATTCAGTTAGATAGCTCCATTTTCGTTTTAGAAGCAGATATGTCTCTGTACAGTCTATGGTCCCATTCACTCGGGAATATCCCAACGCAGCTCCTAGAAGAAACGTGTTTCTAACTCGCTGAATCTAAACATTGATTCAACTATCTTAGGTACACGAACGTATAGAAGAACAGTTTCAAGGAAACGTTTCTCCTGAGTTTTAGACGCACTCTTACTGCTGTTTCGAACATATGCCGGTATTGGGATAGAAATGCCAGTTTTGGGATTCTGCACAGAAAGGGTTTGCAAACTGCTGAATCCACACATGAGTTTAACTCTGTGAGTTGAATGTACACATTGACAACCATTCAGTTAGAAAGCTCCGTTTTGGTTTTAGAAGCAGATATTTCTCTGTACAGCCTATGGTCCCATTCACTCGGGAATATCCCAACGCAGCTCCTAGCATAAACGGGTTTCTAACTCGCTGAATCTAAACATAGATTGAACTCCCTTAGGTGAACGAACGCACAGCAGAGCAGTTTCAAGGAGACGTTACTCCTGAGTTTTAGACGAAGTCTTACTGTGGTTTTGTATATATCCTGGTATTGGGCTGGAAATGCCGGTTTTGAGATTCTGCACAGAAAGGGTTTGCAAACTGCTGAATCGACACATGAGTTTAACTCTGTCAGTTGAATGCACACATTGACAACCATTCAGTTAGATAGCTCCCTTGTCGTTTTAGAAGCAGATATTTCTCTGAACAGACTACGGTCCCAATCACTCGTAATATCCCAACTCAGCTCCTAGAAGAAACGTGTTTCTAACTCGCTGAATCTAAACATAGATTCAACTCTCTTAGGTTAACGATCACACAGCAGACCAGTTGCAAGGAAACGTCTCTCCTGAGTTATAGACGAAGTCTTACTGCTGTTTCGTACATATGCCGGTATTGGGCAGGAAATGCCTGTTTTGGGATTCTGCACAGAAAGGGTTTGCAATCTGCTGAATCCACACATGAGTTTAACTCTGTCAGTTGAATGCACACATTGACAACCATTCAGTTTGATAGATCTGTTTTGGTTTTAGAAGCAGATATTTCTCTGTACAGCCTATGGTCACATTCACTCGGGAATATCCCAACGCAGCTCCTAGAAGAAATGTGTTAATAACTCGGTGAATCTAAACATAGATTCAACTCTCTTAGGTGAACGTACGCACAGCAGAGCAGTTTCAAGGAGACGTTACTCCTGAGTTTGAGACGAAGTCTTACTGTGGTTTTGTATATATCCTGGTATTGGGCTGGAAATGCCAGTTTTGGGATTCTGCACAGAAAGGGTTTGCAAACTGCTGAATCGACACATGAGTTTAACTCTGTCAGTTGAATGCACACATTGACAACCATTCAGTTAGATAGCTCCCTTGTCGTTTTAGAAGCAGATATTTCTCTGAACAGACTACGGTCCCATTCACTCGGAATATCCCAACTCAGCTCCTAGAAGAAACGTGTTTCTAACTCGCTGAATCTAAACATAGATTCAACTCTCTTAGGTTAACGATCACACAGCAGACCAGTTGCAAGGAAACGTCTCTCCTGAGTTATAGACGAAGTCTTACTGCTGTTTCGTACATATACCAGTATTGGGCAGGAAATGCCAGTTTTGGGATTCTGCACAGAAAGGGTTTGCAATCTGCTGAATCCACACATGAGTTTAACTCTGTCAGTTGAATGCACACATTGACAACCATTCAGTTTGATAGATCTGTTTTGGTTTTAGAAGCAGATATTTCTCTGTACAGCCTATGGTCACATTCACTCGGGAATATCCCAACGCAGCTCCTAGAATAAACGTGTTTCTAACTTGCTGAATCTAAACATAGATTCAACTCTCTTAGGTGAACGAACGCACAGATAATCAGTTACAAGGAAACATTTCTCCTGAGATTTACACGAAGTCTTACTGCTGTTTCGTACATATGACGGTTTTGGGCTGTAAATGCCAATTTTGAGATTCTGCACAGAAATGTTTCAAAAACTGCTGAATCCACACATGAGTTTAACTCTGTCAGTTGAATGCAAACATTGACAACCATTCCGTTCGATAGCTCCGTTTTGGTTTTAGAAGCAGATATTTCTCTGTACAGCCTATGGTTTTATTCACACGGGAATATCCCAATGCAGCTCCTAGAAGAAACTTGTTTCTAACTCGCTGAATCTGTACATAGATTCAACTCTCTTAGGTGAACAAATACACAGCAGAGCAGTTTAAAGGAAACGTTTCTCCTGAGTTTTAGACGAAGACTTACTGCTGTTTCGTACATATGCCGGTATTGGGAAGGAAATGCCAGTTTTGGGATTCTGCACAGAAAGGGTTTGCAAACTGCTGAATCCACACATGAGTTTAACTCTGTGAGTTGAATGCACACATTGACAACCATTCCGTTCGATAGCTCCGTTTTGGTTTTAGAAGCAGATATTTCTCTGTACAGCCTATGGTCACATTCACCCGGGAATATCCCAACGCAGCTCCTAGAATAAACGTGTTTCTAACTCGCTGAATATAAACATAGATTCAACTCTCTTAGGTGAACGAACGGACAGAAGATCAGTTACAAGGAAACATTTCTCCTGAGATTTACACGAAGTCTTACTGCTGTTTCGTACATATGACGGTTTTGGGCTGTAAATGCCAATTTTGAGATTCTGCACAGAAAGGGGTTGCAAACTGCTGAATCCACACATGAGTTTATGTCCGCGAGTTGAATGCACACATTGACAACCATTCCGTGAGATAGGTCCCTTTTCGCTTTAGAAGCAGATATTTCTCTGTACAGCCTATGGTCCCATTCACTCGGGAATATCCCAATGCAGCTCCTAGAACAAACGTGTTTCTAACTCGCTGAATCTAAACATAGATTCAACTCTCTTAGGTGAATGAACATACAGCAGAGCAGTTTCAAGGAAACGTTTCTCCAGAGTTTTAGACGAAGTCTTACTACTGTTTTGTATATATGCCGGTATTGGACAGGAAATGCCAGTTTTGGCATTCCACACAAAGGGTTTGCAAACTGCTGAATCCACATATGAGTTTATCTCTGCCAGTTGAATGCACACATTGACAACCATTCAATTAGATAGGTCCCTTTTCGTTTTAGAAGCAGATATTTCTCTGTACAGCCTATGGTCCCATTCACTCGGGAATATCCCAATGCAGCTCTTAGAAGAAACGTTTTACTAACTTGCTGAATCTAAACATTGATTCAACTCTCTCAGGTGAACGAACGCACAGCAGAGCAGTTTCAAGGAAACTTTTCTCCTGAGTTTTAGACGATGTCTTACTGTGGTTTCGTATATATGCCGGTATTGGGCTGGAAATGCCGGTTATGGTATTCTGCACAGGAAGGGTTTGCAAACTGCTGAAACCACACATGAGTTTCACTCTGTGAGTTGAATGCACACGTTGACAACCATTCGGTTAGATAGCTCCGTTTTGGTTTTAGAAGCAGATATTTCTCTCTACAGCGTATGGTCCCATTCACTCGGGAATATCCCAACGCAGCTCCTGGAAGAAACGTGTTTCCACCTCGCTGAATCTAAACATAGATTCAACTCTCTTAGGTGAACGAACGCACAGAAGATCAGTTTCAAGGAAACGGTTCTCCTGAGTTTTAGATGAAGTCTTACTGCTGTTTCGTACATATGCCTGTATTGGGCTGGAAATGCCAGTTTTGGGATTCTGCACAGAAAGGGTTTGCAATCTGCTAAATCCACACATGAGTTTAACTCTGTCAGTTGAATGCACACATTGACAGTCATTCAGGTAGATAGCTCCGTTTTGGTTTTAGAAGCAGATATTTTTCTGTACAGAACTGAGTCCCATTCACTCGGGAATATCAAAACGCAGCTCCTAGAAGAAACGTGTTTCTAACTCGCTGAATCTAAACATAGATTGAACTCTCTTAGGTAAACGAACGTACAGCAGAACAGTTTCAAGGAAACGTTTCTCCTGACTTTTAGACGAAGTCGTACTGCTGTTTCATACGTATGCCGGTGTTGGGCTGGAAATGCCAGTTTTGGGATTCTGCACAGAAAGGGTTTGAAAATTGCTGAATCGACACATGAGTTTATCTCTGTCAGTTGAATGCACACATTGACAGCCATTCAGTTAGATAGCTCCCTTTTCGTTTTAGAAGCAGATATTTCTCTGTACAGCCTATGGTCCCATTCACTCGGGAATATCCCAACGCAGCTCCTAGAAGAAACGTGTTACTAACTCGCTGAATCTAAACATAGATACAACTCCCTTAGGTGAATGAACGCATAGCAGAGAAGTTTCAAGGAAACGTTTCTCCTGAGTTTTAGACGAAGTCTTACTGTGGTTTCGTATATATGCCAGTATTGGGCTGGAAATGCCGGTTTTGGGATTCTGCACAGAAAGGGTTTGCAAACGGCTGAATCCACACATGAGTTTAACTCTGTGAGTTCAATGCATACATTAACAACTATTCATTTAGATACCTCCGTTTTGGTTTTAGAAGCAGATATTTCTCTGTACAACCTATGGTCACATTCACTCAGGAATATCCCAACGGAGCTCCTAGAATAAACGTGTTTCTAACTCGCTGAATCTAAACAGAGATTCAACTCTCTTAGGTGAACGAACGCACAGAAGATCAGTTACAAGGAAACATTTCTCCTGAGATTTACTCGAAGTCTTACTGCTGCTTCGTACATATGATGGTTTTGGGCTGTAAATGCCAATTTTGAGATTCTGCACAGAAAGGGTTTGCAAACTGCTGTATCCACACGAGTTTAACTCTGTCAGTTGAATGCACACATTGACAACCATTCGGTTAGATAGCTCCGTTTTGGTTTTAGAAGCAGATATTTCTCTGTACAACCTATGGTCGCATTCTCTCGGGAATATCCCAATGCAGCTCCTAGAAGAAACGTGTTTCTAACTCGCTGAATCTAAACATAGATTCAACTCTCTTAGGTTAACGAACGCACAGCAGAGCAGTTTCAAGGAAACGATTCTCCTGAGTTTTAGAGGAAGTCTTACTGCTGTTTCGAACATATGCCGGTATTGGGCTGGAAATGCCAGTTTTGGGATTCTGCACAGAAAGTGTTTGCAAGCTGCTGAATCCACACATGAGTTTATCTCCGCGAGTTGAATGCACACATTGACAACCATTCAATGAGATAGGTCTCTTTTCGCTTTAGAAGCAGATATTTCTCTGTACAGCCTATGGTCCCATTCACTCGGGAATATCCCAACGCAGCTCCTAGAAGAAACGTGTTTCTAACTGGCGGAATCTAAACATAGATTCAACTCTCTTAGGTGAACGAATGCACAGAAGATCTGTTTCAAGGAAACGTTTCTCCTCAGTTTTAGACGAAGTCTTACTGCTATTTCGTACATATGCCGGTTTTGGGCTGGAAATGCCAATTTTGAGATTCTGCACAGAAAGGGTTTGCAAACTGCTGAATCCGCAGATGAGTTTAACTCTGTCAGTTGTATGCACACATTGACAGTCATTCAGTTAGATAGCTCCGTTTTGATTTAGAAGCAGATATTTCTCTGTACAGCCTAGAGTCCCATTCACCCGGTAATATCCCAACGCCGCTCCTAGAAGAAACGTGTTTCTAACTAACTGAATCTAAACATAGATTAAACTCTCTTAGGTGAACGATCGAACAGCAGAGCAGTTTCAAGGAAACGTTTCTCCTGAGTTTTAGCAGAAGACTTACTGCTGTTTTGTACATATGCCGGTATTGGGGTGGAAATGCCGGTTTTGGGATTCTGAACAGAAAGTGTTTGCAATCTGCTGAATCCACATATGAGTTTAACTCTGTCAGTTGAATGCACACATCGACAATCAATCAGTCAGATAGATCCATTTTGGTTTTACAAGCAGATATTTCCCTGTACAACCTGTGGTCCCATTCACTCAGGAATATCCCAACGCAGCTCCTAGAAGAAACGTGTTTCTAACTCGCTGAATCTAAACATAGATTCAACTCTCTTAGGTGAACGAACGCACAGAAGATCAGTTACAAGGAAGGGTTTCTCCTGAGTTTCAGACGAAGTCTTACTGCTGTTTCGTACATATGCCGGTATTGGGCGGAAAATGCCAGTTTTGGGATTCTGCACAGAAAGGGTTTACAAATTGCTAAACCAATACATGAGTTTAACTCTGTCAGTTGATTGCACACATTGACAGTCATTCAGTTACATAGCTCCGTTTTGGTTTTAGAAACAGATATTTCTCTGTACAGCCTTGAGTACCGTTCACTCGGGAATATTCCAACGCAGCTCCTAGAAGAAACGTGTTTCTAACTCGCTGAGTCTAAATATAGATTCAAATATCTTAGGTGAACGAACCCACAGCAGAGCAGTTTCAAGGAAACGTTTCTCCTGAGTTTTAGACCAAGACTTACTGCTGTTTCGTACATATGCCGGGATTGGGCTGGAAATGCCGGTTTTGGGATTCTGCACAGAAAAGGTTTGCAAACTGCTGAATCCACATATGAGTTTAACTCTGTCAGTTGAATGCACACATCGACAATCATTCATTCACATAGATCCGTTTTGGTTTTAGAAGCAGATATTTCCCTGTACAACCTGTGGTCCCATTCACTCGGGAATATCCCAATGCAGCTCCTAGAAGAAACGTGTTTCTAACTCGCTGAATCTAAACATAGATTCAACTCTCTTAGGTGAACGAATGCACTGAAGTTCAGTTACAAGGAAGCGTTTCTCCTGAGTTTCAGACGAAGTCTTACTGCTGTTTCGTACATATGCCGGTATTGGGCAGGAAATGCCAGTTTTGGGATTCTGCACAGAAAGGGTTTGCAAATTGCTGAACCAACAAATGAGTTTAACTCTGTCAGTTGAATGCACACATTGACAGTCATTCAGTTAGATAGCTCCGTTTTGGTTTTAGAAACAGATAGTTCTCTGTACAGCCTAGAATACCATTCACTCGCGAATATCCCAACGCAGCTCCTAGAAGAAACGTGTTTCTCACTGGTGGAATCTAAACATAGATTCAACTCCCTTAGGTGAACGAACGGACAGCAGAGCAGTTTCAAGGAAACGTTTCTCCTCAGTTTTACACGAAGTCTTACTGCTGTTTCGTACATATGGCGGTATTGGGCTAGAGATGCCAATTTTGAGATTCTGCTGAGACAGGGTTTACAAACTGCTGAATCCACACATGAGTTTAATTCCGTCAGTTGACTGCACACCTTGACAACCATTCAGTTAGATAGCTCCATTTTGGTTTTAGAAGCATATATTTCTCTGTACAGCCTATGGTCGCATTCACTCGGGCATATCCCAACGCAGCTCCTAGAAGAAACGTGTTACTAACTCGCTGAATCTAAACATAGATACAACTCTCTTAGGTGAACGAACGCACAGCAGAGCAGTTTCAAGGAAACGTTTCTCCTGAGTTTTAGACGAAGTCTTACTGTGGTTTCGTATATATGCCAGTATTGGGCTGGAAATGCCGGTTTTGGGATTCTGCACAGAAAGGGTTTGCAAACGGCTGAATCCACACATGAGTTTAACTCTGTGAGTTGAATGCACACATTAATAACTATTCATTCAGATACCTCCGTTTTGGTTTTAGAAGCAGATATTTCTCTCTACAGCGTATGGTCCCATTCACTCGGGAATATCCCAACGCAGCTCCTGGAAGAAACGTGTTTCCACCTCGCTGAATCTAAACATAGATTCAACTCTCTTAGGTGAACGAACGCACAGAAGATCAGTTTCAAGGAAACGGTTCTCCTGAGTTTTAGATGAAGTCTTACTGCTGTTTCGTACATATGCCTGTATTGGGCTGGAAATGCCAGTTTTGGGATTCTGCACAGAAAGGGTTTGCAATCTGCTAAATCCACACATGAGTTTAACTCTGTCAGTTGAATGCACACATTGACAGTCATTCAGGTAGATAGCTCCGTTTTGGTTTTAGAAGCAGATATTTTTCTGTACAGAACTGAGTCCCATTCACTCGGGAATATCAAAACGCAGCTCCTAGAAGAAACGTGTTTCTAACTCGCTGAATCTAAACATAGATTGAACTCTCTTAGGTAAACGAACGTACAGCAGAACAGTTTCAAGGAAACGTTTCTCCTGACTTTTAGACGAAGTCGTACTGCTGTTTCATACGTATTCCGGTGTTGGGCTGGAAATGCCAGTTTTGGGATTCTGCACAGAAAGGGTTTGAAAATTGCTGAATCGACACATGAGTTTAACTCTGTCAGTTGAATGCACCCATTGACAACAATTCAGTTAGATACCTCCCTTTTCGTTTCAGAAGCAGATATTTCTCTGTACAGCCTATGGTCCCATTCACTCGGGAATATCCCAATGCAGCTACTAGAAGAAACCTGTTTCTAACTCGCTGAATCTCAACATAGATTCAACTCTCTTAGGTGAACGAACTCACAGAACATCAGTTACAAGGAAACGTTTCTCCTGAGTTTTACAGGAAGTCTTACTGCTGTTTCATACATATGCCTGTTTTCGGCTGAAAATGCCAATTTTGAGATTCTGCACAGAAAGGCTTTGCAAACTGCTGAATCCACACATGGGTTTAACTCTGTCAGTTGAATGCACACATTGACAGCCATTCAGTTAGATAGCTCCCTTTTCGTTTTAGAAGCAGATATTTCTCTGTACAGCCTATGGTCCCATTCACTCGGGAATATCCCAACGCAGCTCCTAGAAGAAACGTGTTACTAACTCGCTGAATCTAAACATAGATACAACTCTCTTAGGTGAATGAACGCATAGCAGAGCAGTTTCAAGGAAACGTTTCTCCTGAGTTTTAGACGAAGTCTTACTGTGGTTTCGTATATATGCCAGTATTGGGCTGGAAATGCCGGTTTTGGGATTCTGCACAGAAAGGGTTTGCAAACGGCTGAATCCACACATGAGTTTAACTCTGTGAATTCAATGCACACATTAACAACTATTCATTTAGATACCTCCGTTTTGGTTTTAGAAGCAGATATTTCTCTCTACAGCGTATGGTCCCATTCATTCGGGAATATAGCAACGCAGCTCCTGGAAGAAACGTGTTTCTAACTCGCTGAATCTAAACATAGATTCAACTCTCTTAGGTGAACGGACTCACAGAACATCAGTTACAAGGAAACGTTTCTCCTGAGTTTTACAGGAAGTCTTACTGCTGTTTCGTACATATGCCGGTTTTCGGCTGAAGATGACAATTTTGAGATTCTGCACAGAAAGGGTTTGCAAACTGCTGAATCCACACGTGGGTTTAACTTTGTCAGTTGAATGCACACAGTGAAAACCATTCAGTTAGATAGCTCCCTTTTCGTTTTAGAAGCAGATATGTCGCTGCACAGCCTATGGTCCCATTCACTCGGGAATATCCCAACGCAGCTCCTAGAAGAAACGTGTTTCTTACTCGCTGAATCTAAACATTGATTCAACTATCTTAGGTACACGAACGTACACAAGAACAGTTTCAAGGAAACGTTTCTCCTGAGTTTTAGACGCACTCTTACTGCTGTTTCGAACATATGCCGGTATTGGGCTAGAAATGTCAGTTTTGGGATTCTGCACAGAAAGGGTTTGCAAACTGCTGAATCCACACATGAGTTTAACTCTGTGAGTTGAATGTACACATTGACAACCATTCAGTTAGAATGCTCCGTTTTGGTTTTAGAAGCAGATATTTCTCTGTACAGCCTATGGTCCCATTCACTCGGGAATATCCCAACGCAGCTCCTAGATTAAACGTGTTTCTAACTCGCTGAATCTAAACATAGATTCAACTCTCTTAGGTGAACGAACGCACAGCAGAGCAGTTTCAAGGAAACGATTCTCCTGAGTTTTACACGAATTCTAACTTCTGTTTCACACATATGGCGGTTATGGGCTGGAAATGCCAATTTTGAGATTCTGCACAGACAGGGTTTACAAACTGCTGAATCCACACATGAGTTTATCTCTGCCAGTTGAATGCACACATTGACAACCATTCAGTTAGATAGCTCCCTTTTCGTTTTAGAAGCAGATATTTCTCTGTTCAGCCTACGGTCCCATTCACTCGGGAATGTCCCAACGCAGCTCCTAGAATAAACGTGTTTCTAACTCGCAGAATCTAAACATAGATTCAACTCTCTTAGGTGAACGAACTCACAGAACATCAGTTACAAGGAAACGTTTCTCCTGAGTTTTACAGGAAGTCTTACTGCTGTTTCATACATATGCCTGTTTTCGGCTGAAAATGCCAATTTTGAGATTCTGCACAGAAAGGGTGTGCAAACTGCTGAATCCACACATGGGTTTAACTCTGTCAGTTGAATGCACACATTGACAACCATTCAGTTAGATAGCTCCCTTTTCGTTTTAGAAGCAGATGTTTCTCTGTACAGCCTATGGTCCCATTCACTCGGGAATATCCCAACGCAGCTCCTAGAAGAAATGTGTTACTAACTCGCTGAATTTAAACATAGATACAACTCTCTTAGGTGAACGAACGCACAGCAGAGCAGTTTCAAGGAAACGTTTCTCCTGAGTTTTAGACGAAGTCTTACTGTGGTTTCATATATATGCCAGTATTGGGCTGGAAATGCCGGTTTTGGGATTCTGCACAGAAAGGGTTTGCAAACGGCTGAATCCACACATGAGTTTACTCTGTGAGTTCAATGCACACATTAACAACTATTCATTTAGATACCTCCGTTTTGGTTTTAGAAGCAGATATTTCTCTCTACAACGTATGGTCCCATTCACTCGGGAATATCCCAACGCAGCTCCTGGAAGAAATGTGTTTCTAACTCGCTGAATCTAAACATAGATTCAACTCTCTTAGGTGAACGGACTCACAGAACATCAGTTACAAGGAAACTTTTCTCCTGAGTTTTACAGGACGTCTTACTGCTGTTTCGTACATATGCCGGTTTTCGGCTGAAAATGCCAATTTTGAGATTCTGCACAGAAAGGGTTTGCAAGCTGCTGAATCCACACATGGGTTTAACTCTGTCAGTTGAATGCACACATTGAAAACCATTCAGTTAGATAGCTCCATTTTCGTTTTAGAAGCAGATATGTCTCTGTACAGTCTATGGTCCCATTCACTCGGGAATATCCCAACGCAGCTCCTAGAAGAAACGTGTTTCTAACTCGCTGAATCTAAACATTGATTCAACTATCTTAGGTACACGAATGTATAGAAGAACAGTTTCAAGGAAACGTTTCTCCTGAGTTTTAGACGCACTCTTACTGCTGTTTCGAACATATGCCGGTATTGGGATAGAAATGCCAGTTTTGGGATTCTGCACAGAAAGGGTTTGCAAACTGCTGAATCCACACATGAGTTTAACTCTGTCAGTTGAATGCACACATTGACAACCATTCAGTTTGATAGATCTGTTTTGGTTTTAGAAGCAGATATTTCTCTGTACAGCCTATGGTCACATTCACTCGGGAATATCCCAACGCAGCTCCTAGAAGAAATGTGTTAATAACTCGGTGAATCTAAACATAGATTCAACTCTCTTAGGTGAACGTACGCACAGCAGAGCAGTTTCAAGGAGACGTTACTCCTGAGTTTGAGACGAAGTCTTACTGTGGTTTTGTATATATCCTGGTATTGGGCTGGAAATGCCAGTTTTGGGATTCTGCACAGAAAGGGTTTGCAAACTGCTGAATCGACACATGAGTTTAACTCTGTCAGTTGAATGCACACATTGACAACCATTCAGTTAGATAGCTCCCTTGTCGTTTTAGAAGCAGATATTTCTCTGAACAGACTACGGTCCCATTCACTCGGAATATCCCAACTCAGCTCCTAGAAGAAACGTGTTTCTAACTCGCTGAATCTAAACATAGATTCAACTCTCTTAGGTTAACGATCACACAGCAGACCAGTTGCAAGGAAACGTCTCTCCTGAGTTATAGACGAAGTCTTACTGCTGTTTCGTACATATACCAGTATTGGGCAGGAAATGCCAGTTTTGGGATTCTGCACAGAAAGGGTTTGCAATCTGCTGAATCCACACATGAGTTTAACTCTGTCAGTTGAATGCAAACATTGACAACCATTCAGTTAGATAGCTCCGTTTTGGTTTTAGAAGCAGATATTTCTCTGTACAGCCTATGGTTTTATTCACACGGGAATATCCCAATGCAGCTCCTAGAAGAAACTTGTTTCTAACTCGCTGAATCTGTACATAGATTCAACTCTCTTAGGTGAACAAATACACAGCAGAGCAGTTTAAAGGAAACGTTTCTCCTGAGTTTTAGACGAAGACTTACTGCTGTTTCGTACATATGCCGGTATTGGGAAGGAAATGCCAGTTTTGGGATTCTGCACAGAAAGGGTTTGCAAACTGCTGAATCCACACATGAGTTTAACTCTGTGAGTTGAATGCACACATTGACAACCATTCCGTTCGATAGCTCCGTTTTGGTTTTAGAAGCAGATATTTCTCTGTACAGCCTATGGTCACATTCACCCGGGAATATCCCAACGCAGCTCCTAGAATAAACGTGTTTCTAACTCGCTGAATATAAACATAGATTCAACTCTCTTAGGTGAACGAACGGACAGAAGATCAGTTACAAGGAAACATTTCTCCTGAGATTTACACGAAGTCTTACTGCTGTTTCGTACATATGACGGTTTTGGGCTGTAAATGCCAATTTTGAGATTCTGCACAGAAAGGGGTTGCAAACTGCTGAATCCACACATGAGTTTATGTCCGCGAGTTGAATGCACACATTGACAACCATTCCGTGAGATAGGTCCCTTTTCGCTTTAGAAGCAGATATTTCTCTGTACAGCCTATGGTCCCATTCACTCGGGAATATCCCAATGCAGCTCCTAGAACAAACGTGTTTCTAACTCGCTGAATCTAAACATAGATTCAACTCTCTTAGGTGAATGAACATACAGCAGAGCAGTTTCAAGGAAACGTTTCTCCAGAGTTTTAGACGAAGTCTTACTACTGTTTTGTATATATGCCGGTATTGGACAGGAAATGCCAGTTTTGGCATTCCACACAAAGGGTTTGCAAACTGCTGAATCCACATATGAGTTTATCTCTGCCAGTTGAATGCACACATTGACAACCATTCAATTAGATAGGTCCCTTTTCGTTTTAGAAGCAGATATTTCTCTGTACAGCCTATGGTCCCATTCACTCGGGAATATCCCAATGCAGCTCTTAGAAGAAACGTTTTACTAACTTGCTGAATCTAAACATTGATTCAACTCTCTCAGGTGAACGAACGCACAGCAGAGCAGTTTCAAGGAAACTTTTCTCCTGAGTTTTAGACGATGTCTTACTGTGGTTTCGTATATATGCCGGTATTGGGCTGGAAATGCCGGTTATGGTATTCTGCACAGGAAGGGTTTGCAAACTGCTGAAACCACACATGAGTTTCACTCTGTGAGTTGAATGCACACGTTGACAACCATTCGGTTAGATAGCTCCGTTTTGGTTTTAGAAGCAGATATTTCTCTCTACAGCGTATGGTCCCATTCACTCGGGAATATCCCAACGCAGCTCCTGGAAGAAACGTGTTTCCACCTCGCTGAATCTAAACATAGATTCAACTCTCTTAGGTGAACGAACGCACAGAAGATCAGTTTCAAGGAAACGGTTCTCCTGAGTTTTAGATGAAGTCTTACTGCTGTTTCGTACATATGCCTGTATTGGGCTGGAAATGCCAGTTTTGGGATTCTGCACAGAAAGGGTTTGCAATCTGCTAAATCCACACATGAGTTTAACTCTGTCAGTTGAATGCACACATTGACAGTCATTCAGGTAGATAGCTCCGTTTTGGTTTTAGAAGCAGATATTTTTCTGTACAGAACTGAGTCCCATTCACTCGGGAATATCAAAACGCAGCTCCTAGAAGAAACGTGTTTCTAACTCGCTGAATCTAAACATAGATTGAACTCTCTTAGGTAAACGAACGTACAGCAGAACAGTTTCAAGGAAACGTTTCTCCTGACTTTTAGACGAAGTCGTACTGCTGTTTCATACGTATGCCGGTGTTGGGCTGGAAATGCCAGTTTTGGGATTCTGCACAGAAAGGGTTTGAAAATTGCTGAATCGACACATGAGTTTATCTCTGTCAGTTGAATGCACACATTGACAGCCATTCAGTTAGATAGCTCCCTTTTCGTTTTAGAAGCAGATATTTCTCTGTACAGCCTATGGTCCCATTCACTCGGGAATATCCCAACGCAGCTCCTAGAAGAAACGTGTTACTAACTCGCTGAATCTAAACATAGATACAACTCCCTTAGGTGAATGAACGCATAGCAGAGAAGTTTCAAGGAAACGTTTCTCCTGAGTTTTAGACGAAGTCTTACTGTGGTTTCGTATATATGCCAGTATTGGGCTGGAAATGCCGGTTTTGGGATTCTGCACAGAAAGGGTTTGCAAACGGCTGAATCCACACATGAGTTTAACTCTGTGAGTTCAATGCATACATTAACAACTATTCATTTAGATACCTCCGTTTTGGTTTTAGAAGCAGATATTTCTCTGTACAACCTATGGTCACATTCACTCAGGAATATCCCAACGGAGCTCCTAGAATAAACGTGTTTCTAACTCGCTGAATCTAAACAGAGATTCAACTCTCTTAGGTGAACGAACGCACAGAAGATCAGTTACAAGGAAACATTTCTCCTGAGATTTACTCGAAGTCTTACTGCTGCTTCGTACATATGATGGTTTTGGGCTGTAAATGCCAATTTTGAGATTCTGCACAGAAAGGGTTTGCAAACTGCTGTATCCACACGAGTTTAACTCTGTCAGTTGAATGCACACATTGACAACCATTCGGTTAGATAGCTCCGTTTTGGTTTTAGAAGCAGATATTTCTCTGTACAACCTATGGTCGCATTCTCTCGGGAATATCCCAATGCAGCTCCTAGAAGAAACGTGTTTCTAACTCGCTGAATCTAAACATAGATTCAACTCTCTTAGGTTAACGAACGCACAGCAGAGCAGTTTCAAGGAAACGATTCTCCTGAGTTTTAGAGGAAGTCTTACTGCTGTTTCGAACATATGCCGGTATTGGGCTGGAAATGCCAGTTTTGGGATTCTGCACAGAAAGTGTTTGCAAGCTGCTGAATCCACACATGAGTTTATCTCCGCGAGTTGAATGCACACATTGACAACCATTCAATGAGATAGGTCTCTTTTCGCTTTAGAAGCAGATATTTCTCTGTACAGCCTATGGTCCCATTCACTCGGGAATATCCCAACGCAGCTCCTAGAAGAAACGTGTTTCTAACTGGCGGAATCTAAACATAGATTCAACTCTCTTAGGTGAACGAATGCACAGAAGATCTGTTTCAAGGAAACGTTTCTCCTCAGTTTTAGACGAAGTCTTACTGCTATTTCGTACATATGCCGGTTTTGGGCTGGAAATGCCAATTTTGAGATTCTGCACAGAAAGGGTTTGCAAACTGCTGAATCCGCAGATGAGTTTAACTCTGTCAGTTGTATGCACACATTGACAGTCATTCAGTTAGATAGCTCCGTTTTGATTTAGAAGCAGATATTTCTCTGTACAGCCTAGAGTCCCATTCACCCGGTAATATCCCAACGCCGCTCCTAGAAGAAACGTGTTTCTAACTAACTGAATCTAAACATAGATTAAACTCTCTTAGGTGAACGATCGAACAGCAGAGCAGTTTCAAGGAAACGTTTCTCCTGAGTTTTAGCAGAAGACTTACTGCTGTTTTGTACATATGCCGGTATTGGGGTGGAAATGCCGGTTTTGGGATTCTGAACAGAAAGTGTTTGCAATCTGCTGAATCCACATATGAGTTTAACTCTGTCAGTTGAATGCACACATCGACAATCAATCAGTCAGATAGATCCATTTTGGTTTTACAAGCAGATATTTCCCTGTACAACCTGTGGTCCCATTCACTCAGGAATATCCCAACGCAGCTCCTAGAAGAAACGTGTTTCTAACTCGCTGAATCTAAACATAGATTCAACTCTCTTAGGTGAACGAACGCACAGAAGATCAGTTACAAGGAAGGGTTTCTCCTGAGTTTCAGACGAAGTCTTACTGCTGTTTCGTACATATGCCGGTATTGGGCGGAAAATGCCAGTTTTGGGATTCTGCACAGAAAGGGTTTACAAATTGCTAAACCAATACATGAGTTTAACTCTGTCAGTTGATTGCACACATTGACAGTCATTCAGTTACATAGCTCCGTTTTGGTTTTAGAAACAGATATTTCTCTGTACAGCCTTGAGTACCGTTCACTCGGGAATATTCCAACGCAGCTCCTAGAAGAAACGTGTTTCTAACTCGCTGAGTCTAAATATAGATTCAAATATCTTAGGTGAACGAACCCACAGCAGAGCAGTTTCAAGGAAACGTTTCTCCTGAGTTTTAGACCAAGACTTACTGCTGTTTCGTACATATGCCGGGATTGGGCTGGAAATGCCGGTTTTGGGATTCTGCACAGAAAAGGTTTGCAAACTGCTGAATCCACATATGAGTTTAACTCTGTCAGTTGAATGCACACATCGACAATCATTCATTCACATAGATCCGTTTTGGTTTTAGAAGCAGATATTTCCCTGTACAACCTGTGGTCCCATTCACTCGGGAATATCCCAACGCAGCTCCTAGAAGAAACGTGTTTCTAACTCGCTGAATCTAAACATAGATTCAACTCTCTTAGGTGAACGAATGCACTGAAGTTCAGTTACAAGGAAGCGTTTCTCCTGAGTTTCAGACGAAGTCTTACTGCTGTTTCGTACATATGCCGGTATTGGGCAGGAAATGCCAGTTTTGGGATTCTGCACAGAAAGGGTTTGCAAATTGCTGAACCAACAAATGAGTTTAACTCTGTCAGTTGAATGCACACATTGACAGTCATTCAGTTAGATAGCTCCGTTTTGGTTTTAGAAACAGATAGTTCTCTGTACAGCCTAGAATACCATTCACTCGCGAATATCCCAACGCAGCTCCTAGAAGAAACGTGTTTCTCACTGGTGGAATCTAAACATAGATTCAACTCCCTTAGGTGAACGAACGGACAGCAGAGCAGTTTCAAGGAAACGTTTCTCCTCAGTTTTACACGAAGTCTTACTGCTGTTTCGTACATATGGCGGTATTGGGCTAGAGATGCCAATTTTGAGATTCTGCTGAGACAGGGTTTACAAACTGCTGAATCCACACATGAGTTTAATTCCGTCAGTTGACTGCACACCTTGACAACCATTCAGTTAGATAGCTCCATTTTGGTTTTAGAAGCATATATTTCTCTGTACAGCCTATGGTCGCATTCACTCGGGCATATCCCAACGCAGCTCCTAGAAGAAACGTGTTACTAACTCGCTGAATCTAAACATAGATACAACTCTCTTAGGTGAACGAACGCACAGCAGAGCAGTTTCAAGGAAACGTTTCTCCTGAGTTTTAGACGAAGTCTTACTGTGGTTTCGTATATATGCCAGTATTGGGCTGGAAATGCCGGTTTTGGGATTCTGCACAGAAAGGGTTTGCAAACGGCTGAATCCACACATGAGTTTAACTCTGTGAGTTGAATGCACACATTAATAACTATTCATTCAGATACCTCCGTTTTGGTTTTAGAAGCAGATATTTCTCTCTACAGCGTATGGTCCCATTCACTCGGGAATATCCCAACGCAGCTCCTGGAAGAAACGTGTTTCCACCTCGCTGAATCTAAACATAGATTCAACTCTCTTAGGTGAACGAACGCACAGAAGATCAGTTTCAAGGAAACGGTTCTCCTGAGTTTTAGATGAAGTCTTACTGCTGTTTCGTACATATGCCTGTATTGGGCTGGAAATGCCAGTTTTGGGATTCTGCACAGAAAGGGTTTGCAATCTGCTAAATCCACACATGAGTTTAACTCTGTCAGTTGAATGCACACATTGACAGTCATTCAGGTAGATAGCTCCGTTTTGGTTTTAGAAGCAGATATTTTTCTGTACAGAACTGAGTCCCATTCACTCGGGAATATCAAAACGCAGCTCCTAGAAGAAACGTGTTTCTAACTCGCTGAATCTAAACATAGATTGAACTCTCTTAGGTAAACGAACGTACAGCAGAACAGTTTCAAGGAAACGTTTCTCCTGACTTTTAGACGAAGTCGTACTGCTGTTTCATACGTATTCCGGTGTTGGGCTGGAAATGCCAGTTTTGGGATTCTGCACAGAAAGGGTTTGAAAATTGCTGAATCGACACATGAGTTTAACTCTGTCAGTTGAATGCACCCATTGACAACAATTCAGTTAGATACCTCCCTTTTCGTTTCAGAAGCAGATATTTCTCTGTACAGCCTATGGTCCCATTCACTCGGGAATATCCCAATGCAGCTACTAGAAGAAACCTGTTTCTAACTCGCTGAATCTCAACATAGATTCAACTCTCTTAGGTGAACGAACTCACAGAACATCAGTTACAAGGAAACGTTTCTCCTGAGTTTTACAGGAAGTCTTACTGCTGTTTCATACATATGCCTGTTTTCGGCTGAAAATGCCAATTTTGAGATTCTGCACAGAAAGGCTTTGCAAACTGCTGAATCCACACATGGGTTTAACTCTGTCAGTTGAATGCACACATTGACAGCCATTCAGTTAGATAGCTCCCTTTTCGTTTTAGAAGCAGATATTTCTCTGTACAGCCTATGGTCCCATTCACTCGGGAATATCCCAACGCAGCTCCTAGAAGAAACGTGTTACTAACTCGCTGAATCTAAACATAGATACAACTCTCTTAGGTGAATGAACGCATAGCAGAGCAGTTTCAAGGAAACGTTTCTCCTGAGTTTTAGACGAAGTCTTACTGTGGTTTCGTATATATGCCAGTATTGGGCTGGAAATGCCGGTTTTGGGATTCTGCACAGAAAGGGTTTGCAAACGGCTGAATCCACACATGAGTTTAACTCTGTGAATTCAATGCACACATTAACAACTATTCATTTAGATACCTCCGTTTTGGTTTTAGAAGCAGATATTTCTCTCTACAGCGTATGGTCCCATTCATTCGGGAATATAGCAACGCAGCTCCTGGAAGAAACGTGTTTCTAACTCGCTGAATCTAAACATAGATTCAACTCTCTTAGGTGAACGGACTCACAGAACATCAGTTACAAGGAAACGTTTCTCCTGAGTTTTACAGGAAGTCTTACTGCTGTTTCGTACATATGCCGGTTTTCGGCTGAAGATGACAATTTTGAGATTCTGCACAGAAAGGGTTTGCAAACTGCTGAATCCACACGTGGGTTTAACTTTGTCAGTTGAATGCACACAGTGAAAACCATTCAGTTAGATAGCTCCCTTTTCGTTTTAGAAGCAGATATGTCGCTGCACAGCCTATGGTCCCATTCACTCGGGAATATCCCAACGCAGCTCCTAGAAGAAACGTGTTTCTTACTCGCTGAATCTAAACATTGATTCAACTATCTTAGGTACACGAACGTACACAAGAACAGTTTCAAGGAAACGTTTCTCCTGAGTTTTAGACGCACTCTTACTGCTGTTTCGAACATATGCCGGTATTGGGCTAGAAATGTCAGTTTTGGGATTCTGCACAGAAAGGGTTTGCAAACTGCTGAATCCACACATGAGTTTAACTCTGTGAGTTGAATGTACACATTGACAACCATTCAGTTAGAATGCTCCGTTTTGGTTTTAGAAGCAGATATTTCTCTGTACAGCCTATGGTCCCATTCACTCGGGAATATCCCAACGCAGCTCCTAGATTAAACGTGTTTCTAACTCGCTGAATCTAAACATAGATTCAACTCTCTTAGGTGAACGAACGCACAGCAGAGCAGTTTCAAGGAAACGATTCTCCTGAGTTTTACACGAATTCTAACTTCTGTTTCACACATATGGCGGTTATGGGCTGGAAATGCCAATTTTGAGATTCTGCACAGACAGGGTTTACAAACTGCTGAATCCACACATGAGTTTATCTCTGCCAGTTGAATGCACACATTGACAACCATTCAGTTAGATAGCTCCCTTTTCGTTTTAGAAGCAGATATTTCTCTGTTCAGCCTACGGTCCCATTCACTCGGGAATGTCCCAACGCAGCTCCTAGAATAAACGTGTTTCTAACTCGCAGAATCTAAACATAGATTCAACTCTCTTAGGTGAACGAACTCACAGAACATCAGTTACAAGGAAACGTTTCTCCTGAGTTTTACAGGAAGTCTTACTGCTGTTTCATACATATGCCTGTTTTCTGCTGAAAATGCCAATTTTGAGATTCTGCACAGAAAGGGTGTGCAAACTGCTGAATCCACACATGGGTTTAACTCTGTCAGTTGAATGCACACATTGACAACCATTCAGTTAGATAGCTCCCTTTTCGTTTTAGAAGCAGATGTTTCTCTGTACAGCCTATGGTCCCATTCACTCGGGAATATCCCAACGCAGCTCCTAGAAGAAATGTGTTACTAACTCGCTGAATTTAAACATAGATACAACTCTCTTAGGTGAACGAACGCACAGCAGAGCAGTTTCAAGGAAACGTTTCTCCTGAGTTTTAGACGAAGTCTTACTGTGGTTTCATATATATGCCAGTATTGGGCTGGAAATGCCGGTTTTGGGATTCTGCACAGAAAGGGTTTGCAAACGGCTGAATCCACACATGAGTTTACTCTGTGAGTTCAATGCACACATTAACAACTATTCATTTAGATACCTCCGTTTTGGTTTTAGAAGCAGATATTTCTCTCTACAACGTATGGTCCCATTCACTCGGGAATATCCCAACGCAGCTCCTGGAAGAAATGTGTTTCTAACTCGCTGAATCTAAACATAGATTCAACTCTCTTAGGTGAACGGACTCACAGAACATCAGTTACAAGGAAACTTTTCTCCTGAGTTTTACAGGACGTCTTACTGCTGTTTCGTACATATGCCGGTTTTCGGCTGAAAATGCCAATTTTGAGATTCTGCACAGAAAGGGTTTGCAAGCTGCTGAATCCACACATGGGTTTAACTCTGTCAGTTGAATGCACACATTGAAAACCATTCAGTTAGATAGCTCCATTTTCGTTTTAGAAGCAGATATGTCTCTGTACAGTCTATGGTCCCATTCACTCGGGAATATCCCAATGCAGCTCCTAGAAGAAACGTGTTTCTAACTCGCTGAATCTAAACATTGATTCAACTATCTTAGGTACACGAATGTATAGAAGAACAGTTTCAAGGAAACGTTTCTCCTGAGTTTTAGACGCACTCTTACTGCTGTTTCGAACATATGCCGGTATTGGGATAGAAATGCCAGTTTTGGGATTCTGCACAGAAAGGGTTTGCAAACTGCTGAATCCACACATGAGTTTAACTCTGTCAGTTGAATGCACACATTGACAACCATTCAGTTTGATAGATCTGTTTTGGTTTTAGAAGCAGATATTTCTCTGTACAGCCTATGGTCACATTCACTCGGGAATATCCCAACGCAGCTCCTAGAAGAAATGTGTTAATAACTCGGTGAATCTAAACATAGATTCAACTCTCTTAGGTGAACGTACGCACAGCAGAGCAGTTTCAAGGAGACGTTACTCCTGAGTTTGAGACGAAGTCTTACTGTGGTTTTGTATATATCCTGGTATTGGGCTGGAAATGCCAGTTTTGGGATTCTGCACAGAAAGGGTTTGCAAACTGCTGAATCGACACATGAGTTTAACTCTGTCAGTTGAATGCACACATTGACAACCATTCAGTTAGATAGCTCCCTTGTCGTTTTAGAAGCAGATATTTCTCTGAACAGACTACGGTCCCATTCACTCGGAATATCCCAACTCAGCTCCTAGAAGAAACGTGTTTCTAACTCGCTGAATCTAAACATAGATTCAACTCTCTTAGGTTAACGATCACACAGCAGACCAGTTGCAAGGAAACGTCTCTCCTGAGTTATAGACGAAGTCTTACTGCTGTTTCGTACATATACCAGTATTGGGCAGGAAATGCCAGTTTTGGGATTCTGCACAGAAAGGGTTTGCAATCTGCTGAATCCACACATGAGTTTAACTCTGTCAGTTGAATGCAAACATTGACAACCATTCAGTTAGATAGCTCCGTTTTGGTTTTAGAAGCAGATATTTCTCTGTACAGCCTATGGTTTTATTCACACGGGAATATCCCAATGCAGCTCCTAGAAGAAACTTGTTTCTAACTCGCTGAATCTGTACATAGATTCAACTCTCTTAGGTGAACAAATACACAGCAGAGCAGTTTAAAGGAAACGTTTCTCCTGAGTTTTAGACGAAGACTTACTGCTGTTTCGTACATATGCCGGTATTGGGAAGGAAATGCCAGTTTTGGGATTCTGCACAGAAAGGGTTTGCAAACTGCTGAATCCACACATGAGTTTAACTCTGTGAGTTGAATGCACACATTGACAACCATTCCGTTCGATAGCTCCGTTTTGGTTTTAGAAGCAGATATTTCTCTGTACAGCCTATGGTCACATTCACCCGGGAATATCCCAACGCAGCTCCTAGAATAAACGTGTTTCTAACTCGCTGAATATAAACATAGATTCAACTCTCTTAGGTGAACGAACGGACAGAAGATCAGTTACAAGGAAACATTTCTCCTGAGATTTACACGAAGTCTTACTGCTGTTTCGTACATATGACGGTTTTGGGCTGTAAATGCCAATTTTGAGATTCTGCACAGAAAGGGGTTGCAAACTGCTGAATCCACACATGAGTTTATGTCCGCGAGTTGAATGCACACATTGACAACCATTCCGTGAGATAGGTCCCTTTTCGCTTTAGAAGCAGATATTTCTCTGTACAGCCTATGGTCCCATTCACTCGGGAATATCCCAATGCAGCTCCTAGAACAAACGTGTTTCTAACTCGCTGAATCTAAACATAGATTCAACTCTCTTAGGTGAATGAACATACAGCAGAGCAGTTTCAAGGAAACGTTTCTCCAGAGTTTTAGACGAAGTCTTACTACTGTTTTGTATATATGCCGGTATTGGACAGGAAATGCCAGTTTTGGCATTCCACACAAAGGGTTTGCAAACTGCTGAATCCACATATGAGTTTATCTCTGCCAGTTGAATGCACACATTGACAACCATTCAATTAGATAGGTCCCTTTTCGTTTTAGAAGCAGATATTTCTCTGTACAGCCTATGGTCCCATTCACTCGGGAATATCCCAATGCAGCTCTTAGAAGAAACGTTTTACTAACTTGCTGAATCTAAACATTGATTCAACTCTCTCAGGTGAACGAACGCACAGCAGAGCAGTTTCAAGGAAACTTTTCTCCTGAGTTTTAGACGATGTCTTACTGTGGTTTCGTATATATGCCGGTATTGGGCTGGAAATGCCGGTTATGGTATTCTGCACAGGAAGGGTTTGCAAACTGCTGAAACCACACATGAGTTTCACTCTGTGAGTTGAATGCACACGTTGACAACCATTCGGTTAGATAGCTCCGTTTTGGTTTTAGAAGCAGATATTTCTCTCTACAGCGTATGGTCCCATTCACTCGGGAATATCCCAACGCAGCTCCTGGAAGAAACGTGTTTCCACCTCGCTGAATCTAAACATAGATTCAACTCTCTTAGGTGAACGAACGCACAGAAGATCAGTTTCAAGGAAACGGTTCTCCTGAGTTTTAGATGAAGTCTTACTGCTGTTTCGTACATATGCCTGTATTGGGCTGGAAATGCCAGTTTTGGGATTCTGCACAGAAAGGGTTTGCAATCTGCTAAATCCACACATGAGTTTAACTCTGTCAGTTGAATGCACACATTGACAGTCATTCAGGTAGATAGCTCCGTTTTGGTTTTAGAAGCAGATATTTTTCTGTACAGAACTGAGTCCCATTCACTCGGGAATATCAAAACGCAGCTCCTAGAAGAAACGTGTTTCTAACTCGCTGAATCTAAACATAGATTGAACTCTCTTAGGTAAACGAACGTACAGCAGAACAGTTTCAAGGAAACGTTTCTCCTGACTTTTAGACGAAGTCGTACTGCTGTTTCATACGTATGCCGGTGTTGGGCTGGAAATGCCAGTTTTGGGATTCTGCACAGAAAGGGTTTGAAAATTGCTGAATCGACACATGAGTTTATCTCTGTCAGTTGAATGCACACATTGACAGCCATTCAGTTAGATAGCTCCCTTTTCGTTTTAGAAGCAGATATTTCTCTGTACAGCCTATGGTCCCATTCACTCGGGAATATCCCAACGCAGCTCCTAGAAGAAACGTGTTACTAACTCGCTGAATCTAAACATAGATACAACTCCCTTAGGTGAATGAACGCATAGCAGAGAAGTTTCAAGGAAACGTTTCTCCTGAGTTTTAGACGAAGTCTTACTGTGGTTTCGTATATATGCCAGTATTGGGCTGGAAATGCCGGTTTTGGGATTCTGCACAGAAAGGGTTTGCAAACGGCTGAATCCACACATGAGTTTAACTCTGTGAGTTCAATGCATACATTAACAACTATTCATTTAGATACCTCCGTTTTGGTTTTAGAAGCAGATATTTCTCTGTACAACCTATGGTCACATTCACTCAGGAATATCCCAACGGAGCTCCTAGAATAAACGTGTTTCTAACTCGCTGAATCTAAACAGAGATTCAACTCTCTTAGGTGAACGAACGCACAGAAGATCAGTTACAAGGAAACATTTCTCCTGAGATTTACTCGAAGTCTTACTGCTGCTTCGTACATATGATGGTTTTGGGCTGTAAATGCCAATTTTGAGATTCTGCACAGAAAGGGTTTGCAAACTGCTGTATCCACACGAGTTTAACTCTGTCAGTTGAATGCACACATTGACAACCATTCAGTTAGATAGCTCCGTTTTGGTTTTAGAAGCAGATATTTCTCTGTACAACCTATGGTCGCATTCTCTCGGGAATATCCCAATGCAGCTCCTAGAAGAAACGTGTTTCTAACTCGCTGAATCTAAACATAGATTCAACTCTCTTAGGTTAACGAACGCACAGCAGAGCAGTTTCAAGGAAACGATTCTCCTGAGTTTTAGAGGAAGTCTTACTGCTGTTTCGAACATATGCCGGTATTGGGCTGGAAATGCCAGTTTTGGGATTCTGCACAGAAAGTGTTTGCAAGCTGCTGAATCCACACATGAGTTTATCTCCGCGAGTTGAATGCACACATTGACAACCATTCAATGAGATAGGTCTCTTTTCGCTTTAGAAGCAGATATTTCTCTGTACAGCCTATGGTCCCATTCACTCGGGAATATCCCAACGCAGCTCCTAGAAGAAACGTGTTTCTAACTGGCGGAATCTAAACATAGATTCAACTCTCTTAGGTGAACGAATGCACAGAAGATCTGTTTCAAGGAAACGTTTCTCCTCAGTTTTAGACGAAGTCTTACTGCTATTTCGTACATATGCCGGTTTTGGGCTGGAAATGCCAATTTTGAGATTCTGCACAGAAAGGGTTTGCAAACTGCTGAATCCGCAGATGAGTTTAACTCTGTCAGTTGTATGCACACATTGACAGTCATTCAGTTAGATAGCTCCGTTTTGATTTAGAAGCAGATATTTCTCTGTACAGCCTAGAGTCCCATTCACCCGGTAATATCCCAACGCCGCTCCTAGAAGAAACGTGTTTCTAACTAACTGAATCTAAACATAGATTAAACTCTCTTAGGTGAACGATCGAACAGCAGAGCAGTTTCAAGGAAACGTTTCTCCTGAGTTTTAGCAGAAGACTTACTGCTGTTTTGTACATATGCCGGTATTGGGGTGGAAATGCCGGTTTTGGGATTCTGAACAGAAAGTGTTTGCAATCTGCTGAATCCACATATGAGTTTAACTCTGTCAGTTGAATGCACACATCGACAATCAATCAGTCAGATAGATCCATTTTGGTTTTACAAGCAGATATTTCCCTGTACAACCTGTGGTCCCATTCACTCAGGAATATCCCAACGCAGCTCCTAGAAGAAACGTGTTTCTAACTCGCTGAATCTAAACATAGATTCAACTCTCTTAGGTGAACGAACGCACAGAAGATCAGTTACAAGGAAGGGTTTCTCCTGAGTTTCAGACGAAGTCTTACTGCTGTTTCGTACATATGCCGGTATTGGGCGGAAAATGCCAGTTTTGGGATTCTGCACAGAAAGGGTTTACAAATTGCTAAACCAATACATGAGTTTAACTCTGTCAGTTGATTGCACACATTGACAGTCATTCAGTTACATAGCTCCGTTTTGGTTTTAGAAACAGATATTTCTCTGTACAGCCTTGAGTACCGTTCACTCGGGAATATTCCAACGCAGCTCCTAGAAGAAACGTGTTTCTAACTCGCTGAGTCTAAATATAGATTCAAATATCTTAGGTGAACGAACCCACAGCAGAGCAGTTTCAAGGAAACGTTTCTCCTGAGTTTTAGACCAAGACTTACTGCTGTTTCGTACATATGCCGGGATTGGGCTGGAAATGCCGGTTTTGGGATTCTGCACAGAAAAGGTTTGCAAACTGCTGAATCCACATATGAGTTTAACTCTGTCAGTTGAATGCACACATCGACAATCATTCATTCACATAGATCCGTTTTGGTTTTAGAAGCAGATATTTCCCTGTACAACCTGTGGTCCCATTCACTCGGGAATATCCCAACGCAGCTCCTAGAAGAAACGTGTTTCTAACTCGCTGAATCTAAACATAGATTCAACTCTCTTAGGTGAACGAATGCACTGAAGTTCAGTTACAAGGAAGCGTTTCTCCTGAGTTTCAGACGAAGTCTTACTGCTGTTTCGTACATATGCCGGTATTGGGCAGGAAATGCCAGTTTTGGGATTCTGCACAGAAAGGGTTTGCAAATTGCTGAACCAACAAATGAGTTTAACTCTGTCAGTTGAATGCACACATTGACAGTCATTCAGTTAGATAGCTCCGTTTTGGTTTTAGAAACAGATAGTTCTCTGTACAGCCTAGAATACCATTCACTCGCGAATATCCCAACGCAGCTCCTAGAAGAAACGTGTTTCTCACTGGTGGAATCTAAACATAGATTCAACTCCCTTAGGTGAACGAACGGACAGCAGAGCAGTTTCAAGGAAACGTTTCTCCTCAGTTTTACACGAAGTCTTACTGCTGTTTCGTACATATGGCGGTATTGGGCTAGAGATGCCAATTTTGAGATTCTGCTGAGACAGGGTTTACAAACTGCTGAATCCACACATGAGTTTAATTCCGTCAGTTGACTGCACACCTTGACAACCATTCAGTTAGATAGCTCCATTTTGGTTTTAGAAGCATATATTTCTCTGTACAGCCTATGGTCGCATTCACTCGGGCATATCCCAACGCAGCTCCTAGAAGAAACGTGTTACTAACTCGCTGAATCTAAACATAGATACAACTCTCTTAGGTGAACGAACGCACAGCAGAGCAGTTTCAAGGAAACGTTTCTCCTGAGTTTTAGACGAAGTCTTACTGTGGTTTCGTATATATGCCAGTATTGGGCTGGAAATGCCGGTTTTGGGATTCTGCACAGAAAGGGTTTGCAAACGGCTGAATCCACACATGAGTTTAACTCTGTGAGTTGAATGCACACATTAATAACTATTCATTCAGATACCTCCGTTTTGGTTTTAGAAGCAGATATTTCTCTCTACAGCGTATGGTCCCATTCACTCGGGAATATACCAACGCAGCTCCTGGAAGAAACGTGTTTCCACCTCGCTGAATCTAAACATAGATTCAACTCTCTTAGGTGAACGAACGCACAGAAGATCAGTTTCAAGGAAACGGTTCTCCTGAGTTTTAGATGAAGTCTTACTGCTGTTTCGTACATATGCCTGTATTGGGCTGGAAATGCCAGTTTTGGGATTCTGCACAGAAAGGTTTTGCAATCTGCTAAATCCACACATGAGTTTAACTCTGTCAGTTGAATGCACACATTGACAGTCATTCAGGTAGATAGTTCCGTTTTGGTTTTAGAAGCAGATATTTTTCTGTACAGAACTGAGTCCCATTCACTCGGGAATATCAAAACGCAGCTCCTAGAAGAAACGTGTTTCTAACTCGCTGAATCTAAACATAGATTGAACTCTCTTAGGTAAACGAACGTACAGCAGAACAGTTTCAAGGAAACGTTTCTCCTGACTTTTAGACGAAGTCGTACTGCTGTTTCATACGTATGCCGGTGTTGGGCTGGAAATGCCAGTTTTGGGATTCTGCACAGAAAGGGTTTGAAAATTGCTGAATCGACACATGAGTTTAACTCTGTCAGTTGAATGCACCCATTGACAACAATTCAGTTAGATACCTCCCTTTTCGTTTCAGAAGCAGATATTTCTCTGTACAGCCTATGGTCCCATTCACTCGGGAATATCCCAATGCAGCTACTAGAAGAAACCTGTTTCTAACTCGCTGAATCTCAACATAGATTCAACTCTCTTAGGTGAACGAACTCACAGAACATCAGTTACAAGGAAACGTTTCTCCTGAGTTTTACAGGAAGTCTTACTGCTGTTTCATTCATATGCCTGTTTTCGGCTGAAAATGCCAATTTTGAGATTCTGCACAGAAAGGCTTTGCAAACTGCTGAATCCACACATGGGTTTAACTCTGTCAGTTGAATGCACACATTGACAGCCATTCAGTTAGATAGCTCCCTTTTCGTTTTAGAAGCAGATATTTCTCTGTACAGCCTATGGTCCCATTCACTCGGGAATATCCCAACGCAGCTCCTAGAAGAAACGTGTTACTAACTCGCTGAATCTAAACATAGATACAACTCTCTTAGGTGAATGAACGCATAGCAGAGCAGTTTCAAGGAAACGTTTCTCCTGAGTTTTAGACGAAGTCTTACTGTGGTTTCGTATATATGCCAGTATTGGGCTGGAAATGCCGGTTTTGGGATTCTGCACAGAAAGGGTTTGCAAACGGCTGAATCCACACATGAGTTTAACTCTGTGAATTCAATGCACACATTAACAACTATTCATTTAGATACCTCCGTTTTGGTTTTAGAAGCAGATATTTCTCTCTACAGCGTATGGTCCCATTCATTCGGGAATATAGCAACGCAGCTCCTGGAAGAAACGTGTTTCTAACTCGCTGAATCTAAACATAGATTCAACTCTCTTAGGTGAACGGACTCACAGAACATCAGTTACAAGGAAACGTTTCTCCTGAGTTTTACAGGAAGTCTTACTGCTGTTTCGTACTTATGCCGGTTTTCGGCTGAAGATGACAATTTTGAGATTCTGCACAGAAAGGGTTTGCAAACTGCTGAATCCACACGTGGGTTTAACTTTGTCAGTTGAATGCACACAGTGAAAACCATTCAGTTAGATAGCTCCCTTTTAGTTTTAGAAGCAGATATGTCGCTGCACAGCCTATGGTCCCATTCACTCGGGAATATCCCAACGCAGCTCCTAGAAGAAACGTGTTTCTTACTCGCTGAATCTAAACATTGATTCAACTATCTTAGATACACGAACGTACAGAAGAACAGTTTCAAGGAAACGTTTCTCCTGAGTTTTAGACGCACTCTTACTGCTGTTTCGAACATATGCCGGTATTGGGCTAGAAATGTCAGTTTTGGGATTCTGCACAGAAAGGGTTTGCAAACTGCTGAATCCACACATGAGTTTAACTCTGTGAGTTGAATGTACACATTGACAACCATTCAGTTAGAATGCTCCGTTTTGGTTTTAGAAGCAGATATTTCTCTGTACAGCCTATGGTCCCATTCACTCGGGAATATCCCAACGCAGCTCCTAGATTAAACGTGTTTCTAACTCGCTGAATCTAAACATAGATTCAACTGCCTTAGGTGAACGAACGGACAGCAGAGCAGTTTCAAGGAAACGTTTCTCCTCAGTTTTACACGAAGTCTTACTGCTGTTTCGTACATATGGCGGTTTTGGGCTGGAAATGCCAATTTTGGGATTCTTCACAGACTGGGTTTGCAAACTGCTGAATCCACACATGAGTTTAACTCTGGCAGTTGACTGCACACCATGACATCCATTCAGTTAGATAGCACCATTTTGGTTTTAGAAGCAGATATTTCTCGGTACAGCCTATGGTCACATACACTCGGGATTATCCCAACGCAGCTCCTAGAAGAAACGTGTTTCTAACTCGCTGAATCTAAACATAGATTCAACTCTCTTATGTGAACATACGCACAGCAAAGGAGTTTCAAGGAAACCTTTCTCCTGAGTTTTATACGAAGCCTTACTGCTGTTTTGCACAAATGCCGGTATTGGGCTGCAAATGCCGGTTTTGCGATTCTGCACAGAAAGGGTTTGGAAACTACTGAATCCATACGTGAGTTTATCTCTGCCAGTTGACTGCACACATTTACAACCATTCAGTTAGATAGCTCCCTTTTTGTATTAGAAGCAGATATTTCTCTATACACCCTATGGTCCCATTCACTCGGGAATATCCCAACGCAGCTCCTAGAAGAAATGTGTTACTACCTCGCTGAATCTAAACATAGATTCAACTCTCTTAGGTGAACGTAAGCACAGCAGAGCAGTTTCAAGGAGACGTTACTCCTGAGTTTTAGACGAAGTCTTACTGTGGTTTCGTATATATCCTGGTATTGGGCTGGAAATGCCGGTTTTGGGATTCTGCACAGAAAGGGTTTGCAAACGGCTGAATCCACACATGAGTTTAACTCTGTGAATTGAATGCACACATTGACAACCATTCAGTTAGATAGCTCCCTTTTCGTTTTAGAAGCAGATATTTCTCTGAACAGACTACGGTCCCATTCACTCGGAGTATCCCAACTCAGCTCCTAGAATAAACGTGTTTCTAACCCGCTGAATCTAATCATAGATTCAACTCCCTTAGGTGAAAGAACGCACAGAAGATCAGTTTCAAGGAAACGATTTTCCTGAGTTTTAGACGAAGTCTTACTGCTGTTTCATACATATGCCGGTATTGGGCTGGAAATGCTAGTTTTGGGATTCTGCACAGAAAGGCTTTGCAAACTGCTGAATCCACACATGAGTTTAACTCTGTCAGTTGAATGGACAAATTGACAATCATTCAGTTAGATAGCTCCGTTTTGGTTTTAGAAGTAGATATTTCTCTGTACTGCCTATGGTCGCATTCACTCGGGAATATCCCAATGCAACTTTTAGAAGAAAAGTGTTTCTAAATCGCTGAATCTAAACATAGATTCAACTCTCTTAGGTGAACGAACGCACCGCAGAGCAGTTTCAAGGAAACGTTTCTCCTGAGTTTTAGATGAAGTCTTACTGCTGTTTCGTACATATACCGGTATTCTGCTTGAAATGCCAGTTTTGGGATTCTGCACAGAAAGGGTTTGGAAACTGCTGAATCCACACATGAGTTTATCTCTGCCAGTTGAATGCACACATTGACAACCATTCACATAGATGGCTCCCTTTTCGATTTAGAAGCAGATATTTCTCTGTACAGCCTATGGTCCCATTCACTCGGGAATATACCAACGCAGCTCCTAGAAGAAACGTGTTACTAACTCGCTGAATCTAAACATTGATTCAACCCTCTTAGGTGAATGAACGCACAGTACAGCAGTTTCAAGGAAGCGTTTCTCCTGAGTTTTACACGATGTCTTACTGTGGTTTCTTATATATGCCTTTATTGGGCTGGAAATGCCAGTTTTGGGATTCTGCACAGAAAGGGTTTGCAAACTACTGAATCCACACATGAGTTTAACTCTGTCAGTTGAATGCACAAATTGACAATCATTCAGTTAGATAGCTCCCTTTTGGTTTTAGAAGCAGATATTTCTCTGTACTGCCTATGGTCGCATTCACTCGGGAATATCCCAATGCAGCTCTTAGAAGAAAAGTGTTTCTAAATCGCTGAATCTAAACATAGATACAACTCTCTTAGGTGAACGAACGCACAGCAGAGCAGTTTCATGAAACGTTTCTCCTGAGTTTTAGATGAAGTCTTACTGCTGTTTCGTACATATGCTGGTATTCTGCTTGAAATGCCAGTTTTGGGATTCTGCACAGAAAGGGTTTGCAAACTGCTGAATCCACACATAAATATAACTCTGTCAGTTGAATGCACACATTGACAACCATTCAGTTAGATAGCTCCGTTTTCGTTTTAGAAGCAGATATTTCTCTGTACAGCCTCTGGTCACATTCACTCGGGAATATCTCAACGCAGCTCCTAGAAGAAACGTGTTTCTAACCCGCTGAATCTAAACATAGATTCAACTCTCTTAGGTGAACGAACGCACAGAAGATCAGTTACAGGAAAACGTTTCTCCTGGGTTTTACACGAAGTTTTACTGCTGTTTCGTACATAGGCCGGTATTGGGCTGGAAATGCGAATTTTGAGATTCTGCACAGAAAGTGTTTGCAAACTTCTGAATCCACACATGAGTTTAGCTCTGTCAGTTGAGTGCACACATTGACAACCATTAATTTAGAAAGCTCCGTTTGGGTTTTAGAAGCAGATATTTCTCTGTACAGCCTATGGTCGTATTCACTCGGGAATACCCCAATGCAGCTCCTAGAAGAAACGTGTTTCTATCTCGCTGAATCTAAACATAGATTCAACTCCCTTAGGTGAACGAACGCACAGCAGAGCAGTTTCAAGGAAACCTTTCTGCTGAGTTTTAGACGAAGTCTTACTGCTGTTTCGTACATATGCCGGTATTGAGCTGGAAATGACAGTTTTGGAATTCTGCACAGAAAGGATTTGCAAACTGCTAAATCCACACATGAGTTTAACTCTGTCAGCTGAATGCACAAATTTATAGTCATTCAGTTAGATAGCTCCGTTTTGGTTTTAGAAGCAGATATTTCTCTGTACAGGCCTGAGTCCCATTCACTCGGGATTTTCAAAACGCAGCTCCAAGAAGAAACGTGTTATTAACTCGCTGAATCTAAACATAGATTCAACTCTCTTAGGTGAACGAACGCACAGTAGAGCAGTTTCAAGGAAACGTTTCTCCTGAGTTTCCGACGATGTCTTACTGTGGTTTCGTGTATATGCCGGTATTGGGCTAGAAATGCCGGTTTTGGGATTCTTCACAGAAAGGGTTTTCAAACTGCTGAATCCACACGTGAGTTTAACTCTGTGAGTTGAATGCACACATTAACAACTATTCAGGTAGATACCTCCATTTTGGTTTTATAAGCAGATATTTCTCTCTACAGCCTATGGTCCCATTCACTCGGCAATATCCCAACGCAGCTCCTGGAAGAAACGTGTTTCTAACTCGCTGAATCTAAACATAGATTCAACTCTCTTAGGTGAACGTACGCACAGCAGAGCAGTTTCAAGGAGACGTTACTCCTGAGTTTTAGACGAAGTCTTACTGTGGTTTCGTATATATCCTGGTATTGGGCTGGAAATGCCAGTTTTGGGATTCTGCACAGGAAGGGTTTGCAAGCTTCTTAATCCACACATGAATTTAACTCAGTCAGTTGAATGCCCACATTGACAACCATTCAGTTAGAAAGCTCCGTTTTCGTTTTAGAAGCAGATATTTCTCTGTACAACCTCTGGTCAAATTCACTCGGGAATATCTCAACCCAGCTCCTAGAAGAAACGTGTTACTAACTCGCTGAATCTAAACATAGATTCAACTCTCTTAGGTGAACGAATGTACAGAAGATCAGTTACAAGAAAACGTTTCTCCTGGGTTTTACACCATGTTTTACTGCTGTTTCGTATATAGGCCGGTATTGGGCTGGAAATGCCAATTTTTAGATTCTGCACAGAAAGGGTTTGCAAACTTCTGAATCGACACATGAGTTTAGCTCTGTCAATTGAGGGCACACATTGACAACCATTAAGTTAGAAAGCTCCGTTTGGGTTTTAGAAGCAGATATTTCTCTGTACTGCCTATGGTCGCATTCACTTGGGAATACCCGAATGCAGCTCCTAGAAGAAACGTGTTTCTAACTCGCTGAATCTAAACATAGATTCAACTCTCTTAGGTGAACGAACGCACAGCAGAGGAGTTTCAAGGAAACCCTTCTGCTGAGTTTTGGACGAAGTCTTACTGCTGTTTCGTACATATGCCGGTATTGGGCTGGAAATGCCAGTTTTGGGATTCTGCACAGAAAGGGTTTGCAAACTGCTGAATCCACACATGAGTTTAACTCTGTCAGTTGAATACACACATTGACAGCCATTCAGTTAGATAGCTCCGTTTTGGTTTTAGAAGCAGATATTTCTCTGTACAGCCCTGAGTCCCATTCGCTCGGGAATATCCCAACGCAGCTCCTAGAATAAACGTTTTTCCAACTCGCTGAGTCTAAACATAGATTCAACTCTCTTAGGTGAATGAACGCACAGATGATCAGTTTCAAGGAAACGTTTCTCCTGAGTTTTAGTCGAAGTCTTACTGCTCTTTCGTACATGTGCCGGTATTGGGCTGGAAATTCCAGTTTTGGGATTCTGCAGAGAAAGTTTTTGCAAACTGCTGAATCCACACATGAGTTTAACTCTGTCATGTGAATGCACACATTGGCAACCATTGAGTTAGATAGCTCCCTTTTCATTTTAGAAACAGATATTTCTCTGCACAGACTATGGTCCCATTCACTCGGGAATATCCCAACGCAGCTCCTAGAATAAACGTGTTTCAAACTCGCTGAATTTAAACATAGATTAAACAGTCTTAGGTGAACGAACGCACAGCAGAGCAGTTTCAAGGAAACCTTTCTCCTGAGTTTTAGACGAAGCCTTACTGCTGTTTTGCACAAATTCCGGTATTGGGCTGGAAATGCTGGTTTTGAGATTCTGCACAGAAAGTGTTTGCAAACTACTGAATCCACAGATGAGTTTAACTCTGTCAGTTGAATGCACACATTGACAGTGATTCAGTTAGATAGGTCGGTTTTGGTTTAGAAGCAGATATATCTCTGTACAGCCTAGAGTCCCGTTCACCCGAGAATATCCCAACGCCGCTCCTAGAAGAAACGTGTTTCTAACTAACTGAATCTAAACATAGATTAAACTCTCTTAGGTGAACGATCGCACAGCAGAGCAGTTTCAAGGAAACATTTCTCCTGACTTTTAGATGAAGTCTTACTGCTGTTTCGAACATATGCTGGCATTGGGCAGCTAATGTCAGTTTTGGGATTCTGTACAGAAAGGGTTTGCAAACTGCTGAATCCACAAATGAGTTTAACTCCGTCAGTTGAATGCACAAATTGACAACCATTAAGTCAGATTGTTTCGTTTTGGTTTTAGAAGCAGATATTTGCCTGTACAGCGTATGGTCCCATTCACTCGGGAATATACCAACGCAGCTCCTAGAAGAAACGTGTTTCTAACTGGCGGAATCTAAAAATATATTCAACACTCTTAGGTGAATGAACGCGCAGCAGAGTAGTTTCAAGGAAACGTTTCTCCTGAGTTTTACACGATGTCTTACTGCGGTTTCGTACATTTGCCGGTATTGGGCTGGAAATGCCGGTTTTGGGATTCTGCACAGAAAGGGTTTTCAAACTGCTGAATCCACACATGAGTTTAACTCTGTCAGTTGAATGCACACATTGACAACCATTCAGTTAGATAGCTCCGTTACGGTTTTAGAAGCAGATATTTCTCTGTACAGCCTATGGTCCCATTCCCTCGGGAATATCCCAGTACAGCTCCTAGAAGAAACGTGTTTCTAACTCGTGCAATCTAAACATAGACTCAACTCTCTTAGGTGAATGAACGCACAGCAGAGCAGTTTCAAGGAAACGTTTCTCCTGAGCTTAAGACGAAGTGTTAGTGCTTTTTGGTACATATGCCGGTATTGGCTGGAAATGCCGGTTTTGGGATTCTGCACATAAATGGATCGCAAACTTCTGAATCCACACATGAGTTTTTCTCTGTCAGTTGAATGCACACATTGACAACCATTCAGTTAGATAGCTCCGTTTTGGTTTCAGAAGCAGATATTTCTCTGTACAGCCTATGGTCCCATTCACTCGGGAATATCCCAACGCAGCTCCTAGAAGAAACGTGTTTCTAACTCGCTGAATTTAAACGTAGATTAAACACTCTTAGGTGAACTAACGCACAGCAGAGCAGTTTCAAGGAAACGTTTCTCCTGAGTTTTTGACGAAGTCTTAACTGCTGTTTCGTACGTCTGTGTGTATTGGGCTGCAAATGCCAGTTTTGGGATTCTGCACAGAAAGGGTGTGCAAACTGCAGATTCCACAGATGAGTTTAACTCTGTCAGTTGAATGCACACATTGACACCCATTCAGTTAGATAGCTCCGTTTTGGTTTTAAAAGCAGATGTTTCTCTGTACAGCTTATGGTCCCAATCACTCGGGAATATCCCAATGCAGCTCCTAGGAGAAACGTGTTTATACCTCGCTAAATCTAAACATAGATTCAACCCTCTCAGGTGAACGAACGCACAGCAGAGCAGTTTGAAGGAAACGTTTCTCCTGAGTTTTAGACGAAGTTTTTCAGCTGTTTCGTACATATCCCGGTATTGGGCTGGAAATGCCGGTTTTGGGATTCTGCACAGAAAGGGTTTGCAAACTGCTGAATCCACACATGAGTTTAACTCTCTCAGTTGAATGCACACATTGACAACCATTCAGTTGGATAGCTCCGTTTTGATTTTAGAAGCAGATATTTCTCTGTACAGGCTATGGTCCCATTCACTCGGGAATATCACAACGCAGCTCCTAGAAGAAACGTGTTTCTAAATCACTGAATCTAAACATAGATTCAACTCTCTTAGGGGAACGAACGTACAGCAGAGTAGCTTCAAGGAAACGTTTCTCCTGAGTTTCTGACGAAGTCTTTCAGCTGTTTCATACCTGTGCGGGTATTGGGCTGGAAATGCCAGTTTTGGGATTCTGCACAGAAACGGTGTGCAAACTGCTGATTCCACACTTGAGTTTAACTCTGTCACTTGAATGCACACATTGATAACCATTCAATTAGCTAACTCCATTTCATTTTAGAAGCAGATATTTCTCTGTACAGCTTATGGTCCCATTCACTCGGGAATAGCACAATGCAGGTCCTAGAAAAAAAGGTGTCTTTAACTCGGCGAATCTAAACATAGATTCAGCTCTCTTACATGAACGAAGGCACAGCAGAGTAGTTTCAATGAAACGTTTCTCCTGAGTTTTAGAAGAAGTCTTACTGCTGGTTCGTACATATGCCGCTATTGGGCAAGAAATGCCAGTTTTGGGATTCTGCACTGAAAGGGTATGCAAACTGCTGAATCCACACATGAGTTTACCTCTGTCAGTTGAATGCAAACATGAACAACCATTCAGTTAGATACCTCCGTTTTGGTTTTAGAAGCAGATATTTCTCTGTACAGCCTATGGTCCCATTCACTCGGGAATATCCCAATGCAGCTCCTGGAAGAAACGTGTTTCTAACCCGCTGAATGTAAACATAGATTCAACTTTCTTAGGTGAACTAACGCACAGCAGAGCAGTTTCAAGGAAACATTTCTCCTGAGATTTATAGGTAGTTTTACTGCTGTTTCGCACATATGCGTGTATTGGGCTGCAAATGCCAGTTTTGGGATTCTGCCCAGAAAGGGTTTGAATACTGCTGAATCTGCACATGAGTTTAACTCTGTCAGTTGAATGCACACATTGACAACCATTCAGTTAGATAGCTCCGTTTCGGTTTTAGAAGGAGATATTTCTCTGTATAGCCTATAGTCCCATTCACTCGGGAATATCCCAACGCAACTCGTAGAAGAAACGTGTTTCTAACTTGCTGAGTCTAAACATAGATTCAACTCTCTTAGGTGAACCAAGGCACAGCAGAGTAGTTTCAAGGAAACGTTTCTCCTGAGTGTTAGAAGAAGTCTTACTGCTGTTTCGTACATATTCCGGAATTGGGCCGGAAATGCCAGATTTGGGATGCTGCACAGAAAGGGTTTGCAAACTGCGGAATCCAAACATGAGTTTATCTCCGTCAGTTGAATGCACACATTGACAACCATTCAGTTAGATAGCTCCGTTTTGGTTTTAGAAGCAGATATTTCTCTGTACAGCCCTGAGTGCCATTCACTCGGGAATATCCAAACGCAGCTCCTAGAAGAAACGTGTTTCTAACTCGCTGAATGTAAACATAGATTTAACTCTCTTAGGTGAACGAACGTACAGCTGAGTAGTTTCAAGGAAACGTTTCTCCTGAGTTTTCGACGAAGTCTTACTGCTCTTTCTTACATATACGGGTATTGGGCTGGAAATGCCAGTTTTCGGATTCTGCACAGAAAGAGTTCCAAACTGCTGATTCCACACATGAATTTACCTCTGTCAACTCAATGCACACATTGACAACCATTCAGTTAGATAGCTCCGTTTTGGTTTCGCAAGGAGATATTTCTCTGTACAGCCTATGGTCCCATTCACTCGGGAATATCCCAACGCACCTCTTAGAAGAAACGTGTTTCTAACTCGCTGAGTCTAAACATAGATCCAACTCTCTTAGGTGAACGAAGGCACAGCAGAGCAGTTTCAAGGAAACGTTTCTCCTGAGTTTTTGACGAAGTCTTATTGCTCTTTCTTACATATGCGGGTATTGGGCTGGAAATGCCAGTTTTGGGATTCTGCAGGGAAAGGGTTTGCAAACTGCTGATTCCACACATGAGTTTAACTCTCTCAGTTGAATGCACACATTTACAACCATTCAGTTAGATAGCTACGTTTTGGTTTTAGAAACAGATAATTCTCTGTACAGCTCATGGTCCCATTCAATCGTGAACATTCCAACGCACCTCTTAGAACAAACGTGTTTCTAACTCGCGGAATCTTAATATAGATTCAACTCTCTTAGGTGAACGAACGTACAGCAGAGCAGTTTCAAGGAAACGTTTCTCCTGAATTTTTGACGAAGTCTTACTGCTGTTTCGTACATATGCTGGTATTGGGCTGGAAATGCCAGTTTTGGGATTCTGCACAGAAAGTGTTTGCAAACTGCTGATTCCACACATGAGTTTAACTCTGTCAGTTCAATGCACACATTGACAACCATTCTGTCAGAAAGCTCCGTTTTGGTTTTAGAAGCAGATATTTCTCTGTACAGCATATGGTCCCATTCACTCGGGAATATCCCAATGCAGCTCCTAGAAGAAACATGTTTCTAACTCGCTGAATCTAAACATAGATTCAATTCTCTTAGGTGAACGAAGGCACAGCAGAGCAGTTTCAAGGAAACATTTCTCCTGAGTTTTAGAAGAAGTCTTACTGCTGCTTCGTACATATACCGGCATTGGGCAGAAAATGCCATATTTGGGATGCTGCACAGATACGGTTTGCAGACTGCTGAATCCACACATGAGTTTAACTCTGTCAATTGAATGCACACATTGACAACCATTCAGTTAGATAGCTCCGTTTTGGTTTTAGAAGCAGATATTTCTCTGTACAGCTTATGCTCCCATTCACTCGGGAATATCCCAATGCAGCTCCTAGAAAAAACGTGTATCTAACTCGCTGAATGTAAACATAGATTCACCTCTCTTAGGTGAACGAAAGCACAGCAGAGCAGTTTAAAGGAAACGTTTCTCCTGAGCTTAAGACGAAGACTTACTGCTGTTTCGTAAATATGCGCGTATTTGGCTGGAAATGCCAGTTTTGGGATTCTGCACAGAAAGGGTTTGCAAACTGCTGAATCAAAACATGAGTTTATCTCCGTCAGTTGAATGCACACATTGACAACCTTTCAGTTAGATAGCTCCGTTTTGGTTTTAGAAGCAGATATTTCTCTGTACAGCCTATTGTCCCATTCACTCGGGAATATCCCAACGCAGTTCCTAGAAGAAACGTGTTTCTAACTCGCTGAATCTAAACATAGCTTCAACTCTCTTAGGTGAAGGAACGCACAGCTGAGCAGTTAAAAGGAAACGTTTCTCCTGAGCTTTAGACGAAGTTTTACTGCTGTTTCGTACGTATGCCGGTATTGGGCTGGAACTGCCAGTTTTGGGATTCTGCACAGAAACGGTGTGCAAACTGCTGATTCCACACATGAGTGTAACTCTGTCGGTTGAATGCACATATTGACAACAATTCAGTTGGATTGGTCCGTTTTGGTTTAAGAAGCCGATATTTCTCTGTACAGCCTATGGTCCCATTCACTCGGGAATATCCCAAGGCAGCTTCCAGAGGAAACGTGCTTCTAACTCGCTGAATCTAAACCTACATTCAACTCTCTTAGGGGAACGAAGGCACAGCAGAGCAGTTTCAAGGAAACGTTTCTCCTGAGCTTAAGACGAAGTCTTAGTGCTTTTTCGTACATATGCCGGTATTGGGCTGGATATGCCAGTTTTGGGATTCTGCGCAGAAATGGACCGCAAACTTCTGAAACCACACATGAGTTTTTCCCTGTCAGTTGAATGCACACATTGACAACCATTCAGTTAGATAGCTCCGTTTTGGTTTCAGAAGCAGATATTTCTCTGTACAGCCTATGGTCCCATTCACTCGGGAATATCCCAATGCAGGTCCTAGAAGAAACGTGTTTCTAACTCACTGAATCTAAACGTAGATTCAACTTTCTTAGATGAACTAACGCTCAGCAGAGCAGTTTCAAGGAAACATTTCTCCTGAGTTTTATACGTAGTTTTACTGCTGTTTAGTACATATGCCGTTATTGGGCTGCAAATGCCAGTTTGGGATTCCCCCCAGAAAGGGTTTGGATACTGCTGATTCCACACATGAGTTTAACTCTGTCAGTTGAATGCACACATTGACAACCATTCAGTTTGATAGCTCCGTTTTGGTTTTAGACGCAGATATTTCTCTGTACAGCTTATGGTCCCATTCATTCGGGAATATCCCAACGCAGCTCCTAGAAGAAACATGTTTCTGACTCTCTGATTCTAAACATAGATTCAGCTGTCTTAGGTGAACGAAGGCACAGCAGAGCAGTTTCAAGAAAACGTTACTGCTGAGTTTTAGAAGAAGTCTTACTGCTGTTTCGTACATATGCCGGTATTGGGCTGGAAATGCCAATTTTGAGATTCTGCACAGAAAAGGTTTCCAAACTGCTGAATCCACACATGAGTTTAACTCTGTCAGTTGAATGCACACATTGACAACCATTAAGTTAGATAGCTCCGTTTTGGTTTCAGAAGCAGATATTTCTCTGTTCAGCCAATGGTCCCATTCACTCGGGAATATCCCAATGCAGCTCCTAGAAGAAACATGTTTCTAACGCGCTGAGTCTAAACATAGATTCAACTCTCTTAGGTGAACGAAGGCACAGCAGAGCAGTTTCAAGGAAACATTTATCCTGAGTTTTAGAAGAAGTCTTACTGCTGCTTGGTACATATACCGGCATTGGGCGGAAAATGCCAGATTTGGGATGCTGCACAGATACGGTTTGCAAACTGCTGAATCCACACATGAGTTTAACTGTGTCAGTTGAATGCACACATTGACAACCATTCAGTTAGATAGCTCCATTTTGGTTTTAGAAGCAGATATTTCTCTGTACAGCTTATGGTCCCATTCACTCGGGAATATCCCAACGCAGCTCCTAGAAGAAACGTGTTTCTAACTCGCTGAATCTAAACATAGATTCAACTCTCTTAGGTGAACGAACGCACAGCAGAGCAGTTTCAAGGAAACGTTTCTCCTGAATTTTTGACGAAGTCTTACTGCAGTTTCATATATATGCCAGTACTGGGCTGTAAATGCCAGTTTTGGGATTCTGCACTGAAAGGGTTTGCAAACTGCTGATTCCAAACATGAGTTTAACTCTGTCAGTTGAATGCACATATTGACAACCATGCAGTTAGATAGCTCCATTTTGGTTTTAGAAGCAGATATTTCTCTGTACAGCTTATGGTCCCATTCACTCGGGAAAATCCCAACGCAGCTCCTAGAAGAAACGTGTTTCTAACTTGCTGAATCTAAACATACATTCAACTCTCTTTGGTGAACGAAGGCACAGCAGAGCAGTTTCAAGGAAACATTTCTCCTGAGTTTGAGAAGAAGTCTTACTGCTGTTTCGTACATATGCCACTATTGGGCTGGAAATGCCAGTTTTGGGATTCTGCACAGAAAGGGCTTGCAAACTGCTGATTCCACAAATGAGTTTTTCTCTGTCAGTTAAATTCACACATTAATAACCATTCAGTTAGAAAGCTCCGTTTTGGTTTTAGAAGCAGATATTTCTCTGTACAACCTATGGTCCCGTTCACTCGGGAATATCCCAATGCAGCTCCTAGGAGAAACGTGTTTATACCTCGCTAAATCTAAACATATATTCATCCCCCTCAGGTGAACGAACGCACAGCAGAGCAGTTTCAAGGAAACGTTTCTCCTGAGTTTTAGACGAAGTTTTACAGCTGTTTCGTACATATGCCGGTATTGGGCTGGAAATGCCAGTTTTGGGATTCTGCACAGAAAGGGTTTGCAAACTGCTGAATCCACACATGAGTTTAACTCTCTCAGTTGAATGCACACATTGACAACCATTCAGTTGGATAGCTCCGTTTTGATTTTAGAAGCAGATATTTCTCTGTACAGGCTATGGTCCCATTCACTCGGGAATATCCCAACGCAGCTCCTAGAAGAAACGTGTTTCTAAATCACTGAATCTAAACATAGATTCAACTCTCTTAGGGGAACGAACGTACAGCAGAGCAGCTTCAAGGAAACGTTTCTCCTGAGTTTTTGACGAAGTCTTACAGCTGTTTCATACATGTGCGGGTATTGGGCTGGAACTGCCCGTTTTGGGATTCTGCACAGAAACGGTGAGCAAACTGCTGATTCCACACTTGAGTTTAACTCTGTCACTTGAATGCACACATTGACAACCATTCAATTAGCTAACTCCATTTGGTTTTAGAAGCAGAAATTTCTCTGTACAGCTTATGGTCCCATTCACTCGGGAATAGCCCAACGCAGCTCCTAGAAAAAAAGGTGGTTTAACTCGCCGAATCTAAGCATAGATTCGGCTTTCTTAGGTGAACGAAGGCACACCAGAGCAGTTTCAATGAAACGTTTCTCCTGAGTTTTAGAAGAAGTCTTACTGCTGGTTCGTACATAAGCCGCTATTGGGCAAGAAATGCCAGTTTTGGGATTCTGCACTGAAAGGGTGTGCAAAATGCTGAATCCACACATGAGTTTCACTCTCAGTTGAATGCACACATGGACAACCATTCAGTAAGATAGCTCCGTTTTGGTTTAAGAAGCAGATATTTCTCTGTACAGCCTATGGTCCCATTCACTCGGGAATATCCCAATGCAGCTCCTGGAAGAAACGTGTTTCTAACCCGCTGAATGGAAACATAGATTCAACTTTCTTAGGTGAACGAACGCACAGCAGAGCAGTTTCACGGAAACATTTCTCCTGAGTTTTATACGTAGTTTTACTGCTGTTTCGCACATATGCGTGTATTGGGCTGCAAATGCCAGTTTTGGGATTCTGCCCAGAAAGGGTTTGAATACTGCTGAATCTGCACATGAGTTTAACTCTGTCAGTTGAATACACACATTGACAACCATTCAGTTAGATAGCTCCGTTTCAGTTTTAGAAGGAGATATTTCTCTGTATAGCCTATAGTCCCATTCACTCGGGAATGTCCCAACGCAGCTCCTAGAAGACATGTGTTTCTAACTTGCTGAGTCTAAACATAGATTCAACTCTCTTAGGTGAACCAAGGCACAGCAGAGCAGTTTCAAGGAAACGTTTCTCCCGAATGTTAGAAGAAGTCTTACTGCTGTTTCGTACATATTCCGGAATTGGGCCGGAAATGCCAGATTTGGGATTCTGCACAGAAAGGGTTTCCAAACTGCGTAATCCAAACATGAGTTTATCTCCGTCAGTTGAATGCACACATTGACAACCATTCAGTTAGATAGCTCCGTTTTGGTTTTAGAAGCAGATATTTCTCTGTACAGCCCTGAGTACCATTCACTCGGGAATATCCAAACGCAGCTCCTAGAAGAAACGTGTTTCTAACTCGCTGAATGTAAACATAGATTCAACTCTCTTAGGTGAACGAACGTACAGCAGGGTAGTTTCAAGGAAACGTTTCTTCTGAGTTTTTGATGGAGTCTTACTGCTGTTTCATACATATGTGGGTATTGGGCTGGAAATGCCAGTTTTGGGATTCTGCACAGAAAGGGGGTCCAAACTGCTAATTCAAAACCTGAGTTTTCCTCTGTCAGTTGAATGCACACATGGACAACCATTCAGTTAGATAGCTCCGTTTTGGTTTCAGAAGCAGATATTTCTCTGTAAACCAATAGTCCCATTCACTCGGGAATATCCCAACGCAGCTCCTAGACGAAACGTGTTTCTAACTCGCTGAATCTAGACATAGATTCAACTCTCTTAGGTGAACGAACGCACAGCAGAGCAGTTTCAAGGAAACGTTTCTCCTGAGTTTTAGAAGAAGTCTTACTGCTGTTTCGTACATATACCGGCATTTGGCGGGAAATGCCAGATTTGGGATGCTGCACAAATACGGTTTGCAAACTGCTGAATCCACACATGAGTTTATTTCCGTCAGTTGACTGCACACATTGACAACCATTCAGTCAGATAGCTCCGTTTTGGTTTTAGAAGCAGATATTTCTCTTTACAGCATATGTTCCCATTCACTCGGGAATATCCCAATGCAGCTCCTGGAAGAAACGTGTTTCTAACTCGCTGAATCTAAACAAAGATTTAACTCTGTTAGGTGAACGAATGCACAGCAGAGCAATTTCAAGGAAACCTTTCTCCTGAGTTTTAGACGAAGTTTTACTGCTGTTTCGTACATATGCCGGTATTGGGCTGGAAATGCCAGTTTTGGGATTCTGCCCAGAAACCGTTTGCAAACCGCTGAATCCACACATGAGTTTAACTCTCTCAGTTCAATGCACACATTGACAACCATTCACTTCGATAGCTCCGTTTTTTTTTAGAAGGAGATATTTCTCTGTACAGCCAATGGTCCCATTCACTCGGGAATATCCCAATGCAGCTCCTAGAGGAAACGTGTTTCTAACTCGCTGAATCTAAACATAGCTTCAACTCTCTTAGGTGAAGGAACGCACAGCCGAGCAGTTAAAAGGAAACGTTTCTCCTGAGCTTTAGACGAAGTTTTACTGCTGTTTCGTACATATGCCGGTATTGGGCTGGAACTGCCAGTTTTGGGATTCTGCACAGAAACGGTGTGCAAACTGCTGATTCCACACATGAGTGTAACTCTGTCAGTTGAATGCACACATCGCACAATTCAGTTAGATAGCTCCATTTTGGTTTTAGAAGCAGAAATTTCTCTGTACAGCTTATGGTCCCATTCACTCGGGAATATCCCAACGCAGTTCCTAGAAGAAACGTGTTTCTAACTCGCTGAATCTAAACATAGATTCAGCTCTCTCAGGTGAACGAACGCACAGCAGAGCAGTTTCAAGGAAACGTTTCTCCTGAGTTTTAGAAGTAGTCTTACTGCTGTTTCGTACATATTCCAGTATTGGGCTGGAAATGCCAGCTTTGGGATTTTGCACAGAAAGTGTTTGCAAACTGCTGAATCTGCACATGAGTTTTTCTCTGTCAGTTGAATGCACACATTGACAACCATTCAGTCAGAATGCTCCGTTTTGGTTTAAGAAGCCGATATTTCTCTGTGCAGCCTATGGTCCCATTCACTCGGGAATATCCCAAGGCAGCTTCCAGAGGAAACGTGCTTCTAACTCACTGAATCTAAACCTACATTCAACTCTCTTAGGGGAACGAAGGCACAGCAGAGCAGTTACAAGGAAACGTTTCTCCTGAGCTTAAGACGAAGTCTTAGTGCTTTTTCGTACATATGCCGGTATTTGGCTGGATATGCCAGTTTTGGGATTCTGCGCAGAAATGGATCGCAAACTTCTGAATCCACACATGAGTTTTTCCCTGTCAGTTGAATGCACACATTGACAACCATTCAGTTAGATAGCTCCGTTTTGGTTTCGGAAGCAGATATTTCGCTGTACAGCCTATGGTCCCATTCACTCGGGAATATCCCAATGCAGGTCCTAGAAGAAACGTGTTTCTAACTCGCTGAATCTAAACGTAGATTCAACTTTCTTAGGTGAACTAACGCTCAGCAGAGCAGTTTCAAGGAAACATTTCTCCTGAGTTTTATACGTAGTTTTACTGCTGTTTAGTACATATGCCGTTATTGGGCTGCAAATGCCAGTTTGGGATTCCCCCCAGAAAGGGTTTGGATACTGCTGAATCTGCACATGAGTTTAACTCTGTCAGTTGAATGCACGCATTGACAACCATTCAGTTAGATAGCTCCGTTTTGGTTTTAGAAGGAGATATTTCTCTGTACAACCTATGGTCCCATTGACTCGGGAATATCCCAACGCAGCTCCTAGAAGAAACGTGTTTCTAACTCGCTGAATCTAAACATAGGTTGAACTCTCTTAGGTGAACGAACGCACAGCAGAGCAGTTTCAGGAAAACGTTATTCCTCAGTTTTTCTCGAAGTCTTACAGCTATTTCATACATATGCGCGTATTTGGCTGGAAATGCCAGTTTTGGGATTCTGAACTGAAAGGGTGTGCAAACTGCTGAATCCACACATGAGTTTAACTCTGTCAGTTGAATGCACACATTGACAACCATTCAGTTAGATACCTCCGTTTTGGTTTTAGAAGCAGATATTTCTCTGTACAGACTATGGTCCCATTCACTCGGGAATATCTCAACGCAGCTCCTAGAGGAAACGTGTTTCTAACTCGCTGAATCTAAACATAGATTCAACTGTCTTAGGTGAACGAACGCACAGCAAAGCAGTTTCAAGGAAACGTTTCTCCTGAGCTTTAGACGAAGTTTTACTGCTGTTTCGTACATATGCCGGTATTGGGCTGGAAATGCCAGTTTTGGGATTCTGCACAAAAAGCGTTTGCAAACTGCTGAATCCACACATGAGTTTATCTCCGTCAGTTGAATGCACACATTGAGAACCTTTCAGTCAGATAGCTCCGTTTTGGTTTTAGAAGGAGATATTTCTCTCTATAGCCTATCGTCCCATTCACTTGGGAATATCCCAACGCAGCTCCTAGAAGAAACGTGTTTCTAACTCGCTGAATCTAAACATAGATTCAACTCTCTTAGGTGAACGAAGGTACAGCAAAGCAGTTTCAAGGAAACGTTTCTCCTAAGCTTTAGAAGAAGTCTTACTGCTGTTTCGTACATAAGCCGCTATGGGGCTAGAAATGCCAGTTTTCGGATTCTGCCCAGAAAGCGTTTGCAGACTGCTGAATCCGCACATGAGTTTAACTCTGTCAGTTCAATGCACACATTGACAACCATTCAGTTAGATAGCTCCGTTTTGGTTTTAGAAGGAGATATTTCTCTGTACAGCCGATGGTCCTATAAACTCGGGAATATCCCAACGCAGCTCCTAGAAGAAACGTGTTTCTAACTCGCTGAATCAAAACATAGATTCAACTCTCTTTGGTGAACGAACGCACAGCAGAGCAGTTTCAAGGAAACGTTTCTCCTGAATTTTTGACGAAGTCTTACTGCTGTTTCGTATGTATGCGGGTATTGGGCTGGAAATGCCAGTTTTTGGATTCTGCACAGAAAGGGTGTGCAAACTGTTGATTCCACACCTGAGTTTAACTCTGTCAGCTGAATGCACACATTGACAACCATTCAGTTAGATAGCTCCGTTTTGGTTTTAGAAGCAGATATTTCTCCGTACAACTTATGGTCCCATTCACTCGGGAATATCCCAACGCAGCTCCTAGAAGAAACGTGTTTCTAAATCACTGAATCTTAACATAGATTCAACTCTCTTAGGGGAACGAACGTACAGCAGAGCAGCTTCAAGGAAACGTTTCTCCTCAGTTTTTGACGAAGTGTTACACCTGTTTCGTACATGTGCGTGTATTGGGCTGGAAATCCCAGTTTTGGGATTCTGCACAGAAACGGTGAGCAAACTGCTGATTCCACACTTGAGTTTAACTCTGTCACTTGAATGCACACATTGTCAACCATTCAACTAGATAGCTCCATTTGGTTTTAGAAGCAGGTATTTCTCTATACAGTTTATGGTCCCATTCACTCGGGAATAGCCCAACGCAGCTCCTAGAAGAAACGTGTTTTTAACTCGCCGAATCTAAACATAGATTCAGCTCTCTTAGGTGAACGAAGGCACAGCAGAGCAGTTTCAAGGAAACGTTTCTCCTGAGTTTTACAAAAAATCTTACTGCTGTTTCGTACATATACCGGTATTGAGCTGGAAATGCCAGTCTTGGGATTCTGCACAGAAAGGGTTTGCAAACCGCTGATTCCACAAATGAGTTGTTGTCCATCAGTTGCTTGCACACATTAACAACCATTCAGTTAGATAGCTCCGTTTTGGTTTTAGAAGCAGACATTTCTCTGTACAGCCTATGTTCCCATTCACTCGGGAATATCCCAACGCAGCTCCTTGAAGAAACGTGTTTCTAACTCGCTGAATCTAAACATAGATTCAACTCTCTTAGGTGAACGAACGCAGAGCAGATCAGTTTCAAGGAAACGTTTCTCCTGAGTTTTTGACGAATTCTTAACTGCTGTTTCGTACATATGCGGGTATTGGGCTGGAAACGCCAGTTTTGTGATTCTGCACAGAAAGGGTGTGCAAACTGCAGATTCCACACGAGTTGAACTCAGTCAGTTGAATGCACACATTGACAACCATTCAGTTAGATAGTTCCGTTTTGGTTTTAGAAGCAGATATTTCTCTGTACAGCTTATGGTCCCATTCACTCGGGAATATTCCAACGCAGCTCCTTGAAGAAACGTGTTTCTAACTCACTGAATCTAAACATAGATTCAATTCTCTTAGGTGAACGAACGTACAACAGAGCAGTTTGAAGGAAACCTTTCTTCTGAGTTTTTGACGAAGTCTTACTGCTGTTTCGTACATATGCGGGTATTGGGCTGGAAATGCCAGTTTTGGGATTCTGCCCAGAAAGGGTATGCAAACTGCTGATTCCACACATGAGTTAACTCTGTCAGTTGAATGCACACATGGACAATCATTCAGTTAGATAGCTCCATTTTGGTTTTAGAAGCAGATATTTCTCTGTACAGCCTATGGTCCCATTCACTCGGGAATGTCCCAACGCAGCTCCTAGAAGAAACGTGTTTCTAACTCACTGATTCTATACATAGATTCAACTCTCTTAGGTGAACGAAGGCACAGCAGAGCAGGTTCAAGGAAACGTTTCTCCTGAGTTTTAGAAGTAGTCTTACTGCTGTTTCGTACATATGTGGTTAATGGGCTGAAAATGCCAGTTTTGGGATTCTGCACAGAAAGGGTTTGCAAACTGCTGAATCCACACATGAGTTTAACTCTGTCAGTTGAATGCACACATTGACAACCATTCAGTTAGGTAGCTCCGTTTGGGTTTTAGAAGGAGATATTTCTCTGTACAGCCTATGGCCCCATTCACTCGGGAATATCCCAACGCAGCTCCTAGAAGAAACGTGTTTCTAACTCGCTGAATCTAAACATAGATTCAACTGTCTTAGGTGAACGAACGTACAGCAGAGCAGTTTCAAGGAAACGTTTCTCCAGAGTTTTTGACGAAGTCTTACTGCTGTTTCGTACATATGCGGGTATTGGGCTGGAAATGCCAGTTTTGGTATTCTGCACAGAAAGGGTGTGCAAACTGCTGATTCCACACATGCGTTTTTTATTTGTTTTTTTTTTTTTAGAGTTCCCATTCTTTATTTAATTATTTATTTATTTATTTGTTTGTTTGTTTATTTATTTATTTTTTTATTGCATTTTAGGTTTTGAGGTACATGTAAAAAGCATGCAAGGTTGTTGCATAGGTGCATGCGTGGCTGTGTGATTTGCTGCCTCCCTCCCCTTCACCTATATCTGGCCTTTCTCCCCATGCTATCTCTCCCCAACTCCCCACCTCCCTCTGTCCCCCCCTCTCGCCCCCGACAGACCCCAGTGTATAGTGCTCCCCTCCCTGTGTCCATGTGTTCTCATTGTTCAACACCCACCTATGAGTGAGAACATGTGGTGTTTGGTTTTCTGTTCTTGTGTCAGTTTGCTGAGAATGATGGTTTCCAGGTTCATCCACGTCCCTACAAAGGACGCGAACTCATTGTTTTTAATGGTTTCATAATATTCCATGGTGTATATGGGACACATTTTTCCTGTCGAGTCTATCATCGATGGGCATTTGGGTTGGTTCCAGGTCTTTGCTATTGTAAACTGTGCTGCAATGAACATTCGTGTGCATGTGTCCTTATAGTAGAACGATTTATAATCCTTTGGATATATACCCAGTATTGGGATTGCTGGGTCAAATGGAATTTCTATTTCTAGGTCCTTGAGGAATCGCCACACTGTTTTCCACAATGGTTGAACTAATTTCACTCCCACCAACAGTGTAAAAGTGTTCCTATTTCTCCACATCCTCTCCAGCATCTGTTGTCTCCAGATATTTTAATGATCGCCATTCTAACTGGCGTGAGATGGTATCTCAATGTAGATTTGATTTGCATTTCCCTAATGACCAATGATGATGAGCATTTTTTCATATGTTTGTTGGCCTCATGTATGTCTTCTTTTGTAAAGTATCTGTTCATATCCTTTGCCCATTTTTGAATGGGCTTGTTTGTTTTTTTCTTGTAAATCTTTTTTAGCTCGTTGTAAATTCTGGATATCAGCCCTTTGTCAGACGGGTAGGCTGCAAAAATTTTTTCCCATTCTGTTGGTTGCCGATTCACTCTATTAACTGTTTCTTTCGCTGTGCAGAAGCTGTGGAGTTTGATCAGTTCCCATTTGTCTATTTTGGCTTTTGTTGCCAATGCTTTTGGTGTTTTGGTCATAAAGTCCTTGCCTACGCCTATGTCCTGAATGGTTTTGCCTAGGTTTCCTTCTAGGGTTTTTATGGTGTTAGGTCTTTTGTTTTAGTCTTTAATCCATCTGGAGTCAATTTTAGTGTAAGGTGTCAGGAAGGGTTAAAGTTTCTGCTTTCTGTATATGGCTAGCCAGTTTTCCCAACACCACTTATTGAACAGGGAATCCTTTCCCCATTGCTTGTTTTCGTCGGGTTTGTCAAAGATTGGGTGGTTGTAGATATGTTGTGTCACCTCCGAGGCCTCTGTTCTGTTCCATTGGTCTATATCTCTGTTTTGGTACCAGTACCATGCTGTTTTGATTACTGTAGCCTTGTAGTAGAGTTTGATGTCCGGTACTGTGATGCCTCCCGCTTTGTTCTTTTTGCTTAGAATTGACTTGGCTATGCGGGCTCTCTTTTTGTTCCATATGAAGTTTAAGATGGTTTTTTCCAGTTCTGTGAAGAAGGTCATTGGTAGCTTGATGGGGGTAGCGTTGAACCTGTAAATTACTTTGTGCAGTATGGCCATTTTCACGATATTGATTCTTCCTAACCATGAACATGGAATGTTTCTCCATCTGTTTGTGTCCTCTCTTATTTCGTTGAGCAGTGGTTTGTAGTTCTCCTTGAACAGGTCCTTTACATTCCTTGTTAGTTGTATTCCTAGGTATTTTATTCTCTTTGTAGCAATTGTGAATGGCAGTTCATTCTTGATTTGGCTCTCTTTAAGTCTGTTATTGGTGTATAGGAATACTTGTGATTTTTGCACATTGATTTTGTATCCTGAGACTTTGCTGAAGTTGCTTATCAGTTTCAGGAGATTTTGGGCTGAGATGATGGGGTCTTCTAGATATACAATCATGTCGTCTGCAAATAGAGACAATTTGACTTCCTCCTTTCCTAATTGAATACCCTTTATTTCCTTTTCTTGCCTGATTGCTCTGGTGAGAACTTCCAGTACTATATTGAATAGGAGTGGTGAGAGAGGGCATCCTTGTCTAGTGCCAGATTTCAAAGGGAATGCTTCCAGTTTTTGCCCATTCAGTATGATATTGGCTGTTGGTTTGTCGTAAATAGCTTTTATTATTTTGAGATACGTTCCGTCGATACTTAGTTTATTGAGAGTTTTTAGCATAAAGGGCTGTTGAATTTTGTCGAAGGCCTTCTCTGCATCAATTGAGATAATCATGTGGTTTTTGTCTTTGGTTCTGTTTATGTGGTGAATTACATTTATAGACTTGCGTATATTGAACCAGCCTTGCATCCCCGGGATGAATCCTACTTGATCATGATGGATAAGCTTTTTGATGTGCTGTTGCAATCAGCTTGCCAGTATTTTATTGAAGATTTTTGCATCTATGTTCATCATGGATATTGGCCTGTAGTTTTGTTTTCTTGTTGAGTCTCTGCCGGGTTTTGGTATTAGGATGATGTTGGTCTCATAAAATGATTTGGGAAGGATTCCCTCTTTTTGGATTATTTGGAATAGTTTCAGTAGGAATGGTACCAGTTCCTCTTTGTATGTCTGGTAGAATTCAGCTGTGAACCCATCTGGACCAGGCCTTTTTTTGGGTGGTAGGCTCCTAATTGCTGCCTCGACTTCAGACCTTGTTATTGGTCTATTCAGGGTTTCGACTTCTTCCTGGTTTAGGCTTGGGAGGAGGCAACTGTCCAGGAATTTATCCATTTCTTCCCGGTTTTCTAATTTATGTGCATAGAGTTGCTTGTAATAATCTCTGATGATGGTTTGAATTTCTGTGGAATCTGTGCTGATATCCCCTTTATCATTTTTTATTGCATCTATTTGATTATTCTCTCTTTTCTTTTTTATTTATCTGGCTAGTGGTCTGTCTATTTTGTTGATCTTTTCAAAAAACCAGCTCCTGGATTTATTGATTTTTTGTAGGGATTTTCGTGTCTCTATCTCCTTCAATTCTGCTTTGATCTTAGTTATTTCTTGTCTTCTGCTAGGTTTTGAGTTTTTTTGATCTTGCTCCTCTGGCTCTTTCAATTTTGATGATAGGGTGTCAATTTTAGATCTCTCCTTTCTTCTCATGTGGGCACTTATTGCTATATATTTTCCTCTAGAGACTGCTTTAAATGTGTCCCAGAGATTCTGGTATGTGGTGTCTTCGTTCTCGTTGGTTTCGAAGAACATCTTTATTTCTGCCTTCATTTCAGTGTTTATCCAGGCTACATTCAGGAGAAAGTTGTTCATTTTCCATGAAGCTGTGCAGTTCTGGGTTGGTTTCTGAATTCTGAGTTCTAACTTGATTGCACTGTGGTCTGAGAGACTGTTTGTTATGGTTTCCGTTCTTTTGCATTTGCTGAGGAGTGATTTACTTCCAATTATGTGGTCAATTTTAGAGTAGGTGTGATGTGGTGCTGAGAAGAATGTATATTCTGTGGATTTGGGGTGGAGAGTTCTGTAAATATCTATTAGGCTTGCTTGTTCCAGGTCCAAGTTCAAGTCCTGGATATCCTTGTTAATTTTCTGTCTCGTTGATCTGTCTAATATTGACAATGGGGTGTTGAAGTCTCCCACTATTATTGTTTGGGAGTCTAGGTCTCTTTGTAAGTCTTTAAGAACTTGCCTTATATATTTGGGTGCTCCTGTATTAGGTGCATATATATTTAGGATTGTTAGCTTTTCTTGTTGCATTGATCCTTTTACCATTATGTAATGTCCTTCTTTGTCTCTTTTGATCTTTGTTGCTTTAAAGTCTATTTTGTCAGAGATGAGAATTGCAACTCCTGCTTTTTTTTGCTCTCTGTTTGCTTGGTAAATCTTCCTCCATCCCTTTATTGTGAGTCTTTGTGTATCCTTGCATGTGAGGTGGGTTTCCTGGTTACAGCAGACTGATGGGTTTTGGCTTTTTATCCAGTTTGCCAGTCTGTGTCTTTTGATTGGGGCATTTAGTCCGTTTACATTTAGGGTTAATATTGTTATGTGTGAATTTGATCCTGTCATTTTGATGCTAGCTGGCTGTTTTTCCCATTGGTTGATGCAGATTCTTCATTGTGTTGATGCTCTTTACCGTTTCGTGTGTTTTTGGAGTGGCTGGTTCTGGTTGTTCTTTTCTATGTGTAGTGCCTCCTTTAGGAGCTCTTGTAAAGCTGGTCTGGTGATGGTGAAATCTCTGAGTACTTGCTTGTTCCCAAAGGATTTTATTTTTCCTTCACTTATGAAGCTTAGTTTGGCTGGATATGAAATTCTGGGTTGAAAGTTCTTTTCTTTAAGGATGTTGAATATCAGCCCCCACTCTCTTCTGGCCTGTAGGGTTTCTGCTGAGAGAGCTGCAGTGAGTCTGATGGGCTTCCCTTTGTGGGTAACCTGACCTTTCTCTCTGGCTGCCCTTAGTATTTTCTCCTTCATTTCAACCCTGGTGAATCTGATGATTATGTGCCTCGGTGTTGCTCTTCTAGGGGAATATCTTTGTGGTGTTCTCTGTATTTCCTGGACTTGAATATTGGCCTGCCTTGCTAGGTTGGGGAAGTTTTCCTGGATAATATCCTGGAGAGTATTTTCCAGCTTGGATGCATTCTCTTCGTCACATTCAGGTACCCCTATCTAACGTAGATTAGGTCTTTTCACATAGTCCCATATTTCTGGTTGGCTTTGTTCATTCCTTTTTACCCTGTTTTCTCTAATCTTGCCTTCTCGTTTTATTTCATTGAGTTGATCTTCTACCTCTGATATCCTTTCTTCTGCTTGGTCAATTCGGCTGTTGAAACTTGTGCATGCTTCGCGAAGTTCTCGTGTTGTGTTTTTCAGCTCCATCAATTCACTCATATTCCTCTCTAAGTTGTCCATTCTCGTTAGCATTTCATCAAGTCTTTTTTAAAGGTTCTTAGTTTCTTTGCATTGGGTTAGAACATGTTCTTTTAGCTCACGAAAGTTTCTTATTATCCACTTTCTGAAAGCTGATTCTGTCATTTCCTCACACTCATTCTCCATCCAGTCTTGTTCCCTTGCTGGTGGGAGTTGTGCTCCCTTGTAGGAGGAGAAGTGTTCTGATTTTGGGTGTTTTCATCCTTTTTGCGCTGGTTTCTTCCCATCTTTTTGGATTTATCCGCCTATCGACTTTGTAGTTGCTGTCTTTCTGATTTTGGTAATTTTAAGTCTGCAGCAGCAGAACTCATAAACCCCCTTTTTCTTCCCTCCCGGTGTTCTGTCCCGGGGATTTAGGGAGTTATGATTTTCCGCTGTCTTGTTGTTGCTTTCCCTGCCCTCAAGGTGGCAGCCTAGTTGCACTCAGCCTGTACAGGCTTCGCTGAGCTGCTGTGGGCTCCGCCCAGCTTCCTTGTGAACTTCCCTGCAGTCCTGTTTATATGGGCGTAGTTAGAATTGTTTCTGCTATGAGGGCCCGCCCCTGTAGTGACGGAGTCTCTGTAGTGGCGGGTTGCCTTGGTTGCGGCAAATTGCCCTAGGAACTACAGGGTGTGTCCTAATGGAGGGTGCCCCTCCCCCACAGAGCTGGACCGACCCGGGTTCGGTTGTGTTTCCTGAGGCGCTTTCTTTGCCCAGGAGTCTCCTGTCTTGTCTCCCTGTTTCAGCTCCCCTTGCTGGCTTACCTGGGACTCAGTTTCACTCACTCTGCAGGAGGAGCCACTTCCCTTGCCTCAGGGCACAGGCTGAGTGGCTGCACCAGTCAAACCAGCCGCGCTGGTGACCCGTGGGGCTCTTTCCCCTGTGAATCTCCTGGTCTGTGGGCAGTAAAAATCCGCTGCCCAGTGAACCATTGCTGAAGCAGCGGCTCTGAGATTCGTGGCGTGTTTTTGCCTGGGGAATCTCCTGGCTTGACTCCCTGTTTCAGCTCCCCTTGCTGGCTTACAGAGGACTCGGTCGCACTCACTCTGCAGAAGGAGCCGCTGCTCCCTGCCTTAGGGTGCAGGCCTAGCAGCGGCCGCGCCGCTCAAGCCAGCAGCACTGGCGACCTGTGGTGCTCTTCCCCCGTGAATCTCCTGGTCTGTGGGCAGTAAATATCCGTCTGGAAATGCAGTGTCCCCTCACCCTCTGTGCTTTCTCTTGGAGCTGCATTTGCGAGTTCCTCCTAATCGGCCATCTTGGATCTCCCTCCCCCACACATGAGTTTAACTCTGTCAGTTGAATGCACACATTGACAACCATTCAGTTAGATAGCTCCGTTTTGGTTTTAGAAGCAGATATTTCTCTGTACAGCTTATGGTCCCATTCACTCGGGAATATCCCAAGGCAGCTCCTAGAACAAACGTGTTTCTAACTTGCTGAATCTAAACATAGATTCAACTCTCTTAGGTGAACGAACGTACAGCAGATTTTTTTTTTTGAGACAGAGTTTCACTCTTGTTGATCAGGCTGGAGTCCAATGGCACAATCTTGGCTCACCACAGTCTCCACCTCCCGGATTCAAGTGAGTCTCCTGTCTCAGCCTCCTGAATAGCCGGGATTACAGGCATGTGCTACTATGTCCAGCTAATTTTTTTTTGAGTCAGAGTGTTGCTCTGTTGCCCAGGCTGGAGTGCAATGTTGTGATGTTTGGCTCACTGCAAACTCCACCTCCTGGGTTCAAGCAATTCTCCTGCCTCAGCCTCTTGAATAGCTTGGATTATAGGTGCCCACCACCACACCCAGCTAAGTTTTGTATTTTTAGTAGAGACAGAGTTTCACCACTTTAGCCAGGATGGTCTCTAACTCCTGACCTCAAGTGATCCACCTGCTTTGGCCTCCCAAAGTGCTGGAATTACAAGTATGAACCATCACACCTGGTCTTAATTTTGTATTCTTAGTAAAGATGGGGTTTCTCCATGTTGGTCAGGCTGGTCTCAAACTCCTGACCTCAAGAATCCACCCACTTCAGCCTTCCAAAGTGTTGGGATTACAGGCATGAGCCACCATGTCCTGCCAATATTTTTTTAACAGTATGTGTGTGTGAAAGAACTAAAAGTCATCAGGACTGCTTAGAGAAGAAATTGGCTCTAAGATTGGGGCAGAAAAATATATATTTCTGGAGCATCTTTTTGTGCTAGAAAGTAAGGGAACTGTAAGAATCATGTCAATGTATCAGAAGGACACAGAGCCAGCTTGATTGGGTGCCAGTGGTTCATGCCTATAATCCTAGCATTTTGGGAAACTGAGGTGGGAGAATGGCTTAAGGTCAGGAGTTCAAGACCAGCCTTGGCAACACAGGAAGACCCTCTCTCTGCAAAAAAAAAAAAAAAAAAAAAAAGTAGTGGCATGTGACTGTACTTCTAGCTACTTGGGATGCTGAGGTGGGAGGATTGCTAGAGCCCAGAAGTTTGAGGCTGGAGGTGAGCTGTAATCTCATCACTGTATTCCAACCTAAGTGACAGGCAAGACATTGTCTCTAAAAAAGCAAAAGAATTAACCAGGCATGGTGGTGTGTCCCAGCTACTTGGGAGGCTGAGGAGGGAGGATCACTTGAGCCCAGGAGGCCAAGGCTGCAGTGAGGCATGATTGCACCACTGCACTTCAGCCTGGGTGACAGGGAAGAGCCTGTCTCAAATAAAGAAAGAGAGAGAGGGAAGGAAAAAGGAAGGGAAAGAAGAGATAAGGGAAGGGAAGAGGAGGGAAGGGGAGGGGAGGGGAGGGAAGGGAAAGAAAGGGGAGGGGAGAGGAGGGAAAGGGAGGGAAGGAGAGGGAAGGGTGAAGAGGGAGGGAAGGGAAAGGGACAGGATGGGGGAGGAAGGGAGGGAGGGAAGAAAGGGCCTTAGTCATAGAAAATATCCACTGAAGTCTTTAGGGTTAAGGGGGCATAATGTCTCCAACTTAATTTCAAATAGATGGAAATAAATCAATATGTATACATGTATAGCTACTTACATATAATTATGTGTATATATAACTGCATAATAATATATATAGTATATATGCCATATAAATATCTTTCTGTGTATACATAGATATATACACACATATCCACATACAATTTATACATAAACACATAGATACACATAAATGTGTATACACACACAGCGAATGATGGAGTGAGAGTGAGAGAGAATAATAAAAGAAAGAATGCAGCAAGTGTAAACGGCTGTTATATTTGAGTATAAAGAGTATATAAAGTGCCTTGAGCTATTCTTGCAACTTCTCAGTACATTGAAAACTATATCAAAAACAGCCAGCTAGAAACAGGCAGCCTGGGCCAGGCACAGTGGCTCATGCCTGTAATTCTGGCATTTTGGGGGGTTGAGGAAGGTGGATCACCTGAGGTCTGGAGTTCAAGACCAGCCTGGCCAACACGGTGAAACCCCGTCTCTACTAAAAATACAAAAATCAGCTGGGCTTGGTGGCACACGTCTGTGATCCCAGCTATTCGGGAGACTGAGGCAGGAGAATTGCCTGAACCTGGGAAGCAGAGGTTACAGTGAGCCAAGATTGTGCCTCTGCACTCCAGCTTGGGTGATAGAGTGAGAGTCAGTCTCAAAAAAACAAAACAAAATAAAACAAGCAAAACAACAGGCAGCCTGGAAGATATTTTAACAGTCTTCATCTTCAGATTGGGATTACTGGGGGAAACTTTTCTTTTAAAAAAAAATGGAGACATAATTCATAGACCATAAACTTCACCTTCATAAACTAAAATTCAGTGATTTCTCAGTATCCTTCTTTCTTTAAACCTTTGTGTGTTTTCTGAAAAAGTTTTTTAGCAACAAGCCCATGTTAGTATTGTAAACAGAAAGTTGTACTATTCTAACGATGAGAAACAGGCTTCTTGCTCCCTTTGTAGGCTGTGGAACCAGGATTGTCTCAGCACAGTCTGGCAGCTGTCATGATGGCATGAGATCTGGGATGACAGAGGCCCACGCCCTCCAGCTATGTCTGCCCCAGCCCAAGCTGTGTGGCAAGACTCCTTGTTGGTGCAGGTGCTGGAGGCTAGCAACTGCTGGCATTCCCATCTTCTAGAGTTATTTTCACACTACCAGATGAGTTTCTAATTCTGCTCAGCAGACCCATAAATTCAAAGCAAGGGTTACAAATGGGGGAAGCTGGGATAGTGCATCTCGCTGGAGGAGCTGGGAGCCAGTGGGACCAGACAAGCTGTGGTGACCTTGGTCCCCCAAGAGCTCAGCTGAGGCTGAAAGGGAAGAACATGGAGGGAAGGACATTCACAGGCTCTGGAAATGTGACAGCCCAAGTGAAAATCCCAGCCTTGACATTTGGCAGCCAAGGGCTCAAGTGAAAAAGGAGGCAGAATTCACACACATACACACACACACACACGCACATGCAAGCATCCCTCAATAGGAACTCAGAGTGAATACTGTGTGTGGATCCAATAGAATGTCACCTTGGGCCAGGCAAGGTGGCACATACCTATAACCCCAGCACTTTGAGAGGCTGAGGCAGGTGGACTATTTAAAGTTAGGAGTTCAAAACCAGCCTGACCAACATGGTGAAACCCCGTCTCTACTAAAAATATTAAAATTATCTGGGCATGGTAGTGGGAGCCTGTAATCACAGCTGCTTGGGAGGCTGAGGCAGGAGAATCACTTGAGCCTGGTAGGTGGAGTTTACAGTGAGCAGAGATTACACTTCAGTCTGGGTGACAGAGTAAGACTCAATCTTAAAAAACAAGAAAAGAAAAGAAAAAGGAAAAGAATGTAACCTTGAAATCATGACAGTGGAGAAACCTGGCATACACTACTGTGCCAGGTGATCAAGCTCATCAGCAGTGAGAAGTCATGCGGCTATCATGTGCCTTTGATGGGATGTGACAAGAAGGCCATCACATCTGTAGTCTTTCTCCCCAAAACCCATCACTCCAGTCTGACCATGAGAAAGACACTGGACAAATCCAATCAAGGGACAACATACAAAATACCTGACCAGACCTCCTCACAACTGTCCAGGGTGCCAGAAACGAGAATATCTGGGAAACTATCTCAGCCCAGAGGAGCCTGAAAGACAGAATGACTTCTTAGGATGACTGGACAGATGGATGGGTGGACTGATGGATGGGTGGACTGATGGGTGGGTAGGAGGACAAATGGATGGATGGACAGATGGATGGGTGGGAGGACAGATGGGTGGGAGGACAGATGGATGCATGGGTGGGTAAGTGGGTGGGTGGATAGGCAGATGGCAGGTAGGTGGCTGGGTCAGATGGGTGAATGGATGGATGAATAAATGGATGAATGGATGGATGGATAGATGGATGGATGGGTAGGTGGGTGGATGGATGGATGGATGGATGGATGGATAGATGAGTAGATGGGTGGATGGTTGAATGAGTGGATGGATAGGTGGATGGGTGGATGGAAGGATAGATAAGTGGATGCATGGTTGGGTGGATGGGTGGGTGGATGGATGGATAGACAAAAGGATGACTAGGTGGGTTGTTGGCTGGGTGGATAAATGGATGGATGGATGGATGGATGAATAGATGGATGTATGGATGTATGGGTAGATGAACGGATGGATGGATAAATGAATGGCTGGATAGATGGGTGGGTGGATGGACAGATGGATGATGGATGAATAGGTGAGTGGAACGATGAGTGGGTGATAGTAAGGATGGTTGATGGCTGGGTGGTTGGATGATTGCATGAATGGCTGGATGAATGTTGGATGCATGGAGGGATGTATGGTGGATGGATGGATGGATGGATGGATGGGTCAGATGGGTGAATGAATGGATGAATAAATGGAGGGATAGATGGATGGATGGATGGATGACTAACTGGGTTGGTGGCTAGGTGAATGGATAGATGGCTGGCTGGATTGATGTACAGATGGATAGATGGATGGATGGGTAGGTGGGTGGTTGGATGGATAAATGAATGGCTGGGTAGATGGGTGGGTAGATGGATGGATGTGTAGATGAGTAGATGGGTGGATGGGGTAGATGGGTGGATGGGTGAATGAGTGGATGGATAGGTGGATGGGTGGGTGGAAGGATGGATGAGTGGATGCATGGTTGAGTGGAGGCTGGGTCAGATGGGTGAATGGATGGATGAATAAATGGATGGATGGATGGATGGATGGATGGATGGATGGATGGATGGATGGATGACTAAGTGGGTTGGTGGCTGGGTGAATGGATACATGGCTGGCTGGGTTGATGTATAGATGGATAGATGGAAGGATAGATGGATGGATGGGTAGGTGGGTGGATGGATGGATAAATGAATGGCTGGGTAGATGGGTGGGTGGATAGATGGATGCATAGATGAGTAGATGGGTGGATGGAGGATGGGTCAAATGGGTGAATGGATGGATGAATAAATGGACGGATGGATGGATGGATGGATGGATGACTAAGTGGGTTGGTGGCTGGTGAATGGATGCATGGCTGGCTGGATTGATGTACAGATGGATAGTTGGATGGATGGGTAGGTGGGTAGATGGATGGATAAATGAATGGCTGGGTAGATGGGTGGGTGGATGGATGGATGCATAGATGAGTAGATGGGTGGATGGGTGAATGAGTGAATTGATAGGTGGATGAGTGGGTGGAAGGATGGATGAGTAGATGCATGGTTGGGTGGATGGTTGGGTAGATGGTTGGGTGGATGGGTGGGTGGATGGATGGATGGATAGATGGATGGATAGATAAATGGATGACTAGGTGGGTTGTTGGCTGGGTGGATGGATGGATAGATGGATGAATGGATGGATGGATGGATAGATGAATAGACAGATGTATGGGTAGGTGGATGGATGGATGGATAAATGAATGGCTGGATAGATGGGTGGGTGGATGGACAGATGGATGATGGATGAATAGATGGATGAATGGGTGGAATGATGAGTGGGTGAATGTATGGATGGTGGATGGCTGGATGGTTGGAAGATTGCATGGATGGCTGGATGAATGTTGGATGCATGTATGGTTTGATGGTGGTTGGATGAGTGGATGGATGGGTGGATAAGTGGAGACATGCCTGGGTGGATAGATGCAATGCATAGATGGATGGATGGTGGATGGATGGATGGATGGTGGATGGATAAATGGAAGTTGGATAAGTGGATAGATGCCTGGGTGGATGAATGCTGACTAGATAGATGGATGGAGGATGCGTGGATATAGACAGATAAGATAGAAAGGTAGATGTCAGATGAATATAGAGACACACACTCATCTTTACATATACATGCATGTACACATATATATTCCCATACATATCTTCCATATAAATGCACGTGTTTTCAAGCATATATTTTTTAGGACTTTCCTAAATTTCAATGTTCTGAGACATTCCAATCTGAGCTTCCTCCTGCTTCATCCCTTGTCCCTTCCTCTCTGCCCACAGATGTCCAGTCACTAAATTCTGCCAGTCCAGTTTCCACAAGTGTGGTCAGTTATTGACTTCTCTTTACCACCCCCACCCCCTCGACAGACATTGTCTTGCTGGTATCCTTAGGTATCAGGAGGGATGTCAGACTCCTGCTTTGTGTCCTACCCCTCTGTGTCCTCACCACGAGGCTGCCACCTTTCTGACACATAAGTCTAACACCCTAAGTCCTTGACATAATCCTGGGATTCCCCCTGAGCACTGTGGACACAGGGGCCAGTGGTTCTCTGGGGTGGGGCCATCCTGAGAACTGCAGGGTAATGAGCAGCATCTCTGGCCCCCACCCACTCCATGCCAGGAGCTCCTCCTCCAAGTTGTGACAACCACAGATGTCCCCAGACATTGCCCAGTGTTGCCCAGGGGCCAGGATCAGCCCCAGGTGAGGCCAACTGGGTTGGAGGTTTCACCACAGAGAGTTGCAGCAGCAAGAAGACACCAGGAGGAGCCAGGTGTGGAGGCTCATGCCTGTAATCCCAGCACTTTGGGAGGCCAAGGTGTGTGGATCATGAGGTCAAGAGATTGAGACCATCTTGACCAACATGGTGAAATCCCTGTCTCTATTAAAAATACAAAAATCAGCTGGGCATGGTGGCGTGCACCTGTAGTAGTCTCAGCTACTCGGGAGGCTGAGGCAGGAGAAGCACTTGAACCCAGGAGGCAGAGGTTGCAGTGAGCTGAGATTACGCCACTGCACTCCAGCCTGGGAGACAGAGTGAGACTCTGTCTCGACAAAAAAGACACCAGGAGGATCAGGAGGATGTGACCTGCACAGACTTATGGGATCCTCCCTGAGCATCTGGCTTTGGACTCTCTGCCTGGATAGAACCATTCAAAGACACAGACCCAGGGTCCTCTCCCGCCCCTCCAGCCTCATCTGCATGCCCCGTGTTGCTTCCTTTGCTGGGAAATCTCACACATGCTCTCAGGTTCTGGGCAGAAGGACAGAGAGCTTCCCGGGGCAGGATGTCTTCTGATGAGAATCACAGCTGCTAAGATGTAACTACAGGGGGCTGGAAAGTTCCTGGGACCCAAGGGAGCTGTGAGATCTAGCAGCTGGGATGGCAGAGGCTCCAGCCACTTACAACAACAGCCAGCACCCACATGGGGGTTGGGACACAGGTGGCCAACCTGTAATGGCCACAAACAGGCAGCAAAGGGAAGATGGGCCTGGGCTGCTGAGTCACCGGGCCTCGTGCAGTTCTCAAGAAGCTGTAACTCTAGGCAGCATCACACCCACAGTGGAAGCCTGGAAGGCAGGGGACACTGTCTCAGCCTCCAGGAGCTCAGGGTCGGGGGTACTGATTAATGCTCATGACCCCGATATCCCTAACACATGGAGTAGCCTCTGTGACCTGCCATGCAACCCATGGATGCCTTCACAATAGAGGTTTCACTTTAGCCGGGGCTTCTCCCCAGGCCCTCTGGACGTCAGGGCCAATCCTCCAGGTTGGAGCCATCGTGGGTACTGTGGAGTGCTGAACAGTGTCCCTAGCCTCTGCCCACTCCATGCCAGGAGCATCCCCAGCTGTGATCACCACAGATATCCCTAGACATGGCCCAGGTACCGCTGAGCACAGAATCATCCCGGGTGAGACCCCTGGGTTTAGGGGATTCCACAGATCCCCAAGAGACTCTGCATACCATGATCCTCTGCTCCACTGAGTTCCCAGGAGGCTGCACACATTGAAATTCACACCCCGAGTGGGGAGGAAGAGAGGAGGAGAGTCCCAGGAGCTGGGGTTCCCCTGGTTTACACTGTCTGCCATGTCACAAACTTATTCTGTTGTTGAGTGTGAGCAGGGAGCAGATTCAATGTTTTCCCAATAATGAACACGGTCTCTCCTGCTGTGCACTCTGGATATGGAGGCTGGATTGTTCTCTGGGGTTGGGCCATCCTGGGCACTTCAGGGTGCTGGGCAGTGTCCCTGACCCCCACCTGTTCCATGCCAGAAGCACCCTCAGTCACAAAAACCACAAATGTCCCCAGATATCACCCAGTGTCCCCTGAGGCAGGATCACCAGGTTGAGAACCACTGCTAGGTGACTGCTATCCTCACCACAGCCCCGGGAATAGGGTCAATGATGTCAGGGTTAGTCATGGCAGGAGCCGAGGCTGCGGGAGGCTGATGACCCCTGGGCAGAGGGAGGGAGGTAGGGAGGGAGGGCTGATGCCTGGCTCTGGGCTCAGGGAACAGGGGTGATTTAACCAGGCTCTGGCTGGCTCATCTCTGGGGTGAGCACTTTTCTTCCCAGAGAACTCAGAGGTGCTTAGATATTGATGGAGGTTTATAGTGTTTTTTTGTTTGTTTTTGGAGACAGCGTCTCACTCTGTCACCCAGGCTGGAGTGGAGTGGTGTGATCTTGGCTCACTGCAGCCTTGACCTCCGAGGCTCAAGCCTCCTCCCACCTCAGTCTCCTGAGTAGCTGGGACTACTACAGGTGTGCATCATAATGCCCTGCTAATTTTTGTATTTTTAGTAGAGATGGGGTCTCTCCATGTTGCCCAGGCTGCTCTTGAACTTCTGGGCTCAAGTAATTCTTACACCACAGCCTCCCAAAGTGCTGGAATTACAGGCATGAGCCACCATGCCTGGCCCTTGAGGGAGGATTTGAACTCCTCCACATGGAGGAATTAGAAATCATTTAAAGGGAAAATACGGAAAGTTTTGATTTAGCCTGGAGAAAACCAAGAAGTGGCTTTAGAATGGAGAAGGATGTTTAGGTGGTATAGAAGTTGACGAAGTGAGTTGGGATAGAATTAGTCCAGAAACTCATTTTTACTTTTGTTTTTAAGACAGGGTGTTGCTCTGTTGCCCAGGCTGGAGTGCAGTAGTGTGATCATTGCTCACTGCAGGCTTCACCTCATGGGCTCAATCAATCCTCCTGCTTTAGCCCCCTGAGTAGCTGGGACTACAGGCATGTGTCACCACATCTGGCTAATTTTTGTATTTTGTATTTGTTTGTAGAGTCAAAGTGTTGAGATTACAAGTGAGAGTCACCACATTCAGCCCACATGATCATTTTAATAGATGCAGACAAAATTCAACACGCTTCATGACAAAAACTCTCAACAAATTATGGGCAGAACAAAACTTCCTCCACATGATTAGGAGAATGAAAAAAAACCCACAGTTCACACCATACTCAATGGTGAGAGGCTGGGTGCTTTTCCCCCAAGCCAAGAACAAGACAGGGAGCCGTGGTCCATGCCTGTAATCCCAGTGCTTTGGGAGGCCAAAGAGGGAGGATAGCTTGAGCCCAGGAGTTTAAGATCAACCTGGGAAAGATGGTGAGCCTCCATCTGTACAAAAAAAGAAAAAAAATTAGCCAGCCGTGGTGGTGCTCACCTGTAGTCCCAGCTCCTTGGGAGGCTGAGGCAGGAGGATCACTGGAGCCTGGGAGTTGGAGGTTGTAGTGAGCCATGATTGCACCACTGCACTCCAGCCTGGGGTAAAAGAGCAAGACTCTGTCTCAAAACATTAAAAATGAGTCAGGGCCAGGCTTGGTGGCTCATGCTTATAATCGCAGCACTTTGAGAGCTCAAAGCAGGAGGATCATTTGAGTTCAGGAGTTCAAGATCCTATTTCTGCAAAATTTTAAAAATTAATCAGGCACACAGCAGTGCCTAGTTGCAGTCCCACCTACTTGGAAGGCTGAGGTGGGAGGATCACTTGAGTCCAGGAGTTCAAGGCTGCAGTGAGCTGTGATCGTGCCACTGCACTCCAGCCTGGGTGACAGAGTGAAACCATACCTGAAAAAAAAAATTAAGGCTGGGCATAGTGGCTCAAGCCTGTAATGCCAGCATTTTGAGAGGCCGAGGCAGGTGGATCATTTGAGAAGTCAGGAGTTTGAGACCAGCCTGGGCAACATGGTGAAACCCCATCTCTTCTAAATATACAAAAATCAGCCAGGCATGGTGGCAGGTGCCTGTAGTCCCAGCTACTTGGGAGGCTGAGTCAAGAGAATGGCTTGAAGCTAGGAGGCAGAGGTTGCAGGGAGCCGAGATCACGCCACTGCACTCCAGCCTAGGAGACACAGCCAGACCCTTGTCTCAAGAAAATAAATAAAGAACAGGGACAAGATAAGGGTGGCTGCTCTTGCTACTTCCATTCATTATTGTTACTGCAAGTTCCAGCCAGGGTGACTGGACATGAAAATGAAATAAAAAGCATCCAGATTGAAGCAAGAGAAGAAAAACCATCTCTGTATTTACAAATGGCCCGACGTGATGTGAAAGGTTCCCGGGCACAATTTGTGCAGCAGAAATATGGTGCTTCACAGGCTGCTTAGAAACCTAGCGGGTCTCTCCAGCACAAACTATTTCCCTAAGCTTAATGAGGGCATGAGAGGGTGGCGAGGGCCTGGTGACAGTGTTGTTTGTCCACTGGGAGAGGCTGGCTGAATTACAACTGGTCTTTATGTCCTCAACAGCTCTCTGGGGACAGCCTGAAAGATTAAAAAGTCACACTGAGATAAACCATCCTGACTCGGCTCTCTGCAAAGTGACAGGTATTAAACAGGCCTAAACACATCATGAGGTTTGTTTTTCTTTTAAAGTCAACAGCTGGTGAATCACACAGGGCCAGGCAGGGTGGTCAAAGGGCCACTTCCTCCAGCTGGGAAAGGGGCAGGAGCCCCAGATGTGGGCCCCACAGAAGTCTCTCCTGTCAGTCAGGGGCCATATTTCTTCTCCATCCTCCTCTGACCTTCATTTCAAACCACCTGTTGATGCATCAAACCTTGGCCCACTCTGTGGGAACTCTGTACTCGGGTAACCAGCCAGACCTGGGTTGCCCAGGGTTGTCCTGGTTTGAATCCACCAAGTCCTCAGACCCAGCACACCAGGGCTTGCTGATTGTACCACAGACCCCACCCGGTGGTCGTCTTTCTGGGGAAACCGGCTTCTTTTCCTCCCCGACCTCCTTGCTTTGACTTGGTGGTTGCATCTCTCTTCCCAAGTGCTCAGGTGTGACATTGACTGTTCCTTGCCAGCCTTGGTGCTAGGTGACCCCCAAGTGTCCTTCCTTTTCTTCCTTTTAAGACAGAGTCTCCCCCTCTGTCCCAAGCTGGAGTGCAGTGGCTACAAGCTTGGCCTTCTGGGTTCAAGCGATTCTCCTGTCTCAGCCTCCCAAGTAGCCGGGACTACAGGTGCCTGCCACCATGCCCGGCTAATTTTTGTTTTGTTTGTTTGTTTGTTTGTTTGTTTGTTTCTTTGTTTCTTTGTTTCTTTGTTTGTTTGTTTGTTTTGAGACAGAGTCTTGCTCTGTCACCCAAGCTGGAGTGCAGTGGCACAATCTTGGTTGACTGCAACCTCCACCTCTGGGTTCAAGCGATTCTCCTGCCTCAGCCTCCTGAGTAGCTGGCATTACAGGCATGCACCACCACACCTAGCTAATTTTTCTATTTTTAGTAGAGATGGGGTTTCACCATGTTGGCCAGGCAGGCCTTGAACTCCTGACCTCGTGATCTGCCTGTCTTGGCTGCCCAAAGTGTTGAGATTACAGGCATGAGCCACTGCACCTGGCCTAATTTTTTGTATTTTTATCAGAGATGGTGTTTTGTCATGTTTACCAGGCTGTTCATGAGCTCCTGACCCCAAGTGATTTGCCCACCTAGGCCTCCCAAAGTGCTGGAATCACAGGCGGGAGCCACCACCCCACCCCCCCCAGGTCTCATTTCTCGCAGATCTTGGGGTCTTCTTGTGTCTCTTGATCTTCTGCATCATTCCCACCTCCACTGTTTGACTCTGGCCCCTCCTCTCATGTCGGATGATGGCAGCAGTAAGGAAATAATGCCTTGATTTAGCTCCTCTAGGCCCTTTGCACAGGGTTTTGCTAAGTCTAGGAGCATTGAAAACCTCACTGCATACATGCTCCAACATGGATGAAACCCTCAAAATCACACCCAGTGAAAGAAGTCAGGCAAAAGACTACACAGTGTGTGATCACATTTATATGAAATGTTCAGAATATAAATATTTCATTTATATGAAATGCTCTGTCTCCCAGGCTGGAGTGCAGTGGCACGATCTCGACTCACTGCAACCTCTGTCTCTGGGGTTCAAGTGATTCTCCTGCTTCAGCCTCCCAAGTAGCTTGAATTACAGACATGCACCACCACACTAGGCTAATTTTTGTATTTGTAGTAGAGACACGGTTTCACCATGTTGGCCAGGCTGGTCTCAAACTCCTGACCTCAAGCGATCCACCTGTCTTGGCCTCCCAAATTGCTGGGATTAGAGCCACTGCTCCCAGCCTTTATAGCATATAATTTTATCTCAATAAAGCTGTTAGGAAATAAACTATAGGTAACAACATGATCACGAGGTTGGGCCTTTTATCCAGATGGATTTTTCAAATGAATTAGTTTTAAAAACTACCATTTAAAAACAAGATTATAAGTGGTATGGAAAAAAATAGAACAGGTAAAGAGAATGTGTCAGTCTTCAATTTTTCTTTGTCAGGCACATAATAATTTCCCATATTTTATAGATAAAACTGAGGCTTAGAAATAGTAGAATTTTGTGAATCATATCTTGATAAAGTTGTTGTCTATATCTATGTCTCTATATCTATTCAGCCATCCACACATCCATTCACTCATCCATCCATTCATCCACCCTTCTATCAATCTATCCACCATCTATCCATCCATCCATCTACCCATCCGTCCATACATCCACCCATTCATCCATTCACCCATCTATCCACCCACCCAACCATCCACCCATTCATCTACTCAGCCAATCCTCCATCCATCTATCCATCCACCCAACCATCCATCCATCCATTCATCCATCCATGCATCCAACTATCCATCCACCCATCCAACCACCCAGCAATCCATCCATCTATCCGTCTGCTCATTCATCCATCCACCCATCTATCCACCCAACCAACCAACCTCCATCCATACACCCACCCATCATTCATCCATCCATCCATCCATCCATCCATCCATTCACCCAACCATCCATCCATCCATTCATCCATCCATGCATCCAACTATCCATCCACCCATCCAACCACCCAGCAATCCATCCATCTATCCATCTGCTCATTCATCCATCCACCCATCTATCCACCCAACCAACCAACCTCCATCCATACACCCACCCATCCATTCATCCATCCATCCATCCATTCATCCCTCCATCCATCCATTCATCCATCCATGCCTCCATCTATCCATCCATCCACTCATCTATCCACCCATCCAACCACCCAGCAATCCATCCATCTATCCATCTGCTCATTCACCCATCCACCCATCTATCCACCCAACCAACCAACCTCCATCCATCCACCCACCCATCCATCCATCCATCCATCCATCCATCCATCCACCCATCCACACACATACATATTAAAATGGTAGAATTGCAACTAGAATTCAAGACTTGCAAATCCTGGTGCAATACTTATTATTCTTACTCATTTTTAAATGTCAATATCTATTTTATTTTTCAAAGTTGAGGACAATATAAGTATGTTGTTCCCTGGATTCCTGATGTTCTCAGTAATCTAGGAACTCAGCATCTCATGGAGAACACAGAAGAACCTCTCGTGCAGTAGGTTTGACTTGCAAACAAGCCATTTCACACTGGAAGGCTGTGTGAACTGATGATGCAGAAATGAAGAATAATCATCCCTCCTTGTTGTTTCTTATGAGATTTATAAGGCCTACTCCTACTTGCTAATACTATTTGCCAACATACTGCTCTGCCTCCTCTCTGTTTCCTCTCTTGTAAGATGCCAACAATGATGCAGGGTGATTTCTCTCTCTCTCTCTCTTTAAACCTTTTGGTATTTTTAAGATTTTCTAGTATGTCATTGTTTTCATCATTTGAAAACAAAAGGTTATTTTTTTTAAGGGAGAGATTATGAGAGACTGAGTATGTGGACTGGCGTTTGTCTCTTTCCAAACTCCCTATTGAGGCTGTTCAACCAAAGAACCAATGTTGGGGGAAAGTCAATCCCAAGGCTGCAGCCTAAAGGAAACTCTCTTCTACACTGGGTATGTTAGGATGGATGAGAGCCACAAAGCCAATAAAAAGCATATAACAAACTGGAAGAAAATAGTAATATTTAACCTAGGTAGCATATGTAACAAAGTGTTAGTGCCTGTCATATGTAAAGACCACCTACAAATCAATAAGAAAAAACTCAATAGCAAAATAGAGAATATACAGAGGTACTTAGCACAAAGATACTAAGCTGGCAAAACTTTTAAATTTAGTTGTTAAGTATTATGACAAGGCTGTGGGGGAACTGGCATTTGCACTCACTGTTGACAGGAGTTCATGTTGCTATAAACCTTGTGGAAGGTTATTCGTGAACGATTAACAGAATTGTAAATGCCAATATCTTCTAAAGCTGCATTTCTGCTTTGAGAAATTTACCTTCTGAGATATTTAGACAAGGTAAAAAAGTTATGTATACCACAATGTTTCTACTGCAACATTATTTGGATGTAAGAAAAAGTGGAAAGATCAGTACTGTATTCTTCAAGTCACTCTTGGTATATCCATACACAAGAATACACTAATTAAAAAGAATGAAGCTGACTAATCATGCTGACAAAAAATGACAACCAAAAATAACTCTCAACATTTTTTAAAAGGCTGAAAAAATAGAGGTGTTAAATTAAAAAAATTGTTCCTTCTATCACATTTTTATTTCTAGCAATATGGCAGATGACATCACTTTAAATCTCTCCTCCTGTAAAACCCAAGCAAGACTGGATAAAAGAAATGAACAAAGGCCAGGAGCAATGGTGCAGGCCTGTAATCTCAGTACTTTGTGAGACTGAGGCAGGAAGATTGCTTGAGCCCAGGAGTTCATGATCAGCCTGAGCAACATAGCAAGATCCCATCTCTACAAAAGTTTTAAAAGGTATCCAGGTGTGCTGGTGTGTGCCTGCAGTCCCAGCTACTCAGGAGATTGAGGCAGAAGGATTTCTTAAGCCCAGGAGATTGAGGCTAGAGTGAGCTATGATCACATCACTGCACTCTATCCTGGGCAGCGAAGCAACAAGGAGAGGGGAGAGGAGGATAGGGGAGGAGATGGGAGTGGAGATGAAGGAAGGAAGGAAGGAAGGAAGGAAGGAAGGAAGGAAGGAAGGAAGGAAGGAAGGAAGGAAGGAAGGAAGGAAGGAAAGGAGGGAGGGAGGGAGGGAAAGGAAGGAAGGAACAAAGTAAAGAAAGAAAGAGAGAGAAAGAAAAAGAAAGGAAGGAAGAAAAGAAGAACAAATGAAAGAAAGGACGACAGGAAGAAAGAAAGAGAGAAAGGGAGGGAGGGAAAAAGAAAGAAAGAAGGGAAGAAGGAAGAAAGAAACAAAGAGAAAGGAAGGAAGGAAGGAAAGATGGAGGGAGGGAAGGAAAGATGGAGGGAGGGAAGGAAAGAAAGAAGAGAGAGAGAAAAAGAAAGAAAAAAGAAAGAAAGGAAAGAAGGATAGAGAGAGAAGAAGAAAAGAAAAAAGAGGGAGGGAGGGAGGGAAAAAGAAAGATAAGGAAGAAAAGAAAGAGAAAGAAGAAAGAAAGAAAGAAAGAAAGAAAGAAAGAAAGGAAAGAATAGGAAGCTGATGAGGACAGATAGCCTAAGCTCAGGAATTTGAGACCACCCTGGACAACATAGCAAAACCCTGTCTCTACTAAAACTACAAAAAATTAGCTGGGCATGGCGGTGGGCCTGAGACCAGCCTGGCCAACATGGTGAAACCCCATCTCTACTAAAACAAAAATCAGCTGGGCATGGTGGTACCTGCCTGTAATCCCAGCCACTCAGGAGGCTGAGGCAGGAGAATCACTTGAACCTAGAAGGCAGAGGTTACAGTGAGTTGAGATCATGCCACTGCACTCCAGCCTGGGTGACAGACTGAGACTGTCTCAAAAATCCCAGCTACTCGGGAGGCTGACACAAGAGAATCATTTGAACCTAGGAGGCAGAGATTGCAGTGAGCCGAGATTGCACCATTGCACTCCAGCCTGGATGACAGAGCAAGACTCTGTCTCCAAAAAATAGGAAAGGCATTATATTTAAAAATTAGCTCAGGACCCCCAATTTACAATGTGCTCCATATCGCTGTACATATTTATGTGAGTGTGCATACACAGGAAAATTCTAGCAAGTCTCAGAGGTCGCAGAGGTTAGACACCGAGAGTGACTGTGACAACTGTCTAAGCAGCATCTGTGTGACACTCAGTCATCTCACACCCTCCACTCAGCTCTGCCCATCAACAATCAGATCCAGCACTCACGGCAACTCCACAATACATGCTTGTTACTCTACTACAAAGGAGGAACCAAAACTTATGAAAACCAAGGAACTTGCCCAGGAACTCACACTCAAAACTAGTGGGCAGCCAGGCATGGGGGCTCACATGGTCTCAAGCCTGTCATCCCAGCACATCGGGATTTCGAAGGTGGGCAGATTGCCTAAGGTCAGGAGTTCGAAACCAGTCTGGCCAACATGGTGAAACCCAGTCTCTACTAAAAACACAAAAATTAGCCAGGCATGGTGGCATACTCCTGTAGTCCCATCTACTTGGGAGGCTGAGGCAGGAGAATCACTTGAACCCGGGAGGTGGAGGTTGCAATGAGCCAAGATCTCACCACTGCACTCCAGCCTGGGTAACAAGAGCTAAACTTCCTCTCAAATAATAATAATGATGATGATGCTGGGTTTGGTGGCTCACACCTGTAATCCCAGCAGTTTGGGAGGCCAAGGTGGGTGAATCACCTGAGGTCAGGAAACTAGCCTGTATGTCTGTGATGCCAGCTCCTTGGGAGATTGAGGCAGGAGAATTATTTGAACCCAGAAGGCAGACGCTGTGGTGAGCAGAGATTTTGCCACTGCACTACAGCTGCACAGCAGAGCAAGACTCCATCTCAAAAAAAAAATTAACAATAACAAGAATAATAATGCTACTTGGGCATCTTTGGTCAAAAGAGTCAGACGTCAGATGCATCTAAATCTATTGCCACCATTATTATTTTTAAGGAGCAATTAGGTAAAGAATATCTAAAACAAAGATGATCATAAAAAAAGAAAGGTAATGAAATACTGACTTTTGTCATCATTCTTTTAGGTGCAAGACATGGAAACTGATCTAGCTTCAGCTTCTTCAAGCTGGAAAGAGGTCTAGTTTCTAGAAGCATCTCAGAAAATGGAAAGTGTGAGTTTCTAGCACACATACAGCACTCTCCCCCACTGAGTGTGTGAATTTGTCTGCTTGAACAGCTCAAAGATCTGAGGTTTTCATTCCATCAGAATAAATACTACCAGAGTTCACCCCTTCCTCCTCCCCTGAGGCTGGATTAATCCAAATAAACCTGGCTGGTGGGGAAGAGCCTTTCCAGGACTTCAGAGGGAGACAGCACCACCCACCCAGGAGGATTTCCAGGAGGTGGAGGTATGACCTGCCCGCAGCTTTGCTTGAGGGCCCTGAGGCAGCCCTGCCTTGCAGGCATCACTCCTACTTCCTGATGTCACAGAAGGTGGGGGAGTCTGGGCATTCCATTAAGTTGTCAACTTATCATGGCAGCCAGCTTTGGTTTGTGACACAGGAGTTCAGACACAGCCTAAAGGCAACATAAAAGCAGATACATAAAAACCAGGGTTTAGGCCAGGCCCAGTGGCTCATGCCTGTAATGCTGGCACTTGAGCTCAGGAGTTCAAGACCAGGCTGCATGTAGTAAAACCCTGTCTACTAAAAAGGTTTTCTTTTAAAAAAAAAGGCCAGGCACAGTGGCTCACACCTGTAATCCCAGCACTTTGGGAGAACAAGCTGGGAGGATCAGCTGAGCTCAGGAGATTAAGATCAGCCTGGCCAACATGGTGAAAACCCATCTCTACTAAAAATACAAAAATTAGCCAGGTGTGGTGGTGCACACCTGTGATTCCAGGTACTTGGTAGGCTGAGGAAGGAGAATCTCTTGAACCCAGAAGACAGAGGTTGCAGTGAGCCGAGATCATGCCACTGCACTCCAGCCTGACTGACAGAGTGAGACTCTGTCTCAAAAGAGCAAAAAGGAAATTCGCTTGTGGTAATGGTTACACAACTCTGGATATTCTAAAATGGCTGAATTGTACACTTTAAAAAGTGAATTCTATGGCATGTAAAAATATCAATAAAGCTATCATATAAAATACATAAATATATAAAAATATGATGTGAAAACATATACATAAATGTGGTGATACAAAGTTATGAAGGACCTCAAACAGCTTATGTTACGTAGATTTTAGCTATAATCCTGTTAAATATTAACATAATTCTAATTCTTTTTTTTAATTGCATTTTAGGTTTTAGGGTACATGTGAAGAACATGCAAGATTGTTGCATAGGTACACACATGGCAGTGTGATTTGCTGCCTTCCTCCCCTTCACCTATATCTGGCATTTCTCCCCATGCTATCTCTTCCCAACTCCCCACCCCCCGCTGTCCCTCCCCTATTTCCCCCCAACAGAACCCAGTGTGTAGTATTCCCCTCCCTGTGTCGTGTTCTCATTGTTCAACACCTGTCTATGAGTGAGAACATGCGGTTTATTTTCTGTTCTTGTGTCAGTTTGCTGAGAATGATGGTTTCCAGGTTCATCCATGTCCCTACAAAGGACGCGAACTCATCGTTTTTGATGGCTGCATAATATTCCATGGTGTATATGGGACACATTTTCCCTGTCCAGTCTATCATCGATGGGCATTTGGGTTGGTTCCAGGTCTTTGCTATTGTAAACTGTGCTGCAATGAATATTCGTGTGCATGTGTCCTTATAGTAGAATGATTTATAATTCTTTGGATATATACCCAATAATGGGATTGCTGGGTCAAATGGAATTTCTATTTCTAGGTCCTTGAGGAATTGCCACACTGTCTTCCACAATGGTTGAACTAATTTACACTCCCACCAACAGTGTAAAAGCGTTCATATTTCTCCACATCCTCTCCAGCATCTGTCTCCAGATTTTTTAATGATTGGTATTCTAACTGGCATGAGATGGTATCTCAATGTAGTTTTGATTTGCATTTCTCTAATGACCAGTGATGGTGAGCATTTTTTCATATGTTTGTTGGCCTCATGTATGTCTTCTTTTGTAAAGTATCTGTTCATATCCTTTGCCCACTGTTGAATGGGCTTGTTTGTTTTTTTCTTGTAAATCTGTTTAAGTTCTTCGTAAATGCTGGATATCAGCCCTTTGTCAGAGGAGTAAACTGCAAAAATTTTTTCCCATTCTGTTGGTTGCCAAATCACTCTAATGACAGTTTCTTTTGCTGTGCAGAAGCTGTGGAGCTTGATTAGGTCCAATTTGTCTATTTTGGCTTTTGATGCCAATGCTTTTGGTATTTTGGTCATGAAGTCCCTGCCTACGTCTATGTCCTAAATGGTTTTGCCTAGATTTTCTTCTATGGTTTTTATGGTGTTAGGTCTTATGTTTAAGTCTTTAATCCATCTGGAGTTAATTTTAGTGTAAGGTGTCAGGAAGGGGTCGAGTTTCTGCTTTCTGTACATGGCTAGCCAGTTTTCCCAACACCATTTATTAAACAGGGATTCCTTTCCCCATTGCTTGTTTTTGTCAGGTTTGTCAAAGATCGGATGGTTGCAGATATGCTGTCTTGCCTCCAAGGCCTCTGTTCTGTTCCATTGGTCTATATCTCTGTTTTGGTACCAGTACCATGCTGTTTCCATTACTGTAGCCTTGTTGTATAGTTTGAAGTCCGGTAGTGTGATGCCTCCTGCTTTGATCTTTTGGCTTAGAATTGACTTGGCTATGTGGGCTCTCTTTTGATTCCATATGAAGTTTAAGGTGGTATTTTCCAGTTCTGTGAAGAAGGTCATTGGTAGCTTGATGGGGATAGCGTTGAATCTATAAATTACTTTGGGCAGTATGGCCATTCTCATTATATTGATTCTTCCTAACCATGAACATGGAATGTTTCTCCATCTGTTTTTGTCCTCTCTTATTTAGTTGAGCAGTGGTTTGTAGTTTTCCTTGAAGAGGTCCTTTATGTTCCTTGTTAGTTGTATTCCTAGGTATTTTATTCTCTTTGTAACAATTGTGAATGGCAGTTCGTTCTTGATTTGGCTCTCTTTAAGTCTGCTATTGGTGTATAGGAATGCTTGTGATTCTTCCACATTGATTTTGTATCCTGAGACTTTGCTGAAGTTGCTTATCAGTTCCAGGAGATTCTGGGCTGAGACAATGGGGTCTTCTAGATATACAATCATGTCGTCTGCAAATAGAGACAATTTGACTTCCTCCTTTCCTATTTGAATACCTTTTATTTCTTTTTCTTGCCTGATTGCTCTGGCTAGAACTTCCAGTACTATATTGAATAGGAGTGGTGAGTGAGGGCATCCTTGTCTAGTGCCAGATTTCAAAGGGAATGCTTCCAGTTTTTGCCCATTCAGTATGATATTGGCTGTTGGTTTGTCATAAATAGCTTTTATTGTTTTGAGAGCCATTCCATCAATACCTAGTTTATTGAGGGTTTTTAGCATGAAGGGCTGTTGAATTTTATCGAAGGCCTTCTCTGCATCAATTGAGGTAATCATGTGGTTTTTGTCTTTGGTTCTGTTTATGTGGTGAATTATGTTTGTAGACTTGCGTATGTTGAACCAGGCTTGCATCCCCGGGATGAATCCTACTTGATCATGGTGGATAAGCTTTTTGATGTGCTGTTGCAATCAGCTTGCCAGTATTTTATTGAAGATTTTTGCATCTATGTTCATCATGGATATTGGCCCATAGTTTTCTTTTCTTGTTGAGTCTCTGCCAGGTTTTAGTATCAGGATGATGTTGGTCTCATAAAATGATTTGGGAAGGATTCCCTCTTTTTGGATTATTTGGAATAGTTTCAGAAGGAATGGTACCAGCTCCTCTTTGTATGTCTGGTAAAATTTGGCTGTGAACCCTTCTGAACCTGGGCTTTTTTTGGGTGGTAGGCTCTTAATTGCTGCCTCAACTTCAGACCTTGTTACTGGTCTATTCAGGGTTTCGACTTCTTCCTGGTTTAAGCTTGGGAGGAGGCAACTGTCCAGGAATTTATCCATTTCTTCCAGGTTTCCTAGTTTATATGCATAGAGTTGTTTGTAATAATCTCTGATGATGGTTTGAATTTCTGTGGAATCTGTGGTGATATCCCCTTTATCATTTTTTATTGCATCTATTTGATTATTCTCTCTTTTCTTTTTTATTTATCTGGCTAGTGGTCTGTCTATTTTGTTGATCTTCTTGGAAAACCAGCTCCTGGATTTATTGATTTTTTGGAGGGTTTTTTGGTGTCTCTATCTCTTTCAGTTCTGCTCTGATCTTAGTTATTTCTTGTCTTCTGTTAGGTTTTGAGATTTTTTTATCTTGCTCCTCTAGCTCTTCAGTTTTAATGATAGAGTGTCAATTTTAGATTTCTCCTTGCTTCTCATGTGGACACTTATTGCTATATATTTTCCTCTAGAGACTGCTTTAAATGTGTCCCAGAGATTCTCGTATGTTGTGTCTTTGTTCTCGTTGGTTTCAAAGAACATCTTTATTTCTGCCTTCATCTCATTGTTTATCCAGTCAACATTCAAGAGTCAGTTGTTCAGTTTCCATGAAGCTGTGCAGTTCTGAGTTAGTTTCTTAATTCTGAGTTCTAGCTTGATTTCACTATGGTCTGAGAGACTGTTTTTTATGATTATCATTCTTTCACATTTGCTGAGGACTGATTTACTTCCAATTATGTGGTCAATTTTAGAGTAGGTGTGATGTGGTGCTGAGAAGAATGTATATTCTGTGGATTTGGGGTGGAGAGTTCTGTAAATGTCTATTAGGTTTGCTTGATCCAGGTCTGAGTTCAAGTCCCGGATATCCTTGTTAATTTTCTGTCTCGTTGATCTGTCTAATATTGACAATGGGGTGTTAAGGTCTCCCACTATTATTGTATAGGAGTCTAAGTCTCTTTGTAAGTCTTTAAGAACTTGGCTTATGTATCTGGGTGCTCCTGTATTGGGTACATAGATATTTAGGATCATTAACTCTTCTTGTTGCATTGATCCTTTTACCATTATGTAATGTCTTTCTTGACTCTTTTGATCTTTGTTGCTTTAAAGTCTATTTTATCAGAGATGAGAATTGCAACTCCTGCTTTTTTTTGCTCTCCATTTGCTTGGCAAATCTTCCTCCATCCCTTTACTGTGAGCCTTTGTGTATCCTTGCATGTGAGATGGGTTTCCTGGATAGAGCACACCAATGGGTTTTGGCTTTTTATCCAATTTGCCAGTCTGTGTCTTTTGATTCAGGCATTCAGCCTGTTTACATTTAAGGTTAATATTGTTATGTGTGAATTTGATCCTGCCATTTTGATGCTAGCTGGATGTTTTGCCCATTAGTTGATGCAGATTCTTCATTGTGTTGATGCTCTTTACCACTTGGTATGTTTTTGGAGTGGCTGGTACTGGTTGTTCCTTTCTATGTGTAGTGCCTCTTTCAGGAGCTCTTCTAAAGCAGGCCTGGTGGTGATGAAATCTCTGAGTACTTGCTTGTTCACAAAGGATTTTATTTTTCCTTCACTTATGAAGCTTAGTTTGGCTGGATATGAAATTCTGGGTTGAAAGTTCTTTTCTTTAAGGATGTTGAATATTGGCCCCCACTCTCTTCTGGCTTGTAGGGTTTCTGCTGAGGGATCTGCTGTGAGTCCGATGGGCTTTCCTTTGTGGATAACCCAACCTTTCTCTCTGGTTGCCCTTAGTATTTTCTCCTTCATTTCAACCTTGGTGAATCTGACGATTATGTGCCTTGGGGTTGGTCTTCTTGAGGAATATCTTTGTGGTGTTCTCTGTATTTCCTGGACTTGAATATTGGCCTGCCTTGCTAGGTTGGGGAAGTTTTCCTGGATAGTATCCTCAAGAGTATTTTCCAGCTTGGATGCATTCTCTTCGTCACATTCAGGTACACCTATCAAATGTAGATTAGGTATTTTCACATAGTCCCATATTTCTTGTTGACTTTGTTCATTCCTTTTTACCCTTTTTTCTCTAATCTTGCCTTCTCATTATATTTCATTGAGTTGATCTTCAACCTCTGATATCCTTTCTTCTGCTTGCTCAATTCGACTGTTGAAACTTGTGCATGCTTTGTGAAGTTCTCATGTTGTGTTTTTTAGCTCCATCAATTCACTCATATTCCTGTCTAAGTTGTCCATTCTCATTGGCATTTCGTCAAATCTTTTTTCAATGTTCTTAGTTTCTTTGCATTGGGTTAGAGCATGTTCTTTTAGCTCAGAGAAGTTTCTTATTACCCATCTTGTGAAGCCTGCTTCTGTCATTTCATCACACTCATTCTCCATCGAGCCTTGTTCCCTTGCTGATGAGGAGCTACAATCCCCTGTAGGAGGAGAGGCATTCTGATTTCGAGTGTTTTCATCCTTTTTGTGCTGGTTTCTTCCCATCTTTGTGGATTTATCCACCTGTCATCTTTGTAATTGCTGACTTTCAGATTAGGTCTCTGAGTGGACGTCCAGCTTGTTGGTGATGAAGTTATTTCTGTTTCTTAGTTTTCCTTCAGTGGACGCCCCTCCCCCACAGAGCTGGACCTTCACAGGTTCAGCTGTACTTGCTGTGAAATTCTCAACCCTCAGCGTTTCCAATTAAAGGTGCCAGGATCTCTGTAACTTCCCATACAGTGACCCACTGCACCGGCTGAAACAGCAGCATTGAGTTTCACAGCACCTTTTTGCCCAGGAATCTCCTGGCCTGGCTCCCTGTTTCAGTCCCCCTTTCAATCAGCAGAATTGGCGACTCTGCCTTCCCGGAGCTCCAAACACCAACTAAAAGGGCACCCAGTCCCGTATACTCCACACTGAGAACCGCCACACTGGGGCGCTGGCAAAACAGCTGCACTGGCTGAGAGAATCAAGCTGGTGACCCATGGGGCTCCTCCGCTGGGAATCTCCTGGTCCATGGGCAACAAAAATTCATCTGGAAGTGTGGTGTCCACTCACTCTCTGCGCTTTCACTGGGAGCTGCAATCCTGAGCTGCTGCTAATAGACCATCTTGGATCTCTCTCCAATTTATTGATTTTTTGAAGGTTTTTTTTGTCTCTGTCTCCTTCAGTTCTGCTCTGATCTTAGTTATTTCTTGTCTTCTGCTAGGTTTTGAGTTTTTTTGGTCTTGCTCCTCTAGCTCTTTCAATTTTGATGATAGTGTTTTGATTTTAGATCTTTCCCTGCTTCTCATGTGGGCACTTATTGCTATATGTTTTCCTCTAGACATTCCTTTAAATGTGTCCCAGAGATCTGGTATGTTGTGTCTTCGTTATCATTGGTTTTGAAGAACATCTTTATAGTTCTAGATTTTGTGTAAGTTATTTTATGTCTCTGAGCCTCACTTTTTCTATGTATGAAACAGGAATGACCCATCTACTTTGCAGGCCAGTTGTTGTGAAATTATAAATAAGTGTTATGCTTTTTCTCTTTATTCCCTTTTTCTTGTACTTTGAAATTGTTTTAAATTGTTTTTCTGAATAATAGTGCACATGGCAAAAAATAAAAATAGCAAAAAGGGTTGGAAGGTGGAAAGTCTATGTCTGGCCCTCCCTGACCCCAGTCACCCAGGCCTCTCCTGGCAGTCTCTGTTACCTGTACCTTGTGTGTACACTTCCAAAGAGATTTTGTGTCTATACAAGCATATCCTTTCTCACACATTCCCCGACAAATTCTCTCCTGCACATAGTCATAAAACCAGTCACCTATTTGTCAGTGGCCTGTCCATTTTCCTTTAACCCAAAGAAAAAACATTTTTGAGGCTCTTCCATCAAACAAAAAGCCCTATCTTATATCCACAGGAAAGAGTTACACATAACAAAAAATATGTCACCCATTGCAGCAAATTAACAGAGGATGTTCTAAGAAAATTTACAACATCTCTGAAGAAAACATCACATCTTTGAAGTCCAGAAGTCTCAGAAAGGGACTTTTCAAATATACCCTAACACTTACATTTTCAATGAAAGACTTAGGCTTTTCGACCAGGCTCAGTGGCTCATGCCTGTAATCCCAGCACTTTGGGAGGCTGAGGTGGGTGGATCATGATGTCAAGAGATCGAGACCATCCTGGCCAACATGGTGAAACCCCATCTCTACTAAAAATGCAAAAATTATCTGGGCATGGAGGTGCATGCCTGTAGTCCCAGCTACTAGGGAGGCTGAGACAGGAGAATCGCTTGAATCACGGAGTTGGAGGTTGCAGCAAGCTGAGATTGCACCACTGCATTCCAGCCTGGAGACAGAACAAGATTCCATCTCAATAAAAAAGACTTAGGCTTTCAGTCTTCATAGTAACCTGACAATTTTCTCCTAAATGGCTTTACTGTACAGAATTCTGTTCTCTTTTTGTGTCCACATCAACAATTCCCTTTAAAATGTCTAAAATTCTTTCTTACTCCAGCTTGCAATTTCAAGGCTTAGATGAGCTTCCATTTGCTCTTTTCTAGAACTGAATCCAAAAACAGTTATTTAAATTCGAGATTAAGAACATAGATTACTATAGATTTTTCCAAAAAGAATATGTGGACTATATATTCTTCTTTTCCAAAATTTGGAGATTTTTCCATATCAGTGCATACAGATCTGTCTGCCTCAGTCTCTGTATATTGACAAATGCATTGTATATTGAATCAGTCCTCAATCGATGAGTATTTCAGTTATTTAAAATCTTTGTAATCTTCATTAAAGCCATATAACTACCAAAACCAATGGTACAGAAATAATAACTGGTGGTTAATTTCCAGCTTCTTAATTGTTTTTTGGTGTCATTGTCCTCTTTATTTCATACTGAGATGGTTCTAAGTTAAACCTATTTGGACACAAATTAGTGACTCTAATTAGAATAGTATACATCCTACTCAATTCAATTTAATGGAGTATTTATTGGCATGATGTGAAGAAACTGAAATAAAATATATCAGAGTTGTGCCCATGGAGAGTTTATGGTCTTATAGAGAAAGAAAAACATAAAACAGCAAATAGGGTAACACACATAATCAGGTTCTTACGTTTTACAGAGACTTGCAGAATATACTTCTCTATTTCATTTTTAAATTCCATTTATCAGTTTTAGTATTCTAAAGTCTAGATGGGACTTTAAGCCACATTAAAGAAACTGTAGACCATTGGTAATAAATTTATGACATTTCTCTTTCTGGTAATGTCAGACTATCTATCTTCTTGTGGTCCAACCATCATATCAAGAAGAACTAGAAATATGGAAAAAAATTTTTTAAACATTTTATTTTAAGACATTAGGGGATCAATCCAAGATGGCCGATTAGGAGGAAGTCGGATCGCAGCCCCGATAAAAGGCGCAGAGGGTGAGTGGACGCCGCATTTCCAGACAGATTTTTACTGCCCACAGACCAGGAGATTCACAGGAGGAGGAGCCCCATGGGTCACCAGTGCCGCTGGTTTGAGCAGCGCGGCCACTCGGCCTATGCCCTGGGGCAGGGGACGGCAGCTCCTTGTACAGAGAGAGAGAGACTGAGTCCCCTCTGAGCCAGCAAGGGGAGCTGAAGCAGGGATTCAAGCCAGGAGACTCCCAGGCAAGGGCACACCACGAATCTCAGAGCCGCTGCTTCGGCTGATGCAGCGGCTCACAGGGCAGTGGATTTTTACTGCCCACAGACCAGGAGATTCACAGGCGGAAGAGCTCCACGGGTTGCCAGTGCCGCTGGTTGGACTGGCGCAGCCGCTCGGCCTGCACCTGAGGCAGGGAGCAGCGGCTCCTTGTGCAGAGTGAGCGAGACTGGGTCCTCTCTGGGCCAGCAAGGGGAGCTGAGGCAGGGAGTAAAGCCAAAAGATTCCCGGGCAAAGAAGTCACCACCGGAAACATGGCTGAACCCGGGACAGTCCAGCTCTGTGGAGGAGGGGCTTCCCCCACCGGAAAACATCCTGCAGTTCCCAGGGCAATTTGCCATAACCAAGACAACCTGCCACTACAGAGACTGTGTCACTACAGGAGTGGGCCAGCATAGCGGAAGCAGTTCTAACTACACCCATATAAACAGGACTGCAGGGAAGCTCACATGGAAGCCGGGCAGAGCCCACAGCAGCTCAAGGAAGCCTCTGCAGGCTGAGTGTGACTAGGCTGCCACCTTGTGGGCAGGGAAAACGGTTGCAACAGCGGAAAATCATAAAGCCCTAACTCCCTGGGACAGAACACCTAGGGGGAAGAAAAGGGGGTTTATGAGTTCAGCCACTGCAGACTTAAAATTACCAAAATCAGAATGACAGCAAACACAAAGTCGATAGGTGGATAAATCCACAAAGATGGGAGGAAACCAGCGCAAAAAGGATGAAAACACCCAAAACCAGAACACCTCTCCTCCTACAAGGGAGCACAACTCCTCACCAGCAAGGGAACAAGACTGGATGGAGAATGAGTGTGATGAAATGACAGAATCAGCTTTCAGAAGGTGTATAATAAGAAACTTCCATGAGCTAAAAGAACATGTTCTAACCCAATGCAAAGAAACTAAGAACCTTGAAAAAAGACTTGATGAAATGTTAACGAGAATGGACAACTTAGAGAGGAATATGAGCGAATTGATGGAGCTGAAAAACACAACACAAGAACTTCGTGAAGCATGCACAAGTTTCAACAGTCGAATTGACCAAGCAGAAGAAAGGATATCAGAGGTCGAAGATCAACTCAATGAAATAAAACGAGAAGGCAAGATTAGAGAAAACAGGGTAAAAAGGAATGAACAAAGTCAACAAGAAATATGGGACTATGTGAAAAGACCTAATCTACGTTTGATAGGTGTACCTGAATGTGACGAAGAGAATGCATCCAAGCTGGAAAATACTCTTCAGGATATTATCCAGGAAAACTTCCCCAACCTAGCAAGGCAGGCCAATATTCAAGTCCAGGAAATACAGAGAACACCACAAAGATATTCCCCTAGAAGAGCAACCCCAAGGCACATAATCATCAGATTCACCAGGGTTGAAATGAAGGAGAAAATACTAAGGGCAGCCAGAGAGAAAGGTCGGGTTACCCACAAAGGGAAGCCCATCGGACTCACAGCAGATCTCTCAGCAGAAACCCTACAGGTCAGAAGGGAGTGGGGGCCGATATTCAACATCCTTAAAGAAAAGAACTTTCAACCCAGAATTTCATATCCAGCCAAACTAAGCTTCATAAGTGAAGGAAAAATAAAATCCTTTGTGAACAAGCAAGTACTCAGAGATTTCATCACCACCAGACCAGCTTTACAAGAGCTCCTGAAGGAGGCACTACACATAGAAAAGAACAACCAGTACCAGCCACTCCAAAAACGCACGAAATGGTAAAGAGCATCAACACAATGAAGAATCTGCATTAACCAATGGGAAAAACATTCAGCTAGCATCAAAATGACAGGATCAAATTCACACATAACAATATTAACCCTAAATGTAAACAGACTAAATGCCCCAATCAAAAGACACAGATTGGCAAATTGGATAAGCAGCCAAAACCCATCAGTGTGCTGTATCCAGAAAACTCACCTCACATGCAAGGATACCCAAAGGCTCAAAATAAAGGGATGAAGGAAGATTTGCCAAGCAAATGGAGAGCAAAAAAGAGCAGGAGTTGCAATTCTCATCTCTGATAAAATAGACTTTAAAGCAACAAAGATCAAAAGAGACAAAGAAGGACATTACATAATGGTAAAAGGATCAATGCAACAAGAAGAGCTAACGATCCTAAATATATATGCACCTAATACAGGAGCACCCAGATACATAAGGCAAGTTCTTAAAGACTTACAAAGAGACCTAGACTCCCACACAATAATAGTGGGAGACTTCAATACCCCATTGTCAATATTAGACAGATCAACGAGACAGAAAATTAACAAGGATATCCAGTACTTGAACTCAGACCTGGAACAAGCAAACCTAATAGATATTTACAGAACTCTCCACCCCAAATCCACAGAATATACATTCTTCTCAGCACCACATCACACCTACTCTAAAATTGACCACATAATTGGAAGTAAATCACTCCTCGGCAAATGCAAAAGAATGGAAACCATAACAAACAGTCTCTCAGACCACAGTGCAATCAAGTTAGAACTCAGAATTCAGAAGCCAACCCAGAACCGCACAGCTTCATGGAAATTGAACAACTTTCTCCTGAATGTTGACTGGATAAACACTGAAATGAAGGCAGAAATAAAGATGTTCTTCAAAACCAACAAGAACGAAGACACCACATACCAGAATCCCTGGAACACATTTAAAGCAGTCTCTAGAGGAAAATATATAGCAACAAGTGCCCACATGAGAAGAAAGGAGATATCTAAAATTGACACCCTATCGTCAAAATTGAAAGAGCTAGAGGAGCAAGATCAAAAAAACTCAAAACCTAGCAGAGGACAAGAAATAACTAAGATCAAAGCAGAATTGAAGGAGATAGAGACACGAAAAACCCTTCAAAAAATACATAAATCCAGGAGCTGGTTTTTTGAAAAGATCAACAAAATAGACAGACCACTGGCCAGACTAATAAAAAAGAAAAGAGAGAATAACCAAATAGACGCAATAAAAAATGATAAAGGAGATATCACCACAGATTCCACAGAAATTCAAACCATCATCAGAGATTATTACAAACAACTCTACGCACATAAACTAGAAAACCTGGAAGAAATGGATAAATTCCTGGACAGTTGCCTCCTCCCAAGCTTAAACCAGGAAGAAGTTGAAACCCTGAATAGACCAATAACAAGGTCTGAAGTCGAGGCAGCAATTAAGAGCCTACCACCCAAAAAGAGCCCAGGTCCAGATGGGTTCACAGCCAAATTTTACCAGACACACAAAGAGAAGCTGGTACCATTCCTTCTGAAACTTTCCCAAATAATCCAAAAAGAGAGAATCCTTCCCAAATCATTTTATGAGACCAACATCATCCTGATACCAAAACCCGGCAGAGACTCAACAAGAAAACAAAACTACAGGCCAATATCCATGATGAACATAGATGCAAAAATCTTCAATAAAATAATGGCAAGCCAATTGCAACAGCACATCAAAAAGCATATCCACCATGATCAAGTAGGATTCATCCCAGGGATGCAAGGCTGGTTCAACATATGCAAGTCTATAAACGTAATTCACCACATAAAAAGAACCAAAGACAAAAACCACATGATTATCTCAATTGATGCAGAGAAGGCCTTCGACAAAATTCAACAGCCCTTTATGCTAAAAACCCTCAATAAACTAGGTATTGACAGAACATATCTCAAAACAATAAAAGCTATTTATGACAAACCAACAGCCAATATCATACTGAATGGGCAAAAACTGGAAGCATTCCCTTTGAAATCGGGCACTAGACAAGGATGCCCTCTCTCATCACTCCCATTCAATATAGTACTGGAAGTTCTAGCCAGAGCAATCAGGCAAGGAAAAGAAATAAAGGGTATCCAAATAGGAAAGGAGGAAGTCAAATTGTCTCTATTTGCAGACGACATGATTGTATATCTAGAAGACCCCATCATCTCAGCCCAAAATCTCCTGAAACTGATAAGCAACTTCAGCAAAGTCTCAGGATACAAAATCAATGTGCAAAAATCACAAGCATTCCTATACACCAGTAACAGACTTAAAGAGAGTCAAATCAAGAACGAACTGCCATTCACAATTGCTACAAAGAGAATAAAATACCTAGGAATACAACTAACAAGGAACATAAAGGACCTCTTCAAGGAAAACTACAAACCACTGCTCAACGAAATAAGAGAGGACACAAACAGATGGAGAAACATTCCATGTTCATGGTTAGGAAGAATCAATATCGTGAAAATGGCCATACTGCCCAAAGTAATTTACAGATTCAATGCTATCCCCATCAAGCTACCAAAGACCTTCTTCACAGAACTGGAAAAAACCACCTTAAACTTCATATGGAACCAAAAGAGAGCCCGCATAGCCAAGTCAATTCTAAGCAAAAAGAACAAAGTGGGAGGCATCACACTACCGGACATCAAACTCTACTACAAGGCTACAGTAATCAAAACAGCATGGTACTGGTACCAAAACAGAGATATAGACCAATGGAACAGAACAGAGGCGTCAGAGGCGACACAACATATCTACAACCACCCAATCTTTGACAAACCTGACAAAAACAAGCAATGGGGAAAGGATTCCCTGTTCAATAAGTGGTGTTGGGAAAACTGGCTAGCCATATGCAGAAAGCAGAAACTGGACCCCTTCCTGACACCTTACACTAAAATTAACTCCAGATGGATTAAAGACTTAAACATAAGACCTAACACCATAAAAACACTAGAAGGAAACCTAGGCAAAACCATTCAGGACATAGGTGTAGGCAAGGACTTTATGACCAAAACACCAAAAGCATTGGCAACAAAAGCCAAAATAGACAAATGGGACCTAATCAAACTCCACAGCTTCTGCACGGTGAAAGAAACAGTCAATAGAGTGAATCGGCAACCAACAGAATGGGAACAAAGTTTTGCAGCCTACCCGTCTGACAAAGGGCTGATATCCAGAATTTACAACGAGCTAAAAAAGATTTACAAGAAAAAAACAAACAAGCCCATTCAAAAATGGGGGAAGGATATGAACAGATACTTTACAAAAGAAGACATACATAAGGCCAACAAACATATGAAAAAATGCTCATCATCACTGGTCATTAGAGAAATGCAAATCAAAACTACATTGAGATACCATCTCATGCCGGTTAGAATGGCGATCATTAAAAAATCTGGAGAAAATAGATGCTGGAGAGGATGTGGAGAAATAGGAACACTTTTACACTGTTGGTGGGAGTGTAAATTAGTTCAACCACTGTGGAAAACAGTGTGGCGATTCCTCAAGGACCTAGAAATAGAAATTCCATTTGACCCAGCAATCCCATTACTGGGCATATATCCAAAGGATTATAAATCGTTCTACTATAAGGACACATGCACACGAATGTTCATTGCAGCACAGTTTACAATAGCAAAGACCTGGAACCAACCCAAATGCCCATCGATGATAGACTGGACAGGAAAAATGTGGCACATATACACCATGGAATATTATGCAGCCATTAAAAATGAGGAGTTCGCGTCCTCTGTAGGGACATGGATGAACCTGGAAACCATCATTCTCAGCAAACTGACACAAGAACACAAAACCAAACACCACATGTTCTCACTCATAGGAGGGTGTTGAACAAGGAGAACACATGGACACAGGGAGGGGAGCACTATACACGGGGATCTGTTGCGGGGGAGTGGGGGGGACAGTGGGGGGGGGAGTTGGGGAGGGATAGCATGGGGAGAAATGCCAGATATGGGTGAGGGGGAGGGAGGCAGCAAATCACACTGCCATGAATGCACCTATGCAACAACTTTGCATGTTTTTCACATGTACCCCAAAACCTAAAATGCAATAAAAATAAATAAATAAATAAAAATAAAAAAAATAAAAAAATAAAAAATAAAAAAGATTTACAAGAAAAAAACAAACAAGCCCATTCAAAAATGGGCAAAGGATATGAACAGATACTTTACAAAAGAAGACATACATGAGGCCAACAAACATATGAAAAAATGCTCATCATCACTGGTCATTAGAGAAATGCAAATCAAAACTACATTGAGATACCATCTCACGCCAGTTAGAATGGCGATCATTAAAAATCTGGAGACAACAGATGCTGGAGAGGATGTGGAGAAATAGGAACACTTTTACACTGTTGGTGGGAGTGTAAATTAGTTCAACCACTGTGGAAAACAGTGTGGCGATTCCTCAAGGACCTAGAAATAGAAATTCCATTTGACCCAGCAATCCCATTACTGGGCATATATCCAAAGGATTATAAATCGTTCTACTATAAGGACACATGCACACGAATGTTCATTGCAGCACAGTTTACAATAGCAAAGACCTGGAACCAACCCAAATGCCCATCAATGATAGACTGGACAGGAAAAATGTGGCACATATACACCATGGAATATTATGCAGCCATTAAAAACGAGGAGTTCACGTCCTTTGTAGGGACATGGATAAACCTGGAAACCATCATTCTCAGCAAACTGACACAAGAACACAAAATCAAACACCACGTGTTCTCACTCATAGGCGGGTGTTTAACAAGGAGAACACCTGGACACAGGGAGGGGAGCACTATACACGGGGGTCTGTTGGGGGGGAGTGGGGGGGACAGCAGGGGGGTGGGAAGTTGGGGAGGGATAGCATGGGGAGAAATGCCAGATATAGGTGAAGGGGAGGGAGGCAGCAAATCACACTGCCACGTATGCACCTATGCAACAACCTTGCATGTTTTTCACATGTACCCCAAAACCTAAAATGCAATAAAATATAAATGAATAAAAATAAAAAAATAAAAATAAAAAATATATAAAATAAGAAAATAAAAAAATGAAATTGTGAAAAAAAATGACATTAAGGAGCTATCAATGCTGTGATGACTTGAAGAGCAAAGATCCTAGAGAAAAGGGAGGTACAGAGATACGAATCCAATATTCAACACTACTTTTTTTCTTGTGGCAAAAGACCAAGAGATAAGCAGTCTTATTGGGCTTGTGAGATGAAACTAGGAAATCAGAGCCCACCAAGCAGAAAGAACTCTGATAAGCATCCTGGGCCTTCAATTGGGATCCCTGAAGGGCTATAGCCTGGAACTGGAGGTTGAACCAGAGTTTGACTCATCTCAAAGACAGAAGCCCAACTTTGAATCTGCTAAATCTCTAATTAGATTAAAGTGATATGCTCATATTCTAAAAGTGATACATCACTTCCAGAGGCAGTGGGAAGTCCTCTGGAGAAAGATCACCATCAGCAACGTCAGATTATCTCTGTTTTTTTCTATACACTGTCCAGCAATCCATTAAAACCAAACAAACAAAAAAGGCATGCTAGGAGATAAGACCAAATAACCAAAAAGGAGAAAAGAACAAAGAATAGAAATAAAGCCACAAGAAAACTATTAGAAATACAAGAACATAGACTTTTAAAATAAGTACGTTCAAGAAACCAATCAATGACAAATAACTGGAAATAACAAAGAATCAAAAGGAAATTCGAGGACTGAAAAATACATTAATTGAAAGGAAGAACTCAATAGAGGGTTTAATATCAACTTAAACACAGCTAAGAGAGGATTCATGAACTGGAATGCAGGTCAGGAGAGAATATCTGACCTGAAGCAAAAAATAAAGTGAGAAGAAAAATACAGAAAAAGGCATGAGTCTTTAGAAGACGAAAAAAGTTGATATACGTGCAATTCACGTCATAGAAGGAGAAAAGACAGGGAATGAGGCAGAAGCATTATATGAAGAGGTAATGACAGAATTTTTCAAACTTGACAAAAGACATCAAACTACAGATTGAAGAAGTACTTGGAACACTGAGCAGAGTAAAGAAAAAGAAAACCACACCAAGACACATCACAGTAAATTTTTTTAAGAAGCACAGAAAAACGTAAAGACAGAAAATATACTTTATCTCAATTTTTAAAAATTTTTTAGATGAAATTCACATAACATAAAATTAACCATTTAAAAGTGAATAATTTGGGCTGGGCATGGTGGCTCACACCTGTAATCCCAGCACTTTGGGAGGCCAAGGTGGGTGGATCACGAGGTCAGGAGTTCAAGAGTAGCCTGACCAAAGAGACCAGCCTGGTCAACATGGTGAAGCTCCATCTCTACTAAAAATACAAAAATTAGTGGGTGTGGTGGCAGATGACTGTAATTCTAGCTACTCAGGAGGCTGAGGCAGGAGAATTGCTTGAACTTGGGAGGCAGAGGTTGCAGTGAGTGGAGATTGTGCCATTGCACTCCAGCCTGGGCAATGGAGCAAGCCTTTGACTCAAAAAAAAAAAAAAAGAAAAATGAGGAGCCACTGCCAACACCACCACCTGCACCTTTGCCCGTTCCAACCATCTGTTAAGCACAGCGGTCACTGTGAATTTTCAGGTGTGCAGACATGCCTGACCTGAGGATATTAAAAAGGCACATTGGATAATGACACTCACGTGGCACCCAGATAAAAGTCCTGAGAATAAAGAAGAAACAGAGAGAATTCAGATGAGTAGCAGAGGCATATGGGGTGCTGCTGCTGTCTCACACTAAAATAAAAAAGGAAAAAAAGGACATCTATGAAAAAGAAAAGGATGTCTACGACAAAGAAGGATTAGACAGAGCAGGAGGTTGTGGAAGGCATTTTGAATCCGTTTGAGTTTGATTTACATTCCATAACTCAGATGATATCGTCAGGGAAATTTTCGGTAGGAGAGACCCGTTTCCATTCAACTTCTTTGAAGACTCATTTGAGGACTTTTTTGGGAATCGAAGGGGCGTGTTACCAAGGGAGGGAGTCATTTTTCTCTGCTTTCAATGGATTTCCATCTTTTGGAAGTGGATTTTCTTCTTTAGATGAAGCATTTATTTCATTTGGGTCACTAGGTCACAGGGCCTCACTTCATTCTCTTTCATGTCATTTGTGGTAGTGGAATGGCAATTCAAATCTATATCAACTTCTACTAGAAATGATTAACAGTGAAAAATTACTAAAAAGATAGTTATTGAAAATGGTAGAGAAAGGATAGAAATGAGAAAAGATGACCAGCTGTAAGGAGCAGTTGCTGTGCTTGTATATAAAGTCATTCAATGGATGCATTGAAGAAAAATGTTCATCTACAGCAAGCACCATCTGAGGGTTAATGGGAACAATTTTTGAAGATTTCAAATGAACTCAGCTATTGGTATAATTGTACCTAAAATATTCATAAACAACTCACAGAGCCCCTATTTGTCATAAACTTTTTAGTTTATTGTTAGGACCACAAAATAGAACGATTTTTTCTGCCTTTAAAGTTGTTATAAATCTCTGTATGTACTTTTTTTTTTTTTTTTAACAGAATCTTGCTCTGTCTCCCAGGCTGGAGAATATAGCCTCAGCAATCTCAGCTCACTACAACCTCTGCCTCCTGAGTTCAAGCGATTCTCTTGCCTCAGCCTCTCAAGCAGCTGGGACTGTAAGCGTGTGCCACCATGACTGGCTAATTTTTGTATTTTTCGTAGAGACAGGATCTCACCATGTTAGCCAGGCTGGTCTTGAACTCCTGACCTCAGTGATCTGCCCACCTCGACCTCCCAAAGTGTTGGAATGATAGGCATTAGCTGTCGCACCCAGCCTGTGTATGCACTTTTGATCCTTGACTCTTTAGAGACAGGACAAGATTGTACGCTAACACCAGCATGGATCTGCTATTCTATTTTGTCTGAAATGTGAGTCACATAGCATCAGTCTGCTGTGAAGTTAACATTCAGGATGAGTCCTCTACAGAAACAATTTCAATTTTTTCAGTTTTTAGTAGTATTGATGCAATAATGATAATACATTCCTGATTTAATATAAATTAAGGATGTTTTATAATTGTGCATGAATGCTGGCAACTTAGTTTTGACAATTATTTAAATATATAATGTTAAGCTTAAGTTTGAAAAAGTAAAGCTGGTAAACTAGGTCTTTGTCATTTGCCTAAAAAAAAGGAAAGAAATGGCTGGGTACGGTGGCTCATGCCTATAATCTCAGCACTTTGGGAGGCTGGGATTACAGGCATGAGCCACCGCACCTAGCCATTTCTTTCAAGCAGGCAGATCACCTGAGGTCAGGCGTTTGAGACCAGCATGTCCAACATGGTGAAACCCCATCTTTACTAAAAATACAAAATTAGCCAGACTTGGTGGTGTGCACCTGTAATCCCAGGTTCTTGGTAGGCTGAGACAGGAGAATCACTTGAATCCAGGAGGTAGAAGATTGCAGTGAGCTGAGATTGCACCATTGCACTCCAGCCTAAGCAACAAGAGTAAAATTCCACTCACAAATAATAAAAAGGAAAAAGGATTAAAAAAAAAAAAGAAATGAGAATATGTTTGGTGAAAATAAATGACTAGGTGAACAATTCAGTGATGTTAAGTATATTCACAATGATGTGTAACCACTACTCTCTCTAGCTTCAAAACATTTTTATCATCCCAAGAAGAAACTCATTAAGTACTACTCATTAAGCACTTGCTCCCCAGTCTGCATTCCCTGGCAACTATCAATCTGTGTTTTGTCCCCATGATATACATACATACATATATATATACATACATATATATATATATATATATTGGTACTTTATATAAATTGAATCATGCAAAATATGTGATCTTTTGTGTTTGACTTCTTTGACTTAGCAAGCATGTTTTCAATATTTATTGAAAGTGCCAGGTACGGTGGCTCATGCCTGTAATCCCAGTACTTTGAGAGGCCAAGGAAGGTAGATTGCTAGAGCTCAAGAGTTCAAGACCACCCTGGGCAATGTGGTGAAACTCCATCCCTACAAAAAATACAAAAATTAGCCAGTTGTGGTGCCGCATACCTGTAGTCCCAGCTACTTGGGAGGCTGAGGTGGAAGGATCACTTGAGCCCGGGAGTTGGGGGTTATGGTGAGCTGTGATTGTGCCACTGCACTACAGCATAGGTAACAGAGTGAGACCCTGTCTCACACACATACAAAGATTTACTGAAAGCATATATCAGCACTTCATTTTTTCAAATTATATACCTAGCAGTGGAATTGCTGGGTCATATAATCTATTTTAACATTTTGAGGAACTGCCAAACAGTTTTCCACAATGGCTGAACCATTTTACATTCCTGCCAACAAAGTACAAGGGTTCCAATTTCTCCACCTCCTTGCCAACACTTGTTATCTCCCTCCTTTTTTAGAAATATGGCCATTTCAAATGAGTGTGAATGGCATCTCATCATGGTTTTGATTTGCATTTTCCAAATGACTGGTAATGTTGGGCATCTTTTTACATGCATTAAGTTAGCCACTCATATATCTTCTTTGGAGAAATGTCTGTTCAAGTCCTTTGCCCATTTTTTAATCAGGTTGTCTTTTTGTTGTTGAGTTGTAAGCATTTCTTTTTGCACTCCAGATACTGGACTCTCATCAGATACGTGATTTACAAATATTTTCTCCATTCTATAAGTTGTCTATTCATTTTCTTGATAGCATCTTTCAAAGCACAAGGCTTTCATTTTGATGATATCCAATTTGTCTGTTTTTTCCTGGGTTGCTTGTGCTTTAGGTGTCAAAGCTAAGAAACCATTAACTAATTGGAGGTCACAAAAACTTCCAACAGTTTTATAATTTTAGAGCTCACATTTAGATATTTGATCCATTTTGAGTTAATGTTTTTGTATAGTGTTAAATAGGGGTTCAACTCCATATTTTTGCACATGGATATACAGCTTTCTCAATACCATTTCTTGAAGAGACTGTTCTTTACCCCATTGAGTGACCTTGGCAGCCTTTCTAAAAATAAATTGGCCATAGATGTGTAAGCTTATTTCTGGACTCTCATTTTTATTCCATTAATCTATATGTCTATCTTTATGGCAGTACCACACTGTCTTGTTTACTACAATTTTATAGTAGTCTTAGAATTGGGAAGTTTGAGTCTGCCAGCTTTGTCTTTCCTTTTTTGTTAAAGAGATGCTTTACTCTAAAAGTAGCAATGAAAGGCTGACAGTTGGTATCTTGACAGAAACAATGGAAACTAGAAAATAGTAAAGTATTGACAGAAAAAAATATCTGCCAACCTAAGCATCTAGCAGGGAAAGCCATTGAACATAAAGTTGATTGGGTGTGGTGGCTCACACCTGTAATCCCAGCACTTTGGGAGGCTAAGACAGGAGGATCGCTTGAGCTCAGGAGTTCAAGACAAGCCTGGGCAACATGGTGAGACCCTACGTCTACAAAATAAATTAAAATGTAAAATATCATCCCAGCTTGGGTCCCAGCACTTTGGGAGTCTGAGGCAGGAGGATCACTTGAGCTCAGGAGTTCAAGACCAGCCTGGGCAACATAGCAAGACCCTGTATCTACAAAAAAACTTTTTAAAAACTATCTGGACGTGGCTGCACATGCCTGTAGTCCCAGCTACTTGGAGGCTGAGGCCTCAGATTGCTTGAGCCCAGGAAGTAAAGGCTGAAGTGAGGCATGATCGTGCCTCTGCACTTCAGCCTGGGTGACAGAGTGAGACCCTGTCTCAAAATAAAATAAGAAAAAAGAAAGATGAAATAAGACATTTTCCAGCAAATAGAAATGCTAAGAGCTAGTTCTTCAGGCAGAAGGAAGAGGATTCCAGATGGAAACACAGAGTTGCAAGAAGAATAAAGAGCAGAGAGGAGACACATGTGGGTAACCTGAGATGCTCGATGTGTGAGACACTAATACTCATCTTTTGTGGGATCATTTGACATCAATTGCACAAAAGATGGGAGGGAATAAATGAAGCAAAACTGCTCTAAGATACTTGCATTGTCCAGGAATGAGTAAAAGTACTCATTTATATTAGATTTTAATAAATCAAGGATACATGTCATTATACTAAAAAAAATAGTAAAATCATCTCTAGGTTAGCATAGCCACTAAAAACATTGTAAAATAACATATAATACACTAATAGAAAACTATAATAACAAAAAGTCATCCAAAAGAAGAAGAAAAAACTTAGAGAAGAGGAATATAGGACCAGTGGGACAAACAGAAAATAAGTAATGCAATTATATATTTAAGTCTCAATACATTGTAATGAATATTAAATACTCAAAGATAAATTTAAAATTTACACACACACATATATATATTGACATGTATTTAGTGAAAAGAGACAGAAATGTTGAAAGTAAGATGATAGAAAATAAAATGAAAGTAAAATGATAGAGCATTTGTTTTCTTAGCTTCAAATAGCTTTATTTCCATTTGGTCCAAGACTTTTTAGGGTAGTTAGAAAGCTGCCTAGAGGCTGGAGGGAGAGGCTTAGGCAGAAGCCCTGTTACTTTGCAAGGACCCCTTCAGAAGTCACTGGGCTCAGTAGGCTCTTAGTCCTGCTTGAGAGTGAATCTTTTGAAGAGATACTCACCCAGTCCAGCCTGTGGACCGACCAGCCTGTAGAGGTTAGTCAGGTGGTCACCCATCTTCTCAATGATTTTCACTTCCTCATCTAGGAAGTGACTCTCCAGGAAGTCACAGAGATGGGGGTCCATGCAAGCAGAACCCAGGGCATGAAGATCCAAAAGGGCCTGGTTCAGATTTTTCTCTAGGGCCATGGCAGCTTCCATGGCATCCAGGGTTTTACCCCACTCATCTTGAGCCAGCTTCTTGGGTCCTGGAAGAGAGCATGGCCACCACGCTGGTTTTGCATCTTCAGGAGACCCTCATAGCCCTCGTGCTTCTCCTCAGCCAATTCACAGAAGAGTGGCTCACACCTTCCAGAACCACAACATTGCAGTCCAAATAGTAGCCCAGAGAGAGGTAGGTATAGGTGGCCTGCAGGTACACATTGAAGGCGGGTGATGGCTGTCTCCATGTCAGTGGAATAATTCTGACGAATCTGGGAGCTCATGGTTGGTCGGCAAAAAGGAGCTAACCACAAAAACAGTGTTAGCAGGTCCCCAGAAGCAGGAGATGGCTGAGAAGATGGTCTCAGAGGTTGCAAGTGGAGAATAAATTGGAGGGTGGTCGGAGGAGGCTGGAAGAAAGAGTCCCTAGGATCTGTTCTGTCCAAATCCTCTTGAAGCAAGAGACAGATCTGCAGGACTGCCGAACTGCTTTTTTTTTTTTTTTTTTTTTTTTTTTTTTTGGCATGTCCTATTTTGGTCAGTCATTGGTGATGCTTTTTCAGCCTGTGTATGCTACTACTTTGCCATTTCCAGGACCTGGGGTAGGAGGAACACATTTGAACCCATGATGCAGTTGGTCTTGTTGATGGACCACAGGTTGAGGCAGCAGTCATCCCTGCCCATAGCCAGCAGCCACCAGAGGCTTTGCCCAGCACCAGTGAGGACACATTTCTGGCAGGGGTGATGATCTCTTGCAACTTCCAGGCTGTACTGGTGACCACAAGTGTGGCCATCCTTCAGCTGGCTGGCACCTGAAGCCTCACCTACAAAATAAACTGTGCTTTGTTCATGGGGTGGGGATGGATCCCCCCCAGATCCACCAATCAAGTTGGCAGGGAGTTCTCACACATCCAGGCAGAGGGAATGCCTTGTCTTCTGGCCTTGGGTTGTCTCATGGTTCCAAATCACCCACAGCAGCAACAGCAGCAACCAGTGCACATCTGTCACGATCCTAGATCATGGAATGTCAGGCTTCAGCCAGCTCAACTCAATACAGGGCTTTGTCTGCAGATGGTTTCCCCATGGAATGAGGACTTTGCCCTGTTTTTTTACCCAGATGTGGCTTGAATCCCCCATGGGAGGTCTAGAAGGAAACAGCCTGATTCTGGGTCCAAGGCAGGTGCTGAGCCCTGGAGTACTGCCTCCGCAGCTGCCACAGCCAATGGATGCATGGGCAAGGGGCTGCTCCCTGAGGGGCTGCAATCTTTTTTTTTCTCAGAGACCCATTTTATTCAGTTCTGTACATACGGAGACATCAGCCCAAGCCCAACTCACCTTCACATGTATCACTCTGTGGAGAATAAAGCACCCTATGTACACAGCCAAAAGCCACACTGCCCACACCCCTGGAACCTGAGTCCGACCCTCCTCAGTCCCTTACCCCTCCAGGGTACCTACAAGGGACAAGAGGGCCTGCCCAGCATAGCACAACCAAGGAAATAAATAGGTGTTGGCAGAAGCTGTGCTTGAGGGGGGAACTGGCTGACATGGTGATGGCAGCAGAGGCTGTGCTGGCACTGCTTGTGGCCCCCTTTCTACTCCTCACAGCCCAGGTGGCCTATGAGTATGGCATGGTACACATGGCCTCCAATGATGAGGGCCCCAAAGGCAAAGAGTACTGCATCCTCTACAACCTGCAGTGGGCCCGTCTGCCACACGATCTCAGCAAGGCACCTGCTGTGAAGCTGCACAACTGGATGGCTTCCCTCCTCTGCTCCACAGCCCACCTCCCAGCCCACAGCTTCCATGACCAGATTCCGCTAGTGGCCCAGGGGAACTGCACCTTCTATGAGAAAGTGAGGTTGGCCAGGGCAGCGGGGCACACAGGCTGCTCATCATCAGCAGGGAGAAGCTGGTCCCCCCAGGGGGCCATAAGTAGCAGTATGATGAAATTGCCATTCCTGTGACCCTGCTCAGCTACAAATACAAGCTGGGCATCTTCAGACGTTTCACCGCATGGTGCACGTGTCGCTGTATGTGCTTAATGAGCCAGTGCTGGACTACAACATGGTCATCATCTTCATCATGGCCGTGGGCACCATCGCCATCAGCATCTGCTGGGCCAGGAGCCACAACGTGAAGAAGTACATGAAGCACAAGCACGACGACAGGCCAGAGAAGCAGGAGGATGAGGCGGTGGACTTGATGCCGGTGATGACCTGCATGTTTGTGGTGATGTGCTGCTCCATGCTGGTGCTGCTCTACTACTTCTATGACCTCCTCGTGTGCATGGTCATTGGGATCTTCTGTCTGGCCTCTGCCACCAGCCTCTACAGCTGCCTGGAGCCCTGCATGCTGCGGCTGCCCTTCTGCAAGTGCAGGGTCCCCAACAACAGCCTGCCCTACTTCCATAAGCACCTACAGGCACGATGCTCCTCCTGGGGCTCTTCTACCTGGCCACCAGCGTGGTGTAGGGCAACTTCTGCAATGAGGAGGAGTGGGCCTGGGTCCTCCAGGATGCCCTGGCATCGCCTTCTGCCTCTACATGCTGACGACCATCTGCCTGCCCACCTTTAAGGCCTGCACACTGCTACTGCTGGTGCTCTTCCTCTATGACATCTTCTTCGTGTTCATCATGCCCTTTCTGACCAAGAGCAGGAGCAGCATCATGGTGGAGATGGCCACTTGGCCACCCACGAGAAGCTGCCCATGGTCCTGAAGGTGCCCAGGCTGCACTCCTCACCTCTGGCTCTGTGTGACTGGCTCTTCTCCCTCCTGGGCTTCAGAGTCATTTTGGCACCAGGGCTGCTGGTGGCCTACTGCCACAGGTTCGACATCTAGATGAAGTCCTCCAGGGTCTACTTCATGGCCTGCACCATTGCTTATGGTGTCGGCCTCCTTGTGATGTTCATGGCGCTGGCCCTGATGCAGCGTGGCCAGCCCGCCCTCATCTACCTGGTGCCCTGCACACTGGTGATGAGCTGTGCTGTGGCACTCTGGTGCTGGGAGCTGGGCATGTTCTGAATGGGCAGCGGCTTTGTGAAAGTCCTACCTCCATCTCTGTGGGCTCCAGCACCCACTATCCTCCGCAGCCACCCAAAGACCCTTCCAGCCACTCTCCCTGCAGCTGCCCAGCAAAGAACCAGCTACATCCCCTGGCGGCCTGCTGAGCTGTCCCCAGCACCATGCATGCCCAAGGAGATGGGACCTGGAGCCCCCACATGGAAACCCGGGAGCCTGGCTGAACCCGAGGACTGGGACCAAGACCAGCTGTGCCCTGTGTCCCTGCCTGGCACCTCAGCCTAGGGGAGGGGTGAGATGCTTGCAGCCATGCCTGCCATGCTGAGATGTTGGAGCTGCCTGGCGCCCACCAGAGACAGACAGATGCCTGCTCCTAGGACCGAGTCCTGCGCTGGCCCAGCCCGCCCTAACATAATGCTGATCCTCACTGAGCCCCCACACCCCTGCCCAGCTGCCCCAGCTGCATGCCTGCTGCTCCAAGCTCACCCAGCTGCCACAAACCTTCTGTGTGTCCGTCCTCCTTGCCAGGGCCCGTCCTCCTCACCCAGGTCCATCCTCATGGGCTCTAGACCCGGCCTCTCTGCAGACCCTCAAGTGCCATCTGCATGAATGAGTAGGTGTGGGCTTTGGCCATGGCCACACTGGTGCTTACCGGTTGCTTCCAGTGACCTACTTCTTCACGGCATCTAGTTCTCTGGGTGGAAAGAGCAGCTTTCTGCCTCTGGAAGGCATCACTTTTTCCTCCTGAGCAGATCAGAGACCCTGGGAGGTTTAGACTTCTCCTCTAAGCCTAGGACATGGACTGGTAGCCAGGGCCGTGCCTGGACCCTGACACTGGGGAGAGACAGGCCTGTGGGGCAGGGTTTCAGGTGTGAATGAGGCTGGCCTCACGTGAGTGGACAAGCTGCTCCCCTGGCCAAGGCCCTGCCACCCTCAGTCAGCCCCAAGGCACCTGGCTGCGCAGGCATACTCCTCCCCATCTGAATAAATGGTAACAACTTCAAGAAAAAAAGAGACAGATGCTCCCCAGAGATCTAGAAGATTTGAACATCACAATTAACAGACAAGATGTAATTAACATATATATTTATATAGCCCTCATCAACTACAGGGTATATATTGTTTTCAAGTGCACATAGATATTTACTAAGATAGACTATATACTGGACGCTAAATTTCAACAAATATTTAAGGATTGAAATCTGTACAGAGTATGTTTTCTGACCAGTGGAATTGAGTTATAAATCGTCCCCAAATGTTTGGAATTAAACAATATATTTCCAAAAGAAAAACTCATGATCAAAGAAGAAATTGAAATGGAAATTATTTTAAAATGTTTCATTGAATGCTCACAGAAGTATGACATATCAAAACTTAATGCAGCTAAAGCCATGTTAGAGGAAAATCTGCGACCTTGAATGTAGAAATCTAGGCTGGGAGAGGTGGCTCATGCCTGTAATCCCAGCACTTTGGGAAGCTGGGGCAGGCAGAGCACCTCAGGTCAGGAGTTTGAGACCAGGATGACGAACATGATGAAACCCCATCTCTATTAAAAATACAAAAATTATCCCAGCGTGGAGGCAGGCACCTGTATTCCCATCTACTTGGGAGGCTGAGACAGGAGAATTCTTGAATCCAGGAGGCAGAGGTTGCAGTGAGCCAAGATAGCTCCACTGCACTCCAGCCTGGGCAACAAAGAGGGAAACTCCATCTCAAAAAAACAAAAAAGACATTTCTCTCAAAGAATAAGAACAACAAACTAAATAAAAGGAAGGAAATAAAGATCTTATATAAATTCAACGGAAGATAAATATGCAATAGAAAAAATCCACCAAACCAAGCTTGGTAGCTCAGGCCTTGATCATGGAATTACATAAACCCATACGTTTGTAGTGAGCTATGATGATCTTACCACTGCACTCCAGCTTGGGCAACAGAATCAGATCCTGTCTCAAAAAAATAAAAAAAGAAGAAAGAAAGAAAAAGAGAAAATCAACCAAGTACAAAGTTATCTCTTTGAAATGACTAATGAAATTTACAGGTTTCTCTGTTGATCAAGAAAGAAGACCCAAATGACCATTACCAGAAATGAAAAAGAGATAACACTGCAAAACCTACAGACATTAAAAATAATAATTAGGTACACAGAAATAGAGTGTAGGCCAGGGATTACCAGGGGGTTATTTAATGGGTACAGAGTTTCAGATTTGCAAGATGAAAAAGCTCTGAATATCTGTTTCACAATAATGTGAATATATTTACCACAACTGAACTGTATACTTTAAAATGATTGAGCTCTTTCCACCAGCTTTCCATGCCTCCATACTGCTGTGCATGAATGTCTAGGCTGATGCTCTCAATGCCAAAAGGAGAGACAAACACCAGGTTCTTATTAGGCCGTGCTTCAAAGTCATCATTCAGTTTCTAACCTAGATGATGAAGCATGATTCCATTGTCAAATTTGAAATCTAATGATCACAGAGCTGGGAACATTGTTGTGAATTTTACAGGCAGGTTAAACAAGTGTGCAGTAATCAACCCCAAATTTGATGTGCAGCCAAAAGATCTGGAAAAATGACAGAACAATGTGCTCCCATTCTGACAGTTTGGATTCATCTTACTAACAACCTCAGCTGGCAACATGGACCAAGAAGAAGCAAGACAAAAACACCAGGAGGGAAAATCCTGGAATTCTTTATCTAGGGATATAATACATATTTAAAATTAAAATGCCTCTTAGGTGAATCTCTCAAGCCTAAGAGTTCAAGACCACCTTGGGCAACATGACGAAACCCCATGTCTACAAAAAATAGAAAAAAATAGCCCAGCATGGTGGAGCATGCCTATGATCTCAGCTACTCAGGAGGCTGAGGCAGGAGACTCACCTGAGCCCAGGAAGTTGAGACTTCAATGAACCATAATTGTGTCACTGCACTCCACCCTTGGTAACAGAGGAGATCATGTCTCAAAACCATTTTTTTAAATTAAACTTAAAAGTAAAATAAAATGCCTCAATGGACAGAAACCAAAATAAATAAATAAAAATGGTTGAGATGGCAAATTTTATGTGCATTTTAACACACACTCACACATACACACACACACACACACAAATAAAAGGAGTTTATGAGAACCTTGTTAGTAAATTCTAAAAATAAATTGACAATTTTGAAAATTACAAAGTACCAAAATTGATACAGCAAGAAATAGAAAACCTAAATTCTCCTACATCTAGGTAATACACTGAATCCATAGTTTAAAATATTTCCTCAAAGAAAAACTCTAGGCCTAGATGATTTCATTGTTGAATTCTTCATAACATTTCAGGGGAAAAGTAACACCAGCCTTCCACAGATTTGTCCTGAGACGAAAAAGAGAAAAAATTCCCAACTTCTTCCATGAGACCAGCACATCATTGATGCCAAATCATTATGAGGGCATTACAAGAAAGGAAAATTGCAAGTTAATTTCTTTTATGAATATAGATGTAAATGTTTTTTGTTTTTTGAGACCAAGTCTTGCTCTGTTGCCCAGGCTGGAGTGCAGTGGTATAATCTCAGTTTACTGCAAACTCTGCCTCCAAGGTTCAAGTGATTTTTCTTCCTCAGCCTCCCAAGTAGCTGGGATTACAGGCACACAACCACACTGGGCTAATTTTTGTATTTTTAGTACAGACAGGGGTACACCATCTTGACCAGGCTGGTCTCGAACTGCTGACCTCAGGGGATCCATCTGTTTTGGCCTCCCAACCCAAGCAATGGCTCACGCTTGTCATCCCAGCACTGGGAGGCTGAGGCCGGCAGATAACCTGAGGTCAGGAATTTGAGACCAGCATGACCAACATGCTAGAACCCCATCTATACTAAAAATACAAAAAAATAGCCGGGCATGGTGGTGCATGTCTGTAGTCCCAGGTACTTGGGGGCTGAGGCAGGAGAATTGCTTGAACCCAGGAGGTGGAGGTTGCAATGAGCCAAGATCACCCCACTGCCCTCCAACCTGGGCAACAGAGCGAGACTCTGTCTCAAAAAAAAAAAAAAAAAAAAAAAAGACATTTGTATTACAAGTCTTAAAATGAAGAGACAATGATTAAACACATGGAACTTAATATTACAATTAGAATATACAACAGTAAAATTTTGCTCTTTGCCTCTGAAGGAACATCTTATAACAAGATTTTACATTATTAAAATTTATATTATTAAATTTTTTTAATAATGCAAAATGGGAGCTAAATACTTGAAAATTTAAATAAAATGAAGCAAAAAAGGAAACAAATTCATTGCAAGAGGTAGAAATTACATTTTAAAGGCTAAAAATAATAAAGAAATTCACTACACAACAGGCCGTATTGTCTTGGCTCCTTCATTTTGTTTGTTTGTTTTAAGATGGAGTATGACTCTGTCACTCAGGCTGGAGTGCCATGACACAATGTCAGCTTACCACAACCTCTGCCTCCCAGGTTCAAGCGATTCTCCTGCTTCAGCCTCCCAGGTAGATGGAATTAGGATTACAGGCACACACCACCACGCCTGGCTGATTTTTTGTATTTTAGTAGAGACGGAGTTTCATTTTGGCCAGGCTGGTCCCGAACTCCTGACCTCAAGTGATCCACCCACCTCAGCCTCCCAAAGTACTGGGATTACAGGCATGAGCCACTGTGCCTGGCCTGTACTGTAGTTTAAAAAGTGATTCATTAAAATCTGTTACTGCCAATCAAAAAGAAAAAAAAGCTACACACACAATAGAACACAGAAAATGGGCAGAACTGCAACATCTTTTCACAGCTGATTAAAAACAAATACTGCCATTCCCCCTAGACTCACCTTTGATATAGTAGGTAAACAAAATTGATTTTGTGTGATTGATTTTGACACTTTCTGGCACCCCACACTGTATTGGCATCAGTGATACAGCCCCAGTTCAGATGTGCACAACTTCAGATGGGAAACGTTGTCACAGGAATCCAGCTTTGCATGGACATCATCAAAATGGCAATCAGTCATGGGGTTGCCATGTTTTTATCTTAATAAATACAAAAAAAAAAAGCATTTGCTAAACTTCAACACCTATTCTTGATTTTTTTTTTTTTTTTGAGACAGTGATTTGCTCTTTTGCCCAGGCTGAAGTGCAGTGGGGCAATCTAGGCTCACTGCAACCTCTGCCTCCCAGGTTCAAGCGATTCTCATGCCTCAGTCTCCCCAGTAGTTGGAACTATAGTCATGCACCACCACATCCAGCTAACTTCCTTGTAATTTTAGTAGAGACAGGGTTTTGTTATATTGTCCAGGCTGGTTTGAACTCCTGGACTCAAGTGATCTATCCACCTTAGCCTCCCGAAGTGCTGGGTTTACAGGTGTGAGCCACCATGCTCAGCCTCCATTCTTGATTTAAGAAAAAGCAACTTTTAGCAAACTAGGAAACAATCTAATGTTACTTCCTTAATCTAATAATGGATTTTTCAAAATTACAGCAAACATTATACTTATAGTGAAATATTAAAACCTTTTCCCCTAAGATTGTAAATAAGGTTATCTGCTGTCACTGTGTCTTTCAACATTATATTGACAGTGTTAGCCATTATAATATGGCAAGGAAACAAAATAAAAGGTATAAGGATTAGAAAGGAAGAATGAAACTGTCACTCTTCACAGAGAAAACAATTAGATATAGAAAATTCAATTTATTCTACAAATCAGCTCTTAATAAGTAAATTTAATGGGATCAATTATATTTCTATAGACTAACAATAAGCAATTTAAAATGAAATTTTCTGCCAGGTGAGGTGCCTCATGCCTGTTAATTCCAGCACTTTGGGAAGCCAAAGCAGGTGAATCACCTGAGGCCAAAAATTAGCCTGGCGTGGTGGCAGGTGCCTGTAATCCCAGCTACTCAGGAGGCTGAGAAAGGAGAATTGCTTGAACCTGGGAGGTGGAGATTGCAGTGAGCTGAGATCACACCATTGCACCCTAGCCTGAGTGACAAGAGTGAAACTTCATCTCAAAATAAATAAATAAATAACAAGTAAAATGAAATTTTCAAAAAGATACCATTTACAAAATCATCAAAGAAACATCATACTAAGGAATACATCTAAGAGAAGATATGCAAGCCTATTATACAGAGAATTATTATGCATTATTGAGAGAAATTAAAGATGGCTTATATAAATAAATATAACAGGTTGATGGAATAAGTGACATGATACTATGAAAGTTTTAATTCTCCCCAAAGTGATTTATAGACTTACTATAATTTCAGTTAGATCCCAGTTGGTGAGTATGGGTGTGTATGTATTTACCAATTGACCAACTGATGCTAGAATTCTTTTTTTTTTTTTTTTGAGACAGTGTTTCGCTCTGTCACCCAGGCTGGAGTGCAGTAGCACAATTATAACTCACTGTAGCGCTGACTCCTGGACTCAGGTAATCCTCCCACCACAGCCTCCTGAACAGCTGGGACTATAGACAGGCACCACCATGCTCAGCTACACTTTGTATTTTTTGTAGAGATGGGATTTTACCATGTTGCCCAGGCTGGTCTCAAACTCCTGGGCTCAAGCAATCTTCCCACCTTGACCTCCCAAAGTGCTGAGATTACAGGTGTGAGCCACCACGCCCAGCCTGATCCTGGAATTTATGTGGAAATGTAAAGAGCCAAGAATAACAAGAACATTTTGAACAATAATAAAGCATAAGGACTTAGAAACTGGAAATCAAGGCTTCTGATAAAGCCCCAGTAGTTAAGACAGTAAGGTATTGATGCAAGAATGGACAGATAGCTTAGCAGAACAGAATAAAGTTCTGAAATGGCTGTGCACATACATACACTTAACTCATGACAGAGGTGGCACTGCACAGCAGAACTCCATTTCTGAAATGGCCATTTCACAGCACAGCCATTTCAGAACTCCATTCAGTAGGGATGGCCTTTTCAAGATAGTGCTGGCTCCACTGAATATTTATAAAGAAAGAAATGAATCTTAATTACTACTTCACACTATACTGAAAAATTGACTTGAAATGGATGATAGACCTCAATGCAAAAGGTAAAACCATGAAGCTTCTAAAAAATAAAATAAAATGTCATCAAAACCTTTAGATAGACAAAGACTTCTTAAACTGGGCTTAGAAAGCCCTAACCATAAAACAAAAGTTAGATAATTTGTTCCACACTAAATTTAAGAATTTTTTGCTTATCAAAACACAGTTTTGGATGAAGTTACCTGCAATGCTTTTAACTCACAAATGACTCTTAGTCAGAATAAAGAAATAAAAGCCTGACAACCTGATGGGAAAATGAAGAAAGAGACATTTCAGAGTAAACCAGATGAACAAATAGCCTGCAAATGTATGAAAAGTGTTCATCCTTTTTGGTCCTTGGAGGAATATAAATTAAAACATAGTGAAATGCCATCATACACGTGCTAGAATGATAAAATGAAAAAAACAGAAATCAATTATTGGCCTAGAAAGAGAGCAACTGGAGTTCTCATTTACTGGTGGAAGTTCAAAGTTTGCACAGCCACTTTGGAACATGGCTGGTGTCTGCTGAAGCTGAATGCACATCCTAAGACCCAGCACATCCTAAGACCCAGCAATCCCACTCCTAGGCATCATCTGAGGGAAGTGAATGTACATGTGTACAAAAGCAGCCCATGATGGCTGTAGTTGGGCGCATGAATAATAAATCCCAGGCTTATAAAATAAAGCTGACCTCTTGCCTGTGTGACTGGAGTTTCAGTAGTTCACTGACAGGCACTAGTCATAACCCGTTTATCAGAGGTAGAACAAAGACAGGATGGAATTGGTCAACCCCCACCAAACCCTAAGTTGCCTTACCTTTCTCCCACCCCAGGCAAGTGCACATTTACCTTACGGTATGGCTAGCATCACTGAGCACTAACCAGGATCACGAGAATGGAAAGCTGCTTCCCTGCCTTGCCTCCGCTACTCCCCCTTTCCGTGCCACGCGCATCCCCCTGTGGGAAAATGTATATCTACTGTGCCTCATGCAGCCTCCTTTGAGGCACATTCTCCATCTATACAGAGTGTGTGTTCCTGGGCCTACATCTTCTAACTTGCCTCAGAATAAATCCAGCCAGGTGGGGTGACTCACATCTGTAATCCCAGCACTTTAGGAGGCCAAAGTAGGAGGATCATGTAAGGCCAGGAATTTGAAACCAGCCTGGTCAACATAACAAGACCCTGGCTCTACAAAAGAAAAATTAAAAAATTAGCCAGACTTGGTGGCATGTACCTGTAGTCCCAGTTACTGGGAAGGCTGAGGCAGGAGAGTTGCTTGAGCCCAGGTGGTTGAAGCTGCAATGAGCTAGGATTGCACACTGCACTCCACTCCAGCTTAGGAAACAGAATGAGACCATCTCAAAAAAAAAAAAAAGCCCGAAAAAAGACAGAAGAAATCCAACCATGGTTTTCTAGTTCTGATACCTGTTATTTCACTTTTTGGTTAACAGATGCATAGGGCAAGGCATGTGAGAAGCAGCTTGGAGTTCAGTGTCCTCCCCTACTGGCACCTCCACGTGTTCAGCTATCCCCAAAGTACCCCAAAACCAGTCTTCTGGGTTTTTATGGAGAATTCATTACGTGGGCATGACTGATTAAACTTCTGGCCATGGGTGATCAACTTAACCTTCTGCTCCTCTCCTCTCCCTGGAGGATTTGGGTGTGAGGCTGAAAGTCACAGTCCTCTAGTCCTACCTTGGTCTTTCTGGTGACCAGCCCCAACCTGGTGCTACCTGCGGGCTGTCTGCCTTCACCCACCTCTTCAGCATATGAAAGACACCACTGTGGAGATTCTAAGGATTTTAGGAGTTGCAGGCCAGGAAGCCTGGTTAAAAAACAAATATACATTTCACAATATTGCAGATGGCTTTATTTCATCCTGAAGAACAGGAACCCCTGTCATCAGCTCTTTGTTTTTCATCTACCTTCCTTAGCACTGTTAGATTGTGCCTATACTTCTGGGGGCTGAGGATCCTTTGTCAGAAATGAAACAGCTCAGATTTTATGTGGGACCTTGCTGCTGTGTATAGATAGCAAACATCTTTGAATTCATCCCATTTTAACATTTTTATTTATTTATATTGATTTCTTTTTTTTTTGAGATGGAGTTTCTCTCATCACTCAGGCTGGAGTGCAGTGGCATGATCTCGGCTCAGTGCAACCTCCACCTCCTGGGTTCAAGCAATTCTCCTGCCTTAGCCTCCCAAGTAGCTATGATATCAGGCACCTGCCACCACGTCCTTGGTGTGGTGATTATTTCATGGGTGTATTCTCTTTGTGGAAATTCATTGAACGAGATACTTATGGTTTGTGTACATATCTGTATCTAGGTTATACACACTAATTTTTGTATTTTTAGTAGACATAGGGTTTCACCAGATTGGCCAGGCTGGTCTTGAACTCCTGACCTCAGGTGATCCTCCCACCTTGGCCTCCCAAAATGCTGGAATTACAGGCATGAGCCACTGCACCCGGCCTATATTTCATTTTTATTTATTTAAAAAAAATTGTTGAGGTTTAGGGAAGGGTCTCACTGTGTTGCCTAGGCTGGACTTGAACTCCTAGGCTCAAGCAATCCTCCCATCTCAGCCCCCCTAGTAGCAGGGATTACAGGTACCGACTATCAATCCCGACTTCATGCCAATATTTTAAATGCAGAAGACTTTCAATATAGAAAAGTTAAGAAAACAGAAGCTGTCCTGGTGCTCATATGCTAGCACATGAAATGCTTTCATTTAATACTCACCTGTTGAGTAATCTGTTGAGATTTTAGAGGCAAACTTCCATGCCCATCAAGTTGAAGAATTTCTAATCCTAATTTCAAGACTTGTAAAGCTACAGTAATCAAGACAACATGGTGTTAGTGTTCGTAAAAGAAAAACTTAGCTGGATGTGGTGGTGCACACCTGTAATCCCAGCATTTTAGGAGGCCAAGGCAGGCAGATCACAAGATCAGGCATTCGAGACAAGCCTGGCCAACATGATGAAACCCCATCTCTACTAAAAAATACAAAAATTAGCCAGGCATGGTGGCAGGTGCCTGTAGTCCCAGCTACTCTGGAGGCTGAGGCAAGAGAATCACTTGAACTCAGAAGGTGGGGGTTTCAGTGAGCCAAGATCGTGCCAGTGAACTCCAGCCTGGGAGACAGGGTGAGACTCCATCTCAAAAAAAAAAAAAAAAACTTAAAGAAATTACATTTAAAAGAATTTAATTGAGCAAGAATGACTGAAGAATCAGGCAGACCCCAGGACCAAAATAGGTTCAGAGCAACCCAGGACTGCACAGTGGTTGGATTTATGGACAGAAAAAGGGAAGTGAGGTACAGAAACAGCTGAATGGTTGAAGCTCGGCCTTTGCCTCACTGAACACTGTTTGCACTGTTGGCCACTTGTGATTGGCTGAAACTCAGCTGCTGGGATTGGCTGAGACTCAGCTCCTTGGTACAAGAGTAGGTTACACTCTGTCACGTATCCAGTTAGGTGACAGTTCACTGTGTATGGAGAAACCTTTAGGCTGAACTTAATATATATAAGGGAGCAGTTTAGTTTAAATTTAATTTAACAGCATAAAGACAGACAAATGGATTGCTGGAACAGAATAGTGCCCAGAAATATACCTACACATTTACAATCAATAGATTTTCCATAAAGGTGCCAACACAATTCAGTGGGGGAAAGGATAATTTTTTAAACAATCAATAATGGAATAATTGGATACCCATATGCAAAAAAAAAACTGAACTCCAACCCTTACTTTCTACCGTTTTCAAAGATTTACTTGAAGTGGACCATCTAAGCATTAAGAACTAAAACTACAAAGTTCTAGGTGAACACATAGGAGAAAATCTTAGTAATCTTAGGAATCTTAAACCTGACACAAAAAGCACAAACTATAATAAGAAAACAATCAATAAATTTAATCTTACCAAAATTTGAAACTTTTAATATTCAAAAGATATTGTTATAAAAATGGAAAAGCAAGCCACAGACTGGGAGGAAATATTTGCAAAATGTATGTATGACAAGACTTCTATCTAGAATTTTTTTAATCTAATTTTTTTTTGAGACAGGGTCTTGCTCTGTAGCCCAAGCTGGAGGGCAGTGGTGCAATCTCGGCTCACTGAAGCCTCTGCTTCTCAGACTCAAGCAATCCTCCCACCTGTGCCTCCCAAGTAGCTGGGATTACAGGTGCTCACCACCACACCTGGCTCTTTTTTGTATTTTTATTAGAGACAGGATTTCACCATGTAACCTAGGCTGGTCTTGAACTCCCGAGCTCAACTGATCTGCCTCAGCCTCCCAATGTGCTGGGATTACAAGCATGAGCCACCGTGCCCAGACTAGAATTATTAAAAAAACTCTTATACTTGATAATATGAAAACAGCCCAAGCCACACATGGTGGTTTGTGCCTATAATCTCAGCACTTTGAGAGGCTGAGGCAGATCACTCGAGCTTAGGAGTTCAAGATCGGCCTGGCCAACATGGTGAAACTCTATTTCTATTCAAAATATAAAAATTAGCCAGGCATTGTGACCCACACCTGTAATCTCAGCTACTCAGGAGGCTGAGGCACAAGAATCTCTTGAACCCAGGAGGTGGATGTTGCAGTGAGCCGAGATCACACCATTGCTCTCCAGTCTGGGCAACAGAGCAAGACTCTGTCTCAAAAAAATTAAAAAACAGAATTATTTTTTAAAGTCCAGTTTTTTTTCAATGGGCTAAAAATATGAAGAAAACACTTCACAAAAGAAGATATGCAGTTGGTTAATAAGCCCATGAAAAGATGCTCGGCATCGTTAGTCATCAGGGAAATGCAAATTAAAACCACAATGAGAAACTACTACACTCCTGCTGGAATGCCTAAACTTTTCCAAGACTGGCAATGTCAAGTCTTGGTGAGTATGAAAAGGAGCTAGGACTTCCATACACTGCTGGTAGAACCATCCTAGAACAGCTTGGCAGTTTCTGTAAAAGTTCATTTTTCGAAGTCATTTCACTCCTGAGTTCTTACAGATCTAGGAGAAATGAAAGCATATGTTCACACAACGTATGTGCACAGATGTTCATAGCAACTTTATTTGTAAGAGCCAATATATAATATGTGATTCCACTTATAAAATTCTAGAAAGATGCAAACTAACCTGTTTCCCTGGCAATAGGAGTAGGGTAGAAAGAAGGCGAAGGGATTATCAAGAGACACCAGGAAACTTTGGGGTGATAGATATATTCCTTCTCTTCATTCTGGCGATGGTGTCACTGGTGTGTACAGATGTCAGCACTCACCAAATTATGTACTTTAAACATATGCATTTCATTGTATGTCAGTTATACCCCAGGAAATCTTACAGTTTGTAGAAAAGGAAATGTAAGCACGGCTCAACTTGGAGTAGCACAAATAGTCAAATAACGTAATTATGGAATTTTAAAATTAAGATATAATTATGTTGAGGCAATGGAAAGTATGTTCAATGTAGGGGCGGAGGTTAGCAGAAAATCCTCATCTTCCACAGTGGGAATTTAGTAGATAAGTCTAAGACTGAAAAAATTCAGAAGGACCAATATAGGCATATTACTAGAGACATGGAGGTAAATGCTAAGAATCAGCTAAAAGCATCTGTCTCTGAGAAATGGAGACTACTGGTCTTAAGAACACATGTGGAATGAACTAAACCATGTGAAGGTATAACTTTCATATAATTATAAACTTTAAACTATGTTATCCGAGGCCGGGAGTGGTGGCTCATGTCTGTAATCTCAGCACTTTGGGAGGCTGAGGTGTGTGGATCACCTGAGGTCAGAAGTTCGAGACCAGCCTTGCCAATATGATGAAACCCTATCTCTACTAGAAATGCAAACATTTTCCGGGCTTGGTGGGAGGTGCTTGTAGTCCCAGCTACTGGGGAGGCTGGGCAGGAGAATCACTTGAGCCTGGGAGGTGGAAGTTGCAGTGAGCTGCAATCAAGCTACTGCACTCCAGCCAGGGCAGCAAGAGAAAAACTCTGTCTAAAAGATACAAAATAATAATAATAGACCAGGCGTGGTGGCTCATGCCTGTAATCCCAGCACTTTGGGATGCCGAAGTGGATGGATCATGAGGTCAGATCAAGGCCATCCGGGCCAACATGGTGAAACCCCATATCTACTAAAAATGCAAAAACAATAGCTAGATGTAGTGGCGCACGCCTGTATTCCTAGCTACTCAGGAGGCTGAGGCAGGAAAATTGCTTGAACCCAGGAGGCAGAGATTACAGTGAGCTGAGATCACGCCACTGCACTACAGCCTGGGCAACATTGTGAGACTCCGTCTCAAAAACAAAACAAAACAACAAAATATAATAATGATAACTTAAAAATATATATATATATATATATATATATATATATATGTATATAATCAGAGCCTCCAAGGCACACCTCAAGTCTGCCCAGCTGATGGGGGACTCCAGGCCCATACCCAGGACCAAACCAGAACAGGTGCTCAGATGAGAGGGTTGGGGGCAGTCCTCCATAAGATCGTGTGCCCAGGAAAAAGTCTTCACATTTCTTTCTTTTTTTTTTTCTTTGAGACAGAGTCTGGCTATATTGCCAGGCTAAAGTGCAGTGGCGCAATCTCGGCTTACTGCAACCTCTGCCTCCCAGGTTCAAGTGATTCTCCTGCCTCAGCCTCCCAAACAGCTGGGACTACAGGTGTGCACCACCACACCCAGCTAATTTTTGTATTTTTGGTAGAGATGGGGTTTCACATCAAGCCTGGTCTTGATCTCTTGACCTGGTGATCTGCCCACCTCAGCCTCCCAAAGTGCTGAGATTATAGGTGTGAGCCACCATGCCAGGCCAAGTCTTCACATTTCTAGGTGGAATCCTTTTAAGAGCATCAGGCAGTTTTTGCTTTGAGGAGCTCGAGCTCCACTGGTTAATCTCTTGGGGATCTGAAGATCGGGATTAGATGCTTAAAGCATGCTTGAATTGAAGGATGCCTGCACTCTTTCCATTTCTCTAATAAAAGCCCCAAATGAAGGATATTTAAGAAAATGCCATGCTTCAAAGAGAATCCACATTGTTTCCTCCAAACTGTATGAGAAACAGACATGATGACCTATTAAGTCTTTCTCTTCTTTCTTTTTCAGGTGGTCACTTCTTTAATCGAAACTCTTTGTCCCCTCAGAGTCTGGTATATGAAGGAAAATTCTCTACAATAGAACCCTCTCTGGACATGTATGATGAGAACAAAACCTGATTTTGAAACGGGCTGTAGGGATCACTGCTTTTGTGATTTGATTTCTGATCACCTTTCTTATTTTGTATTCTCCTGTCAGCATCCGTTTTGGAATAATGGCAGCACTTTCCAAGCACAGGTTGGGGTTCAGGGCTCCCCTGAATTTGAACAGGACCCTAAGGTGAGGCTTTGAGGACAGTAGTATTGCGCAGGTGAGCCTTGTGGTATTGAAAATGCTTCCAAGCTGATCATTGAAGGCTGGCGCCCAGCAAGCCTAGCTGTTTCCAGAGAGGAGGCCTGGCCCGGGGTTAATGTTGTATTTCAGACACATCTCAACAATCACAGGCTGTTCTATGCCAGGGCAGTTGGGGTTTTTAACATCCTTTTGTGGTCCCCGCTTACGATGCACACTGCCCTGTGGTAGAAGCTTCCTACCGGTGCACAGTGCAGGTGCTGTTCCCTAGCCTACTTTAGATGGTCCCCTCTCGCTTATTCTACTTCCTGCTGAAGGGCCTCTTCTAAAGGGAGTCAGGAAAAGACCTTGCCTTTGTACCTCCTCTGAGACTCTGACCACCCACTTCCTGCCACGGCAGGGCCGGCAGGAGACGCAGGCCTTGGGGCTGGGTCTGTGTGCAAAGCCAGGCAGCCATCTGCATCACTGCCACGCGCCCGCCGGGGGGCGCCGCCCACTGGCTCCGCAGGCTCCGCTCTGGACAGAGACGGCGGCAAGTGCTTCCCCCTTGCGGGCCTCGGCGAGGTGCCGAGCGATGTGGATGAGCCTGGAGGAGGTGCTGGTGGCCAACGTGCTGTGAGTGACGAAGTGGACCAACCCCTTCTTCGTGCTACAGCGGCGCCGGGGCCACGGCAAGGGCGGAGGCCTCAAGGGTGAGAGGCACACGGGAGACCGGGCCTGTGGGAGCCGTGGCGGGGCACGACGGGACGGGGTGGGGCTGGGCGGGCGGTTCAGGCCCGGCCTCTGCGCGTAGTCGCGGACACGCGCGGTGGGGCGGGGACGCGAGGCGAGGACCTAGAAGCCAGGCTCGAAGGGGCCGGGGGTGGGGAGGCAGGAGCTTGTGGGAGGCGAATGCACTCTTGGCGGGCCCTCCTCAGGTTGGCAGGGGGCGGCGGAGTGGAAACTGGCACCTGTGAGCTCCAGGGCCCTTGCAGCTTCCCGAGATTTCACCGCCGAAAGTTAGGGAGACCACCCAGTCCTCATCCTCCACCTCAGTTTCCACAGGTTCCTCTAAGGGGCCAAGTGACACCAGCACACGTTTTCTTTTGCCCCTTCTTCATTCCCACCGCACCAAAGTGTCATCCTTTTAGCAAGATCAGAGGCCCCTGGAGCTGGATGCACCCCCATTCCCCCAGTTTCTCCTCCCCAAACTTTCCTGCTCCTGGGTGCTATGGGAAGCAGCACAGAGTGTTCCTTTGAGCTTGCCAAGGTGCCCCTTTGTGGGCCTGGGTGCCACCACCACACAGAATGAGGCTGGACAGGCATCCCTGGAATCGTGCAGCCTGTGGGATCCAGGGGAGGCCGACCGGCCACTCCCTCCACAGGTGTCTTCCTGGGCGCCTCATACTCCAAGGCCTGCGCCGGGGACTGCAGGAGCCCGGCTGGCTCAGGCTCAGTACCTATGCTCTTCGGGACGCTGATTGTTGCCCTACAGGAATGAGGTCCCAATGTTGCCAGGTCTTGCATTTTATCCAGAACATTTTCTGTGAATCGTCCTGATTTTCAGTGTTAGTGGTTAATACAGTCCTGCCAGATGTAGACAGAGGCTTCTCCTGGGCCACACTTCTTCATGTGAAAGAGACTGTTCTGTTCTCAGGAACACTGTTTTCCCTTCAGCTTCAGACTCCCTCCCAGTGGGCCTCAAGGATCTCGGGCTCCTGTGCTGGACCTGCCTCCTGGACCCAGCTGTTCAGTGGGAGTTAGACGGCAGCCCCTGTGGCCAACCTCGAAGCTACTGCAAGACCATTGAGAAAAGCGAGGAACCAGCCCCTTTTATTACACCAGAGTATGTGTGTCAGATTGGCTAGTGTGCTTGCAGCGCTTGTGCTGCACTCGGCAGGCTTATGTGGTTCATCTCATTAGATGGCAGGTGCAGGTGCAGCCTGGCCTCTGTACACCTCCTTCCTGCAGGCTCTTCTCCTTTCCACCTCATTCTCCATGTCCCTCAGGATCAAGCTCCTAGGGCATCCCCAGGGAAACATTCTTTGAACCCCCTCCCCACTGCTAGGTTTGGTGTGTTTTGCTGTGGCCTCTGACAGGGCCTGCCTTGTGCCATCGTGGGCATCATGGCCTCCTAAGTACTGTCCTTCCTGAAGAGGAGTAGAAAGTGATGTGGTTTCATTTGGGCCATCTATTAAAAATATGCCAACCAGCCGGGAGCAGTGGCTCACACCTGTAATCCCAGCACTTTGGGAGGCCAAGACAGGTGGATCACCTGAGGTCAGGAGTTCAAGACCAGCCTGGACAACATGGTGAAACCCTGACTCTACTAAAAAAAAGATGAAAATTAGCTGGTTGTGGTGACACACGTCCGTAATCCCAGCTACTCAGGAGACTAAGTCAGGAGAATTGCTTGAACTCCAGAGGTGGAAGTTGCAGTGAGCCGAGATCACGCCACTGCACTCCAGCCTGGGCAACAGAGTGAGGCTTCTCCATCTCAAAACAACCAACCAACCAAAAATACCAACCTAGATTTTTCAATAAAGAATCTGAATGTCCAGCTTGGCCAACATGGCAAAACCTCATCTCTACTAAAAATACAAAAATTAGCTGGGCACGGTAGCATTATCTTGTAATCCCAGCTACTCAGGAGGCTGAGACACAAGAATCACTTGAACCTGGGAAATTGAGGTTGCAGTGAGGTGAGATGGCACCATTGCACGCCAGCTTCGGTGACAGAGCAAGACTCTATCTCAAAAAAGTTTTAATGGACTATGAAACAAAAGTGTTAAAGTTGAATAATATCAATAAAAATTGTTCTGACATCAACAGGAAAAATGGGAATAAAATATTTTCAGATCATGACAAAAGCAGCACTTCATTAAAAGGAAGAAAAAATTTCAAATACAAACAATGAACGTTTTTAGATGGCTTGATAATTCAATTGGTGAAAAGGAATGAATCAAACAATGGTAAAAGCTGTATATTTCTTGCTGATTTGTCATAGCATAGTGACACTGACAAAGACAGCATTACCACAAATTGGTTAATGTGTGTCATCTATCAAATGGGTATATGTGGTGAGAAGAAAAACTTGAACTGCCCTAAAATGTTTCAGAAATGAAACATTCAGAAATGAAAAAACTTTATCAATATTTTTCCAAATTTGACAATTCTAAAGATTTACATCTTCAGTTATGATTTTTGAGGCTAAAAGAAACTTCCATAAACTGTTGGTAATAAAAGTCAGTAAGTCATGGCAAAGGAAAGATGTTACCTTTCTGTTCTTGATATGGAAAATAATGTTGCCGAATCATTGTCCTGTGAAGAAGCGATGGAGAAATGTCTGGGAAGATGGATTTCAGATGTGTCTGGCAGTTAAGAAAACATTGTGTTGTTTTGTGATATTTGTGGTATTGTTCTTTTTTAGCTTTAATGTGTAATTCTGTACTTTCTCATTCTAAAGCAATACTTGTTTTCTAGTCTAATTTTGTATACTTAAAAGAGGGCTTCCCAGAATCGTTTAAGCTCTGACCCCATGAAACTTGCATCTGCCTCTTCCCACAAGTGTTTCTGAGCTAGGAGAAGTAGATACTTCCAGGAAGAAGTAGAAGGGGATTTTTAAAATTAGGATCAGATGCTGGCGGAAGGCCTTTGACCGTGGGGGTAATTCAGGACATTTCCCTCTTTGGGCTGGACCCTTTGGGTAGTATCACCATCCTGTCTGCCTCCGGCCAAGCTCAGCCTTCAGGGGCCTCAGTCTGCCCCTCCTCTCACCCTCAATTCTCTCTGCCCTGTTCCCAGGTCTTCTCTTGGGCACCCTGGATGTGGTGCTGAACTCCAGTGCCTGTGTGGCCCCTTACCACATCCTGCATGAGACTCAGGACTCCCAGATCTACTGGACAGTGGCCTGTGGTAGGTGCCCATAGTTGTGAGGGGTGTTGGGCAGGGTCTGCCCTGGAAAGGCCATTGCTGAGAGGGAGGGGTGTGTAGCCCACATGCCTGAGTGGAGTTCCCTGCTAACAGCTCAGGCCAGGCCAGCAAGAAGAAAGTGGAAGAGTCTTCGCTTCCAGCTTAGGAAGGCAGCTCCACTGGTCATGGGGACAGGGTAAGAGAGGACAGCCCCATGTACCTCTGGGGGCACAGGCTTGGGGCTAGCCAATGTCCACATTCTCATGCCACCTTTTCTGAAGGTAGGTATAGTCAGCCTCATTCAGAGATTCCATATTTGCAAATTGGCCCACTCAATAAAATTTATTTGCAATCCCCAAATCAATCCTTCCAGCAATTTTGTGGTCATTTGGAGGCATTAATGGACATATGCATGTTCAAAGCAGTGAAAAATTTGAGCCGTCTGATGCCCATGTCCCCAGCTGAGATGGAACAGAGTGATGCTCTGCCTTCTTGATTCAGCTCTCCTGCTGCACACGCATGTCCTGTTCATGATCTCTTCAGTGCCATGTTTGTGCTCGTCGCTGATTACTTGGCTGCTTAAAATGGCTCCTAGGCATAGCGCTGAAGCACTGTCTTTTCTAAGAGCAAGAAGGCTCGTTTGTGCTTGTGAAGGAGATCCATGCTTTAAGCAGCTTTGTTCAGGCATGAGTGGTAGTGCTGCTGGCCATGAGCTCAATGCCAGTAAATCAGTGAAACATATTTTTTTTTTTTTGAGATGGAGCCTCGCTCTATCGCCAGGCTATGCAGTGGCATGATCTCAGCTCACAGCAAACTCTGCCTCCTGGGTTCAAGCAATTCTTCTGCCTCAGCCTCCCAAGTAGCTGGGACTACAGGTGTGTTCCACCATGCCCAGCTAATTTTTGTATTTTTAGTAGAGACAGGGTTTCTAGGGTTTCACCATGTTGAATACCTTGACCTCATGATCTGCCTGCCTTGCCCTCCCAAAGTGCTGGGATCACAGGCATGAACCATTGTGCCCTGCCAGTGATAATGTGTTAAATAAGACATCGTTAAACAGAAATACATGTAAAACAGTTAGGTATCAGTCAGTTGACAAAAGTGTGATTAGAGGCTTGAGGAACCTAACCCTGTATTATCCTAGGGTACTGGTTCAGGATTCACTAACACAGTGTTTACAGTCATTTTACATAATCTAATCACCTGAGTAATGAGAATCTTCTGTAGTTGTCCTCCTAGGTGGAAGCACACCCACCCTTCCAGGAGTGTCGAGGAAAGTTCCCTTTCAGCAGGTACCTGCTGGGCTGAGTTTGCTCTCAGAAAATGACACTCCTAGCTGACACTCAGACAGTGCTTCCCGTGTGCCCGGCACTTGCCTGAACCACCTGGAAGCTCCAGAAGACATGAGTACTTGGTCTTCTCTATGTTGAAGGTGAAGAAACTCTGGCCCAGAGGGGTTGGGTAACCTGCTCAAAGTCACACAGCTGCATTCGGACCCTTTCAGTACCTCTCTGAAGCAGAAGCCACAATGCCCTTGTTCTCCATGATAGTGGTTTCCCTTGAAGGCCTGGGAGAAGATGATGATACAAACAAAAGTTTGTCAACCTCATGGCTAGACTTCAGCTTCAGGAGGGGAAGGGTCAAGGAAGTAAAAGCACAGGGCAGGTTGTGCCCCAGGAACAGCCCTACTCCCAGATGGATGCTCTGCATGGGCATCCTGACCAGCAGTGCCCTTCTCCCTTGCAGGACTGAATAACTCAGTAAGAGTTAAGAAGGGGAGTTTGCCCAAGGCCAAGCAGGGAAGTTCAGTTAGACCCCAGATCTCTGGTTCTAGAACCTGAGTGGGCCCTGGGGGCAGCAAGAGTTTGCCCACCAGAGGAGGGGCTTCCTGTGAGGAGGGGACCATTTCTGAGCCAGCCAGGAGGTTGGTGTGTGCTGATGAGGAGAGGAGCTACTTTAACATGGGCCCCCAAAAGTTCCATCTCTGGCAGCAAGAGCTGCCTCTCCCTGGGGAGAGAAAAGTTTGAGGGGCAGAGGGGGAATCCTTTTAGTCACAGGGGGCCTGGCACTCTGGAGGGGCCCAGCCACAGCCACACTGCGGAGCCCATGTAAACAGCCCCATGCCACACCATCCTGTCAGGTCCAAAGCCCTGTACTGGCCCTGGCTGCACTTCCCTTTCCTGCAAGCCAGGCTAGAAGCAGCTCACCAAAACCAGACATGGCCTCGCCAGCACCTGCCCAGTGAGTCCTGCCCCTTGAGCCTGGTGTTTGAGGACTTCTGGGGGTCTGTCTGCCTCCATTTCTGGCCTCCTCTCTCCAGCTCACAGCCTGACCATCAGCCAGACTACACAGTTGCAGGGCCTGGAGGAGCCACACCCCTCCTGGCTGCCATGCATGGTGCCTGCCAGGCATGGTGTCCACCACGCCAGCTAACCTTCCTTCCCTCTCTACTGAGAACTGCCCAGACTCCACACACCCATTCTTCCTTCTTACGTCTCTGGACTTGATGTGTCTACGCACCCTTTTACACAGAAGCCCGTGAGACTGGGAGCTCCCGAGGGTGAGGGCAGGCTCTGCAGCCAGGCAGCCAGGGTTAGGATTCTGGTTTGATCACTTCCCAGCTATGTGACCTTGGGTAACTTATTTCACCTCTCTGTGCCTCAGCTTCATCTGGTAAAATGAAAATGATGGTACCTGTCTCCACTGTGTTCTGAGAATGAAATAAGATAATCCATGGAAAACTCTGAAAACAGAAATAGCATTTTATAATCTAATTAGCTATTATTTTTATTCCCAGTACCTAGCATAGAGATGGAGTTGTTTTCTTAGTATTAAATGAATATTGAGTTACTTTTAACTAATGTTTTTTTAATGCTCATATGTTTAAAAAAAAACTTTTTTGAGACAGCCTGTTTCTGTTGCCCAGGCTGGAGTGCTGTGGTGCAATCACAGCTCACTGCAGCTCCCTGGCTTAAGCAATCCTGCCACCTCAGCCTCCTGATTAGCTATGACTACAGGCCCATGCAACCATGCTTGACTAATTTTCTCTATTTTTTTGTAGAGACAGCCATGTTCCCAAGCTGGTCTCAAACTCCTGGGCTCAAGCAATTCCCCGGCCTCAGCTTCCCAGAGTGCTTGTATTATAGGAATGAGCCACTTTGCCCAGCCTGTAAATTTTTTTAAGATGGAATCTTTGTCTGTCACTAGGCTGGAGTGTAGTGATGTTAGCTCAGCTCACTGCAATCTCCAACTCCCTGGTTCAAGCAATTCTCCTGCCTCAGCCTCCCAAGTAGCTGAGATTACAGGCACCTGCCACCATCCCCAGCTAATTTTTGTATTTTTAGTACAGACAGGGTTTCACCATGTTGGCCAGGATGGTCTCAATCTTCTGATCTCATGATTCACCTGCCCCAGCCTCCCAAAGTGCTGGGATTACAGGTGTGAGCCACCCGGCCGGGCCAATATTTTTAATTAAAGTGCTGACACATCTACACAGGCAGGAAGGAGACTTCTTTCATTTTAGTTTTCTAGGAATGTATGTATAAAATAAAATGATACAGTGGACTTGCACCACATATAAATATGACTTCCAAATTCAACTGTGGGTTCCTGGTAAAGAGACCGATAAAGAAATCTCTACCTACCAACTAGGCCTTGGCCTCTGTATCAGGGAAAGGAGGCTGTTATAGAAATGCAAAGAAAAATTTAAAAAAGGAAAAAGAAAATTATGGATGACTTAAGGGGTTTCCAGGAGTAATTCTGGGGCCTTTTGTGATTCACTGCAAGTTGTGTGTTTCTGGGTGCAATCATTTTCCCATGGGTGTCCTCCCTGAGGCCCATCGGGGAGGATATGTCCCGTGGCCTTGCTTCTTAGGTCAGGGTCTGCTTGAGGAGATTTGACAAAGCAAACAGATCAGCCCCAAGCAGAACAGCTGGGCTGTGACACAGCCATGAGCAGGTGCCATAGGCTAGAGCAGGTGACAGGCCTGGCCTAGCCTGGCCTGGCCTGGAGGGAGGGTTGGAGCTGAATCCAGCTGGCAGAAGAGCATGATCAGGTAGGGAAGGAGGCAGGCACTCCAGCAGAAACATCTGGTTCACAGTCACACTGGACTCATGTCTTGGCCGAGGCTCTCTGCATGCCTGGTGGATGGGCCTCCTATCCCACCACTGAACAGTTGAGAATGACTCAGGGTGTCATTCACTTCTTGTCCCTGTGTTCATACAGCACAGGCAAAACCCCAGAAATGGAGTACCAGGGGTAAGGGGAGCCAGGCCAGGCAGAGATCTCCTCTCATCCCTTTGCTTTTCCCCCTGGGGCTTCTTCCTTGATTCCTTGATGAGAGTAAACAGTTCTGCCCTTTGAAAGTGGCATCATGCTGCCATCTCTATGTTTTCATCTTATGTGTTTTTCTGTTTTTGTTTTTGTTTTTGTTTTTGATGAGGTCTCACTTTGTCACTCAGGCTGCACTGAGCCTCTGCCTCCCAGGCTCAAGCAATCCTCCCACCTCAGCATCCTAAGTAGCTGGGACCATAGGCACACACCACCACACCCAGCTAATTTTTTGTATTTTTGGTTTTACCAAGCTGCCCAGGCTGACCTCAAACTCCTGGGCCAAAACGATCCTCCTGCCTTGGCGTCCCAAAGTGCTGGGATTACAGGCATGAGCCATGGCACCCAGACTTTCTCCACATTTTTTTATTTCCACTGGGCCTGTGGAGGATGGACCCCCTCCCTCCTAGGTGGGGCAGATACTAGGGAAGAGGGTGGCCAGGAGAAACTGAAGAGAGGGAGAGTAGCTACTCACCTGCCCAGCAGGAGTCTAGCAGGCCAGGGGCCTGGAGTCTTGTAGGAAGCTCCGGCTGCTATCTGTGGACACGTGGACTCTGAGGAAAGAGCTGGACTCATTTATACAAAGTGTAACTGTGTCTGATTAACACACACATAGCAAAGGCCACATAAAGTTCTTTCAGCTTGAGGAAAGTATAAACAAACTTGCAGGTGCACAGACTATTTCTAGGACACACAGGAAACTTAGTAACTCTCACTGTTGGCTTCAGGGACAGGTGGAAATGTTCTCTCCCACATGACTGTGATTCTGCCTAGATGTTTTAATTTTTTGTTTTTTACCAGTACCATTTATTACTTTTGTTATACACATATTCATAAGATTAAGAGGGAAAAGACTAAGCAGGTTGAAGATTTTAGTCACTATAATTTAGCAAATTAGGTGCCCACTTTCATCTCACTTCTTTGTATTTGTGTTTAAGGCCTGGTGAATTTATGATTTTTCTTTTACTTCACCAAACCTCTTCTAGGTTCTTCCCACAAAGAGATCACAAAACACTGGGAATGGCTGGAAAATAACTTGTTCCAGACACTGTCCATCTTCAACAGTGAAGATGATATCACCACCTTCATCAAGGGCAAGATACACATAAGGTTTATGCGCCACTCCCTGTCCTCCCCTTCCCTGGCCGGCAGTGTTCTCGTGTATTATCCTATTTAATCTTCACAATGTAGGGTGTGTCCCAACTTTTCAGAGGTGGAGACTGAGGTGTCAGTGCTCCTTCTCTTGGAGTTGAAAGGGGCAGAGGAACTCATGACCCAGGAAAACCCTTTGTTACCCTGTCTGGGACCTGGAGGCTACTAAAGCCTAGCTCGAGGCTTCCATTCCTACCCAAGTGCCTTGGAAGGTAGATGCAGATAGACAGTTCTGTTTGCCAGAAGAGATGCTGGAAACAATAGGATATTCTGAGTTATTTTTTTATTATAAAACTAACATTATTTTAAAAGACACATACCATTTACCCAAAAATTCCATTCTGTGGAGTTTACCCCACAGTGTATTTATATATGCAGAATATACAGTTTAAAGGGCAGGTATGGTGACTCACATCTGTAATCCCAGCACTTTGGAAGGCAAGGCAGGAGGATCATTTGAGCCCAGGAGTTTGAGACCAGCCTGGGCAACAACATAGTGAGACCTCATCTTTAAAAAATATATGTATACTTTCAGTAGGAATGGTACCAGTTCCTCTTTGTATGTCTGGTAGAATTCGGCTGTGAACCCATCTGGACCTGGGCTTTTTTTGAGTGGTAGGCTCTTAATTGCTGCCTTAACTTCAGACCTTGTTATTGGTCTATTCAGGGTTTCGACTTCTTCCTGGTTTAGGCTTGGGAGGAGGCAATTGTCCAGGAATTTATCCATTTCTTCCCGGTTTTCTAGTTTATGTGCATAGAGTTGTTTGTAATAATCTCTGATGATGGTTTGAATTTCTGTGGAATCTGTGCTGATATCCCCTTTATCATTTTTTATTGCCTCTATTTGGTTATTTTCTCTTTTCTTTTTTATTACTCTGGCTAGTGGTCTGTCTATTTTGTTGATCTTTTCAAAAAACCAGCTCCTGGATTTATTGATTTTTTGTAGGGATTTTCGTGTCTCTATCTCCTTCAATTCTGCTTTGATCTTAGTTATTTCTTGTCATCTGCTAGGTTTTGAGTTTTTTTGATCTTGCTCCTCTAGCTCTTTCAATTTTGATGATAGGGTGTCAATTTTAGATCTCTCCTTTCTTCTCATGTGGGCACTCATTGCTATATATTTTCCTCTAGAGACTGCTTTAAATGTGTCACAGAGATTCTGGTATGTGGTCCTTCCCAAATCATTTTATGAGACCAACATCATCCTGATACCAAAACCCAGCAGAGACTCAACAAGAAAACAAAACTACAGGCCAATATCCATGATGAACATAGATGCAAAAATCTTCAATAAAATACTGGCAAGCCAATTGCAACAGCACATCAAAAAGCTTATCCACCATGATCAAGTAGGATTCATCCCGGGGATGCAAGGATGGTTCAATATACGCAAGTCTATAAACGTAATTCACCACATAAACAGAACCAAAGACAAAAACCACATGATTATCTCAATTGATGCAGAGAAGGCCTTCGACAAAATTCAACAGCCCTTTATGCTAAAAACTCTCAATAAACTAGGTATCGACAGAACATATCTCAAAATAATAAAAGCTATTTACGACAAACCAACAGCCAATATCATACTGAATGGGCAAAAACTGGAAGCATTCCCTTTGAAATCTGGCACTAGACAAGGATGCCCTCTCTCACCACTCCTATTCAATATAGTACTGGAAGTTCTCACCAGAGCAATCAGGCAAGAAAAAGAAATAAAGGGTATTCAATTAGGAAAGGAGGAAGTCAAATTGTCTCTATTTGCAGACGACATGATTGTATATCTAGAAGACCCCATCATCTCAGCCCAAAATCTCCTGAAACTGATAAACAACTTCAGCAAAGTCTCAGGATACAAAATCAATGTGGAAAAATCACAAGCATTCCTATACACCAATAACAGACTTAAAGAGAGCCAAATCAAGAACGAACTGCCATTCACAATTGCTACAAAGAGAATAAAATACCTAGGAATACAACTAACAAGGAACATAAAGGACCTCTTCAAGGAGAACTACAAACCACTGCTCAACGAAATAAGAGAGGACACAAACAGATGGAGAAACATTCCATGTTCATGGTTAGGAAGAATCAATATCTTGAAAATGGCCATACTGCCCAAAGTAATTTACAGATTCAGCACTATCCCCATCAAGCTACCAATGACCTTCTTCACAGAACTGGAAAAAACCATCTTAAACTTCATATGGAACCAAAAGAGAGCCCGCATAGCCAAGTCAATTCTAAGCAAAAAGAACAAAGTGGGAGGCATCACACTACCGGACATCAAACTCTACTACAAGGCTCCAGTAATCAAAACAGCATGGTACTGGTACTAAAACAGAGATATAGACCAATGGAACAGAACAGAGGCGTCAGAGGTGACACAACATATCTACAACCACCCAATCTTTGACAAACCTGACAAAAACAAGCAATGGGGAAAGGAATCCCTGTTCAATAAGTGGTGTTGGGAAAACTGGCTAACCATGTGCAGAAAACAGAAACTCGACCCCTTCCTGACACCTTACACTAAAATTGACTCCAGATGGATTAAAGACTTAAACATAAGACCTAACACCATAAAAACCCTATAAGAAAACCTAGGCAAAACCATTCAGGACATAGGCATAGGCAAGGACTTTATGACCAAAACACCAAAAGCATTGGCAACAAAAGCCAAAATAGACAAATGGGACCTAATCAAACTCCACAGCTTCTGCACGGCGAAAGAAACATCAATAGAGTGAATCGGCAATAAACAGAATGGGAACAAATTTTTGCAGTTTACTTATCTCACAGAGGGCTGATATCCAGAATTTACAATGAGCTAAAACAGATTTACAAGAAAAAAACAAGCCCATTCAAAAATGGGTGAAGGATATGAACAGATACTTTACAAAAGAAGACATACATGAGGCCAAGAAGCATATGAAAAAATGCTCACCATCACTGGTCATTAGAGAAATGCAAATCAAAACTACATTGAGATACCATCTCACGCCAGTTAGAATGGCGATCATTAGGAGAAATAGGAACACTTTTACACTGTTGGTGGGAGTGTAAATTAGTTCAACCATTGTGGAAGACAGTGTGGCGATTCCTCAAGGACCTAGAAATAGAAATTCCATTTGACCCAGCAATCCCATTACTGGGTATATATCCAAAGAATTATAAATCATTCTACTATAAGGACACATGCACACGAATGTTCATTGCAGCACAGTTTACAATAGCAAAGACCTGGAACCAACCCAAATGCCCATCGATGATAGACTGGACAGGGAAAATGTGGCACATATACACCATGGAATATTATGCAGCCATCAAAAACGATGAGTTCGCATCCTTTGTAGGGACACGGATGAACCTGGAAACCATCATTCTCAGCAAACTGACACAAGAACACAAAATCAAACACCACATGTTCTCACCCATAGGCGGGTGTTGAACAATGAGAACACATGGACACAGGGAGGGGAGCACTATACACTGGGGTCTGTTGGGGGGGAATGGGGGGGACAATGGGGGGTTGGCGAGTTGGGGAGGGATAGCATGGGGAGAAATGCCAGATATAGGTGAAGGGGAGGAAGGCAGTAAATCACACTGCCACGTATGCACCTATGCAACAACCTTGCATGTTTTTCACATGTACCCCAAAACCTAAAATGCAATTTAAAAAAAGCATACACATACATATATATATTTATATATATTTTTTATATATATAATATAAACACAGTTTAATATGTTTCCCACAAGATTGTATTAGCAAAAAGACTGGAAACAATGCCTCCTGGTCCCATGATAATCGAGGAAAGCAGCTGTTCTCTCCTCTGTGACATAAGAGTAAAAATAGGTGCTGGCATTTACTGAGCACTTTATGTATGCTTATTGTGCTAATTGCTGTGTGTTCAAGGGACTTAGTAAGTCATAAAAGTTATATATGGTATACTTAATGCAGTATTTTGCAGCCATCAAAACAATGGTTATGAGAATTGTAGCAGTGTGTAAAAACTCATGGTGATCTCTAGGTTGTTTCCTCTTTGGGGAAAATAATGGAATAATGAGCATTTATCTGAGACAGGGTCTCACTCTGTTGCCTAGGCTGGAGTACAGTGGCTCAGTCTCAGCTCACTGCAACATACACCTCCCGGGTTCAAGTGAATCTCCTGCCTCAGCCTCCCGAGTAGCTGGGATTACAGGCACGAACCACCATGCCTAGCTAATTTCTGTAATTTTCGTAGAGATGGGGAGTTGGGTGTGGCGGCTCATGTCTGTAATCCCAGCACTTTGGGACGCCAAGGTGGGTGGATCACCTGAGGTCAGGAATTCAAGAGCAGTTTGGCCAACATGGCAAAACCCCATCTCTACTAAAAATACAAAAATTAACCGGGCATGGTGGCATGCACCTTTAATCCCACCTACCAGAGAGGTTGAAACAGGAGAATTGCTTGAACCCAGCAGGTGGAGGACACAATGAGCAGAGGTCACACTACTGCACTCCAGGCTGGGTGACAGAGCAAGACTCCATCTAAAAAAATAAATAAATAAAATATTGTGATTACTCCTGCATGTCAAGATATGTGGGGTGCAGTGAGAGCAATACACAGAAGGAAATTTAAAGCCTACAATCTTATAAAAGAAGGACAGATGAAAATAAACGAGCCAAGTGTCCAGTAAGTTAGAAAAAGAACTCCAGAGATACCAAGACACAAGACAGAAGGAAATAACAGAAGGCCAATGTTATTTCCATAGGAAACAAGGGAGCCATAGAGAAGAGCAACAGATCCCCAAATATTAGCAGACCTGTAGTAAAAGGGACCCAAGACAAAAGAGAGAAATCTCACATATACAGTGTTGGGGATATGCCATGAGGTGCATCTGTAAAAAAAAAGCAAAGCTCTAAAGAGAGACTGGATGACAAAACAGCCTTAAACCAGTACCTTTAAGAATTTAGACAAAATGGGGCTGGATGCTGTGGCTCACTCCTGTAATCCTAGCACTCTGGGAGGCTAAGGCAGGTGGATCACTTGAGGCCAGGAGTTCAAGACCAGCCTGGCCAACATGGCAAAACCTCATCTCTACTGAAAATACAAAAAATTAGCCAGGAATGGTGGCACACACCTGTAATCCCACCTATTTGGGAGTCTGGGCACTCCCAAAATCACAAGAATCACTTGAACCTGGGAGGCAGAGGTTGCAGTGAGCCAAGATCACTCCACTACCTTTTAGCTTGGGCAGCAGAGCAAGACCCTGTCTCAAAAAAAAAAGAATAATTCAGACAAAATGGGCACTTTATTAGAATAATGTTTATTAGGTTTCCAGTTGCTTTTGCAGCAAGTTACCATAAACTTAGTGGCTTAAATGAACACAAATTTGGCTAGGCACAGCGGCTCACATTTATAATCCCAGCCCTTTGGGAGGCCAAAGCAGGCGGATTACCTAAGGTCAGGAGGTCAAGACCAGCCTGGCCAACATGACAAAACCCCATCTCTACTTAAAATACAAAAATTACCCAGGTGTGGTGGCAAGTGTCTATAATCCCAGCTACTAGGGAGGCTGAGGCTGGAGAATTGCTTGAACTCGGGAGGTGGAGATTGCAATGAGCCAAGATCATGCCATTGCACTCCAGCCTGGGCAACAAGACAAAATTTCATCTCAAAAAAGAAAAGCAAATTTACTATCCTGGAGGCCAGGAGGGCAGAATTGGTCTCACTGGGCTGAAATGCAGGCATTGTCTGCAAGCTGTGTTTCTTCTACAGGCTCTGCGGGGAGAATTGTTCCCTTTCCTTTCCCAGCTTCTAGAGGCCACATGTATTCTTTGGTTCTCGGCCCCTTCCTTCATCTTCATGCCAGCAGCATAGATCTTCACCTCAGCTAGTCCCTCCCTCCTCCCCTTCATCTACTCCACTTCCTCCCTCCTCTCATTACCTCACCTTCTGTCAGGGTCACCTCCCCTCTCAAGATCTTTAGTCACATCTGCAAAGTTGCTTTTGCTAAGTAGGTCACATATTCCCAGGTCCTGGGGATTAGGATGTGGACATCATTGTGGTGTGCTATAGCTGGCCTGGAGCCAGAACCTGAGCAACGCCATTTTATAAGACAAAGCTGTGTCTCCAAAAATGAGTTGTAATAACTGCCCCATTCTCCTTGCAATAACTGCTGACTTTGGTTTCTGTAAATAAGACTGCTAGTCTGCTCTGGAAAATGTCCACTAGGTGAAGCTGTTTACCTTTTTTTATCAGTAACTGACAGAATTGCTGGCCTTGGCTTATCAGAATACGCAGCCGAAGCTAATTTCATCTTGGCCCCTGTGAACTAAGATCTGTAATTTCCACCGGTACCCAAACAATGTGTAAACTAACGTTTATCTTGACTTCTGTAAATCACTTAGGTAGCAATCAGAATGATAATAAGCCCCCAGCCCTCGGAATGTCTGGAGGCCCCTACCCCCATCCCTGCCCAGGAGGTAATTTATGGAATCCCCTGGCCCTGGGAATGTCTGAATCCGTCCAGCTCCACCCCCACCCCACACCTTCCCTGGGAGATGGTTTACGGGCATAAAAGGTCCTGTCACCCTCCCTGTGGGGCCGCGGGTTAGAAAGACATGAGTCCTCCATGGTCGCTGGCAATAAAGACCCTGCAATTTGGCACACTTTTGTCTTGGTGAATTATTTTAATCTCGCATCCCAATACAGCATTCGGGCCATTGTTTGGCCTACCATGTAATACAACTTAACTGCACAGGGGCTGAGGAAGAAGTAGGAAACCTGAAAATGCCTACAATTGTTAGAGAAATTGAATTCATAATTTAAAATCTACCCAGTGATTTTACAGGTGGATTCTGTCTGTTAACAAACAGGGAATTTCAACCCCATGAGCCAGTCCCCATTGGTAGGGACTGTTCTTCCTGAGCGGAGGCTGGAAAGTAGCCTGTGGGCTCGGGGCTGGTGAATTTTAGTGAAGAATGCTGAGGGAAGCGCAGAGCAGGCCATTGACCTGGGATGGTGGCCTGAAGGGCAGTGCTGCTGGGATAGCTGCAAGCCTCGGGCCCATGTGGCAGAGATGGCTGTGCCACCATGGGCTGGCCAGGGCTTCCTCTGTTATTTCCATGAGTGGGACGCTTTTTCTGCCTCCCAGTAGGGTAGAATCAGAGGCAGCGGGAAATGAAGGCAGAGCCCTAATAATGAGGGGGGTGCTTTGCCAGGGCCTTTCCCAGACACAGGAGTAGTTCCTGTAGCCCTGGTTCCTGTAGGAGTGCTCCACAGAGGTGCCAAAGGCCCCTGGAGAGAGATGTTTAGATCACAGCTGTGGTGGCACTAGTAGAAGGGAAGAAAAACCCTTTTTCTTTCTCCTCATTTAGGTTCTTGTCTGCGGCTCTGTTAACAAAAGACAGATTAACAAGAGAAAAGCAGAAGTTTACTAATGTGTTTATCTCATATATTCACGGGAGAAATGCTAACTAAGCTCAAAAGTTTAGTTAGAATTGGGTTTTTACAGCCTCTTAACACATCAACAGTCCACTTAAAGAGCTGTAACAGGATGAAGGAAAACAGCTTAGGCTTCCAAGGGCAGGAAACTGTGAGAAATGTAGATACATGGGATTAAACTAATGGAGTAAGGCTTGTTTGCAGACACCTATGGTGTTAACTCTGGACTGATAGGAATCTACAATTGTCTCCCGTAAAGGTGAGTATATATCCAGCCTTTATGCAGAAAGCAGGGGGCGGGGAAGAGAGCTTTTCCTGTGTTCGCTGCTACTTTATTGCCTTCAGCTCAAAATACTTATGTCAAAGAGGCATATTTGGGGATGGCATATTCTGTTTTCCTTCCCTGGTTGCTCTGAGAAATAGAAGAAATCAGAGCAGCAGACCCCACCTTTCAGTCCTCGCCAAGGCTTTTGGCTGTCCTCCCTGCCCATGGACAGAGGGATGGGTGGCAGCCCAGCTACCTGCACTGACCTTGACTTACTTTAGTATATCCTGTAATTGTCCTTCTAGAAAATCAATGTGTACATTTTGAGCTGAGGGCACTGAGGACCTGTTTTACCCCTGGAGGCTTGGGGCTGGCTCTGTGTCCCAGGGGGATATCTCTGGGACTCCAAGGCCAGCAACAATGGCAGCTCCATGAGGGAGTATGGATGGGCCCTGAACCTGTGGGTCTGCCGCTGGTCTGTGTGCAGGGCCGAGAGGCAGGAGCTCCCTGGCACACAGTGGGTCAAGCGTATTACATCTTCCAGGATGTGATGAGAGAAGCACTTTGCAGAACAGGGCTACAGGGTGATCCCATTTGGGCAAATAAAAGGGAAAAGAGGAAAACATGTATTTGCCTGTGGATTCATCAGTGTTTGCATGCCTGGAGGGAACCAGGGAAGTCGCTACAGAGGATGAAAGATTCCTTTTTCGTTGAACACACATTTCTACTATATACATTTTTTTACCATGTTTATGGATAATACGTTTCAGCAATTTTACATGAAAATAACTGAAATGGGATGGATGTGGTGGCTCACACCCATAATCCTAGCACTGGGAGGCCATGGCGGGCTGATCACTGTAAGGCTGGCTGCCTCACCGGGAGTTAAATGGACACACTTACCTCTCCCCATGCCGGCCTCTCCATGCTGACACACTTATCTCTCCCCATGCCGGCCTCTCTATGCTGGCTCCCCACACCCACTCCTATCTGGTCTCTCTATGCAGGCTCCACACACCCACTCCTGCATTCCTCACTCGACCCCTTCAAAATTTAAAAAGCCCACCAAAGATTTGTCCAACGGCAGCTTAACATTGACCTCCCCAGCTGGTCAGCCCACCAGTAGTCCCGCCTGGCAACCAATGGCAGCTTGCCCCATCAGCACCTTGACTTCCCCTCGCCAATGAAACTCTCTGCTCTTTGTTTCCCTAGTAATCAATCAAACCCCCTCACCAATAAAACTCACCAATGAAACTGTCTTCTCTGTTTCCCTAATAATCAATCCTCCTCACCAATGAAACTGTCTGCTCTTTGTTTCCCTAAAGACCAATCAATTACCTCCACTCCCTATAAAACCCCACACCCTGAGAAGCCCAGTGTGACTTCTCTGGCCCCTTCCCGGACCACAGAACCTTGCCCGGGAGCTGAATAAATTGGATTCTCGTTTTCTCACACTGGCCTCAGTTTCCTCATTTTAACTCGGCAATATACCTTACAATCACAAGATCAGGAGATCGAGACCATCCTGGCCAACATGGTGAAACCTTGTCTCTACTAAAATACAGAAAATTAGCCAGGCACAGTGGCACATGCCTGTAGTCCCAGCTACTTGGGAGGCTGACGCAGGGGGATCTCTTGAACCTGGGAGATGGAGGTTGCAGTGAGCTGAGATTGTGCCACTGCACTCTAGTCTGGGAATAGAATGAGACTCTGTCTCAAAAAAAAAAAAAAAGAAGAAGCCAGGTATAGTGGCTCATGCCTGTAATCTCAGCATTTTGGGAGGCCGAGGCAGGTGGATCATGAGGTCAGGAGATCAAGACCATCCTTGCTAACACAGTGAAACCCCATCTCTACTAAAAATAAAAAAAATTAGCCAGATATGGTGGCGCATGCCTGTAGCATGAGCAACTCAGGAGGCTGAGGCAGAAGAATCACTTGAACCCAGAAGGCAGAGGTTGCAGTGAGCTGAGATCATGCCACTGCACTCCAGCCTGGCTGACAGAGTGAGACTCTGTCTCAAAAAAAAAAAAAAGAAAGAAAAGAAAAGAAAGAATTGAAATGTTCATTTTAAAAGTGTCAGGCCAGACACACAGTGACTCACGCCTATAATCCCAGCACTTTGGAAAGCTGAGACAGGCAGATCACTTGAGCCCAGGAGTTTGAAACCAGCCTGGGCAACATGGCAAAAACCCATTTCTACAAAAAGTACAAAATTAGCCAGGTGTGGTGGCGTACACCTATTGTCCCAGCTACTCGGGACGCTGAGGCAGGAGGATGGGTTTAGCTTTTTGGTCAAGGCTACAGTGAGCTATGGTTGAGCCACTGCACTCCAGCTCGGGTGACATAGTGAGACCCTGTCTTAATTATTTTAAAAAGCCTCTGCTCACAGCCAGTGATGACAGTAGTTCAGGGAGTTGCAGGAACTTGTCTGGAGAGTCACATAGGCAATGTCTGTGGTTCATGTGCCTTGACTGCATGCCAGCAAGAGCCACTGACTGTTCCCACCTGTGCCAATAGCCCTTAGACCAAGGTCCATCAGTCCTGGGTTCCCTGGGCCTCTCTGCTCCACGCTTTGACCTGTCCAGGGCTGAGCAGAGCAAGTCCTTGTCCTCTTACCTTCCTCCAGGGCATCATTGCAGAAGAGAATAAGACCCTGAAGTCCCAGGGAGACAAGGACCCCGGGAAGTTCAAGGAGGCCGAGCTGAAGATGCAGAAGCAGTTTGGGATGTCTGAGGGTGAGCGGCTGGTGAATTACTACTCCTGCAGCTGTTGGTAGGGCCGTGTGCCCCAACAGGGCTGGTGCTACCTGATGGTCAACTACCTGTGCTTCTACTCCTTCCTGCTGGGAAAGGAAAGTGAGCCAGCCCCTCAGTGTGCCCCAGCCCCTCCATGCCCTCGGCCCCCAGATACTCCGTCCCCACATAGCCACCAGAGGGATCTTCCTGAAACCCAAATGCCACCTTAGCTCACTGGGGTGGGACTGCCCAGCCTTGGCCAGGCATATACCTCCTCCCAGCCAGCTTTTACCATACCTACCACTTGCTATAGAGTTCTCCACATGGTGACATCATATGCCTGCCCTGCCCTCTTCTGCCAAGCTGGCGTATTCGGAGCAAACCTCTGCTCCAAATTCCTGGTGATTCCATGTCATGCAGTACCTTGGGTGTGTGCCATGGCCCTCAGCTGCTGTAGGTCCTTCCCTGCAGACACCCTGGCCACAGGATGCAAGCCTGGTTCCCCAGCAGCTCCAGAAAGAGCCCCCAGGGTCTTAGCCATCCCCAAGCCTACGAAGCCCTCCTCCCTCCTCGCCTCCCTCAGCCCACAGCCTCCCTATGCCCCCTCCTGCCCTACTGCTTACCCATCACAACCAGGTGGCCAGTTACCTCCCATCAGTTGGGGTCAGGTCCTGCTCTGTGTTGGCTGTGCCGTGCTGTGACTGTTCACACATCAGTGCACTCCCACTCAGGGGAGCTGCTGGGTGGGTCTTGGTTGTTCACAGTCATTCCTTTCACCTTCAGCCACTGGTAGGGTAGACGCTTACTGTGTGTGGTTGGTCTGGAAGGCAGTGGACACCTCAGTGGGCTGGTCCCGCCATATGGAGGGCGTGACAGACCAGCCAGGCCTGGGCACCCAGGAAGGAGCACATAGGAAGTGCCCCCAGAGAGCAGTTCCCTGGGGTGGGTCAGGGGCACAGATGAGCAGCCGGAGCCTCACCCTGCCAGGCCCTAACCTGCAGTGTGTCTGTCCCTGTGTGTACAGTGAACCTCGTGGTGCAGTGGGTGGACATAACACATCTGGAGAAGAACGCCACCCTACTCTTCCCCCAGAGCATCCATGTGGAGACATGTGACCAGGAGCTCTTCTCCATGTTCCTCAACATCGGCGAGACCTTCAAGCTCATGGGGCAGTTGGCCAACCTGGCCATGCAGTAGCAAGGACTTCCTGGAGGACAAGACCCTCCCTAGGCCCATCCAGCCACACAGAAACATCTCAGCCCTGAAGCAGTGTGTTGCCCTCCAAGGCTGGGGTGGGCTCATGTGAGCCGGGTTTGCTGACCATGGCTGGGACCTGCCTGGTCCAAGTGTGTAGACCTGGAAAAGGTATCCACACTTCCCCCTCATGGGCTCTCCACTTGTGAGGGAAGCCAGGTAAACAGATCATTGCAGTACTGTGTGGAGAGGCATCAGGAAAGAGTAGTGATGTCTTGAAGATACCACTCATGGGGCACAGGCTCTTCCCGTTTTATTCCTCTTGGTCCTAAGATGGAAAGGGGATCCTAGGCATCAGACAAGGAAGCTGAGCCACAGAGAAGTTAAGTAACATGCCTGAGGTCCCTCAGTTAGTGAGCAGTGGAGCCAGGTTGTAGCCACCTCAGCTGGGGTACTCTGATGCCCCAAGGAAGGCTTCAGTGAATCTGGGCTCCAGTGCACAGTCTCCATCCCACTGTGATTGACATCTCTCCTGTATACCCCAAGACTCCTTTGCCAGAGGCCCCTCACAGCCATGGGGGCCCCAGGGATCCTGAGTTTGATATGGAAGCAGGCCTCTGGGTCTGAGGCCAGCCAGGGGAATGGATCATTTGTGAGTCTGAGGTCTCTGCTGCCCTGTCCAGGGGATTTATACACAGGAATATATCACAGCAGCCGGCAGTCCCAAGCTTATGTTTGGGCTCCTAGGTTTAGCTTCATGGGAAACTCAAGAGGCTGGCCAAGATCTCTGAGGGTTCCTGGATCTCACAGTCAGCCTGAGCACAGGCAAATTCACACCTGTGTGTTCAGCAACCTCATTCCTGTCAGATCATTTCCTGCATTGCACCCACAGACCATGGCCTAGGCCCAAACTCTGGGGTCCACCTCCAGGACCAGAAAATTGTGCAAGCATGTCACCCTTGGGATGCGAGTGGTTGGTTGGCTTGTGGGACCTTTTGGAAAGAACACAAGCAGAGATAGAACATGATCATGCCTGGCACTGCCGGTGAGAGTGCAGTCAGGCCCTGTTCAGGCTGCTGCAACCCAGGGCAGGTAGGAGGCTCTCTTTGGAGCTGGGAGAGTTTATGTGGACAGAGCCACTGAAGGGGTGAGGGCCTGGACCAGGCCCCTGTCACAGCCATCAGCTACATAGGTGTGCATTTCTGTTAGCAGCCGTATGCTTTACTTTTAGCTCCCCACCTCCCTGTGGGGAGCTTCCTCGCCTAGGTTTCAAGGTAGGGTTAGTCCTGCCCGGAGTGGAAGAGCAGCCCCAGGCCCTCCATCTGAGTGGGACCCAGTGCCAGCGCTCTGGGCTCTGCCTGCCCTTCAGTACCAAGGGTTTGGTTGCACATTGTCAGGCCAGCATCTAGGTGTCCTTTTCAAATCAGTCTCAGGATACATTGCTGGCCACTTCTCCACTAGTTATGTGACTTTCACCTTCTGCCTGTGTAAGGTATATTGCTGAGTCCAAATGAGGAAACTGAGGCCAGTGAAGAAAAATGAGAATCCAATTTATTCAGCTCTCGGGCAAGGTTCTGTGGTCCAAGAAAGGGGCCAGAGAAGTCGCAATGGGCTTCTCAGGGCATGGGGTTTTTATAAGAAGTGTAGGTAGTTGATTGGTTATTGGGGAAACAAAGAGCAGACAATTTCATTGGTAAGGAGAGTTGATTGATTATTAGGGAAACAAAGAGCAGACAGTTTTATTGGTTAAGGGGAGTTGAGATACCGATGGGGTGAGTAGCCACTGGCAGTTAGGCGGGGCTAAGGAGACAAAGAATAGACAGGTTCATTGGTGGGGAAGTTTGATTGATTGTTAGGGAAATAAAGAGCAGACAGTTTTATTGGTTAAGGGACGTTCAATGTTAAACTGCCGCCGGACAATTTCTGGCAGGCTTTTTAATTTTTTTCTTGTTGAAAGGGACGAGCGAGGAATGCAGGAGTGGGCATGTGGAGCCTGCATGGAGAGGCCAGATAGGAGTGTGTGTGGGGAGTTAGCATGAAGAGAGATAAGTGTGTCTGTCTGGCTCTTCAGCGAGGCAGCCGGTCTTACAGCCTGGTCACTCAGCATGCATCTTTTATTGAACTCTAAGGTCTCTGAGCATGACTTGCTCAAGGAAGAACCCCAGGGAATCTGAATCTGATATGGAAACTGAGGGCTGGGGAGGCCCCAATGCTTCCTTGAGAGTGTGCTGGTCCTGACTGTCCCCTTTCCTCCTGTCCTCCCACCTTGTCTCCCCAGAGACCTGGATGCCCAAGCCAAGAATGAGTGCTACCTAGCTATGTTCCAGCTGCCCAGGGATGAGTGGCTGGATGGCCACATGAGCTGTACCCTGTGGACACCATTTAACAAGCTGCACATCCCCAGCCAGATGTTCATCTCCAACAACTACATCTGCTTTGCCAGCAAGGAGGAGGATGCATGCCACCTCATCATACCACTGAGGGAGGTCAGTATCCCCTGGTTGAGGGGCCAAGGCCTTTCCAGCCCCAAGGTGTCAGTGGGCTCAGGGACCAGCCTGTCCTGCTCTGCCCTGGCCCACTGGGGGGCACCTGGGAGGAGGCCCCAGCCCAGGTAGCCACATGTCACTCAGTGATGGGACAGGTGGAGGGTATAGGCTGAGTGAGCCCCTCCACAAGCACCTGCCCTGTCGGGGAGGCAGGCACACTGCTGCCCCCTTAGGCCACTTGCCTAGTCGAAAAAGGGCCTCCTATGCATGAGTTTCTGTCAAGCCTGCCTTCTAGACCCTGCAGTTGAATTTTGGCAAAACGCTGCTCTGTGGTTGGGCTTAGAGGACCATGTTCCTGTACCAGTCCCACATGTCACTTTCAGAGGCCACCTCACCAGTCTTCTCTGGACACGCCACCTTGGCTGTGGCTCAGGCTCCAGCAGGCCATCAGAGGTCAGCTCTCCCCTGTGGGGCGGGGTTGGCTCTCACTTGCTGCTCCTTGGGTTTCTAGGGATTCCACAGTGACCCTGGTGGGAACAGGGTCATGTGTCCTGCACTGCACTGAAGGGGTGTGGATAGCAAGGACAAGGGCCCCCACCCAAACAGAAGGCATGAGACTGACTCAGGACATGTCTCAAGGCCTCCTTTTCCTTGTGGCCAAGCAGGGCACTAACCGTTTAATTATAAGAAGCAAGTGAAGGCTGGGCACAGTGGCTCATGCCTGTAATCCCAGCACTTTGAGAGGCCAAGGCGGGTGGATCACAAGATCAGGAGTTTCAGACTAGCTTGGCCAACATAGTGAAACCCCATATCAATGAAAATACAAAAATTAACTGGGCATGGTGGCACACACGCCTGTAGTCCCAGCTACTTGGGAGGCTGAGGCAGGAGAATTGCTCGAACCCAGGAGGCAGAGGTTGTGAGTTGAGATCACGCCACTGCACTCCAGCCTGGGCAACAGAGCGAGGCTCTGTCTCAAAAAAAAAAAAGAAAAGAAAAAGAAAGAAAGAAAGATTCTTCCCTGGCATTTACACAAAGCCCTCAAGTTGTAGGTGTGACGAAGAATAGGTGTAGGAGAGTTGCTGCTTCAGTTTCCCCAAGGGAAGTTAGAGGGAAGGAACTCAGAAGAGCCATAGCTCCAAAAGTACCAGGTTGAGAGGCTCAGGTATGACCCGGAACCCATATTCTATTAGCACCAGGACCCTGTGGCTCTGTCCTAGGAACTGTACTGACCTGGCCCCCAGGCCTAGGGGTCTTCCTGACACCTGAGGCCCCATTTGAATTTGTCCTGCTGGGCCCTTGACATCTCTGATGGTAGAGAGCCCTGGCTGAGCCTGGGGAGCAGGACTAGCCCACACTGAGAGCTGGGTGTGCTCTGGTGACGGAGCTCTGCAGCTGGTCAAGGTGGAGGTGGCCTGCCCAGCCAGCGCTGTCCCCTCAACCCACCTGCTCCCCCATGTTCCAGCCTGCAGGCTCCTGAGCATGCAGCTCACTCTGCTGTGGGCCTAGCGGGCTCTTGAATTTCACTCCCAACCATGCCCTTCCAAGCTTCCCTCAGGAAGTGACCCCAATTCCACCCTTTGCCGAGGTAAAAGCCATGTATCAGCCTAGATTCCAACCTTTCCCTCCTCCCTGTGTCCTCGACCTACAGCACGTCCTGCCAGCTTGCCCCACAGAGCTCAGCCTTTCGTCTCCATGGCCACCACTTGAGACACCACCATCTGCTTTAGCCTCTCCCTAACTGCACTTAACACCTGCCCCCCTCCTTTTTTTTGAAACAGGGTCTCACTCTTACCTAGGTAGGACTGCAGTGATGTGATCGTGGCTCACTGCAGCATCGATCTCCTGGGCTTAAGTGATTCTCCCAACTCAGCCTCCCAAGTAGCTGGGACAACAGATGCACACCACCACACCTAGATGGTTTTTTATTTTTAACAGAGATGGGTTCACCATGTTGCCCAGGCCAGCCTCAAACTCCTGGATTCAAGTGATCCTTCCTCCTCAGCCTCCCAAAGTGCTGGGATTATAGGCATGAGCCACAGCACCTAGCCCAACATACTTAGCCCCTTTATGAGACATCCTCCCACAGCAGCCGACAAAATTTAAAATGTCAGAGCAGGTTGGCACCCTGCTTAGAGTCCTCTAGTATCTTCTCCCACCTGCCTCCTGTGACCTGTGAGGCCTTCTGTGAGCCTCTGCCCCCTCTCAGACCTGTGCCCAGGCACACCCTGTGCACGCACATGTCCACATGTATATGCTCATACACAGACATAAAAAGTGCACATGCACACTCACCCCCCCACCGGCTCACGCTATCCTGGCTTCTCTGGCCTTCTCTTCCTCAGGCAGTCCCACCCCCCTCTGCAGGTTGACTGCTCTGTCCCCTGCCAGCACTCACCTGGCTGGATCAGGCCTCAGTTCAGTGGCTGCCTCCCCATAGTTGCCCTCAGTGCAGAGCTGCCTGGGGCCACCCGGCCTGCCCTCTTTCCAGCATTCAGCCCTGCTGACTGTGCTCAGCTGGTGTGTCCCTTGTCATCTCTCCGCCAGGCCTCAGGCTCTGCAGAGTTGCCCACTGAAAGCCTGTCCTGTGCCCTCCATGCCTCAGAGGGTTTCAGAGCCAAGTTCCAGGACCCCTCCTGTCAAAAAGTGTTCCCTGGGAGCAAGTGCAGGGGACAGACCTGCAAGCAAGGGACTGCTTGCCCTGCTTTAGGACAGCCTTCTGAGAGCCGGTAAAGGCCAGCAGCTGGGCTGAAAACTTTACATCATCATCCTCAGAACCAGCCTGCATGGCCAGTGTGCTTGCTCCCATTGACAGAAAAAATGGGACCTTAGAGGCTCAAGCAGCTTGCTCAGGGCTACATGCAGCAGGTGGCAGAATCAGGCCACTCACTACATTGTGCCCAGGAGAAGACAGCTGCAGGACAGTCTCTCATTCACAAACCATGCCCAGCTGCAGGGCCTGATATGCAGACACCCAAAAGAGTGCTTCTGCCTTCCCAGGTGACAATTGTCAAAAAAGCTGACAGCTCCAGCATGCTGCCCAGTCCCCTTGTCCATCAGCACAAAAAGCAAAATGATATTCCTGTTTGCCAACCTGAAAGACTGATTTCTTGGTTCAGAGGATCTCTGACTTCCTCCAGAAAACACCATCTAAGCAGCCAGGAGGCATCATCAGAAGCAGGAAAGCCAGTGTTGTGGACCCTAGCACAGAGGTGAGAAGACCCTTGGGAGCAGCAGGGTCCAGTTGGGCCTAGGAAGAGCCAGGGCAGCCATCAGCCTCCTTGCTGCAGCCTGATCCCATGGTGTCTGCTGTGGGCCTCAGGCTGGGGGCTAATATATGATAGCTGGCAAGAAACTCCTAGCTTAGCCTCACACTGCCCAGCAACATCACAGCCTCTCTGCACCCCCAGCCACACACCCCAGTACTCCTCATTCCTGCTGGGCCCATTGCCTGTGAGGAACATTCTCTGGCCATCCTTTCTGCATTGCTGTTGCACTGAGAGTAAGGTCACACTGTGGAGGACTGTGCCCTTCAGCTTTGTTCTCATGGCCTTCCCTGCCAGGCTTTCAGTCTGAGGTTCTTGCCAATAGAACTCCAATATCACTATTGTACCAGCAAACTTAACAATAATTCCTTAATATCATCACATATTGTGTTCACATTTCCCCATGTGCAAGTGTACTTTTCACCATTTTATTTGAACTGAGGCACACAAAAGTCACACATGTCACTGTTGGTTGATAGGCCTCTTATATCCCTTTAATCTATGGGCTTCTGCTCCACCTAGCTCCTGTTTTTTCTTCTGCAATGTTTTGTTGAAGGAATCAGTCACTTGTGCCAGTCTCTCATCATCTGGTTTTGCTGATTGCATCTGCTGCGGGCGTTTAGCAAGCTCTTATGTCCCATTTCCTTTAAGTTGGTTGAGCAGTGAGACCCAAAGCTGTGATCACATTTAGGCTTAGGTGATAATGGTTCTGGCAGGTCTGACTGTGGGCAGGCTTGAGGTGCTGTGTACTTCCAACAAGAGACGTCTGGCAATTGGCCATGTCTCTGTGTTACTGTCAGTCACTGAGAACATGCCTGGATCCAGTGGCCAGCAGCATGCTCATTCCTTCCTGCCTTTCATCTGGGAGCTGAAATTCTCCCAAAGAGGGAAGCTGACCCCAGGCACAGTTCATAGAGAAAAGGCAGAATACATCTTTTACTCTTCTCTCTTACCAGTTGTCTAAAAAATTGAGTTGGTTTTCTAGTGTCTTCCACATGAGACCAGTGAGTTTTTTGGTTCACTTTTTATTGTAATTATGAATGTATGTATTTAAGCAATGGGATGTGTGTCTTTCCACTGGAATCATTATTCTTATTCTATCTGTGGCCAGAGTGGCTCATCTGGGATGGCCCTGAGAGTCCCTGGGCACAACACTGGTCATCTTTGAGTCCTTGCTTCCTGGTGTGACAAGATGGATGTGGTGCTGCTGTAATTGAGTCTGAATTTGCAAAAACATTTGGCCATTAGAAGAGTCCATATGCAAATCCACAGCTCCAGCTTCTCTGAAAAAGTCAGTGCCTAGCCCTACAGGCCCTGTCCCCACTGGGCAGCAGACATGGGAGCTGTGGCAGCACATGTCCTCAGTGCTCTAGAACCCTGCATGTTCTGGCCCAGGCAGGCCTTTATATTGTCCACCCCTATAACAGATGCTAAAGTACTACATAGATGAGTGGGTGGGAAGGGGTGGGTGGAATCAGTGTCGATTGGACACATTAAGAAAGGTGTGGAGGAGGCAGGCTTCATCTGGGATTTCAAGAAAGTGTGAAGTTGGATTGGGTGGAAGGGGCAGTGAGCAGAGTGGTTGGGCCTCCTCTGCCTCCATGAGACCCTACACTTCCTGATGGCTGAGTAAGCACCACTCATGGCCCCTCCTAGGTACTCAGCTTTGTGCATCCAATCACATGTTATTGCATTCCTGTTAGGTGTCAGCTGCTATTCTAGGCCCCAGGAATAGAATAGTGAACATATTGGACACAGTGCATGTTCACTTAGAGCTAATATTCCAGTGAGGGAGACAGTAAGCAAATAAACATACAATATGTCAGGCAGAGGTAAGGGCTGTGGGTAGGAATAAAGCAGGATGAGGGGATCAAGAGTGCCAGGGGAAAAAAGGGTTCCATTTTCTCTCTGTTGCTCATGGGCAGCCTCTCTGATCAGGCAGCACTGAAGGAGAAACTTGGAAGAAGCAGGGGAGCCAGCCATAGCATGTCTGGGAAGGGTGTTGGAGGCAGAGATCACAGAAAGCTCAGAGACAGAATTGGGCATGGCACAGGCTCCTGGGACCAGGGCTTGGGAGACTGACCAGGTGTAGGAAGTGAGACCAGAGAGGTGGCAGAAGGCCAAGTCACTGAAAGCCCCTAGGCCCTAGGCTTTAACTCTAGGTAAGATGGGAAGCCAGTGAGGAGTCATGACCAGAGGAGGACAGGACCCGTTTACATGTTAATGGGATAATTGTGGCCACCCACCTTGTCAATGGATTAGAGGTGCCCCATCTAGTACAGCAGTTGTGTGTGGCTGTGGAGCACCGGAAATCTGGCTGGTCCCAATGGAAATGTGCTGTATGTATTCACTATACATGGATTTTGGAGACTTAGTGTGAAAAGAAAAACATAAAATATCTCCATCTTTTTTTTTGAGACAGAGTTTTGCTCTTGTTGCCCAGACTGGAGTGCAATGGTGCCATCTCAGCTCACTACAACCTCCACCTCCCAGGTTCAAGGAGTTCTACTGCCTCAGCCTCCTGAGTAGCTGGGATTACAGGCGTGTGCTACCAGGCTCAGCTAATTTTGTGTTTTTAGTATAGGCAGGGTTTCTTAATGTTGGTCGGGCTGGTCTTGAACTCTCAACCTCAGGTGGTCTGCCTGCCTCAGCCTCCCAAAGTGCTAGGATTACAGGTGTGAGCCACTGTGCCCAGCCTTTTATATTTTTTTGAGACAGTGTCTTGCTCTGTTGCCGAAGCTGGAGTGCAATGGTGCAGTTTTGGCTCACTACAAACTCTGCCTCCCAAGTTCAAGTGATTCTCCTGCCTCAGCTCCCAAATAGCTGGGATTATAGATATCCACCACCACACTCTGCTAATTTTGTATTTTTAGTAGAAATGGGTTTTCACCATGTTGGCCAAGCTGGTCTCAAACTCCTTACCTCAGGTGATCTGCCTGTCTCAGCCTCCCAAAGTGCTGGGATTACAGGTGTGAGCCACCTTGCCCAGCCACTCCATTATTTTTTAATTAATTCCTGTTGAAATGCTAATATTTTGGATATATTGGATTAAGTCAAATATATTATTAAAATTAATCTCAGTAATTTATTTTAGGACTTTTTGCTGTGGCTACTAGAAAATTTACAATTACATTTGTGGCTATCATCTCTCTTGGGCAGTGCTGGACTAGCGAGTAGTGAGAATAGAAGCAAGGAGCCTGGCCAAAGGCTATCGCAGTAGCAGGGGCACAAGATTACTGAATCCAGCATCAAGGGTGGGAGCAGTGCAGGTGGCACGAAGTGGTCAGATTCAATAGATACTATTGTGCTAAAATACACATAACAAAATTTACCATTATACATTTAACATGGTTATGCCATCACCACCATCGAGCCACAGAACTTTCTCAATTTTGCAAAACTCAAACTCTGAACCTGTTAAACAGTAACTCCCCAGTCCCCACTCCCCGAGCCCCTGGAAACCACCATTCTACATTTTGACTCTTTGAATTTAGCTATTCTAAGTAATGCACATAAGTGGAATCAGATAGTCTTTTCCCTTTTGTGCCTGGATTATTTTGCATGTTGCCCTCCAGGTTCATCCCTGTTGTAGCATGCTCAGGATTTCTTTTTCAAGGCTGAATCATATTCCATTGTATGGAAAAGCCACATTTTGTTCATTGAAGCTTGGACTGCTTCCACCTCATCGCTATTATGAGTAATGCTGCTGTGAATATGGGTGCACAGATGTCTGTTTGAATCTTTGCTTTCAGTTCTTTTGGGGACATACCCTTAAGTGGAATTGCTGGATTGTATAGCAATTCTATTTTTAATATTTTGAGGAACCTCCATGCTATGCTCTGTGCATCAACTATGCACCCCAGTTGGGGGCCAGACCACCAACTGTGGCATGACTCCATGCAGTTACAGAGCCAGTAGCTGTGCTGAGGCAATGACAGGAAGGAAAAAGGGCTCTGATAGTCGTAAGAGCCAGGGAATCCAGAAGTCACCAAAATACCTCTCACAAGAGACTACTCAGCAAATGGAAACCTCAGCAAGTGAATCTGAGAGACAGCCAGTGAATCTGGAAGTAGATTTCTCAGGCTCTAGTTTATAAAAGAGGTTTTTTTATTAATGGAAACACAAAATTCTGCTTTATTTCTACTCACAATCTTATTGCTGCCTGACATATTGTATGGCTGAGGAAAGATCAAGAATATTAGGGAAGCCCATGCCCTTGACAAAAACTTCTTTTCCAAAAGGAAAGAGCCTACCCCAAGAAAAAAAGAACTGGGACTAAACAGAGCAGGAACACTTGGGGCAAAGGAGAAAGAAGCTTCAGCTACAAGAGGTGGCTGATCCCGGAAAGTACAAGAGAGAGGGCTACACAGACAGACCACAGCAAGGGAAGGGCCCCTCAAGCTGTGGAGTCAAGGAAGCTACTCTGACCTACAACTGCCCATACATAGAACATCCTGCTGAAAGAACAGGAAAAGATGCTCATCACACCCTGTACAAAGATATTGCAGGGGAGAAAATAACCAGATAACCTTCCACAGATAACGAAAGCACACCAGAAAAGCATTCCTCCAGGCAGATGAAAACAGTCCTGATGTTTCAAAGTGACCTCAAGGGAATTAGAAAAACTATAGAAACTACTAAAGAATTGGGTTGGGTGAAGTGGCTCATGCCTGTAATCCCAGCACTTTGGGAGACCAAGGCAGATGAATCACAATGTCAGGAGTTCGAGACCAGCCTGGCCAACATAGTGAAACCCTATCTCTACTAAAACTACAAAAAATTAGCTGGGTGTGGTGGCAGGCACCTATAATCCCAGCTACTCAGCAGGCTGAGGCAGGAGAACCACTTGAATCTGGGAGGTGGAGGTTGCAGTGAGCTGAGATCCCACCACTGCACATCAGCCTGGGGGATAGTGTGAGACTCCATCTCAAAAAACAAACAACCAACCAAACAAACTACTGAAGAACGGTATAAATTAAAAATGTTTAGAAAGCCCAGGTTAAAAGTGACTAGTCAACAGAAAAATATGAAGAGAATTGACAGGACTCAGGAGGAAATAAGAAAAAAAAACAGTTATTTCTGAAACAAAAATCTGGACAAGAATGAAAATATATTCAAGTAAATAAGAAAGAGAGAAGAGAAAAATGGAGTCAAAGGAGACTCAAACAGAGAAGAAATTGTCCAGAGAAGGGATAAAGAAATCAGCATCAGGCCAGGCATGGTGGCTCATGCCTGTAATCCCAGCACTTTGGGAGACTGAGGTGGATAGATCACGAGGTCAGGAGATCAAGACCACCCTGGCTAACACGGTGAAACCCCATCTCTACTAAATATAGAAAAAATTAGCTGGGTGTGGTGGCATGTGCCTGTAATCCCAGCTACTCGGGAGGCTGAGGCAAGAGAATCACTTGAAGCTGGGAGGTGGCAGTTGCAGGGAGCCAAGATCTCACCATTGCACTCCAACCTGGGAACAGAGTTTTAAAAAAAAGAAGTCAGGCAAAGAAGATCCAACATATGTATAACTGTAGTGCTACCTCATACCCTTCCCAGAAAAAAGCAGTAGAATACAGATAATAGAAACTGTGATTCAGGAAATCTTATAAAGTAAGCTTGAACTTGTATAGTGGAAGGGTACATTGAATGTCTGGAAAAATCAACACAGAATAGTCAATACTGACATATAATCTCATAAAACTATTAGATTTTAAAGATTAAGAAATTATTCCAGGACAGGCATGGTGGCTCACACCTGTAATCACAGCACTTTGGGAGGCTGAAACAGACAGATCACTTAAGGCTAGAAGTTCAGAATCAGCCTGGCCAATGTGGCGAAACCCTGTCTCTACTAAAAGCACAAAAATTAGCTGGGCTTGGTGGCACATGCCTGGAATCCCAGCTGCTCAGGAGGCTGAGGCACAAGAATTGCTTGAACCTAGGAGGTGGGAGATGGAGTTTGCAGTGAGTCAACATCCTGAAAGATTCTTCCTCAGAGAGGTCTCCTGGAGTTCAGTGGCACAATCTCAGCTCATTGCAACCTCTGTAGTCTTTGCACTGCAGTCTTGTGACTCAGTAACCCAAGTAGCTGGGACTACATGTGTGCACCACCATGACTGGCTAATTTTTGTATTTTTAGTAGAGACAGCATCAAGGTTTCACCATGTTGGCCAGGTTGGTCTGAAACTCCTGACCTCAGGTGATCCACTGCCTCAGCTTCCCAAAGTGCTGAGATTATACAGAGTAATGTTTTTAAGATATACAATAAAAGCAGCTGTGAACCAAGGATTTTATACCCAGCCAAACCAGCCTTCAGGTATAAAGACCACAAGCTGTAAAGACTATGCAGAGGAGTTCAGGGGCGCTATCAGCCCCTATGGAGTCTGCTGGAGAACAGACTCCAGATAACCAAAGAGTGATGAAAGCAGCTTGGGCATAAGGACTGGTGGGAGCATTGGATATATTTAGCTGTGGAATTAAGGTTAGATAGAATAGAGGTGACAGTATACAAATGTTATATTGTCTGATGATGGAGACATAGTACAAAAAAACCCATGAGATTAGGAAGGTATATGAGGCTGGGTGTGGTGGCTCACACCTATAATTCCGACATTTTGGGGGGCCGAGGTGGGTGAGTCACCTGAGGTCAAAAGTTCAAGACCAGCCTGGCCAATATGGTGAAACCTTGTCTCAATTAAAAATACAAAAATTAGCTGGGCATGGTGGTGCATGCCTGTAATCCCAGCTATTTGGGATGCTGAGGCAGGAGAATTGCCTGAGCCCAGGAGGCAGAGGTTGCAGTAAGCTGAGATCATGCCACTGCACTCCAGCTGGGTGACAGAGCAACATACCATCTCAATTAAAAAAAAGGAAAGCATATGGAAAGTAGAATAAACTCACTGATTGCCTTATTAAATAAAAATGTATTTTGATTAGATGTTGGCAGAGAGGGAGGAAAGTGGAAGATAAGGCCTACTAATTTCAATATTGCTTGTAGTAGGGAATTGACATCTTACAGAGAACTAAGGGAACTATATAATGATATTAGCATTAAAGTATTACAGTATAAATATACACTTTCTAACACAGGGAAGAAAAACTTGAAAGTGGGAAAGGAGACAGTGAGGTTAGCCAACTCTTTTAAGGAATGTATAAAGGTCAGCAGAAAATAACAGGTAACTTTTGGGAGGGCTAGAATTTTAATTGAAGTATAACATATATACTTAAAAGTGCACATACAGTGTACAACTGGGTGAATCTTAGCAGAGTGAACATAATATTTGAACAACACCCAGCTGAAGTGGGGGTAAGCTTTAGGGGAATAGCAGTGCAATCCTGCTGGGCATGGTGGCTCATGCCTGTAATCTTAGCATTTTGGGAGGCCAAGGCAGAGAGATTATTTGAGGTCAGAAGTTCAAGACCAGCCTGGCCAACATGGTGAAACCTTGTCTCTACTAAAAAAATTAGCCAGGTGTGGTGGCATGTGCCTGTAGTCCTTGATACTTGGGAGGCTGAGGCAGGAGAATCACTTGAACCCGAGAGGTAGAGATTGCAGTGAGCTGAGATCACGCCACTGCACTCCACCCTAGGTGACAGAGTGAGACTACATCTCCAAAAAAATAAAAAGTGCAATCCTGTGCTGGAGGGTGACTTTTTGGGAAAGCAGGGGGTGGAGTCAGGTGCAGGCAGGAGGACACCCATGGAAGGCTCAGATTGTTCTCAATTACATGGAAAGAAGTGTGGTTCAGTGGGACTTAAGGATGGCAAGGTGGTTTTGGAGGTTTCTGTGAGATGGTTACCTCAGGAAAGTACAGAGGACTGAACTAGGAATACATAGGATCCCAGGCAGCTCTCAGCACCCACCTGAGGCCAGTGAGCCCAATCTAAGGTGGGACCCAAGCCAATCTTCTTCAGAAAGCATCCTTGCCCCCAAGCTCGGTGCTGTATTTGCCACCTCACTGGGAGCACACATCTGCTGCACAGCACACACCCGGCATTCTGGCTCCTTCCCTGGCACTGAGATTTGTGGTTCTCCAAGGTTTCTCACAGCCTTAGAGCCCATGTGTATCCTGGTTTTTCCCTCTAAGGGAGCTTAGGTGGGAAGCAGGATCTCTAGGCAGACAGGCAGTCAATCTATGCACTGGATTCAGGCAGCTTGTTGTAAGCATTTGTTAAGTAGACCCAAAATCTATTTCTATAATGTCATGGGGGCAGAGGGGTGGACTGTAGGTGTGAACCTAGCAGAGTTCTCTCTTTCATATATATATATGTATATATGTTAAGTATACATGTTACGATGTACCAAATTGTTCTCCTTAAATATGTACAGTATATTGCATGTCAATTTTACTTCAGTAAAGTTATTAATACATACATATGCATATATTTATACATACATATATATGTATTAATAACTTTACCGAAGTAAAATTGGCATGCAATGTACTGTACATATTTAAGGAGAACAATTTGGTACATCGTAACATGTATACCCTCATGAAGCCATCACCACATTCAAGATCATGGTTCTCTCAAAAAACACAGATGTGAAGTATTTTAGGAGGGTGCCCAGCACCCTGGCTGCTGCCCTGGCTCTGGGTGAGTGGGACCTTGGCCATGGGACCAGAGCCAGCAGGTGGGTGTGAGGAGTACAGAGCCCATCCCAGGCTGGAGCCCGCCATGGGGAGGTGACCACTGCAGAGCCAAGAAGCCCAAGCAGTCAGCTGGCTCTGGTCAGGCTGGGTTCTCCCACACTGGACTTTGCTTTCTGCCAAGACAGCATCACTCTCAGGCCTGTGTAGCACCACGATGGAAGCAGCAGCTCTTGCATGCTCCCTGGATTATCTCAACACTCCTGCATGCTCCCTGGATTATCCCACTCCTGCAGAAGGGCCATTTGTTTCCTTGGTGGCAACTGGGTGACACAGTCACCCCAAACCCACCCTGAGCCCAGACCAATGTCACAGGCCATCGCCCCAGCCCTCTGTGCAGCCCAAGAATCGTGGGCCCACAAGTGGACAGGGATGTATCTCCACATTAATATAGACCTTCTCCTGGCCTTTGCACTGACCTCCCTCAGAAAAGGACCCCACAGATGAACCCAAAACCCGCTCCCTGAGACTGACTCACTGGGGAGGGTGAGTTTGGTTACTGAGGACTCCATGTCCAGTAGCCAAAGAGGAACTGAGGGATGAACTGCAGCCACAGCCTCCTGCCCAGCCGGACAGGCTCTTCTCCATGCACCTTTCACCCCCATGGCCCTTCTTGCACTAGGCCCTGGTCCAGCTCTGGATGGACAGGTGCATCAGAGGCTGCCTGGCAGTGCTGTTGGTAGGGTGTCCCTTTCCCTGTTTTATTTTCTAGTCCTCCCCAGCTCCTCAGGAGGTGTCAGAGCAGCCCACTAGCCCAGTCTGTCCCCTCAACAGCCACCAGAGCTTCTGTGCACAGGAGGTGCTGACCACGTCCCAGGGCCTGCTCAAGCTCTTCCAGAAAAACTCGCCCATGGAAGACCTTGGAGCCAAGGAAGTGAGTCCTGAGCACCAGCACTCCAGCCTCCATCTAGAGCTGAGCCCTCAGGAGGGAGGCTGGAGCCAGTCCTGACCCTGTGCCTTCCCTCAGGACCCTGGGCTCACCACTGTGCAGTGCCCACCCAGGCTGTGCCCCAGCAGCATGGGATGGAGCAGGCAGGCACTCTTGGCCTCTGAAGGGAAGGGCCCTCCCACTGAGAAGCTGGTCCCCTGAGCATTGAGAAGTGTGGCTCAGCACAGGCTGGTCTTTCCTGGGAATTGTGAGGAAGGCCGCACTTGCTTGCCAGCACTGTCTGGAGTGTTCACAAGGCTTTTGGTGTGGCCTAGGGCTTGGCATTCAGAAGTGCTTCGGCCCCCAGGTTCCCTGATGTGCTTTTCCCTCAGGCTAAAGAGAAGATGAAAGAGGAATCATGGCACATCCACTTCTTTGAGTATGGGTGCCGTGTGTGCCTGTACCACACAGCCAAGACATGGGCACTGGTCCTGAAGGGCATCCCTGAAAGTCTCCAGGGAGAGCTGTGGCTCCTCTTCTCTGGTGAGTGGGACACCTCCACTGGCCCCCTGCCTCAGCTCAGCAAGTTACATCCCCGCAAGCTCTCTCCATGTGAGCTTGTCTGATCCTGAGCTGGTCTGGAGTTGGCCAGGCAGGAGCTCCCAGCTCTTTCACACAGCTGGGAACTGGGCTCTGGGCTGTGGGCAGGGGCCCAACCAGGAGGAGCATCCTGAGGAACAGAGGCTGGGAGCCGGGCACTCTGCTGGCCAGGTGGTGCCCGCTCACTCACAGTGGGAGGGAAACAGTCCTTTAGAGATCTCCTTTCCTTGGGACAGACTGACAGCATTCATACCCATGGCCCCTGGAGGAGGCAATTCAGCCACTTGAACTTTTGGGTAGAGCAACCTCCCCGGGAGCACAAGGGAAACCTTGCCTTGCAAGTTGTGCTTGACCCCAAGTCCCACCACTCTTCTGTGGGGCACTGGTGTCTCCAACCTGCCCTGTTACTGCCCCCAGAGTACCAGAAGGAAAGAGACAGCTGGCACTTATGTCTTACCAGGGGCCTGGAATGAGATGGAGACTCACCCTGGCTACTACACTGAGCTAGTGGAGAAGTTCACTGGGAAGTACAGCCTCACCACGGAGATCAAGCGAGACCTACACTGCCCATACCTGAGCACTCTGCCTTCCAGAGCAAGCTCAGGATTGCCACCCTCTGGCAGGTGCTGACTGCCTGTGCCTTCTGAAAGCCCACCATCACCTACTGTCAGGTAAGGGGCCTGACAAGGGCCCAGAGACAGCATCTGCCACCAGAGGTTCACAGGAGCAGGTCCCTGTGGTCCCAGGCCTGTGCCGTGACCCTGCCTCATGTCTCAAGAAAGGAGCCCAGCTGCAGAAAAAGATAGAATTTAAAAAGAGTATTAATTGCTCATCTCATCCCCATGCCACATAGAAGTTGTCTTCTTGGTACTCTGGTCTGAGTCCCAGCAGCATTTGATTGTTTTCTGTGTTTGGTAAAATAAGTATGCAAAACATAAAATGTCCCATCGTCACCATTTTTAAGCATACAGCTCAGTGCTTTAAGCACATTCACCCTGTTGTGCAACCATCACCGCCATCCACCTCCAGACCTCTTTTCATCTTGCAGAACCAAAGCTCTGTGCCCATTAAACATGCCCCAGCCACCATTAGCAACCACTGTTCTACTTTCCATTGCTATGAATTTGCCAACTGTGTCTCATATAAGTGAAATAATATAGTATTTGCCTTTCTGTGTCTGGGTTATTTCATTTAATGTGATATCCTCAAGGGTCATCCATGTCATATGAATGTGTCAGAATTTCCTTTCTTTCTAAGGCTGAATCATATGCTATTGTTAAGTATAGACCACATTTTCTTTTCGTTTTTTTTTTTCTTGTGGTGGAATTTTACTCTTGTTGCCCAGGCTGGAGTGCAATGGTGCAATCTTGGCTCACTGCAACCTCTGTCTCCTGGGTTCAAGTGATTCTCCTGCCTCAGTCTCCTGAGTAGCTAGGATTACAGGCATGTGCCAACATGTCTGGCTAATGTTCTGTACTTTTAGCAGAGACAGGATTTTGCCATGTTTGCCAGGCAGGTCTTGAACTCCTGACCTTAGGCAATCCACTCACCTCACCTCCCAAAGTGCTGGGATTATAGGCATGAACCACCACACCTGGCCAGTATTTCTATTTTTATCTTATTTATTTATTTATTTTGGAGACAGGGTCTTGCTATGTTGTCCAGGCTGGTCTCAAGCTCCTGGAACCAAGGGATCCCCCTGCCTCAGCCTCCCAAGTGGCTGGGACTGTAGGCATGTGCCACCACACCTGACTAATTTTTTTTTAAGAGATGGGGTCTCACTCTCTTGTCCAGGTTGGCCTCAAACTCCTAGGCTCAAGTGATCTTTCTGCCTCAGCCTCTCGAAGTGCTGGGATTACAGGCATGAGCCACCAGTCAACATGTCTGGCTTTTTTTTTTTTTTTTTTGAGACAGGATCTCCTTCTGTTGCCCACATTGAAGCTCAGTGGCATGATCATGGCTCACTGCAGCCTCCACCTACTGGGCTCAATCAATCCTCCCACCTCAGCCTCTTGGGTAGCTGGGACTACAGGTGCACACCACCACACCTAGCTATTTTTTGTATTTTTTGTGGAGATAGGGTCTCACTGTGGGTCCCAGGCTGGGCTTGAACTCCTGAACTCAAGTAAACCACCTTCCTCAGCCTCCTAAAGTGCTGGGATTACAAGGTGTGAGCTACTGTGCCCTGGCCTGTTTTTAATTTTTTTAGTAACTCCATACTTCTTCCCCAGTAGCTGCACCATTTTATATTCCCACCAGCAATTCACAAGGGTTCTGATTTCTCCACATCCTTGTCAACACTTGCTATATTCTGTTAATGTTGTTGTTACAGTGATGGGCATGAAGGTATCTAATTGTGCTTTAGGTTAGCATTCCTGGTAGCTTTTGATTTTAAATCTAGGCATTTTTCTGTCCAAGTCAAATAGAGTTCTGTTTGCCTTAAAGGTCTTGTTAGCACCTAGGGTTGTGTGTGGTCCTAGTTCTGCACCAAGTGAGTGGCCTTGGTGTGGGGCTCTGGCCATGTGGCTCCCCTCCACATCAACTTGGTCATGCGTCCCACCTCCAACACCAGACACTGCTCCACAGAAGTGTGATGTATTCATGTCCACCTTCTCTGGTTTTCCAGTGCCTTCTGACCCAGTTTGAAGAAGCTGGCTGACTGTTAAACCCGGTTCCTACCAATTGCCTTTTGACATTTCCCAGAGTTGGGCAGGGGCAGTTTCTCATTACCGGATGCCCAACCCTCCTGAGGAGGCAGACTTGCTTGTAGAAGGAGGCCATTAATCTTCACCAAGAGAACCTGAAAAATAATAAAAATAACAATGGCCATAATCCCATACCTGTAAACCTAGCACTTTGGGAGGCCAAGGCAGGTGGATCACCTGAGGTCAGGAGTTCAAGACCAGTCTGGCCAACATGGCAAAACCCTGTCTCTACTAAAATTACAAAAAATTAGCCTGGTGTGGTGGCAGACACCTGTAATACCAGCTCTTCAGGAGGCTGAGGCAGGAGAATCACTTGAACCAGGGAGGTGGAGGTGGCAGTGAGCTCAGATCGTGCCACTGCTCTCCAGCCCTGGCTGTTGCCAGTTTTGCTCTTGTTAGAGCAAAACTCCATATCAAAACCAAATACATAAATAACAACAACAAAAAGGAGATCATGTGGGCCCTTGCAGGAAGAGGGTAGCTGGGAGAAGTCGGGAGAGACAGTTTTATTTGCTGGCCAGCAGTGCAAGCCTTCCCCACTGTCTCTGTGCCTGGCAGGCAATGAACATTGTGACTTTGGTGTTCCTGCTCTATGGCAGCGAGGAGGAGGCCTTTTGTCTCCTGGTGGCCCTGTGCAAGCGCATGCTGCCCAACTACTACAACACAAGGGTGGTGGGTGAGTGTCCCAGGTGCTGCTTTGCCTGAGTCTCCAGGTGCCTGGTGGTTCCATCAGGGTGGCAGTCCTTCCCAGGCCAAGCTCCAGGCTTCATATGCGTTCCCTAGGAGTTAGAGGGTAGTATTACATATTAAATGGTTTATAAAAGTCCCCTCAGATCCTAAATTTCCATCTATCTAACTTTCTGTCAACTTTTTGATTATATAAAATTTCAAACATCAAAACTAGAGTGTTTATATCCCCCATGTAACCTGATGCTCAACTTTACTGAAGTCACATCCATTAAAATCCATTATTAAATGGAAATGGACTTGCAAGAGTATTTAATAAAGTTCATATTTAAGTGTGTTATCCTGTTCTTCCCTTGCCATCTGGTGTTTGGAGTTTGGGGTCCTTCAGAGTTGTATCTGTTCACAGTCATCAGAATTGGACACACAGCCACTGTTTACCTCTCATGCCTTAGGGAGAAATCAGTATTTCCCCAAAATAAAATTCAAGTGTAGTAGAAGAAATAGTTATTTTGCCAAGTGGTTTGGGAGCTATAGAGAGAACACTTGAAGAGTTTTTTTTTGTCCTTGTTTTCTCCTGGCACTCCAAGTGCCCTTCAGCCTTCACTGAAGAGGTGGCAGGGATGGCAAGCTCCAGGCAAGGGCCTGCCCCAGCCATGGGTGGGCTCACCATTGCCTCACTCATCCTGCCTGCAGGAGACCTGGTGGACCAAGGCATCTTCAAAAAGCTCATGAGAGACTCCCTGCTGCAGCTCTCAGAGAAGATGCAGGACCTGGGGGTAAATCTCCAGCACCTGGCTGTCCTGGTTCCTGACCATCTTTCTCAGCATCATGACCTTTGAGAGTGCTGTGGTCATTGTCAACTGCTTCTTCTATGAGGGCCTCAAGGCAATACTGCAGGTGGCCTTGGCAGTCCTAGACACCAACATGGAGTAGCTGCTGCGCTGCAGTGACGAGGGCAAGGCCATGACCATGCTGGGCAGGTGATATGCCAGGCTCCTTCTCCGGCTGGGGGCTCACAGCAGAGCCTCTCACCAGCCCTGGGCACAGCCACAGCATGCAGTGACTGTGCCCACCAAGTGCTAGGCTACGGCTAGACCTGGGGGCTTTCTGGGGTCAGGAGCTGGCTCCTTTCTAGTGGGAGATGAAGCAGCACTCAATGATAGGTGCTGGGAGAAATAAAGCAGGTGCTGTGGACAGAGCATTCTGGCTGAATAACTGCCGCTCAAATGTGGGGATGGGGATGTTTCCTCTGGGAGCAACCCAGAGCCAAGATCCAGTGACCACAATTCCAGTTGGTGGTATAGCTGGGCTTTTCCTATGTCCACCAGGTGGTCCCCAACATACCTCCCCAAGCTTAGCTGCATTGCAGCTCCCATGCCCTGGAGGGAGCAGGCCTGCCCTGGGCCCCCTGGAACAGCTGGATGAGCTGATGTCCAGCTAGTTGTGCCAAAGACCCGGCATCATCCCAGCTCCTCCACCTCCTCCTTAGTCCCCACATCCCATCCCTTGCAGATTCTGTCTGGGATCTAGCCCCTGGCCCACCATGCCCTTTCCCTGGATTCCCCTCTCAGGACTTTCACCTGCCTGCATCCCACAGGACTCATCAAACCTGCCCTGCCCTTCCCCTGGGTCCTCTGTACAAAGGCACTGTCAGCCCCCAGCCTGGCCTTCAAGCCCGAGCCCTTCCTGGCTATACTCTGCCCTGCCCAGAGCTCTGTGGAATCCCACCCTCCTACAGAGGAGCTTAGAATGCCCCCACACCCCCAGGAACAGCCTGGAAATGCTGCCACTTGCCTGTGACCAGGCCAGGTGCTGCCTGGGACTCTGTAGATCCAGCAGGGTTGTCACCTCCCTACTGTGGACCATAGTAGCTTTTGACTCATGCTGATGTCAAGACAGCCTGTGGCCAGAATCTGTGGCTGGTTTTCCTGCCCCTTCCTACAACAGGCAGATCAGGCCTCCTCCAGAGTAGGGGGTCTGACTGGGGATAGGACAAGGGTCATGGGCATGGGGAGTCAGCTACCTCCTCCCAGCTGAGTGTCAAGCTCAGCCCAGAGAGCCAGGGACGCCATGAGCTCTGGTGGGGCTAGGTCATCTGACACAGGTGGGGCTCCATCCCCAGGACTGTGTCCCTGGAGAAGCTGACTCCCTGGGCTGCAACAGGCCTCCCCACCCTCCCAGACTTTCTCCTGTGACTCAACATTTGATCCCTGATTTTTCATAGCCAAGGTAGGAAGGTCCCATGTCCCCAGGGCCCTGCCAAAGGGAGGAAGTTGTCATCCTTCCAACTGGGTAGGGTCTGGAGTTATAAAGGTTTCCATGCTCAAGGGACACTCCCCTCCCCTCAGAAAACAGCCCAGCATCCTCAGGGCTAGTGCTCAGGCCTTGTGGGGGGCACTACCGTGTAGAGAGCTCCCCAACTTACTGGGGGCCCTGCCAGGGCACACCTCTGCCCTCCTGGAGGGTGCTCAGTCCTCAGCATGCTCCTTGTTAGGAGACTGTGTGCAGATTGGGTCCCTCTGCATCACTCAGCTGTGGGAAGGAGGCTCCCTTTGCCTGTGTGTGGTCTGGACTGTTGTCCTCTGCCCTTTGCAGATACCTGGATAATATGGTCAATAAGCAGAGTGTCTCTCCTCCTATCCTACCCCTCCATGCCTTGCTGACAAGCAGAGATGACCCCCGGCAGAGGGGGACATCTTTGAGCTCCTGAAACTGTCCTATGAAGTCAGCACTCAGTGGGGCCAGTTTGGCTGGGCTGCTCCATCTAGCCTGTTAGTTGGTGTGGCTATGGGCAGGTGGCAACCCTCTGCCCTGCAGTTGGCTTCATCTCACCATCACCTCTGCCTATAGAAATTCAGCAGCCTAAGGGCTGAAGACATTGAGCAGATGTGGTTTAAACAGAAGCTGAAAGTGATCCAGTCCTTGGAGGACACGGTCAAGAGGAGTGCGGTATGGGTGCTGGCGGGGCTGGACGGAGACTGAGTCTTGGGGCAGCAGTGCCCTCTCCACAGAGCAGGGTAGGTGAAGGGCTCCACCACACCCAGTCTCCTACACTGCTTGGTATGTACATCCTGGTAGGATTCATGGGACTGGGATCCAGAGGTGTAGATGAGAAGGTGGAGAGAGGTCCCAGTTACTTGTCTCTGCTGGTGGGCGAGTCACCAAGAAACTTCTCAGACAGCTCCCACCCTGAAGGCCACATGGCCTCTGGGCCGAGCCTTCCCACCTTGGCTACGCCACCGCAGCTGGGCCCTATGCAGATGGCGGAATGCTGGGGCCAGTCGGCCCCGCTCTGAGCACAAGTCAGGGGCGCGGGCGCCTGAAGCCGTGCTGGGAGGGCCTGCTGGTCGCGCAGCAGGTGGTGAGTTGCCCACTCTGAGGTCCTCGGGTCTCAGCTCAGCAGCCCTCGCTCGCTCCCGAGCTGCAGTCGCGATTTGCACGGAGCTCCGCCAGCCAGAGAGTGTCCTCATGGGTGTTTCTCCGGGCGAGGCTTTCAGCATCCCAAGGTTCTCTAGCTGCTCTAGCCTCAGCCCTGTGTTCCCACGTGGGAACACAGTCTTCACACACTACTAGCGCTAGAGTAGCTGGAACTTCAGGATGCCTTCCTCTCTCAGAAAATGTCCTGAAAACTCTGCCAACTCCCACTGACGTGGGACGGGAACGCAGAGCTGATGACAAGCTGTCATCGATGTTTCTGACACGTGGGCCTTGCACACGCACTCTGAGAACAGTTGGCCCGCTGTCGGCTGTGCGCACGCGCAGTGAAGGAGCTGTCAGAGGTGCGCACGCGCAGTAACAGAGCTGTCAGAGGTGCGCATGCACGGTTGGGCTTACAGGCTTTGCTTGGCGCGCCTTGGCTGCTTGGCTTCGCTTGTTCCTGGCTCTGACTTTGGAAACAGAGGAGTTTCCTGGTTGGAGGTGGTGGCTGACCAGACTGGTTTGGTCTTATTGGGCCCCTGAGGCTGTGATAGGTGGAATGGTGCTGAGGTGTCTCTAATAACCTCCGCCATGAAAAGAATCTCTGGCTCCCGGGACCAGAAGGGCCAGGGGCCTAGTGGCTTCTTCACCAGCTGGTGGAGGAGCAGCAGGGGAGATGTCGCCGAGCGCAATGACAGCCCCTTCGCCCAGCGTGGGTACGACATCCGAGAAAAACATCTCGACAAGCTCCACAGAGCGACTAGCCGGGGTGACGTCTTCAGGGTGCAGCTCATCCTTACGCGCGGGAACATTGACTTGGAAGAGAGAGACAAGAAGAGGTGACAGGAGCTGGACTGGGGGCAGGGGCTGGGTTGAAGCGGGGTGTGGGAAACGCGCCCCCTTCCCGAGGGGGATGCAGCGTGGGGGGAGCGAGCCCTCCTGTCCTCGGGGCCCTTGCTTTTCTGCCTCGGCAGGCTCAACAGTACCTGGCATAGGGAAACCTTGGAGAGGTAAATTAAGTCTATATAGCACTTTATGTTGAATGGACACATTCCAAAACATATATTATATATATTTATTTATTTTACTTTAGGTGTATACTACATCCAGTATTTCTCCCCATGTTATCCCTCCCCTCCCTCCTCACCCTCCCCACCTCCCCCCGTCCCTCCCCTAATCCCCCCAATTGCCCCCAGTGTGTGATGCTCTTCTCCCTGAGTCTACATGTTCTCATTGTTCAACACCCGCCTATGAGTGAGAACACGTGGTGTTTGGTTTTCTGTTCTTGTGTCAGTTTGCTAAGAATGATGGCTTCCAGATTCATCCAAGTCCCTACAAAGGACACAAACTCATCGTTTTTTATGGCTGCGTAGTTCCATGGTGTATATGTACCACATTGTCTTTGTCCAGTCTATCATTGATGGGCATTTGGGTTGGTTCCAGGTCTTTGCTATTGTACACAGGGCTGCAATGAACATACTTGTGCATGTGTCTTTATAGTAGAACGATTTATAGTTCTTTGGGTATATACCCAGTAATGGGATTGTTGGGTCAAATGGAATTTCTATTTCTAGATCCTTGAGAAATTGCCACACCGTCTTCCACAATGGTTGAACTAATTTACACTCCCACCAACTGTGTAAGGAGTGTTCCTATTTCTCCACATCCTCTCCAGCATCTGTTGTCTCCAGATTTTTTAATGATTGCCATTCTAACTGGCGTGAGATGGTATCTCAATGTGGTTTTGGTTTGCATTTCTCTAATGACCAGTGATGATGAACATTTTTTCATGTGTTTCTTGGCCTCATATATGTCTTCTTTTGAAAAATGTCTGTTCATATCTTTTGCCTACTTTTGAATGGTTTTGTTTTTCTCTTGTAAATCTGTTTTAGTTCTTTGGAGATTCTGGATATAAGTCCTTTGTCAGACGGGTAGATTGCAAAAATTTTTTCCCATTCTGTTGGTTGCTGATTCACTCTAATGATTGCTTCTTTTGCTGTGCAGAAGCTCTGGAGTTTTACTGGATCCCATTTGTCTATTTTGGCTTTTGTTGCCAATGCTTTTGGTGTTTTAGTCATGAAGTCCTTGCCTATGCCTATATCCTGAATGGTTTTGCCTAGGTTTTCTTCTAGGGCTTTTATGGTGTTAGATCTTATGTTTAAGTCTTTAATCCATCTGGAGTTAATTTTAGTGTAAGGAGTCAGGAAGGGGTGCGGTTTCTGCTTTCTGCACATGACTAGCCAGTTTTCCCAACACCATTTATTAAACATGGAGTTCTTTCCCCATTGCTTGTTTTTGTCAGGTTTGTCAAAGATCAGATGGTTGTAGATGTGTGGTGTTGCCTCCAAGGCCTCTGTTCTGTTCCATTGGTCTATGTCTCCCTTTTGGTACCAGTACCTTTCTGTTTTGATTACTGTAGGTTGGTACTATAGTGTGAAATCACATAGCATGATGCTTCCAGCTTTGTTCTTTTTGCTTAGAATTGACTTGGCTATGTGGGCTGTTTTTGGTTCCATATGAAGTTTAAAGTGTTTTTTCCAGTTCTGTGAAGAGGGTCATAGGTCGCTTACTGGGGATAGCATTAATCTATAGATTACTTTGGGCCGTATGGCCATTTTCACATATTAATTCTTCCTAACCATGAGCATGGAATGTTTCTCCATCTGTTTGTGTCCTGTCTTATTTTGTTGAGCAGTGGTTTGTGGTTCTCCTTGAAGAGGTCCTTTACATCCTTTGTTAGTTGTATTCCTAGGCATTTTATTCTCTTCGTAGCAATTGTGAATGGGAATTTGCTCTTGATTTGGCTCTCTGTGTGATATAGGTATATAGGCATGCTTGTGATTTCTGCACATGGATTTTGTATCCTGAGACTTTACTGAAGTTGCTTATCAGTTTGAGAAGATTTTGGGCTGAGACGATGGGGTCGTCTAGATATACAATCATGTCGTCTGCAAATAGAGACAGTTTGACTTCCTCCTTTCCTATTTGAATATGCTTTATTTCTTTTTCTTGCCTGATTGCTCTAGTTAGAACTTCCAATTCTATATTGAATAGGAGTGGTGAGAGACAACATCCTTGTCTAGTGCCTGATTTCAAAGGGAATGCTTCCAGCTTTTGCCCATTCAGTATGATATTGGTTGTAGGTTTATCATAAGTGGCTTTTTATCGTTTTCTGATACATTCCATTGATACCTAGTTAATTGAGAGTTTTTAGCACTGTTGAATTCTGTCAAAGGCCTTCTCTGCATCTATTGAGATAATCATGTGGTTTTTGTCTTTTGTTCTGTTTATGTGATGGATTATGTTTATGGATTTGCGTATGTTGAACCAGCCTTACATCCCTGGGATGACGCCTACTTGATCGTGATGGATAAGCTTTTTGATGTGCTGTTGCAATCGGTTTGCCAGTATTTTATTGATGACTTTTGCATTGATTTTCATCATGGATATTTTCCTGAAGTTTTCTTTTTTAGTTGAGTGTCTGCCTGGTTTTGGTATCAGGATGATATTGATCTCATAAAATGAGTTAGGGAGGATTCCCTCCTTTTGTATTGTTTGATACAGTTTTAGAAGGGATTTACAGTTTTACAGCTCCTCTTTGTACGTCTGGTAGAATTTGGCTGTGAACCCGTCTGGACCTGGACATTTTTGGCTGGCAGGCTATTGATTGCTGCCTCTACTTCGCCCTTGTTATTGGTTTGTTCAGGGTTTCAACTTCCTCATGTTCAGTGTTTCAGCTTCATGCCTGTAATGCCAGCTACTTGGGAAGCTGAGGCAGGAGAATTGCATGAATACTGGAGACTGAGATTGCAGTGAGCTGAGATTGCACCACTGCATTCCAGCCTGGGCAACAGAGAGAGACTCCATCTCAAAAAAAAAAATACAGTCAGGCCTGGGCATGGTCTCTCATACCTCTAATCCCACCACTTTGGGAGGCTGAAGCAAAAGGATTGCTTGAGCCTAGGAGTTTGAGACCAGCCTGGGTAACACAGTGAGACCTCAACTCTACTAAAAATAAAAATAAAAATAAATGAAAAATTTAGCTGGGCATGGTAGCATGCAACTATAGTCCCAGTGACTTGGAGGCTGCACTCCAGCCTGGGCAATGGAGTAAGACCATCTCAACAAACAAACAAAACACAGTCAGGAGCTTGTTATGATCATTTTCATTTATGTTATTTGCTACATCATTCAGTGCCTTCTACTGTGCGCTAGATGCTGTCTAGAAGCGTCTAATGATCATTTATTATGTTAAATATGTGCCAGACACTTTAAGTATGTGGTGAGGAATGAAAGCTATTAAAAAGTGGGGTAGGATTTCAGGTAAGCATGCAGAAGGGGTAGACCTTTTCTTGGTAAAGAGGCAGAAGGATGATGTGGGCAGAAGGAACATCTAACAATTTTGTGTTTTTGGCAGAAGGAACGTAAACAAGATGGTATGCTTGGGAGAAGGAGCAGCAGATGCAAAAGGTAAGAGGCTTGAGTGAAATTTGCAGGGTTTATGAGCAACCCTATTTTGCTGTTGCAGAAACTGAGATGGGAGTGGTTGGGAATGAGGGAAAAACTTAGGTAAGGCAAGCTCATGATGGGCTTTTTAATACTGTAAAACTGAGTAGATCTTATCCTGCAGGCTATGGGGAATTTACCAGGTGGAGTGCTTTGGGCTGCAAATACCAAAGGACCTGACTAAGAGTGACTAAAACAGTGTGAAGCAGAGTTGCCTTGGTGGCCGGTTCAGTGATAACACTTGGTCCCATTTGGTGTTCCTATTTCAGCTGTGCTGTTGGCAGTGTTTTTTTCATGTCTCCTTTCATGGCTGGCTAATTAGCAGTAGCTCCAAACATGTTCTCACAATACAATTTCTGAAGGCTGGAAGGGCTGCTTTTCTTTCCATGTTTCTTTAAAATAGAGAGAAAAGTCAGAAGCTTGCAGTGGGCTTTCTTTCACATTTTATTGGCTTGGTTACACCACATACTCATTCCTAAACCAGGCACTGGGAAAACATATGTAATGACTGTAATTAGGTTAGAATAGTCATTTCTCTTGTTGAGGATGGGGAGGGATATTAGGATGATAAATACTCAAATAGACTTGTGGTTCTCCAGCAAGAAAAAAATAAGAAATGGTCGTTAGGTAGGGAGACAGCAAATGTTTTCTGTAGGAATTCATTATAGAATTGTGAGAACAAAAGTCACAAGATTAGATTGGGGTATTAGGATATTCTGATTATGGTATTCATAAGCTTTTTATGTAAAGGACCAGGCAGGAAATATTTTAGGCCATGTGGTCTCTGCCATATCTACTCAACACTGTCATTGTAGTGTAAAAGCATTCACAAAACTTTATTTACAAAACCATTAGGCGGGCTGGGCTTGGTCTGTGGCCTGTAGTGGATGACTCCTCATATGGAGGCTAGATGGAAGGTACCACATAAAGAGACTGGAAGACAAAGGAAGCTTTTGCAGTAGCCAAAGCTATAACTTCCTTGTCGCCAACCCTTAGACTAGCATCAATCCATTATAAGGTTTTCACCCTTCCATGGTGAAATAAATGATGTCAGAAAGCTACTTAGTAATTTTAAAATGTTGGTCTTTCTCTTGATTTTTGCATTTTTCATTTGTTTTGCTTGTTTTTAATTTAAGAAATAGTATTAATAGTTGGTAGCCTATAAAAACCAGTAGTTAAGAACCAGTGGCAGTGGAAAAATATAAAGCAGAGGCAGAAAAGAGATAGAGATAATATGAGTTAGTGATTATTGGATGTACAAATTTAGGGCACAGAGAGAAATCTCAGATGATTCATGGGTTTCCAGGTTGTGAACTAGCATTTAACCTGGACATGAGGAAGGAGTAAGAGATTTGCAGGTGAATGGAGAAGAACAACAGATCAGCAGGAATGACTAACCTCTTTCTGTGCATGTTGAGTTGAATGGAATATTCATGTAGGGTATTTTCAGTAGGTAATTGAATTTTAGGCATTTCTAGCTGGAGGTAGAACTGAGGTTGGAGATGCAGACTTGGAATAATGAAGGCAAAATCATATATCTAAATGAGCTTGTCCATGGTGGGAAAGACTTGGAATAAACAGAAGGCAGTGACAAGACCTTGGGAATATCAACATTTCCCAGAGGAAAAGAAGTTAGTAAAGAAGGCTGAGCAGTGGTTAGAGAAAAATAGGAGATTATCAGAGGAAGGGATGCTGTAAAAATGTTCAAAAATGTGAGAATTTCAAGGAGGGAGAATATAAATTCTTACAAGTAAGATTACTAAAAAGTAAGTTAAATTAATATTTTCAAAGCTCTTTGATGGTACCCTCTTCAAAAGAACACTTTTAGAGTTGTAAGGTCTACTATTTAGGTACATGGTACTTCTGGTGTTCAAGTATGAGAGGAAGAATACACCTATCAAAATCCTACCTAATATTTTTATAACTGTGGCAGCTACCTACACAGAGTCAGGCCTAGACTGGTGAGTTCCTGTGCCAACATTTTCCAAGAATTGTCAGAACCTAAGGGTCCACATGAGGAAAAGTGTAGTCTTTCTTACTGGTTTTTGTGGAAATGCTTCTTTTGTACTCAAACCCTTGATAAGCAGTTCTGGATGTATTCCCAAACAAAAATCTGACAGCAAAAACTGGAAGCCACTATCAGATACTCATTTCCTTTCTCTGACATGGAATCAAAATGCAGCCATGGCTGGGTGCAGTGGCTCACGCCTGTAATCCCAGCACTTAGGGAGGCTGAAGTAGGTGGATCACAAGGTCAGGAGATTGAGACCATCCTGGCTAACATGGTGAAACCACATTTCTACTAAAAATACAAAAAATTATCTTGGTGTGGTTGCACATGACTGTAGTCTCAGCTACTCAGGAGGCTGAGGCAGGAGATTCACTTGAACTGGGTAGGTGGAGGTTGCAGTGAGCTGAGATCACACCACTGTACTCCAGCCTGGGCAACAGAGTGAGAATCCATCTCAAAAAAAAGAAAAAGCCATGTTTTGACAAAATTTTAAGTTTTGATCAGAAATAGTTTACAGATCAGCAGTTTGGAGAAACATATCTTTATTTTCTTGCAGAACACTAATATAATATCACAGAAAAATACGACATGATATACTGTACATAGTAATTCTTCTTCTGTGAAGAAGGTCATTGGTAGCTTGATGGGGATAGTGTTGAATCCATAAATTACTTTGGACAGTATGGCCATTTTCGCTATATTGATTCTTCCTAACCATGAGCATGGAATGTTTCTCCATCTGTTTGTGTCCTCTCTTATTTCGTTGAGCAGTGGTATGTAGTTCTCCTTGAAGAGGTCCTTTATATCCTTTGATAGTTGTATTCCTAGGTATTTTATTCTCTTTGTAGCAATTGTGAATGGCAGTTCGTTCTTGATTTGGTTCTCTTTAAGTCTGTTATTGATGTATAGGAATGCTTGTGATTTCTGCACATTGATTTTGTATCCTGAGACTTTGCTGAAGTTGTTTATCAGTTTCAGGAGATTTTGGGCTGAGATGATAGGGTCTTATAAATATACAATCATGATATCTGCAAATAGAGACAATTTGCAAGAATGAGTATCATTAAAATGGTTATACTGCCCAAGGAAATCTACAGATTCAACACTATTCCTATCAAGCTACCAACACCATTTTTTCACAGTGTTAGGAAAAATGACTCATTAGTCAGTAATTAGGAAAATGTGATGTACTTAGTGTATAAATTTTAGGAAATTTCCCTCACTACTCCAGTTAGTTTGATTGAATATGTGTGTAATTTTTAAAAAATGTAAACTGAATAAATATGTATTGAACCTATATATGTATTGAAAATGTAAGTTGACATCACAGAGTACACTTAGTTCATGGCAATGCTTTCTCTGAAAGCAACTGCAGAAATTTACTCTCTCTTCTTTCTAGTTTGTAAGAACTCAGAGGCCACAGGGGAAAGGGAGTTCTCTGGATACCAGATAAGGCATGAAGCAGATGTGGTTACAGTAATTTTAGTATAATTCATTGTAAGGTGATGATCTCTAGGAACATCATCACAGTGGAGAAACCTGAAAGCTCCCAGCAGCCAGCAAGGAATGAAAGGTGGGGGCGGGGCTGCCAACAGGGTGGGGCCTGGTGAACCCACCAGGCTGGGCTCCCACATCACAATGGGGGTGGGGGCACCTCATGGAGGAGACTCTGATTGGTTCCTGGGCACCAGGTTGGAACTCTGGTGGTTGGTAGGGCAACCTCCTTCAGTTGGTAGAAAGCAGCGGAAGGAGGAACTCCCTCTGTGCTGTCTTCTCCGAAATCTCAGCTCTCAGGCTTGTTGTATGTAGACCCATTTGAAATCAAGCAGGTTCCCTTCAGACCAGTCATCTCAAGGGAGGCAGCTGAGGCGGGGAGTGAGCTGTTAGTGGGGTGCAGCCCCATAGCCAGGGGCTGGCCCTGCCAGCGTGCCTGTGTTTGAAAGAGGTCAAGCGCTGAACTCTGAAGACTGGGAGGCAAGGGAAGGTCCAAGTTGCTGGAGAGGAGCCAAGGTGCCCCATGGGGAACACGCTGAGTTGTTGCTTGCGCCCCAAAGTCAGGCGCAGGCGAGATCGGCGTAGGCGGTCTGAGGATCTGTCCTTCAGCTCTGAAATCAATGAGGCGGTGGCAAGCAAAGTTGCAGGCCAAGACAGATCAAACATGTCCAACGCCAGTTCCAGACCCATTTGGGGCCCGAGGTGGTTGTGTGGGCAGGTGTCTGGCAGCTGTGACGTCTATGAGGCAGTGTCAAGCATAAGTGCAGACCAAGGCAGAGAGGAGCAGAGGCTGGGCAGTGGGATCATGGTGCTCCCCAATGCCAGACCCAAGCAAAGCCAGTGCAGGGTGCACCAGGCAGAACCGATGGAGTGGGTGGAAGCGCCAGACACGACGGCTGTGAAGCCTGCCCTATGGGATTTGGGAGCCGGCAATGGCCCTGACCTGCAGCACATCAGCAACCGGGAGATGCCCAAACGTAAGGCAATGAATGATACTGTTTGCCCTCAGGCATGCCTCTGGCTGACACTGATACCAGTTCTCACCCCTCCCCCCACCCCAGAGGCATCCATAGCCTCAGGCTCCTCCCTCCTGCCCCTAGCCAGCTTTCCCAGGCCCATGCACCAGGCAGGAGGACTGGCCCTGCCTCATGCCTGCCCCCACTCTTCATTCTTTTTCCCTGCTGCATCTCGTGGTTTCTTTCCTCCTCCCTACCCCAATGCCCAATTCTGGCCCCTTTCTCAACCCCAGGCTGGCTGTAAGCTAAGTTTTCCAAATAGAAAATGTATGCTACAGATTTCATTGCTGTAGAGAAAGTGTCTTACTGCTCTTCTGTTTACTTTGGTTGGTCTCTTAATTTATTTAAACAGAATAATTAGGCTTCATGATGAATGTGACTTTGTAGCTGAAAGGTATTGTTCTCTCAGAATATTCAAAAATGGTGAAAGAATGAACAAAGATAGTATGTGAATGAATTGTGCTTTTATACACAAAGCATGCAAGTACTTGTGAAAGCTTTTCCTTATTTGGTGGTGTAAGGTAAGCCTCTGAGTGCTTTCACACACCAGGTAGCAGATGGGTAGTGTTGGATGAGGGCCTAAAATAGACTCTTCATATCATTTTTGGGGATTTCTAACACATTTACAGGTATGTCTCATTTGACCCTGTCTCTACAAAAAAATGGTTAAAAATTAGCCAGGTGTGGTGGCTTGCACCCACAGTCCCAGCTGCGAGAGAATCTCTTGAGCCCAGGAGTTTGAGCCTTCAGTGAGTTATGCTGGCTCCATCTCACCATTGCACCACTCTAGCCTGGGCAGCAGAGTGAGACATTGTCTGTTTAAAAAACTGTTTTTGCCCAAAACAGCTCTTTGTTTTAAGACATTTGAAATACTGAGCCGGTGTCTGACCACAGTAATTGACCACAGCATCTCTTACTGCTTGAGACCTTCCCTGAAATGTGCTGGTAATAGCAGCCTAGAGGAAGGTGGGTATATTTGATAAGTAGAGAAAGGAGGGCATATATGTGATTCATCTAAAGTTGCATCCATTTATTTCGGTGCAAGTTTGAAAAAGAAGTCCCAGCCCCAGCCTGGTTTTATTCCACGTGCATGGAGAGATTCTGTGATTTTTGCATTCTCCAGTAGAATTGGGACATTGGTGCCTTTATTTTCTTGACATTTATTACGAAAAGCTTTTCTCAGGACTGTTAAAAGTGATTAAAATGGTTATGTAGCTTTAAAAAGAATCTTTTTTACTCACCTCACTTATGACATTGTTTCCCCTTCTTCCTCTACAGATACTGCTTCTGACCATCCAAGGGCAAGCACACTCTTCCTGAGAAAGTATTAACTGAGTGGTGAGACAATGTTGTTTCTGCCTTCAGGGAAAACCTAAACATTTTCTGTCTTGTGTATTACAGAAAGTATTTAGAGAAACTCAGATATGAGTTAAAAATATTCAACTTTTCATAGATTTACTTGTCTTATTTTCATATGTGATATAATTTCTTTCAGTTGTCACTGTTTATGGAAACATACAGACTTTGTGTTTACACATTTGGTGACATTTTTACCAACACAATTAATTGGCCACATGATTTAGTGTAGTAGTCATGGATTTATGCCTTTTTCTTCATACGTCTTTGCCATTTTTCCCTTGCTCTAAAGCGTATGTTTTAATAATGAGTGATAGGATTTAGGCCACAGCTTGGATTTCACTTGAGCAAATCAAAAGAATCCATTGTTCTAGATTGGATCTGTGATTTTGGCCTCCTTTTTACAGCGCTGTAAGCACTGTCACATCCAAGTTGATGCTAGAACTTTTTCATTGGAATGTAATAGAAATGTAACATGCCCTGTGCTGTTTTCCTCATTAGCCTTAGTGTGTGAAACTAGTGTAAAGTTTCCATATCCTGCCTGTTTTAGGATGAGAATTAGAACGGTAGGATTTTTCTGTACTGTTGCTTATGTTTCATAATGTTCTGTTACCTTATTTTATTTTCAAAAAAGCCACACACCATGTTTTTCAGTTAATTTTAACTGCATTTTCATAGTTTGTGTGGACTTTGTCTGCCTTGAGCTAGTAATTTCTGGTTAGCATTGTTATATTTCTCAGTTTCTTCCAAGAGCCATGGCCTGCTCACACATAGAGTGTATGGAAGTAGAAGAAAACCAATCCCCTGCCCCTGTCACTTCAGTGGTGAGAAATGTGTGTCAATGAGACCAGTTCAACTTCAAAGGAGGAGGCGTTGTAGGGAACAAAGTGTGGCCCAAGTCCCTCTTTGGAGCTTTTGTTCTTTGGACCTTTGTTGGAACAAAATGATTGTGTGTGCTGAGGATACCCTGTTCAGTTAGGTTGGCACACTCATTTTGACATTTAAGTTTAAGATAGGCTACCTTTCAGTTGAGTAAAGACCCATTTATTTTTTACGGTAATATATGAGTAGATGACCAAGAAGTCATTTGGGATGTTTATTCTAGTGCATCTCGAGATTGACTCCTGGCCAGAAACTAGTTCTTAGAGCTGTCAGCCGTTAGATCCTGGTAATGAAAGTAAGCTATGTGTAAATGTAGAATCAGAAAACAAAACACTGCTGCACAGGGGTTCAGAAATACAATAGGTAAACGTTTTTATTAACTAAATTTCTCATCTGTCCCACATTTTGGCATTTTTATGAAGGAATACTTGAGATGGGATAATTTATAAAGAAAAGAGGTTTTATTGGCTCACGGTTCTACAGGCTGTATAGGAGGTGTGGTGCTAGCATGTGCTTCTAACAAGGGCCTCAAGAAGCTAATAATTGTGGTGGAAGGTGAAGAAGTCATCTTCCACATGGTGAGAGAAGGAGCATGAGAGAGTGGGAGGTGCTGCAGGCTTTTAAATAAGCAGATCAGGCCAGGTGCAGTGGCTCACATTTGCCATCTCAGCACTTTAGGGTGCTGAGATGGGCACATCACTTGATCCTGGAGTTTGAGACCACCTTGGGCCAACATAGTGAGACCCTGTCTCTATGAAAAATTTAAAAATTAGCCAGGTGTGGTGGTGCATGCCTGCAGCCCCAGCTACTCTAGAGGGGAAGGTGGGAGGATCACTTGAGCCCAGGAAGTTAAGGCTGTGGTGAACCATAATCACGCCGCTGTACTGTAGCCTGAACATCAGAGTGAGACCCCGTCTCAGAACAACAACAGTAACAACAACAAAACCCCAAGAAGAGCACGCATGAACTCAGAACAGGAACTCACTCATCACCAAGGGGATGGCGCTAAGGCATTCATGAGGGATCTGCCCCCACGATCCAAAGACTTCCCCACCTCCAACACTGGGGATTACATTTCAACATGAGATTTGGAAGGCACACACATTTCCTAACCTAATCTGTTTTGCCTTTCCTTATGTACATGGGGATGCTTTCATTTGAACGTAATAGAATATGTGTTAGGTCAAAAATTAAAACTGTGTTTTCAAATTTTACATTATGAGATTCATCATGCCAGATTATTTAAATGTTAAATTTTGTTTAAATTAAAAATTATTTAAAATTTGATTTTTTTATGTATAGTGATAATCAGATTGATTTTGCTTTATATAGTGATGATCAGATGATTAGCAACTACTTTTATTCTATGGTATTTTATTATACCAGAATTGATTAGTTATATTTTTATTTTTAGCACAAGGAAAGAGGAGAAGCACTCGCCTATATTCTGTAAGTAAACTTTTGAAAAGTTAAGAAATTAATTGTTTAAATTAAAAGTCTATCTGTCACGATTCCTTAGAAATGTAACAGGGACCGAGCGCTGTTAGCATGATCCTTTCTTGGTGAATTTTCTAACTCTTTTCTATTTTCCTAAGTGTCAGATTTATGCAGGAAAGTCTTTAACTTACTGTACCCATTTTTAACACTGTCTGACATTTAAGTTAAATTTAAATAGTTTGGTTGTGATATAAAGATCTGCCTTAAATATTTAATCTTTTAAAATGAAATAAAATTGAAAATAGCTAAGTCCATTTTCTTCAACACTTTCTGCTGACTCCCTGTCATAGCAGCTGAAAGCATAGCATCCTCACGCCACTACGACCATATTTCCCAGGTGTTTCTTCCACCTGTAACACATTTTTAATTAAGTCACGAACTGATATTTACATGATTATGACTATGCACATATTATTCACTGCTGAGTCATATAATGTTCTGAGTGTGCCTCCTCCTTGTACATCCTTCATTCTTTCTCTTAAATATTTCTGAAACCTGAACACTTCTGCACTTCTCCCAGATAACCTCCCTTTTCCTAGCCCACGATGGCTCATAAAGCCAAATGTGACCATTAGCCTCCGGCTGGTCTCTTTGTTTTCACATTCTTCATTTATGTGTGTGTGTGGAACTGATTTTCTGACTATATTCCTTTGGCTCTCTAACAACTATTCTTCCCCAAGAGTTGTAACATTTGTCACATGCCTATCAAAAATATGTTTTATCTACTAAAAAATAAATTCCATGTTTTTTTCTTGAAGCAAGTTTCCTTGGCTTTTCATTATCCTCCTCAGGATAGACTGTGTTTTCCTAGGCTGCCCTGTGCCTGTTGGCCTGGGAGCTCTCTCCGAAATCTTCTGGGACCACTACTGTTGGGTCCCTGAGTCCTAGACTGTGCATTGCCTTCTGCCTTGTGTTACTCCCCAGTGGTGCTGGAGCGCAGTTTCTGAGAAAAGGCTCATGGGCACACATGTTTAGAGATCTGGGCTTTCTTAAAACCCCTCCTTTGATATAGAGTATAAAATTCTAGAGTGAAAACTAAATGTCATGGCTTGAAGACATTTTTCTATTACATTTTTATTATACTGTTTTTGAAAGTATTGCCATTGTGTGATACGTCATATGTAATCAATGTTTCCATCTGTCTAGTTTGTAGGACCTTCTCTATCCCTGAGATTCTGAAATTGTATCACAGAGCTTTTAGGGACCTTTTATTCTACTGTGGCCATTAAGTCTACAATAAAATTTAGATAATTTTTCTGTGTTCTCTGTTTTATTATTATTTTAGTCTAATGATTCAGATGTTGGACCTCTTAGACCAGTATTTCTGCATTGATCTGTAATTTCCTCACCTCTGATTCTCCAGTTTGTCTTTTGTTCTGTTTCTTAGAGATTCTTTGACTGTCCATGCTAACTGTTCTATTGAATTTTTTAAAATCTCCTTAAGGGTGTTTTAAGATTTTTAAAAAAGTTTTGCTCCTGAATTTTTACTGGTCCCAGGAATTCCTTTCTCTTGTTGTTTTGATCTCCCATTGGAGGCTTTGTTCAAATGTGTCATGGTCTTTGGCTTTCTCTCATTGAAAGCAGGACCTTTTTTTCACTGAGGGGTCTCACTGTAGGGATTTGGATGTCGAGGCAGCTTTTCCTTTGAGGGACATCAGTGTATTATATGAGGGAATGAGGGAATTTTCTTTGCCATGGTTTGGTTTTCTTCCAAGAAGGACCTCCCAGTTTTCCGCCTGGGCAGTGCAAGCATGGCTGCTGGCTTTCCAGAAGCACGGTTGGGAAGCAAGGTCGAGTTTCACTTTGTGTGTGCCATTTACTCCCATTTCCCAGGTTTCAGCCCTCCGAGGTCTGAGCTCAGGAAACTTCAGGTATAATATATCCAGAGAATACACATCCACATTCCTTATAAAATGGGAGGACAGGTGGACCTGGGGTTCTAACCACAGATTTACTATTGACCTTGCCGGCTCAGTTGTATGTTTCACCCTACCTTCCCAGGTAACATGTGCTCTGATTTTGGAGACTGTGTTGGGTTCTTCAAAATACACAGGATTGCTTGTTTCTGTTCAAGTCACTCCCTGTGGGCACCAGGGTTGTGCTTTCATGTCAGTTACCACTCCTCTATCTGCTTGTCACCTTGCAACATTGACTCAGAATCATTTGCTGTCAATCCTGTATCCTGGTCCTGTGTATAATGTTTATTTTATAACTAATTCTCATGAGATTTCAGAAGGAAGAGAAAATAAATTTGTGGTCAATCCATCATATTTAACCCAAATTTAGAACCTATATGTAAGTGTAAATCTAAGTTTAAATTGAACATAATTATGACATTAATTCAGACAATTTTCTAATTACACCTATAATAAGCATATTACACTTTTGCACTCAGGCCTTGTGTAATAATTCTATTCAAACTCCATACCTGCCATGTGGTCCCATTGCTGTGCAACATAGATAGAGCTGATTTTGTTAGTGCACAAAGTATTGGACATTTTCAAGTTAGCTAAGTCATTACTTATTTTAAAAACATCTAAAGCATGTCTTGTAAAAAAGTGGGGAGAAAAAAGTGATCTTGAGGACCGAGTGTGGTGGCTCATGCCTGTAATCCCAGCACTTTGGGAGGCTGAGGCAGGTGGATCTCTTGAGGCCAGGAGTTTGAGACCAGCCTGGCCAACATGGTGAAACCTCACCTCATCTCTACTAAAAATACAAAAACTAGCCAGGCGTGGTGGCACACACCTGTAGTCCCAGCTACATGGGAGGCTGAGCCAGGAGAATTGCTTGAACTTGGAGGTGGAGGTCACAGTGAGTGATAGGAAATTTTAAATAAAAAAAGTAGAGACAGATATCATCTAAAGCTGTACCAACTAGTCTGTGTTTTGATGCTTTTTTCCTGTTATTTTTATTCTCATATATGGAATTTTCCTCAGAATTGACTTTTGTTATGTTAAAGTATTACGCTGCATTACCCCTAATAGTAGTGGCCTTAAGGGATACCTTCTTTCCCTTTGAATGAAAGTGTCTGAATGAGTCCATTTTTATTTTTTATGCCATATCTCTTTTTGAGACAATAAAAGTATGTACATTGACACACATACACTGTTAATGTAAACTATAACAGAATAGCTTAAGAAACACAAGTGTTTAGCTAGAGTTAAAACATTTCTATCTTAAAGGGTAATTTGGTCCATCACATAGTAATATTGTTCAAAAACATCTTGGATTTTAGTTAAGAAATAAGTAAATTTGCAGTAAAAAGCATCTGAAGCAGCAAAATGCTGTTGGACGCTATGGATATTTCTGATTATTGGCTACTGGCAATGTTTAAATGCAGTGTAGTTTTATAAACAACCGCTAGATCTTCTCCCTACCCTGCCTTTTTGTTCATACTAGCTCATTAGTAGTAGATCCAAACCTGTTCTGTCTTTAATGTGTTTGTGAGGGACCCTGATGGAAGAGTGCGAAAACATGATGCAAACAAGCATATTAGGAGGAAGCAAGGCTCACCTGAGTTAGTTTTTTTCCAGTTAAAATAATGAGTATTTTGTGATTTTAAATAATGCTGTTGATCTTTTCAACAATTTGGTGACTGGCATTTGGCCACTGGGACTATTTTTAAGGAAGAGCACTTTCTTTCTTTCTCTCTCTCTCTCTCTCTCACTTTCTTTTTCTTTTTTAATTTGAGGTGGGGTCCTGCTCTGTCACCCAGGCTGGAGTGCAGTGGCACAGTCTCAGATCACTGCAACCTCTGCCTCTGGGATTCAAGCAATTCTCTGCCTTAGCCTCCTGAATAGCTGGGATTACAGCCACCCAACACCACGCCTGGCTAATTTTTGTTATTTTTAGTAGAGATGGGGTTTCACCATCTTGTCCAGGCTGGTCTTGAACTCCTGACCATGTGATCCACTCACCTCAGCCTCCCAAAGCACTGAGATTACAGGAGTAAACCACCTCACCTGGCCAGGAGGAACACTTACTTAACATAGTTGAGGCAGTTTCCATATTGATTATTGCACTCTCAACAAATGAATAGATACTTTGAAAGTGTTTTAGAGATAGTTTATTTTCTACAGGGCTCAAAAGGTTCACTATCATATCTCTGATAGCACTGTGGATGAATTTTCACTGATTTGTATCTGTAGGAAGATTTACTTTCCAAATTGTAACTGATTTAAATATTTGTCAAGCTCTTACTGAACTCCTTAATTTCTCCCACATTCTGTGCTCAGCAGCTGCAGATAGGAGAGAAGCGGTCCGTCCTCCCCTGGAGAGGCTCACTTCCTCATGAGGGGGATACTCTGCAGGCAATTGTATCATGTAACACACGGTGAATTAGACTGATGGGTACACAAAACCAGAAATGTTTTGTGGTGTGGCTGCAGGCAAAGGGATCCCAGAAGGTGGATGAGGTCAAGCTTGCTGGGAAAAGGGGGAAAGGAATAAATATTCCAGAAAGACAGCAGCACGAGTGAGGCAGGAATGTGCCATAATGTGCATCAAATAACTTAAAGAATGAAATCAATTAACTTTGGAAATGAATGCAGAGTATTCTCAGAAGTTCTCATTTGAGTAGTGTAATAGCAGTCTTATGTAAACATGAAGTGAAAGTGAAATTCCCAAAGTTGTTTTCATCATCTGATTTTTGGATGTGAGAGAGTCTTAAAGCAGTACTTTTTCCATCCTCCCACAGGGAAACAGGCCCAGGGAGACGTATGGCCCCTCACTTGTTTGGTGGGTGACTGAGCAGCTCTGGCACACACAGTCTCTGACTCTAACACACTGGTTCCATTGCACTGTCTCTTGAATGCACACACTTAGGATTAGTAACTTAGTAAATGTAGTATTAGGTCTTCATTTACTGCAATCAAATGCTCTTGTGTCAATATTATTTAATGTATGACATTTTGTTGCAGTTAATGAATAACAGAAATAGAAAATCTCAGTGCTTTTTACTGCATAAGAAAAAAACGTGAAATCCCATTTAAAATGTTTCCCATTATTTATAAAGGGAATTTATCATAGAGGCTTGCCAGGTTTGATAATCAGTGTCATATTAAAGACAGCATTTTATAACCCATTTCTCAAACATCATCTGTGAAAGTTAAGAGCCTCCAATGAGTTTCCCATAGAGCTGAACATGATACCACGCTCAGGCAGGTCACGGGGTATAAAAAATACCTTAATGCTTTATTGTTTGACATTTTGACAAAGGGAAAAAACCCACACTTTTGTAAGTTCAGCCTACTGTGATATTTTTCTCTATTTTCCTTCTTCTTCAGATACCTCCATGGCATCTTGATAGAAAATACAGCTCATGTTCCACCATATTGCTAGATAACAGCACAGTCAGCAAGCCCAATCTCAGCCACATATTAGAAAGGTGAGTACAACGAGGCTGCCAAGGGCCGAGTGACAGACCCCCGTATGCTAAAAGCATCCCAGCCATCCGCTGTTATTTCAGCCATTTGGTTGCCCTTTTCAGCAAGCAGTTGAAGAAGTTGATGTCAATGATATATGGATTTTTCAGGACCTAATATGAATTTTCTGTTTCTCTTTTAATCTTAGACACTGTGTGGTAAAAGGGAAAGCCAGTTAGCAAATAAGCAATCCCAGAAAAAGCATAGTTATTTATTTGATGCATTTATATTATGACAGTATTGAACCTAATGGACAGGAGAGGTGCTTTTTATTGGATGTTTCTAGGAAAAATTATTAGTTCTTTATGGGCCATAGGCCTAAGACAATGGGCACTACTTTGGAAACTACTCTTGGAAGAAGGAACAGCTCATCCTCCAGTGGCACCATAGTGTATCTGCATTTAAATTTTCCCATCATGCACCAGCACTTCATAGGCCATGATCAGAGATGCCCTTCAAAACACCCTTGAAAGATGGGTTCAAGTTGGTTTAAAAAGCCAGCTCCAATGGAGATGTCCAGGAAACATTATTAACATCTCCTTCAATTATGTGTTGATTTTCAGAAAACAGTTTGACAAGCGGTACCTCAGAATGTTAATCTCCTTATCCCTAACTTGGCTTTCCAGTCTATAAACATGACTAAGTTACAAGCTTAATTTTGTCTCTAATGTACTAGTTTTTAAGCTAATTTGTCAGTAACTTCTACTTTAATCAAAAATGGCAGTTTATACTCATAATAATGTGACTTTCCTCTCTCGTGTATAACAATAATTGAGATCCAATTGTGTTTCAGCAAGAACTGGACTCTACCTGTGTCTAAAGCCCTGAGCTTTGACCTCTATGGTGTCATCACTTATTGTTTGTATTCAGTCCTAAGTAAAAAGCCACCCTTTTTTGGCTAGAGTCCCTGGCTTCTTCTGATTTCAAAAGATTCTAATGTTTCAGTATGCAATTCAAAAGTAGTTTTTAAGCTTACCCTTGTTCAAACAAGTAAAAGTCCTACTTTTTCTTCCAGCGTACTCTAAATTTTACAAGTTTTTTAAAAAATTGAAATATATATATTTTCTTTTTTGGAGAAGGGGTTTTGCTGTGTTGGCCAGGCTGGATTCAAACTCCTGGGCTCAAGCAATACACCCAAGTCAGCCTCCCAAAATGCTGTGATTAAAGGCATAAGCTACCATGCCTGGACTAGAAGTCTATTTTTGAAGCACAGTAAGTTTTAATTTACACTCCAGTTTTAGAAGGAATTATTTGGTATATTTGCTTTTGATGAAATAAAGTTTACTGAGCAAGTTAATATAGCAAATTGGCTTTTAGGAAAGATTTTGAAAAATGTATTTCATGGTTAGTAGAGCGTTGTTCTCTATGGAAGAAGTGAGCCATCTTAGAATCACTTATACTGTTTCTTCAAAATATATGTCTGCAAACACGTGCATCTTCCCAGCTGCACCTTCCCTTCATCTCTGGGCACTCACAAGCCTTTTAGGAAAATGGGGAAGTATGTGAGACATCATTATATGGATAAAAGCATCCCAGATGATTCCGATCTTAACCCTAATTCAGTCATTCCCAAACTTTGCTGCACATCAGAATCACCTGGGGAACTTTACCAACAACCCTGATGCCTAAAGCATACCCAACAGCAATTAAATCAGAATGTCTCCAGCTGACATTGAGGCCCTGTTTAAAGCTCCTCGGGTGATCCAGTGTGCAGCACATGTGGAGGCTACTGCTTCCTTTGTGTGAAAAAGTGATGGTTCTAATATAAAAAATAGGTTTTCCCTGTCATTTGCTCTCCTTTCTACCCACAAAGCTTTTCATCTGTGCGAGTCATTTCTATCTATGTGTGCATATGCTTCAATTTATACCATACCATAGTGTTTTGTGAACACCTGCAGTTCACAGGAACACTGTTCAGGGAACTTGGGCAAATCAGTTTTAAGGCTTGGTTCTCTTAATTGTAAAATGGGTGGTGCCTGGAGTGTCATGTGAGGCTCGGTGGTCCTTTTCAGCATGGAACTTCAAATTCTGTGATCTTAAAATTTGGAGATGAAACTGTTGGAAGCACTACAGAAATATCTATCATAGATGCTAATAATGTTGTAAGACCTACTTTTTACAACTCCAATTTTCCTTCTTAGATTATTCTGAGCCTCATTTTAAATGTTGAGGGTGAACGGAAGGACAGAACTTATCAAAGAGAAGCCCCTGTTTCCTGACACACAACATCTGTGGATGACTTTGGAACACAGTAACATACATCCGAAGAGTTGTATTTGTTCATTCATATTTTGTTTAAACTAATGTGGAAGTACCTGTCATTAATACTGTATGATGTGGTGTTACGCTGTGTGTTTAGTACTGCTTATTTTAGGAGCACTACAAGTGTCATCGATTTTTGGATGCATTATAATGTTTACTAATAAATTTTCTGCTAATCATGCATAGGTGATTTTAAATTACTTTATTTGGCATAAAGCACATTCATTCTGTGCTTTTAGGGAAATAATGACAAATGGGTGAGTAGGTGATGGTGAATTAAATCAGCCAAAATGCAGGGCCTGGCAACTTAAAAAGCAAAACACTACTGTCTACCTAAATGTAAGCATATGTACACATAGATATAAGTAACTTGCACAGAATGAAAGGTTCTATGGGCAGAAGAGCAAATGACAGGGAAAATATGTCATTATTTATACATAATAACCATCTGCAGACACAAGTCTTCTAACAGCATATTGCCTAGCATTCTGGTTCTCCTATTTTTGCTGTAAAGCCAGAGGACTAAAACAAAAGGAAAGTGCTCATGTGGTACTGTTTAGAATAGAGGATTTCAGGGCCACGGAGAGGGTTCCCTCCCCGCTCTTTAGAAATATATCTTCAGGCCTAACAAATGATAAAATCAGTTCTTACAATTTTTTTTCCCTCCACAGTGTGACTTTGGCAATATATTACAACATAAAACACAGGTGAGCTCTTTGAAACCTGTCTTGTTATTCCAGCTCATCACTTTGTGTCATATGAAACATGCTGTCAGGTCATAACTCTAGACATTATAAGCTGTAGAGTGCTTATTTTACAGTGTTACCGTGAATCATTTGTGGGTTTTTTGGTCCATAAGACTCTTTTAAATTATTAAGGGTTCCAAAGTGTATTTGTTTATGTCTTTGTTTGCAATTTATTTGTAAAGAAGCAGTAAAAAGATGCCCTAGCGTCACACAAATATATAGTAGGAAAAAGGCATATTTTTAAAGCTTTCAGGTAACTGTGGGTATTCTTGAACCCCACCAAAACTCCAGAAGTGCTAACTGATTAAAATAGTTATAGCGGGATTGTACATATCAATGAATTCATTCACTAATAGTCACTGATCTTTCTTGTACAATAAATGGATCTTTCCCCTTACTGGCTTTTACAATATTATGCATTGGCTACTTGGTTTATTTATAGTGTCAAAACTCACTGTCATTAGTATCACCACCATTATAAAAATGTCTTCAAATATGGAGATGCTGTCAATTTCACTGTAGTAGGTATATGAGTTTTCAAAGTCCTGATTTTTAGCTTGAAAGTTTAGGCTTTATTATAGACAAATGCTTGTTATTTTCCTTGAAGTGACAGACTCACTCGACTTAATTTTATGGATAATAGTCAGTTATACTTTCAGATAAAACTGGTGTTCTGTGAAAAATTGGCTTGTTCAGCTCACAATTTAATCACAAGTGCTTTTCTTTAACATGACGATAGTTCAGTATGCAGAAGCACTTTATGTGAACTTTCTAATTAGAATACTAAAAAGAGAGGTCAAGATTTAATAACACCATTAATTTTTACTGTTTCATCGAGGACATTCTTCAGTGAAACATGCTACTTTAATAAAAACTGCAAGGGGCAGTGAAGAATGGAATGAATACTGGTATAATTTGGTGCCACTGCCCTTATTCATACTGACAAACCATCAGTTTTACCCACTTTTGGTTTTAAACAGTCATTACAAGTGTTGAACAGGGAGAAAGCAATCAATGTTTTAATACTTTTAAAAAGTAATAAATTATTTGTGTGTTTTATTTTCAATCAGCTTCTCAGGTTGAATTAGTATTCTTGTAAGAACAGTTTGGGCCTTACATGGTGGTTGACACCTGTAATCTCAGCACTTTGGGAGGCCAAGGTGGGAGAATTACTTTGAATCAGGTGTTTGAGACCAGCCAGGCAATGTGGCAAGACCCTATCTATCAAAAAAAAAAAAAAAAAAAGATCAGCTGGGCATGGTAGTGGTGTGGAAATTTTGTCCCAGCTACTTGGGAGGCTGAGGCAGGAGGATTGCTTGAGCCCACGGAGTCAAGCCTGCAGTGAGTCAGGTTTGTACCACTATGCTCCATCCTGGGTGAAAGAGCAAAACCCTATAACAACAACAACAACAACCAGTTTTGACATCATGGGTCACCTAGGGAATCTCAGGGGTCCACAAACCACATTGGGAGAACCACTGGTTTCCTAAATGATCACATAATGTGTTAGTTTTTAAAGTTCATGAAAGACTGGCCTCTTTTAAAATAAAAAGGCAATTAAGTCTAACTCAATCTACTTCAGCAAACATAAAGTATAATAAAGAAAGATTTGGGAAATCTTAATTGATTCTAAAAAGTTCTAAAATCCTTATTGCCAACAACTACTGCTTTCTAAAATGCTCTTGTGTTCCACCATGAGGTTAGAGGAGTAAAAATAGATACAGCTTATTACCATTGCCTGTTAGTGGGAGTCAGTATTTAAAGGCAAGCCTGGCTCATCAATGTAGAAAAGACTTCCCAGTTCAGAACGTGATGTGCTGATGAAAAAGACGTCAAGAAACCCTCTGAAGGCCAGGATCCAGGAGAAAAATTGGCAACAACTGTTTTGGTGAACAAATTTTACCAAAGCAAACAAGAAGTATCTCCCTCCACCCTCCATGCCCTACTCCCAGCAGATACTTTACTAAGATATTAACAATTCCTGTATTAATTTCTTAAATGCACATTCTTCTTTTATAGATTTGCAGATAGATCTCTGGCTATTTTTGATGAGCCAATACATCCATTTTCAGTAAGTATCACTTTCTCTGAGGTTCTGTTTATGTCTTATAGAGTTGTGTTTATTTCATGATGAAGTCAAAATTATCCACCATTAAGTCTTCGCTAAGTTGTATCTAATCATCTTATGTAAGGAGTGTTGTAAATTGGACACACTGGAGTAACAGCTGACTTACAGCTTTGTTTAATTTGTGTGCTAAGGGGAATAAACATACCATACAAATAACAAAATGTGTCATTTTAAAAGATATTTTTTATAGCAGCAAACAATATAAATATTTGTAAGTAGTCCTAACAAATATGCACAAACTCTGTGAATAGAATTAGGGAACAATTTAAATTTGTTGGTTTAAATGCTATAAAAACTTAAAAACTTCCTTCTTCAGGCATATGATAGCCACAGGGCCACCTTAGCACCTATGTTTACAGAAAACCAAAAATATTTTAAGATCCTACTGTTTATATTTTTAGAACTAAAAGACATTTTATCCCAGCAAAATTATTGTAAGGGACACGTGGGCACAAATTTGAGCATTCCCATCTTAAGAGTACTTAAGAAGTTTTCTTGAATGAATATTTATATTACCTTTTTTCTTCTTTCAGTATGAAAAGATTCCAGGGAAATCCTTTGAGGATGATCCTACATGCAACTGCATTTTTGAATATTTCTGTGATCTTTTTAAAGTCACAAGACTAACAGCTCCATGTGCAATCGTAGCATTGGTAAGCTATTTCTTATCTACAAAGCATCTTTAATAACTGGTCTCCTACACAGTGTATGGCCATGTTTCTAAATAAAAGTCAGTTCCTAAAGTTATCATCAGATCTTTTAAGAGAAACCTATGCAAGCAAAGTAAATACCCATCTTAGAGTTTAATCATCGTCATGTTTTAAAATGATGCCATTGCTTTTCTTATCACAGAATAATTGCTACTAAAAGCAGCAGGAGAGACTTCTGGTTTCTCCCTCAACAGATTCCAATGTAGGTCTAAGCTGACTTCCAGGCTGTATTTCCCCACAGTTCTGACCTGGAGCTGCTGCTCTGAATGTTTAGTTGCTCCTGGTGACCTCTTGTGCCTGCTCGGGAAATTGTGCAGGAATGTGGAACCAGTAAGACTTGGACATGGGCTTTGCTAGTTAGCCTGCCAAGCCATAGCTGTGTCCTTACCTCTACATGGTTCTCACAGAATTCCTGTGGTGAGACTCATTCTGAATATAAAGTCCCCTTCAGATGGCTGGGATTGTTTGACCCCTCCCCACACTAACCTGTAGAGGAATGTCAACCACATGGCCTGGAGAGAAAGGATACTTAGATCAGTACCCTCTCCTTTAGCATGCAGCTAGAGCTTAGGGGCAAAGGCTTCTGCTGGACACCTTCATAGAAACTCTCCATGAGCACTGGATTAGATGCAGGCCATTTCATGGAGCTGCAGCCATTGGGAATGCTCAGCACATGCTGGAGGGAAGCAGGAGTGGTACTTCCAGATGGAGAGAGAGAGAGCTGATGCAGGAGGGAAAGCTGGATTGGAAGAAGGGGGAGTTCACTGTATACAGGCTAAATTTGGTGTGCCTGTGAGATAGCAGAGTAATGTGTGCAGTCATTATTTGAATCTATGGAACTGGAGCATGAATCTGAGCAGTGCAGTCATCATTTGGATCTATGGGACTGGAGCATGAATCTGAGCTGGAGGTAGGGAGTGAAGAGTAAGAGTAGCTGCTCAAGGTGAGGCAGGATGGTTCATGCTTGTAATCCCAGCTCTTTGGAGACCAAGTCAGGTGGATCACCTGAGGTCAGGAGTTCGAGGTCAGCCTGGCCAACATGGTGAAACCCTGTGTCTTCTAAAAAGTACAAAAAATTACCTGGGCATGGTGGTGGACACCTGTAATCCCAGCTACTTGGGAGGCTGAGGCAGGAGAATCTTTGGAACCTGGAAGGCAGAGGTTGCAGTGAGCCAAGATTGCACCACTGCCCTCCAGCCTGCACAGCAACAGCAAAACTCTGGGGAAAAAAAGAAAAAAGAAAAAAAGAGTAGCTGCTCAAATGCAAAGAAAGTGTTTAGAATGAAAGTGGACAAGCCGGAAATGGTGGGACACACCTATAGTTGCAGCTACTCAGGAAAAGGAAAAAAAGAGAAGATGGACAAAAGATAGCTCTGTAAAGACTACCAGCATGTAAGGGCCAAACCCCCAGTAAAGTGGCCAGAGTGGGAGGAGGAAGAGCAGGAAAAAATGATAAGAACAAAGGGTTCATGATAGGAAAGGCTGTGGTCACAGTGCTACATGCTGCCAAGAAGGTGCCCATTCCATAAACCCCCCTGGGATGCCAACCCTGTGCCACTCTTCTAAGTGCTGGGGTAGAGAAGAGGACAGGTGGAGCACAGTCCTTGTCTTTGTGAGGCATTTGTTTTAATGAGGAAAGCATTTCTTGTTTTAGGTAATGGCAAATAGCAAAATGATAAAGCAGGATACAGAGAGAGTGATGGGAGGGTCTCGCTGTTTCTGATAGAAGGATCAGGAAGAGCCTCTCGAGAGAGATCACATCTGAGCAGTGATCTGACTATAAAGCGAGGATGATAAGGCGTGCTGGCATTACAGGCAGTGGGATGAGTGGCCAAGACTGAGACAGGAACACATTTCATGTGTGTTCAAGGAACAGACAGCAGGGAGCCCGCCTGTGAGAGAAATGAAGGAAAGGATGGAAAAGATGAGGCCACACAGGTGGTGCCATAGCTCACAGCGCCCTTTGGCTTGCAGACCAGGCCACGAAGTTAAGGTTTTATTCCAGTTTGAAGTGGGGACTAATGATAAATCTTGAGCAGGGGAGTGCAGTGTTCTTAATTTAGAGGTTATCCCAACTGCTTTGGGGAGAGTAGACCATAGTTGGGAGGAGGGTTGGGGCAGAGAAGAGGACTAAGAAGCAACTAGGCTGTTACAGGTGAGCCATGACACATGGAGGCCCAGAATCTGAAGCAGTCAGCCTACCAGTGAAGGTAGCCATAGAGGGATTGCACATGGATTGGAGGAGGGTAACTCACATGTAAGTATTAGTCCCCAGGAGCTAGGCCAATGGCAATTCCCTGGACAAGATTAGGGCCAGGTTGGGGAGTGGAGCCTTGGGGTGAAAGGCTCTGGTTTGTGGGTGTGAAGGCTCTAGGGACCTCAGCAAGAGGAGTCTCAGGTGAGTGATGGGGGTGGGGGGTGGCTAAGGAGAGATGGGAGATGAGGAGCTGGCACCAGGGCATGACACTGTGAGCAAATGAGAGGATGTCCTGGGGGAGCAGGGAGGAGCAGGATGGGAACAGGCAAGACATTTGTATTGGGGAAAATCTCTGGCAGAGGTGATTTGGGGAACAGTGTTCTGCAAAAGTGGGACAGGATCCATCATGCTGATAGAAGAGTCGATGTTAAAAGAGGAACTTTCTCACTGACCCAGGAGGGCAAGTGGTATCGATGAGTGTCAGCAGGTCACTGGCTTACCAGTAATGGTGACAGGAAGTTGAGGGCTTGCCAGTGCTGTTCCAGTGCTCTTTAATGAGTCCTGTGGAGTTGAACCCTGGGAGGGAGGGTTATTCCTTGGATACCCGACAGTACAGAGTTTTGGAGAAAGGGAGCAGCATATCTCATAAGAACATGTCTGTTCAAGACCCATGTGATTTGGAAAACACAGTTGACTTTGGAGGACATTGCCAGATCTGAGCCACCAATCTGATAATGTTCAGACAATAAATGAACTCTCTTTAAATGAACTGTTTTCCTTTCACCTTGATACAAAGACTTCAAGTAGCATAGAGTCATACTCTTCTACAGAGCACCCTCTGAGGTGGCAACACCTCACAGCTCATCTCTGTAAACTTCACTCAGCTGGTCCCTCACCAAGTGCTTTATAGGATAGAGATTGGATAGATAGAGAATACTTTCTGAGATTATCTCACAAACTGCTTGACAGGTTTAGAGGCACCCCAAGGATACAGAGGCCAGCAGCTCTCTCTGCCTTCAAACCCACAGAATTCACTGCATGCAGATACTGTAGGGCAAGAAATAAGTTTTCATGAAGTGATTGTGGAGACATGGAAAATAGGGGCTGTGAGCAGGACTCTCCATTCATTCACATGCATTCCTCATCAAGGCACTGAATACAGGGACTGTTTCTCAGCAACAGAGACCTGCCCTTGTCATGCTGTCTGCCCGGCAGGCACTGGGAAGCACTCTTGACCCGCACTTCCTGAGCCTGTGTCCCAAGAGTGGGTTAGTTGTTGTGAAAAAGAGAAGACAGCAGTGTTCTCAGTATGACTTGGGTGCTACACATTAGAGCATGGCACACCTGTAAAATTCCTATCTACCTGCCAGCCAGGTGTGACGCTGCAGGTGGATGGCACCGTAGTGTTTCCTGAACAACCTTAATCTGCATGAGGCCTCTGTTTGTGCTGCCTTTCATGAGTGTGAAGGTGCTGAAAGTGCCTTTCTTCATGCTCACATCCCTGTGAATGAGATTGGCATGGAAATTTCTCTGGGCAGAGTATGCTGCAGAGGTATCTGACTATGACTGTGACTTGGCCTCTCACTTTGTCTGAGCAAAGTTCTGCAGAACATAAGAATAAAAGGCACTTACTTTCTGGCCAAAACCAGAAGTCTTTCATTCTTAAATGTTCTTATCACCACACTGAAACAGAACTGAAATCAAAGACAAGTGCTCTATTTTGCAGGTGTACATTGAACGCCTTTTGACTAATGCTAACAACGATCTTTGTCCTACTAATTGGAAACAAATTGTCCTTGGAGCCATGCTTCTGGCCTCCAAGGTTTGGAGAAATCGTCATCACTGGAGTGTGGATGACAGCCAGAATCCCAAGGATGTTGCAGTTGAGACAATGTAAGTTTCTAAGGTTTGGCAAATTTTGTCATCATTTTCCATGCCTCATTTGCTCTCCAAGTTCTCACTGTAAGAAATATCTTTATAGGTTTCATTGTGCAGATAAAGGAAATAGGCATAAAACCAGAGGCTTCAATCTATCCAGCTTTAGTATAACGGTTTATATTTTCCACCATTAATGGGTAGGTCTTGATGTGTTATTGTTGTAATAAGTGGCTGGTAATCTGAAAAGTGTTTTTCTGATTGTTTTCTGGAAAACGTGTTACAAGTGTGCTGGCAGAATGACACAGCACAGTAAATATCGTTATAGGTTTTTAGAAGCTGCCTGCCAGTTTCAGTCACCTTTTAAGGGGCAAACATCTGGACTTTGGAATAATTGGCCACTGTTAAGGTCTTAAGGCCTCTGGAGTATGCAGAAGTTAGAGCTTTAACCTAAATCATCCATTGTGTACTTGCTTTTGCTGGTCCTTGTCTCCCCCTTTAATCCGAAGATCTGTTTTTATAGGAACCTTGAGATATGATGCTAAATAGCTACAGATTTCTGTGCCCTGGCTCCTCCCCATTGGGAACGTTGCATGCGTTTGGAAATCGGTCTGATGAGTTAGAAGCTTCTGCGTTCACCTCCCACAGTGTGAGAAGCATTTCTGGGGCATCACCCCATGCCCACCACACTCACAGGCTCCCTGAGTACTCAGAAATTCACAGAAGCAGGCTGAGGGCCAGTAGTTGTTTATGAGAGTGCGGGGAGCCTTGCGGGGTCATGGTGTTCCTCCCAGATGCACCAACGTGACACTGAAACACAGCTTCCCCAGGGTTCCCTTCCAATTTGGCCTTATGACTACTGTGAAGTGAAGGGCCCTGAAGCAGGCAGGCAGGGTGAGCAGGAGGGCATTTCCAGCAGAGCTGCCCTGGGTGCCCGCTGGACAGTGAGGACAGCTGTGTTGGCTGCATCTGGTGCAAGACGAGGGAGCAGCTCTTGTTTACATTGAGCAGCAGCAAAAGGATGATGCCAGGCAGTGGCACAAGTTAGTTTTGTGATCTTTGCCCGTGACTCCAGATAGGACTGTTATTCAGAATCACCTCAGTGTATGTCTACAATTGAAGATATAGTGTATATTGTAGATATACTGCAGTGTGTATATATCTACATTCAAAAACAACCACTTGGTGCCTGAGCTCAGTGGCTCATGCCTGTAATCTCAGCCCTTCAGGAGGCCGAGGTGAGTGGATCACTTGAGCACAGGAGTTCAGACCTGCTGGGTAACACAGTGAAGCCTGTCCATACAAACAATTTCTTAAAAAATTAGCCCAGTGTGTTGGCAGGTGCCTGTAGTAGTCCCAGCTACTTGGGAGTCTGATGTGGGAGAATTGCCTGAGCCTGGTAAGTTTAGGCTGTAGTGAGCTGTGATCATGTGACTGCACTCCAGTCCTGGGTGATGGAGCCAGACTCTCTCTAAGAAACAGACAAACAAAAAAAACATTTTTGCCACCACTTTGCTAATAGTATAAACCAAGTGATCATTGTGGTATTTGTGGTAGCCATTTTAGCAAAGAGTGTGACAGCAAATGAATTTGAAACAAATGGAAGTACTTTGAAAGTTGCAAATGCTAATGTGAGTTTAATCATAGTCATCCATTTGCAACCTGTCCCTCAAAGGAAGCAAGATTTGTGACTGCCTGATTTCTCCTTGCCTGCTGCCTAGCCAGAGCTGATTTATCAATACAGGACAATTGCAATAGAGAAAGAGTTGAATTCATGCAGGGACAGCTGTACGGGAGACCAGAGTTTTATTATTACTCAAATTAGTCTCTCTGAAAACTCTGGGATGGTTTTTTAAAAGAATAATTTGGTGGGTAGGGGGTCAGAAAGTGAGGAGTGCTGATTGGTCAGGTAGGAGATGAAATCATAGGGAGTTGAAGCTGTCCTCCTGCATTTAGTTGGCTCCTGGGTGGGGGCCACAGAACCAGATGAGCCACATTTATTTGTTGGGGTGGTGCCACCTGATCCCAGTACAGGGTCTGCAAAATATCTCAAGCACTGATTTTAGGTTTTACAATAGTGGTGTTATTCCCAGGAGCAATATGGGGAGGTTCAGATTCTTGCAGCCTTCAGCCTCATGACTCCTAAGCCACAATTTCTAATCTTGTGGCTAATTTATTAGTTCTGGAAAGGTCATCTATCTAGTCCCGAGGTGGGAAAGGGGTTTGTTTTGGGAAAGGGTTGTTACCATCTTTGTTTCAAAGTTAAACTACAAACTAAGTTCCTTCCAAAGTTAGTTTGGCCTCTGTGTAGGAATGAATAAAGACAGCTTGGAGGTTAGAAGTGAGATGAAGTCAGATCAGCCCTCTTTCACTGTCATAATTTTCTCAGTTACAATTTTTGCAAAAGTGGTTTCAAATTTATAATCATGAACACTTAGTTCTGCCATTTTGGCAGCTGAATTGTTCTCAAAACCGGCAGCTAAGCTGGCTGGGGCTCTGATTTCTAGTCACAAGATCAGAGAACATGCAGGGATAGGTGCAGTTTTCCACAGAAGTGAGCTCCAGGAGCAGTGGAGGCAGAGGCCAGCTCCAAGAAGACAGATTCCAAACAGAGCTGTTTGTTTGTGAATGAGAAACACCAGGAGCTATGCTCCAAACAGGCTGCTTCTGTGTATGATCTTGGGAAGCTGAAAAGCATTATGTCCAAGCGTTTAATAGCCATATGTCTCACCCCACTGCTGTTGACTGTTTGCAATGATCCCATTTTGAGTGTCAATTGAATAGATTAAAAAACTGCTGTCCATCAGATTTTTCTTAAAACTTTCCAACATCTATGTGTCTCCCTAGAATATATTTTCTTTCTAGAGATCAAAACTGAGTAGCCACTATTCAGAAATGCTGTGTCATAAAGAGTATGCTATTCAATCATCTAGCCTTTTAAAAAACCAGAAATCCTAGAAGATGCATAGTCTGTACACAGAATTCTTTTCTTCAGCGGTTAAACCTCTATTAATAGATATGCTAATTCTGTGAAGTGCCTTTAATTCTGATAGTAAGTCAAGTCCTGATTAGCTGTCTATTCAAATATTATTTGATTTACATTTCTATAGACTTATGGACATGTGAACAGGAAATTAATTTTGGAAGTAGGTTCAGTTGGGTTTTAAGTTCAGCAAATGAGATCCCCACATCTTGGCTTGTAGTCTAACTGCCCCCCACTTTCAAGCATTTGTTAACTTAGCCAGTGGGTAAAATGTTAAAACTTTCAAACCAAGAAACCAAATGTATTGTTCAGATATTGATCATTTTGAATCAATTAACTCATTACAGGGGTTACTCTGAAAGCAGCCGGAATGACTCTGTGTACCTATTAATTTAGCCTTGGTGAGGGCAGCTGGATGACCATGATGCAGAGGACGGCTCCCAGTCCTTTCTTCTCCCATTGCATCCAACTTCCCCACATTCTGTTCTGTCCAGGGGTGACAGATGCTGAGTTCTTCAGGGTTGCATTCCCAACTCAAGAGCAACACTGCATGTGTTAAGGCCAGGGCCCTACTATAAATCACATTATAAAATGAATTTAGTTGAGCCAAAATGTCTGTCCTTGACTTTTATGCCTTTCAAATTGTACATGTTATTCTTCCCCAGTCTCTTCATAATATTAAGGTGAGTAGAAACCTGCATCATGTGTCCTTGACATCGCCTTGTGTGCTGGAGCAGAGGGAAGGGGATCCTTTTTGCCATGGAATGTATCTTACTTATGTATTTATTTGGGACTAATCCTCCTTGTAGCCTTAGAGTTTTTCCTCCTCCGAGGTAATAGGGTGGGTCTCCGTGGGTCCATTTGTTGCCATGGTGATGTGCCCCATCTTCCCATTGGTGCTTCTCTACTTCAGTAAGTCCCTTCCTGTTATCATCCTGGTAAACATGCGTGGAGCTTCTTCAGAGCTAGTAAATGGTACCCATCGTTCCTGTCATCTGATCGCGATTGCAGGGTTTGTGAATGAGCGTAGAGTCTGAGTTGTGCAGTTGCCCTAAGGGAACTGTGAAGAATAAGCCCCAGATCAGCAAGAGGAGTGCAGGAGAGGCCTCTACCTATCCCTCATCCCAAACTGGGGGTGCTGGGTTGCCAAAGAGACCACAAGCAGCTGTGCCTTGTTTGGACGTTAGTGTAAGGACCCGACCAGGCAGCCTTTATTTGTTTCAAAACAGAATTTGGAGCCTCCTAGTAGCTCAGAATGATATTTTTAAAGATAACCCACTTGACTAAAATTGCCCTGTGTTGGCTTTATTGTGTTTCTCCTCCCCCAGGAGTAAGATGGAGAAGTGTTTTTTGGAGCTACTTGAGTTTAATATTCGTGTGTCCACCAGCGTTTATGTGAAATATTACTTTGACCTGCGTGCCTTGGCATACGACCATGACGTGTATTTTACATTTAGTTTTCTTCACAAAGATAAAGCACAGATATTGAAGGTAAGGCTGTGAAGTCACTTAGTGGAGTTTCCCATTGGCCACAAAAGCCAACATCTGTGACAAAATCATATTAAGTAGTGATTAGGAAAATGAAAGCCTTAAAATTAACAGACCAAAGTGCTTATTTCTTTGGCATCACATTTCTTGTCTTTTATGCTTTATACAAGAATCCTTATTATTATTGTTGTTATTATTTTATGAGAAGGAGTTTTGCTCATGTTGCCCAGGCTGGATTGCAATGGCGCGATCTCAGCTCATTGCAACCTCCACATCCTGGGTCCAGCGATTCCCCTACCTTTGCCTCCCGAGTAGCTGGGATTATGTGCATGCACCACCATGCCCGGATATTTTGTATTATTATTAGAGACAGGATTTCTCCATGTTGGTCAGGCTGGTCTCGAACTCCTGACCTCAGGTGATCTGCCCGCCTTGGCCTCCCAAAGTGCTGGGATTACAGGGATGAGCCACTGCACCCGGCCAAGGATCTATATTTTAAAAAATTATTGATATTCTCACTGCTTTGACCATAATTCAGAATATTTTTAATTAAATTTAATCTGTTCTTAATGAGTTTTGTTTTTAATCTCTACCTGTTCACATAACATTCGTGAATAAATGCAGATGTATTCCTAATTATATCTAAATAGACAATGCACTTACCGCTCTTGACTGTCTTTTACTTAAACAGTTTGCAATTTTGTGTCCTTGTCTATTCTGTATACCTCGGTGCAGTCCCAGGAGTTTGTTAGACAAAGCAGTAGTGGCTGAGAGACTTGTGCTTAGACTGTATAAGGTGCCAGTGTTTCAAGTACTAGGTGTAGGAAGGACATGGGTTTTAATGAAAATGGCTTCATGGGACAACGTAAGATTTATGGCTTATGACTCTTGGTGAGTATACAGGAAAATTACAGCTGAAATAGACACGTTTAAAATTGGCACTGTCTCTGCTGTCTTGGTGGTACTTTGGAATAATACGTTTATCTACCACAATGTGCAAGTAAAGTAGCACCTTTTGGTGCTTCAATCATTAGACTTCTTGGATATTCCAAAACAGCCCAGCATGCACCTGCCTCATTAAAATCTGCTTGGAGTGTGTAGTGACTACTAAGGATTGGGTAGAATTTGAACCGCTGAGTAAGTTGATTGTTTGGCACCAGTGTATGTTGATTACGTTGAAGGAACAGGTGCACAGGTAACAGATAATATTGTTACGAGCTTGTCACAATACTCTTAAAATCTTTAGGAGGCCTATTTTATTTTTTATGTGACAGTATCATTAAGCAATGAGCCCAATTTTAAAATTATAAAGTAAGTTCCTCTTGGCTCTGGCAGTCTTTTCATAGCTCTTAAAGGAGACTACCTTAGTGAATGGGCAGGGAGTTCCATCCTCAGAACCTGGCAGTGTAAACCTTAGCCAAAGCAGCTGCAAGGGAACCCTCTAAGGGAATCTGTATATGTGGATTCTCATCAATGATGCCTTTTAAAAAATGTTGGAGCCTTTTTAAAAATTGTACCCATTTTCTCTTTGATTGACTTTCCTAGGCTATGCCACAGCCGTGTGAATACAAAGATTTGCATCAAGATGTCGCCGCTATGAGAAGGGCCATCAGCATGGATTTCATCGGTGTTTGGCATACTAATGCCATCTTACCTTAAAGAGCATTATAAGATCCTGGACTTGTCAACTATAAAGACTACAAAATATCGCTTCTCCTGCTGAAAAAGACCAGCAAAATTAGGATTTTCTTTTTTTATGTTTTTTATTAAACTTTTATTGTTATTGTTGTTGTTGTTGCTGTTGTTGATTAGGATTTTCATAGAGCAGAAACTTCTTCAAATAACCACAGTGTGAAGCTGGGTGATGGTGGCATGAACAGTGGGTGCCAGGTGTTGTATTTTTAGTAGAGACAGGGTCTCCCCATGTTGGCCAGGCTGGTCTCGAACTCCTGACCTCAGGAAATCTGCCTGCCTTGGCCTCCCAAAGTGCTGGGATTACAGGCGTGAATCACCGTGCCTGGCCGGGTCTCTGTTTTATATCTAGAATGGCATCTGATGTTCAGAAAGACCCGGAGGCAGTCCATGATTCTGAAGTTTTTGTTTGTTTGTTTGTTTTGTTTTTGGTTTTGGTTTTGGTTTTTTTTGCATTCACCTGTAGTCCTAACTACCTGGAGGTTGAGGCAGAAGGATCAATTGAGTCTAGTTTGAGATTACAGTGGGCTATGATCTCATCATTGCACTCTAGCCCGAGTGAGAGCTAGACCCTGTCTCTGAAAACAATAATTAATAAAATAATAAAAAGAACAAAGTAATAAAACTTAAAAGTTTAATATCCAACAGAAAAATGGAAAAAACATATGAATAAATACTTCAAAACAACAATGGTTCTTAAACATGTAAAAGATGTTCAACCCCATTCATAATTTTCAGAAAGTGAAATAAAAACAATACTGAGATAGCATATTACACCTACTTGGATGACAAGCATTAAAAAAAAGAGTAATAGGTTTAACCCCTTGCCTTACCTAGAAAACTGGACAAGATACCTGAGACAATGTTTTTTCAGACATTACGTAACAGGCAACACAGGACTATAATCCCTAAGAAGAGAAACTGAAACCATCAGTTCTACAATTACACCCACTTAGTGCCTAAGGGCAGATTCCAGGCCTCAGTACAGGGAGGGGAAATGAAAATGAAGCCTGGATAATTCATGAAGTCAGGGAGACAGTCAGAGTTTAGCGGCCAAGGCAGCCAGAATTTGCAAGGCAGAGCACTGGAGGGGAGGAAGATGTGCACACAGTGCCAGAAACCTGCAGAGGGTCCCCTCTAGTATCACTTGAGTACCAATCTGCATGTGTCTAGCTTGTAGCTAACCGTCTTCTCCCTATACCTTCACGTGGTCTCTACTCTGCCTGTTTGTGTCCTAATCTTGTAAGAACACCAGTCGCATTGGATTAGGGCCCACCTATATGACCTTATTTTACCTTTCATATAAAGGACCTGTCTTGAAATATAGTCATATTTTAAGGCACGCAGTTTAAGACTTCAACATAAGTTGAATCTATGAATTTTGGGAGAGACATAGCCCATAACACCTTCCTAATGTGGACAGTTATTGGAAGCCAGATGAAATTTGTGAAAAAATGGTACTGAAAATATTTCAAAAGTAACATTTTAATAATTTTCAGGTCTACATGGTTAACCTTGAGCTACCTCCTTAAGATATTGCTAAATTGGTCATGCTTTATTAAATAGATGTTTTATTTGTGATTACTACATTTTTTTTACAAACTTAACAGATTTAAAATCGATTAAATAAGCATATTGCATCTCCTGTATAGATAAATCGTGTGCCTCAGAGAGCCAAAAACTTGATGACATTCTGTAAAGTTACATAATGTATCTGGAGAAACATATCTGTTCTTGCTCTGACTTCAATTCTAAATAAAAATCCAACTTCAAAATCAATTAAGAATTATTTTAATCTGGGAAACCTTGGAATTGTTACACACGTAAAACCTTGTCCCTGCGAACCTTTTCTCCTCTTCTTACCACTGCACCAGTCCACAAATCTTAGCTGATGTGGCATGGCATTGCCTCAATCACAGAGATCTAAGAGCTCAGCCCCAAAACCACCACCATCGTGGGTTTGCTCAGCCTTCAGTTTATGAGACTTCAGCTTCTGGGGTAACAGGGCAACCAAAATGGATGAAGAAACACTTCAGCAAAGTAACTGATTTGTCCACAAAACAGTGAAAATATTGATGTAAAATTAACAAACCAAACATAAATCTAACACGATTCTGCATTTCCAGAACTTGGTTTTATATTTGCACAGTGTTCTTGATCATCCACCAATATATTCTGCGACTGTCTGAAGAACTTTTATTAAGTTACTAAACCTGTTCTTTTGATCAGAAGTCACAGAATTGTGATGATTAGAAAATTCAGTTATTACTCTGTGCAGACCACTTGACAGTGTGGCGAGTGTAGTGCCATTAAAGATTGAATAGAAGTCTCTGACTTCTGAACTAAACACAGGAGTTCTCAAAAACACCAGACAGGACAGTGAAATGGCATGATCAGAACTGAGGAACATCATTTCCTTGGAAAGACAAATATCTAAGCACTGCCTGAAGTCTACTGAGTACAATGCTCCACACACTTCCACAGAAATAGAGTAACTGGCACTGATTCACTATGATCCACATCATCTTCATCTCTGCTTCCCAGGCAGTGTCCCTGTCCCCCATCTCCAGCTTCATGCTGTGTTTCCAGCTGCTGCTCCATTCCACCGTAGATGCCACCGCTGCCTGCAGCGGCTAGTTCCCCCACTGGATGGTACTGTGGGTAACCTGCATCCTTTCACCCCGCACATGGTTCTCGTGTCTTTATGGAGCAGATGACTTGGCAAATAAATGCCTCAGTGCAGAAGTCACACCAAGGCTTTCCATTCTGTGTCTTCTTTCCTAATTTGTGATGGGACCTGGGTTTGAAGGCTTTGTTGCTCATGTGGCATGCAAAGTCTTTTGTTACTGTGAACTCTCTGACAGTGCTTTGTCTGGGGCACGAATAAATAATTTTCCACACAGCTCACAACTGTAGGGCTTACATCCTGTGTGTGTGCATTGTGTGTGTGTGTGTGTGTGTGTTGAGACTGAGTCTTGCTCTGTCACCCAAGTTGGAGTGCAGTGGCAGGATCTCGGCTCACTGCAACCTCCACCGCCCGGGCTCAAGTGATTCTGCTGCCTCAGCCTCCCAAGCAGCTCGAATTTCAGACATGCATCACTATGCCTGGCTAATTTTTGTATTTTTAGTAGAGATGAGGTTTCACCATGTTGGCCAGGCAGGTCTCAAACTCCTGGCCTCAAGTGATCCACCCACCTTGGCCTCCCAAAGTGCTGGCATTATAAGCATGAACCACTGCCTCCGGGCTTCACGTGGATTTTTAGGCGTTCTTTCAGGTGGGACTGTGTGGTGAACCCTTTTGTGCTCATTTCACATATGGCTTGTCTGCTATGTGGCATTTCTCAGCTTCCTCCACTGCCTTCACGGAAAACATCTCCCCGAAGGCCTGACCAACGTCACTCCCTAGGTGACCATGCATCAAACCTCATACCTCACGACACTGGAGGCTGCTATCCAGCCTGGTGTCTGCTCATCCTGCACTCATCCCATAGTTACATGTAGGCTGGAGGGGTCTGGAACCACTAATCTTTGATCCTGGGGTCTCCATGGTTTCTACTTCCTGGCTGTAGCAATGGACTTTCTGAACTTGATCTTTCAGAATTGCATGTTGAACCTGAGTGTAGTCGTGGGTGACTCGCCGTCCTCCTGCCCCGGGGTGGGATGCCTTTGTTCTGTGTCACCACAAGTGCCATCATCCTGATCCCAGCTTCTTCCAGATCATCCTCCTGAGGCTCAGCAGTGTCTCTGCCAGGGCACGTGGGGCCTTCTCCCTCATTTCCCTGGTCCCTGGAGGTGAGGGAGCACACAAGGTGGTTTGCCTCCCTCCCCAGACAGAAGCTCTCTATCCCAGAGCCAGGGATGAAAGGGGCATGTTACCTTCTGTAATCAGGCCTCCCATGTAGGCTGGGGAGGCTCTTAGCACAGGGGAGACCCAGCCCTGCTCATGTCCCTGGCCACTCTGGCTCAGCCCTCCCCACTGTTTATATTTAAGATGATGAGAAAATAAATCCATCAAGTAGGTTAATCACCTCTTGTATTCTGCCTTTGTTTTCTTTTTATTGCAATGTAATTTATACATCATAAAATTCAATCTTTAAACTGTACAATTCAGTGGTTTTTAATACATTCTCAAAGTCATGCCACTGTCAGCGTGATATAACCCCAGAATGTGTCCCTCACCTCCAAAAGAAATCTATACCCTTGAGGGATGATCCGAGATGGCCAAATAGGAACAGCTTTGGAGTGCAGTTCCCAGCAAGAACGCAGAAGGTGAGTGATCACTGCATTTCCAAAGGATTTTTTACTGCCCACAGACCAGGAGATTCTCAGGTGGAAAAGCACCATGAGTCTTCAGCATGGCGGTTTCAGCTGGCAGAGTGGGTCTCTGCACAAAATCTCACACAAATCTGGGTGGCATTTCAACTGGTGCCTGGAATGCCTGGGAGACAGAGTCGCCCGTTCAACTGAAGAAGAAGGGGGCTGAAACAGGGAGCCAGGTGATCTGGTTCAGCGTGTCCCACCCCCACAAAGACCAGCAATCTGAAAAGCTCTGGATTGAGAGTTTCACAGCAAGCACAGCTGGACCTGGGACAGTCCAGATCTGTAGGGGGAAGCGCATCTGCCATTACCAAGGCAGTCCACCACTACTGAGGCAGTTCTAACTATACCTGTATAAACAAAACCACAAGGAAGTTGACACAGCAGCTGGGCAGAGTCCACGGCAGCTCAGCAATGCCTCTGCTGGCAGACTGTGACTAGGTTACCTGCTTGCTGGACAGGGCATCTCTGAAAAAAGGCAGCAGCACATCAGGAACTTATAAATAAAGCCCCACCTTCCCAGGACAGAGCACCTTGGAAAAAAAGGCAGTTATGAGTTCCGCTGCAGCAGAATTAAACATACCTGCCCAGCAGCTCTGAAGAGAACAACGGAGCTCACAACTCAGCACTTGAGCTCCTATAAGGGACAGACTGTCTCCTCAAGCAGCTCCTGGGCCCCCATATATTCAAAGAGACACTTCATAAAGGAGAGCTCAGGCTGACATCTGGTGGGTATCCTTCTGGGACAAAGATAACAGAAGAAGAAACTGGCAGCAACCATTACTGTTCTGCAGCCGCTGCAGGTGATCCCCAAGCAAGCAGGGTCTGGAGTGGACCTCCAGCAGTCCTACAGCAGAGGGGCCTGACTGTTAGAAGAAAAACTAAAAAACAGAAAGAAATAACTTCATCATCAACAAAAAGGATGTCCACTCAGACCCCATTTGAAAGTCACCAACTACAAAGACCATAGGTAGATAAACCCACAAAGATGGAAAGAAACCAGCCCAAAAAGGATGAAAACACCCAAAACCAGAATGCCTCTCCTCCTCCAAGGGATCACAACTCCTCACCAGCAAGGGAACAAGGCTGGATAAAGAATGAGTCTGATGAATTGACAGTAACAGTCTTCAGAAAGTGGGTAATAACAAACTTCTCTGAGCTAAAAAACATGTTCTAACCCAATGCAAAGAATCTAAGAAACTTGAAAAAAGGTTTGACGAAATGCTAATAATAAACAGCTTAGAGAAGAATATAAATGAACTGATGGAGCTGAAAAACACAACATGAGAACTTTGCAAAGCATACACAAGTTTCAGTAGCCGAATAGACCAAGCAGAAGAAAGGATATCAGAGATTGAAGATGAACAAGTGGGAAATGACTTGGTTCTCCCTAACACTGGCTTAGGAGTCTGTTTTTTCTGTCTGCTGGGAAATGTCTACTTTACACTGAAGAACCCCTAAATGGCACAGGAATAGACACTTTGAGGCACTTCTGGAAGTAGTGGTAAAGGTAAGATTTGAAACAGCATCAGGGGATTGATCCTCCAATCGGTGTGTTAGTGTCTTGCCCTTTTAAATACAGCAGATGGCGCAGGATCCCCAGACAGCTGAGGAAAGCCTCTAATATGACTGAGATGAGTGCAACCCCTACTCCTCCGACCGTCTTTCCTCCAGCAGCACGGACCCGGAGTCAGTCTCCGCTGAGGCAGCCAGGCCTGGCTGCGGCGACGGTGGTTGAGTAGGAGTGGAACCGGCAGCTGGGCCCTATGCAGATGGCGGGACGCTAGGGCCGGCCGGCCCCGCTCTGAGCACAAGCCAGGGGCGCGGGTGCCTGAAGCATTGCTGGGAGGGCCTGCTGGCCGTGCAGCGGGTGGCAAGCTGCCCACTCTGAGGTCCTCGGGTCTGAGCTCAGCAGCCCTCGCTCGCGCCCGAGCTGCAGCCGCGATTTGCACGGAGCTCCGCCAGCCAGAGAGTGTCCTCATGGGTGTTTCTCCGGGCGAGGCTTTCAGCATCCCAAGATTCTCTAGCTGCTCTAGCCTCAGCCCTGTGTTCCCACGTGGGAACGCAGTCTTCACACACGACTGGCGCTAGGGTAGCTGGAACTTCAGGATGCCTTCCTCTCTCAGAAAATGTCCTGAAAACTCTGCCAACTCCCACTGACGTGGGACGGGAACGCAGAGCTGGTGACAAGCTGTCATCGATGTTTCTGACACGTGGGCCTTGCACACGCACTCTGAGAACAGTTGGCCCGCTGTCGGCTGTGCGCACGCGCAGTGAAGGAGCTGTCAGAGGTGCGCACGCGCAGTGACAGAGCTGTCAGAGGTGCGCATGCACGATTGGGCTTACAGGCTTTGCTTGGTGCGCCTTGGCTGCTTGGCTTCGCTTGTTCCTGGCTCTGACTTTGGAAACAGAGGAGTTTCCTGGTTGGAGGTGGTGGCTGACCAGACTGGTTTGGTCTTATTGGGCCCCTGAGGCTGTGATAGGTGGAATGGTGCTGAGGTGTCTCTAATAATCTCCGCCATGAAAAGAATCTCTGGCTCCCGGGACCAGAAGGGCCAGGGGCCTAGTGGTTTCTTCACCAGCTGGTGGAGGAGCAGCAGGGGAGATGTCGCCGAGCGCAATGACAGCCCCTTTGCCCAGCGTGGGTGCGACATCTGAGGGAAACATCTCGGCAAGCTCCACAGAGCGACTAGCCGGGGTGACGTCTTCAGGGTGCAGCTCATCCTTACGCGCGGGAACATTGACTTGGAAGAGAGAGACAAGAAGAGGTGACAGGAGCTGGACTGGGGGCAGGGGCTGGGTTGAAGCGGGGTGTGGGAAAAGCGCCCCCTTCCCGAGGGGGATGCAGCGTGGGGGGAGCGAGCCCTCCTGTCCTCGGGGCCCTTGCTTTTCTGCCTCGGCAGGCTCAACAGTACCTGGCATGCGGAAACCTTGGAGAGGTAAATTAAGTCTATATAGCACTTTATGTTGAATGGACACATTCCAAAACATATATTATATATATTTATTTATTTTACTTTAGGTGTATACTACATCCAGTATTTCTCCCCATGTTATCCCTCCCCTCCCTCCTCACCCTCCCCACCTCCCCCCGTCCCTCCCCTAATCCCCCCAATTGCCCCCAGTGTGTGATGCTCTTCTCCCTGAGTCTACATGTTCTCATTGTTCAACACCCGCCTATGAGTGAGAACACTTGGTGTTTGGTTTTCTGTTCTTGCATCAGTTTGCTGAGAATGATGGCTTCCAGATTCATCCAAGTCCCTACAAAGGACACAAACTCATCGTTTTTTATGGCTGCGTAGTATTCCATGGTGTATATGTACCACATTGTCTTTGTCCAGTCTATCATTGATGGGCATTTGGGTTGGTTCCAGGTCTTTGCTATTGTACACAGGGCTGCAATAAACATACTTGTGCATGTGTCTTTATAGTAGAACGATTTATAGTTCTTTGGGTATATACCCAGTAATGAGATTGCTGGGTCAAATGGAATTTCTATTTCTAGATCCTTGAGAAATTGCCACACCGTCTTCCACAATGGTTGAACTAATTTACACTCCCACCAACTGTGTAAGGAGTGTTCCTATTTCTCCACATCCTCTCCAGCATCTGTTGTCTCCAGATTTTTTAGTAATTGCCATTCTAACTGGCATGAGATGGTATCTCAATGTGGTTTTGATTTGCATTTCTCTAATGACCAGTGATGATGAGCATTTTTTCATATGTTTCTTGGCCTCATATATGTCTTCTTTTGAAAAATATCTGTTCATATCTTTTGCCTACTTTTGAATGGTTTTTTCTCTTGTAAATCTGTTTTGTTCTTTGGAGATTCTGGATATAAGTCCTTTGTCAGATGGGTAGATTGCAAAAATTTTTTCCCATTCTGTTGGTTGCTGATTCACTCTAGTGAGTGCTTCTTTTGCTGTGCAGAAGCTCTGGAATTTAGTTGGATCCCATTTGTCTATTTTGGCTTTTGTTGCCAATGCTTTTGGTGTTTTAGTCATAAAGTCCTTGCCTATGCCTATGTCCTGAATGGTTTTGCCTAGGTTTTCTTCTAGGGCTTTTTTGGTGTTAGGTCTTATGTTTAAGTCTTTAATCCATCCAGAGTTAATTTTAGTGTAATGAGTCAGGAAGGGGTGCAGTTTCTGCTTTCTGCACATGACTAGCCAGTTTTCCCAACACCATTTATTAAACATGGAGTTCTTTCCCCATTGTTTGTTTTTGTCAGGTTTGTCAAAGATCAGATGGTTGTAGATGTGTGGTGTTGCCTCTGAGGCCTCTGTTCTGTTCCATTGGTCTATATCTCTGTTTTGGTACCAGTACCATGCTGTTTTGATTACTGTAGCCGTGTACTATAGTGTGAAGTCAGGTAGCATGATGCCTCCAGCTTTGTTCTTTTTGCTTAGAATTGACTTGGCTGTGTAGGCTCTCTTTTGGTTCCATATGAAGTTTAAAGTGTTTTTTCCAGTTCTGTGAAGAGGGTCATAGGTAGCTTGCTGGGGATAGCATTAATCTACAGATTATTTTGGGCAGTATGGCCATTTTCACGATATTGATCCTTCCTAACCATGAGCATGGAATGTTTCTCCATCTGTTTGTGTCCTGTCTTATTTTGTTGAGCAGTGGTTTGTGGTTCTCCTTGAAGAGGTCCTTTACATCCTTTGTTAGTTGTATTCCTAGGCATTTTATTCTCTTTGTAGCATTTGTGAATGGGAGTTTGCTCTTGATTTGGCTCTCTGTTTGTCTGATATAGGTATATAGGAATGCTTGTGATTTCTGCACATTGATTTTGTATCCTGAGACTTTACTGAAGTTGCTTATCAGTTTGAGAAGATTTTGGGCTGAGACGATGGGGTCGTCTAGATATACAATCATGTCATCTGCAAATAGAGACAGTTTAACTTCCTCCTTTCCCATTTGAATATGCTTTATTTCTTTTTCTTGCCTGATTGCTCTGGCTAGAACTTCCAATTCTATATTGAATAGGAGTGGTGAGAGAGAGCATCCTTGTCTAGTGCCTGATTTCAAAGGGAATGCTTCCAGTTTTTGCCCATTCAGTATGATATTGGCTGTAGGTTTATCATAAATGGCTTTTTATCATTTTATGATACGTTCCATTGATACCTAGTTTTTGAGAGTTTTTAGCACTGTTGAATTTTGTCAAAGGTCTTCTCTGCATCTATTGAGATAATCATGTGGTTTTTGTCTTTTGTTCCATTTATGTGATAGATTACGTTTATGGATTTGCGTATGTTGAACCAGCCTTGCATCCCCGGGATGAAGCCTACTTGATCGTGATGGATAAGCTTTTTGATGTGCTCTTGCAATCGGTTTGCCAGTATTTTATTGATGATTTTTGTGTTGATTTTCATCATGGATATTTTCCTGAAGTTTTCTTTTTTAGTTGAGTGTCTGCCTGGTTTTGGTATCAGGATCATGTTGGTCTCATAAGATGAGTTAGGGAAGATTCTCTCCTTTTGTATTGTTTGATACAGTTTTAGAAGGGATTTGCAGTTTTACAGCTCCTCTTTGTAAGTCTGGTAGAATTCGCCTGTGAACCCGTCTGGACCTGGGCTTTTTTGGTTGGCAGGCTATTGATTGCTGCCTCTACTTCAGCCCTTGTTATTGATCTGTTCAGGGTTTCAACTTCCTCCCGGTTTAGTCTTGGTAGAGTACAAGTGTCCAGGAATTTAACCATTTCTTCCTGGTGTACTGGTTTATGTGCATAGAGTTGTTTGTAGTAATCTCTGATGGTAGTTTGTATTTCTGTGGGATCAGTGGTGATGTCCCTTTTACCTTTTTTTATTGCATCTATTTGATTCTTCTCTCTTTTCTTTTTTATTAATCTGGCTAGTGGTCTGTCTGTTTTGTTGATCTTTTCAAAAAACAACCTCCTGGATTTATTGATTTTTTGAAGGGTTTTTTGTGTCTCTGTCTCCTTCAGTTCTTAGTTATTTCTTGTCTTCTGCTAGCTTTTGAGTTTTTTGATTTTCCTCCTCTAGCTCTTTCAATTTTGATGATAGGGTGTCAATTTTAGATCTTTCCTTGTTTCTCATGTGGGCATTTATTGCTATAAATTTTCCTCTTGACATTGCTTTAAAGGTGTCCCAGGGGCTTGAACTCAAGGAAGATCCCTATGACACAAATAAATAAGAATTATCAAATGATAAAGCAAAACATATATTTTGATAACAATGCCATATATATTTTAACTCCTTTGTAAGCATAAAGTTTTTGCCTTTGTTTACTTATTTGCATTCTGACTCCTGATTTTTGCATGATTATAAAAATTTGAAGTTTCTTCTAAAGTCTTTATCTATATCTTTGCCGACTGACTTTGTATAAAAATTAGTATAGGGTGAAGTTTAAGAATATGGGTTTTACTATGAAATAGATGTACATTTGAATCCTGGTTCCTAAATATGGCTGTTTGACTTGTACTCAGCTTCCAGCCTCTCAAATTTTGCTGCAATAAAATGGGAATACAAAGAATATCGACCTCCTGGGGAATTTGGAAGAGAGAATAATAAAATTTTACATGAAAAATTCTGAATACTTTATGACTATTTTTAATATGAGAGAACATTTAACAATAAATTATGGAAGAACAAGGAATAAAAACAAGAGTTGTAAAGGTAGAATAATCCTATGATTCACCCATATTTGAAGGGGAGAAGGAAGGGGCATATAGAATGCAAACACAAATAATGATGCTTAAATCTTATTTTTATATTAATCAGGAAATCCCCAATTAAATCCCAATTAATGGGATAGGTCTGTATTAGGTACAGACATCCAAGTCTTGATTACACACAATGTAGACAAAAAATAAAAATGTATTGAAATATAAGATATAAGCAGGGTGATTTTTTATGCATATATTAATTCATGAAACACAGACAATGTAAAACAGAAAGATAGCTTATCTGAATTTACCATGATCTGTGAAATCCCTCTAACCTGGGTCGATATTCCAGATCTTCACTTAAAAGCCTATGACCTTAGGCAAGCTATCTGACATCTCAAGTCCCCAGAAGTTACTTCTAGGACATCAGAGTAGAATATTCCAATTCCACAGGAGTATTTGAAAGCAGCAAGAATGTCTCCAATTAGAAGTACAGTTCTTTTTTGGTAGACCAGATTCACAGCTTATATCTGAATAAAAATTAAATCATAACTAATTCTTAAATTTCTGAAAGCCATAAAATTGTGAGCAAAGTGTTTCTAAGTACTTTATCTCATTTTATTACCACAAAATTATTTAACCTAGTATAGTGATTCTCAGCTGAGGGAAATTTTTCTTCATCAGAGAACTTTGGCAATGCCTGGTGAGATTTGTGGCTGTCACACTGGGGATACCACTGGCTTTTAGTGAGTAGAGGTCAGGGATGCTACTCAACATGCTGCAATGAACAGGACACTCCCCAGTACAGAAATATCTAATTCAACATGTTGATATCACAGAAATTGAGAGATTCTGATTTAGAACAAGAATAATCTTCTGAATACTGGCTTATTTGCAATAAAATATATTCACATTGGTTTTATTTTCACCTATGTTTTTGCTCTAGTGTCAACCTACCAGTGAAACAGAAATAAAACAGGTTTTATTCCTGTGGGTCACTTGTCTGAACTAATGTTATCATTTATGTAAGAATATTTTGCTGATGGGCTGCTGTATATCTGTGATACTTAATTTTACATGTCAACTCAACTATGCCACAGGATGCCCAGTTTATTTCTGAGTGTGACTCTTAGAGTGTTTCTAGATAACACTAGCATTTGAATTAGTGGACTCAGTAAAGTAGATTGCTCTTCACAGCATGAGTGGGCCTCATCCAAACTATTTCAGGGCAGAACTAGAACAAAAAGGCACAGGAAGGGAGAATTCACCATTTTTAAAACTTTCTGCCTGCCTCTTAGCTGGAACATTGGTCTCCTACCCTCAGGCTAATATTTACATCATTGGCTTTTTTGGTTCTCAGACTTTCAGACTCAGTCTGGAATGAGACTAACAGTTTTCCTGGGGCTTCAGCTTACATACAGCCCATTTTCCCACTGCCATAAAGAGATACCTGAGACTGGATAATTTATAAAGAAAAGAGGTTGAATTGGCTCATGGTTCTACAGGCTGTACAGGAAACATGATGCTGGCATCTGCTCAGCTTCTGAGAGACCTCAGGAAACATATAGTCATGGTGGAAGAGGAAGGAGAAGCAGGCACATCTTACATGGCCGGAGCAGGAGCAAGGTAGAAAGAGGTGGGAGCAGGGGATGTCCTAAATATTTTTAAACAGCCATATCTCACAAAAACTCTTTCACTCACACTCACAAGAACAGCACCAAGGGACTGGTGCTGAACCATTCACGAGAAATGGCCCCTGTGATATAAACACCTCCCACCAGGTCTCATCTCCAGCACTGGGGATTAGAATTCAACATGAGATTGGGTGGGGACATAGATCCAAATCATATCAGCCTCCATAATTACCATGTGGTGATAGCAGTATATATGTTAATATAAGTGAGGAATACCCCTTCCTTCCCATCGTTTTATACATATATGGTAATATATATGTATATATAGGGAATAGCAGTACATATGTGTGTATATATAAACACGCACACTATTGATTCCGTTTCTCCAGAGAACCTTTACAAATACAATATCCATGAACAAATAACTAAAATAGTAGGACCATCTAAATTCTAATCTATATTGCACCATTATAGAATATATATAATAAAGAGCTATTGTTTTGTACCCTTAATATTAGTTAATTAATTATGAAAATGAAATTTATTTGGTACCTACTAAGTTCAAGAAACTACTTTCTTTACATATTTTAATCCCAGTTCTTATCATGGGATAGGGAGCAGAAGACCAGAAAATCTCAAATCCTGGGATTTATAAAAGACTATTTTTTGAGTACCCTGGATCTGCCAGGATACTACCACCTGGAGTACTGCCCTATCACAGGCAGTTTTCCTTCCTTGTCAGATCTGATGGGTATTTTGGGTCTTTCCTGTATTTCTTGCATTGTTGTTTGTATGATTGAACATGCTAATGCTACTCCATCCCTAGGCATCTTTCTCAAATCTCTGTGTCCATCAGAAAGTGCCTTCTAACATTAATTGAAACTGAGACCAACCTTTTACTCCTACCCTGAAGTGGCCATCCAAAGTAGGAATGTAACGACAGACTGCTGGACTCAAGGCTCCAACTCCTGAGGCTGAGTTGTGACCACCCACCTTCTACTATCCCCTACTGATGCAGGATTTTTGCTTCTTATCTCAGCTAGGTCCGGGTTCTTGTCTCATGATCAGGAAAAGTTAGGCACATGGACACCATGGAGTGGGTGGAGTAGAATATATGAAGTGGAAAGAAGGGGTCCTGAATAAGCAGGTTGCCAGTTGCCTCTTCACAGTTGAATACCAGGGCTTAAGCCACAAATGCCTGGTGGCTCCACCCTGTCCTTCCAGTGTGTGTGCGGGCCTTCAGACTGAGCTGCTCCGTATTTATGTTATTTCCCTTACTGAGCATGTGTTAGGGAACAGAATTTTCTGCTGTGGGCATGTTTAGGCAAGACCCCTATGCAGGTTCCCTTATCTGCACAAAACATCTGGTGTAAGCACTTATTGGGGGAGTCTGAGGTTCTCTGAGGACCCTGCCCTTACTGTCTGCCTAAAGCAAGCTGGCTAACTCCTTTCACCACCACATGACACTCTGCTCTCTCTCCGTAGACAAAGTCTGTGTGCCAAACTAGGGCAAAAATGGTTATTGTAAGATTGACAAACCTTCTCATCCATCCTAAATTGTGTTCAGTGGAGAAACGTTGAAACTTGACAGAAACATGACACACAGGTTGTTGCGATTTGTGGGAGTAGTCATATCAAATGAGAGAACGAGAGTAGGAGAACTGCCACTCTTTTTTAAAGTCCAGCTTGGTGAGAATACAAGGGAAGTCATTTTGAACGCTTTCTGAGGAGGCAAAGAAAGGCAATAAGTAAGCACCAAGTTGAGGTGAGAAGGGAATAAACAGATTTCTAGTCGATCTAAGAAAAGGCCTTCCGGGTAGAGGAAATAGCGTGTGTGCAGATGCACAAAACTTAAGCAAAAAGTACAAGCAGATTGGCAAAGTATCCAATATTGTCAGAGGGCAACAGATGTCAGCCAATTCAGGAAAAGATGATGCTGGAAATACAAGGAGGAGACCATTTCTGAATAGACTCAGGAATTTGTTTCATTCTGAACAGGGAATCATTACATGAATTTTCAAAAGAGAGTTTAAGGCATGCAATTGCATTTTATTTTTTTAAAATCTATCTGATAGTTATATTAAGAAGGATGGATTTAAAAAGGAAGGTAAAGGTAGAAGCCAGACCAGTGAGTTGGAGACGGTGGAGAGAGAAGACAAATGACAAAAATCCTGAGAAGTTTTAACCCAGGATTCTTAGCAGAAAAAAATTAACAAATAAGAGATAAATAAATTTTAAATAATTGAGTATTCTGGTTTTCTTAGTGTGCCTGAGGGTTTAGATTTTGACATGAGTGTTTTAAAAAACATTCATAATATTCATTGATATAATTGTCAAATCTCTAATACAAACTATGGCGTTTTCCCACGTTTTGTTTTAAAACTATTATCATATTTTGCTCAAAAGATATTTGAGATTTAGCAGCTTTTCTCTTCACAGATGGTCAGTGATTACAGGAGTGACCACGGAAAGGAAAAAGTATGATGAATTTATGAGTATTTTGGCAAAGAAGGACAACATTGATTTAATTCTTGCAGTTGAACAGAATATTAACAAAAATTCTCTGGCTCATTTGAAGAAGATGGAATTAATTCACAAATGAGAGGGTAGCTATAGGCAGGATTCCATGGACAAAGAAACAAACTGCAGATTATGGTTTAAAAAAATTAACTAGTGAATGGGATGTTAACCTCCAACTGGGGAAGTAATTGCATTATAATGGCCATGGAAAAAAAACCATCAACCAAAGAAATGAACCTGAACTGAAATGTTTCTAAATGGCAAGTAACTGGTTTCCTTTTTGGTTTATATATGCTTCATTTTGTACACCACTGCCCTGTGTTCCATCATCTCAGCAGTGACTGGAAATGGGAATTCTGCAATATTTGGCCTTGACACATATTCAAGTTTTGTCCACAGACAACTTGCTTAAACATGCCCAAACCAGGATTCCACTGCAGCAGAATTCCTGCTTTCCATAGCGGTTTCAAATCTAGATACCTCACTTGGTGGATCCAAGGATCAAAGGAGACCACTTTCAATTACTTTAATGGTTCCTGGCACATTGCAGGTGTTTTCAAAGTCTAATTTCTTTTCTAGCATCCTGAGCTACTCCAAGTTGACCTTTATTAATGCATCTGAGAGAAACAAGAAAGCTTTTGACACACCAAAAGTTAAGGAAACTTCTGGGTACTGAAGTTCAGTGACTTCACAGGAATAGTGATAAGAAATACATAATAGCAGTACTTTGTCTCACAGGTTTTGGGTTTTGCCATGATTAAGGCATAAGATAAACTGAGTGTTGGGGCTTCCTGCAGGACATGCTCATGAGTACCGCAATTTAGGGAAAGTTCTGATGCCATGAGCTTCAGGATGATTTGTTGAGATCACAAATTGTATTTTGAGTATAAGTGTATGGATATTTACTCTCCCTATACATGAAGGTAGCTAAGTCTTTGTGTCCTCTTCTACAACATGATTTGTATTTCAGGGCTTAAAGTAGATGAAACTTGCAAATAGAACTGCATCTTGCACATATTGTTTTGTTTTTATTGAGAAAATTATGCTGGTGTATCCCACATAGCAAGGTAAAATGTACGTTATTTTTGATTTTTTTTAAGTAGACTTTATTTATATAGAGTGGCTTTAGTTTACAGCAATATTAAACAGAAGGTACATAGCATTTCTGTAGTCCCCTGGTGCCCCACCTCACCCTCCCTACTGTCAACATTATCCCTCATCAAAGTGGTACATTTGTTAAGACCAATGACCCTACTTTGACAAATAATCCTGTTTTTAAAAAGCAGAATTTTCTATTAGCAATTTTTATTTTGGTGTACAGCTTTAGAGATTTAAGTCTATGTATAGATTCACATAACAAGCATCAAAATCTAGATACAGAATAGCTCCTAAGAAACTCCTCCATTCCATTCCTTTGTACACATAGTATCCCCTTACCAATAGACCCTGGAAACCACCAATTTATTCTCTATAACAATAATTTTTTCTTTTGAAGATTGTCAAATAAATGAAATAATAAAGTATAAAATTTTCTTGAGACTGGAATATGTCACTTATAATGCCTTTGAGATTTATACAAGGTTTTGCATGCATCAAAAAGTTGTTCCTTAATATTGCTAAGTGGTATTCCATTGTGTGGGTGTACTACAGTTTGTTTATTCACCCACTGAAGAACATTTGGGATATTTTCAGATTGGGACAATTGAAAAGGGCTGCTGTAGCCATTGGTGTACAAGTTTCTGTGGGAACCTGTTTTTATTTCCCTGGGTGTATAATTTCACGGTGGTGTGTAATCTCTGGATCCTGTGGTATTGCGTGTGCTTAACTTTGTAAGATACTGATAAACTCTTGCAGAGGTCTGGTATTATTTTGCATTCCCAACAACCACATAGGAGAATTCCTGTTACTCTTCAGCTTCATTACCACTTGATATTTTCAGATTTTCATTGGTTTGCTTTTTGTTGTTGTTGTTATTAGTCATTCTAATAGACACGTAGTGGTGCCCATCATGCTTTTAATTTGTATTACTTTAATGGGTGATGATGTTGGAAATCATTTTATGTGCTTATGTTTTATCTATGTATGCTCTTTGCTGAAGTCCATATTCAAGTTTTTAAAATCTATGTCAATTTTGACTTCTTGGAGAACCGACTCTTTTATCATTATGTAATATCCCTCTTTATCTATTTACCTATTCTCTGTCAATTGGAGCGTTAGATCATTTGTATTTGATGATCATATGTGGAGACTTAGGTTTACCCCTTTATTATTTGCTTTCTAGGTCTTACCTCTGTTTTCCTTTCTCTGCCTTCTTTTGAGTTTCTTCTTTTGGACTTCTCCAAGATTGTGGTAGGAATGGCGTTTGGGGCTCAGCAAAAGACTCACAACCTTCTCCTATCTATCATGTCTGGGAAGGCAAAGACTCCCCTATCTCCTGGGAGATGAAGAATGACTTTTGGTGCATTTTCAGAGACCGAATTTTAGGTCAGTGGTCTCCCAGAATCAATAAGATCCCTATTATTTAAGAGCATGAAATCTAAAGAAACCCGACTCATTGGGAAATATGCTCAATATACTTTGGCTCTGTGTCTGCATACAAATCTCAGATTGAAATATAATCCCTAATGTTGGAGGTGGGGCCTGGTGGGAGGTGAAGTATCATGGTGACAGATTTCTCATGAATGATTTAGTACCATCCCCTTCACAGGGTCCTCACGATGTTTCAAGATCTGTTAGTTTAAAAGTGTGTAGCACCTTCCTCCTTGCTCTCTTGCTCCTGTTGTCACCGTGTAAGACGTTCCTGCTCCCTCTTTGCCTTCTTCCATAACTGTAAGTTTCCTGAGGCCTCCCCAGAAGCAAAGTAGATGGCAACATCATGCTCCCTATATAACCTGAAGAACCATCAGCCAATTGAACCTATTTTTGAATAAATTATCCAGTCTTGAGTTTTTCATTATAGCAATGCAAGCATGGCCTGATACAAAGCTATTCCAGATCATGAGCATATGCCAGTGGTGGCTGGTGTGAACAGAACATTCAAGTTATTTCCTAAATATTCTGTATAATACCTTGATGTTGGTCCTTCAGATGACCCTAGGAAAAGACAATGACAGGATTCAATTTTCCACCAACCACATACATTTGCAGTACAACTGAGTACAGATTAAACTCAAATCTTCTACTATTCCTTGGTAAAAAAGAAAAAAACAATCTGACCAAAGAATTTAAAGAGAATGTTACTTATTTGCCACTTATCTGGAAATAATTGTTCTAACAATACATTATATCATTGTGATAATACTATTCATTAAGGGATATAATTGTACTTTTAAAAATGATTCACACATTTCACAAATTTTTAAAAATTTTTCTTGTTTTTTTTCCCCTCAGTTCAACTTAGTTGTTTAATTAAGAAACATTTACAAAACTTCTAGTTTTCACCAAAGGCTTTATCAAGTACAAAAAATAGACTTGAATATGATATATCCATACTTTCATTGCATTTACTAACAGAGAAACATATTTATTCACTGTATTTTATCACCTGTGAAAGAAGTGCAGATCATCTCAAATGAGATTTGATAAAAGTGGAATTGATGGCTCATGGTCAAGGGAACTTTTAAGAATTGCCCTTGTTTAAAACACTGGTGGTTTAAGAGGGCAAAAAAAAGTTATGGCTCTTTCCCCCTACACCCAGTGTCTCCATGCTCCTTTGCTCTGTGGTACATCATTTTCAAAAACTCATCTTTTTCCTTGGGAGGAATTACAGGCAGTGACAGCGTTAGCATCACATGGCACTTTAAATGGTGACTGAATAAAAAAGAGAGAGCCTTTCCCAAAAGGTACTGAGAAGACTCATATTGACCTGAATTAAGTTGGATAGCTATCCCTTGAATCAGAGCAAAGTGAATGAAAAAGGCATGCTTCCCCGATGAAAGAAACGCTTGTCATAAACTAGTGAAAACAAAATGCATTGCAGACTTACTTAAAATATTTCAGTGCATTATGGCCATGATCATTAATAATCCAAAAGAAATTTTCCAAAGAATTTCCCACCTATATATAACAATATCACCAAAGAAAAGATAGTTATTCACAGTAATGAATAAACACATTTATTATTACTCAGTAGTGTATTGAATGAATACTCCTTCCAGCAATTAAAATTATATTGTTTTTAGATACATCTGCACTTAGTGATGAACATCAACACTCTCATTTCAGTTTTCCTATTGTTTTTGCCTAGTTTAGCTGATTTAAAAAAACAAAAAATATGTAAACAAGACAGTTTTACTTAGAAACATGATTTTGCTGAACCGTCTTTTAATCAAAAATTCATACTTCAAGGAGCAATAGAGAATCATGTGAATGTCAAAAATGAAGTTGATTTTTAAGATGTATTAGAAAGTGGACGGGATTAACGCAATGCATTATGTGCAGAGCGATGGGCCATTTCTTCCCAGAATGGTATTTTCCTACTTAATGGTATCATCTTGTGAGGATGTCTATTTATGATGATCAATAAGTAGATTTTTATATGGAATGTGTAAACATTCAAAAGCCCCTGAGCTTTTAAAATATAATGCTAGTTGGTCCAATAAAAAAAAGAAACTACTTTACTCTTTCATACATATGTCTATGGTACATAGGACAAACATACTCACACACATATGTAATTCTAAATAGAAAAGAGGTAACGCAGGAACAAATTTTATAATCCTTTAATAAGCAGATGTTTTAAAATCTGTGAAAAAGAAAACAACTTTTCTGTTCTGAAACTTATGCATAAAACTGATTAATAGTTGTTTCTCAAATATTATCTATCAAGGTCCTGGATTGCTACCCCGGGTGGGCCACGGCTCCTAGCCGAGACGAGGCGGGTGGGCACCAGGTTAACACAGAAATCTGCCTCCTGGGCCATGCCGCTTCTAAGACCTGTTTCTTCTCATGAGCCCCAGCAGAAGACATATGGGCCATTTCTCACAGTGGATAACTTCCCCTGCCTGACCAAGAGATGGGATAGTATCTGGGATCTGTCTATCACCAGACTCTGAGCTTAATAAGGCAGCTGAATGAAGGGATGTAACGGACCCCTGAGAGTGGCACTGAAGTCTGCAGTGGCGGCGGGGGTGGGGAGGGGCCTGGACACACCCCTTCCTCCCCAGATTCCTCCCCCTCAGGGTCAGCTCAGCCATGGACTTTGGACCTGGATAAGAAGACAGAAGCTGCACTTTGTTTGTTGGGTCTGATTTGGGATTCTCAGTTTTGGAAATGGAGTGCTGGATGGGGGCTTGATGATCTCCAGGGGAGCAGCTGAGACAAATGTGTTCCCTGCCCCACTCCTGGGTAACAACATCTTGCCGCACTCCAGACACCCCAGACACCATGTCTCTGCCACAAGCTTCTGTCCATGCCTCTGGAGGGGACAGGCCCTCCCTGCCACCCTGTGCTGTAAGACCCGTTCATAGTCTCTGTCCCCAAAGGGCGGGACTCTGTCCCCAAAGGGCGGGACTTCTTCCGTTGTTTCCATGTTCCCAACCCTCCTACAGGCTTGTAGGACACTGTGAGGACATTGGGTCACAGCACCAGAGACTCACTGCTTCAGCCAATTAAAGCAAAGGAGCATTGGCTGGCAGGTTCTAGGCTCTTTCCACAGAGCTGGCACCAGGGTCTCTGCAGGGATCCAGATGAGAGGAGCTAAGTGAGCATCTCTCACCCGGTGACCTCTACTGCACATTGAGGAGAGAAAGGCTTCCCAAAGCCCATCCTAGGAAGGAGCCCAGGAGTGTGAGCTGACTGGTGGGTGGGGGGCCAGGGATGGGCTGTGGCCTCGCCCTCTCCTGAGGGGTCCGCCCTCAAGTGCTGGGCCACTGAGAGGGTGGTTCACACCCTTGCTCTTGTCCACTGAGGATGCTCTCACAGAGTGCTGTACTTCAGTGGCAGGAGCTTGTGATCCAGCCATACACCCTGTTTCTCCTTCTGTCTACGTCCGAGCTATACCTGTGGACATTGGTTTCTCAACTGAAGAGTTGGAGGACCTTTACATGGTGTTTAAGATGACAGCCCAGAGCCAGGGCAGGACCCCTTCTTAGCATCCTAGCTTCCCGTTAGAAAACAAATAGATTTAAGTGCATCTTCAGATGCAGTTACCCTGATTCTCATGTTATACAATCACATCCTTCTTGGAGTTTAGGCAGGACCTCTTAAATGGCAGAAAATCCATTTGTCATCTTACACAGAAGAGGGAATGCATTGCCCTTGTAACTGAAAAGCCTAGCAATGCACAGCTTTAGACATGGCTGGATCCAGGTGCTCAAATGTGCTCTCAGGCTCCCCCACCTCTGATGTCCTCTGCACTGCTCTTTCTACACCATGGCAGGACTGTCATCACAGCTCCAGGGCCATACTCTCTTCTCAGGAACCTCAGCGCAAAGACAATTTTTCTTGTGCTTTAGCGAAAGACCCAGCCTTGATGGTTGGAATGGCTGCCTTTCTGTTCTTGTTGCCAGTTCCCATCCACCTTTCCAGCTGCCTCAGGTTCAGTGCTAAAGGTGGCTGAGTCACAACACTTGAGCCAGCTCTGCTCACCTCCTGGACAGGTCATAGGAGTGAGAGCAAGCCTCAGGCCTCTTGTTTCCCTGGAGCCCTGCCAGGAATGCTCAGCCTTCCTCTGGAGCCAACAAACCAGTTCTGCCCCCTGCAGGCTGCCAAGGGCTCTCTTTCTCAGCCAACCCTCTCCCCATATGTTAGGCTGAAGATACCCTGAGAGCTTTTGGGAGGTGCTGCAGTTTCTGGCCAGTGCTCACCACCCCAGGGCTCTGCAGGGTTGGATGGCGGGGGAGGGTGGATGCACCACTAGCCTAGAGGTCCCCTCAACCCTAAGGCTTAGTGGCTGGGCCATCTCACCAGACCGTGTCCCAAAGGCCAAGCACCTGGCTAGCCAGTACTAGGGGTGCAGCCACATGGTGGCTGGCCATCCGGACCCCAGCCTGCCCTACCTGGAGCAGCACCGGATTGATGCCAACCAGTTCCAGGAACTCTTTGCCAGCCTGATGCCCTGGGCCTGCGGCTCCCACATGCCGGTGCTAGCAGGGCACATGTGCTGGCTCCTGGACAAAACAAGGACTCACTGATCAACTTCAAGGAGTTTGCGGTGGGGATGAGTGAGTGCCTGCAGGGCCTACCAGGGGACTGACCCTCCCACACCCTTTCCCAGGAAGCCTTCCAAATGCCAGCATCTCTGCCCTGTCCCTACTGCAGCAAACAGGAGCAGCTTGAGCCCCTGGCCCTCGATGCAGAAAGAACAGTTTACCCATGGGAGCCAAGCTGGGGTCCAGCAGGAGCCTTGCCCCCCTACTCCATGCAGTCTGGCACTGCTAGAAGCTGGTTGGCCAGTCCCAGGAAAGCACTGAGCCTTCCCAACATGGTGCCAGGGAGACAGGAGGCCTAGGACTCGCCCCATGACCTCTCCAGGAGGGAGTGGGGCCACACAGCCTTTGAAGAGGGTCCCACTCAGACCCCCTGCAAGGGGCTGTGCAGCCATCTTGCCAGCCCCTCCCTGGCCTTCTCCATCGGCGGGATGTACCACGGGGACCTGACAGAGAAGCTCAAGGTACTCTACAAGCTACACCTTCCCCCAAGTGAGAACCTCCTGCCCACTCCCCACACCTGGCTAATTTTGTGTTTTTAATAGAGATGGAGTTTCTCCATGTTGGTCAGACTGCTTTCGAACTCTCGACCTCAGGTGATCCGCCCATGTCAGCCTCCCAAAGTGCCAGGATTACAGCCACCATGCCCAGCTAGATTGTTATTTTAGGCTTCTAAAGTTTTGGGGTTATATATTATGCAGTAAGAGTAACTTAAATATCCTCGTTTTCTTGTAGCTTTTCAAATCTCTTACTCACCAAACCCAGTCTCTCTTGGAAGACCTTCTCTGCCTTAATGTTTTCCGCATGGACCCAGCGAGAGGTAGGTTGGGTTTTCTTCCTACTCATCATGGCTACTCAGAGATCATTTCTTCTTCTTCTATTTCTTCTTTCTTCTTCTCCTTTTTCTTGTTCTTCTATTTCTTCTTCCCCTTCTTCTTCCTCCTTTTTCTTCTCCTACTTCTTCCTCCTCTTTCTCCTCCTCATCCTTTTTACTCCTCTTCCTCTTCTTTTTCAACAGGATCTCATCTCCCCAGCTCAGGTAATTATCCTTCTTCTGCTGCTGCTGCTTCTGCTTCGTCGTTTGTTTCTGCTTCTGCTTCTTCTGTTTCTGCTGCTGCTTCTCTTTCTTCTTCTTCTACTCCTTCTCCTCCTCCTCCTTTTTCTCCTTCTCCTCCTCCTTGTCCTCCTTTCTCTTCCTTCTCCTTCTCCTCCTTCTCCTCCCCTCTTCTCCTCCTCCTCACCTCCTCCTCCTTCTCCTCCTCCTCCTCCTTCTTCTTCTTCTTTTTCCTCTTCCTCCTCCTTCTCTTTCTATTCAACAGGGTCTCATCTCCCTAGGCTCGTGCAAGTCTCACCTCCTCCCACCTCAGCCTCCAGAGTAGCCAAAACCACAGGTGCATGCCACCGTACCCAATTAATTTTTTTTTTTTAAGAGATGGGATCTCACTATGTCACTCAGGCCAGCCTCAACCTCCTGGGCTCAAGAGATCCCTTGCCTTGGCCTCCCAAAGTGTTGAGATGACAGATATGAAGCACTCTGCCCACCCTTGTTTTTCATCTTTTTTTTATTTTTTGAGATGGAGTTTTGCTCTTGTTGCCCAGGCCAGAGTGCAATGGCTTGATCTTGGCTCACCGCAACCTCTGCCTCCCGGGTTCAAGCGACTCTTCTGCCTCAGCCTCTCGAGTAACTGGGATCACAGGCATGCACCACCACACCCACGTAATTTTTTGTATTTTTAATAGAGTTGGGGTTTCTCCATGTTGGTCAGCCTGGTCTTGAACTCCCGACCTCAGATGATCCACCCACCTCAGCCTCCAAAAGTGCTGGGATTATAGGTGTGAGCCACTGTGCCTGGTCTTTTCATCTTGTTAAGCTAACCTAAGTGTCTCTGTGTTCTCCAGGACTCTATTCCCTTGGAGACTCAATCTCGTATGTGACTGCTGCAAGTCCTGGGATCTTTTCAGGATTCCCTCTCTAAGGGCCATTCATTAAGTGGTGAGTTCATTTGCCCACAGTTCATAATTCATATTGCAGCCAATAGTGAAGCCAAACACCAGCTGTGCCTGGATCTCCCTGCACACCCCATTCATCCTTACTTTGAATACATTTCCTTCACTCTACAAGGACAAGAACGCTATTGAGCTAATCAACGTGCATGTTCTTTGTTCAAAGCGAAACACATAATAAATAATTCCCGCCAAGATGCTAACTGTTAAAAGTAGTCGTCTTCAAATCTAATGTATATGAATGTTTATACTTCTGTTTATTTCAAAACTCCCCAATTAGAGACTTCCCAGTATCTTGCAATTCCTCAGCAAGTCATAGGGAGCCCAAAAATAAAATATTCAAAAATAATTAGCAAAAGGCTTTACCTTGTTTTATCATTTCGTTGGTGATCTTTTCCAATTTAATTAGTCTCACTGATATAGAAATTATTGAAGAGGACTCTTTGGGTTAAGAACAAGGCTCTTAGCTGGGCACAGTGGCTCATGTCTATAATCCCAGGACTTTGGGAGGCTGAGGTAGGCAGATCACGAGGTCAGGAGATCAAAACCATCCTTGCCAACATGGTGAAACACCGTCTCTACTAAAAATACAAAAAAATTAGCTGCATGAGGTGGAACACCCCTGTAGTCCCAGCTACACGGGAGGCTGAGGCAGGACTATTGCTTGAACCCAGGAGGCAGAGATTGCAGTGAGCCGAGATCGTGCCACTGCACTACAGCCTAGACAACTGTGGGAGACTCCATCTCAAATGAAAAAAAAAAAAAAAAAGAACAAGTCCCTTTCTAGCTGCTCAGGAGAATAAGAAAATGAAGAAAAAAGAACAAGGCTCATTTTAGGAATCTTTTAGTTATGACTAGAACATGGCACAAGGAAAACTTTTATACAAGAAATATATTTTGGTCAGGTGCAGTGGTTCATGCCTGTAATTCCAGCACCTTGGGAGGCTGAGATGGGCAGATCACCTAAGGTTAGGAATTCAAGACTAGCCTATCCAATATGGTGAAACCCTGTCTCTACTAAAAATACAGAAATTAGCTGGACATGATGATGTGCACCTATAATCCCAGCTACTCAGGAGGCTGAAGCATGAAAATCACTTGAACCCAGGAGGCAGAGGTGGCAGTGAGCCAAGATTGCACTCCAGCCTGAGCAAAAGAGCAAGACTGCATCTCAAAAAAATAAATAAAAAGAACAGAAAAGGCCCTTCAAATTCAGCCATTTACACAATGCCTGAATTCTTTCTATATCCCTAGCCAATTTACTTTTTATTCTATGTCTGCACAGTAACATGGTTAGAAATGGTATCCCAGTTATAGTCCAAAAAAAATATCTACCTGTAACATTCCATCTGTCACAGAGTCATGCCAGATGGAATGTAGCTCCCTGTCACCATCCTGAGTCCATGCTGTCTGGCGTGTCTCCTCTGGTAGCGTTGAGGCTGATTGATGTTGTCAGCTCGACCCACCCACAGAAAAATCCAGCCATTGGCAATGGTTGCCTTGAGCTTCAGGATTCGAGGATGTTTTCCGGAGCCCTTGGACCTGACGTACCGCTGCCCATGCTCTGATCCAGGGGCACTGGAGACGTGAGGGTCTTAACCGTCCAGCCTCTGATGGGCGGGAAGCATCCACAGAGGAAATGGTTTTTGGTAGGTGGTTGTCCCCTGCGGTGAGGGAGGGCGGCCCGCCATCCTGGTGTGGTTTCAGGGTGTGAGTCTGTGGGGAGTGGTGAAAGGAACTTGCCAGAGGGTTGCAACAGATTTCAGCCAGATTTCCCAATACCCCGAATTCAAATATCCGTGCACAGACACTCCCAGTATTGACAGAGAGTTTGAACTCAGTACAGATTGCAGACATGCATGCTGGGCCCTTCACAGTGTTTCATTTATATATGTATGTATTTATTTACTTACTTACTTATTTTTGACACAGAGTCTTGCTCCGTCACCCAGGCTGGAGTGCAGTGATGCAATCACAGCTCATGAACTCCTGGGTAGCTTTGAACTCCTGGTCTCAAGTGATTCTCTTACCTTAGCATCTCAAGTAGCTGAGACTACAGGTACCCACCACCATGCCCAGCTAATTTTATTTTTTGAACTTTTTGTAGAGATAGGATCTTGCCATGTTGCTCAGTCTGTTCTCAAACTCCTCGGCTCAAGCGATCCTTCCTCCTATCTCGGCCTCCCAAAGTGCTGGGGTGACAGGCATGAGCCACCTCACCTGGCCGTCTCCTTTGAGTTTTTTTTTTTTTTTTTTTTTTTTTGAGACAGGATCTGGCTCTGTCACCCAGGCTGGAGTGCAGTGGTGCCATCTTGGCTTACTGCAGCCTCTGCCTCCCAGATTTAAGTGATCCTCCCGTCTTAGCCTCCTGAGTAGCTAGATTACAGGCACGCACCAACATACCCAGCTACTTTTGGCATTTTTTGTAGAGGCGGGGTTTCACCATGTTGTCCAGGCTGGTCTTGAATTCCTGGCCTCAAGTGATCCTCCTGCCTCAGCCTCCCAAAGTGCTGGGATTATAGGTCTGAACTACCACACCTGGCTGTCTCTAATTTAACATCTCCAAATCAGAATTCCCGATCCCTCCACAATCCTGCTCCTTCTCAGGTCTTCCTCACAACAGTCAAAGACACCCATTTCTTCCTCTTCCTCCTGCCAAAGACTCTGGAGCTCTCCCTGACCCCTCTTTCCAGCCCACGCCCATCAGCATCTCTTTGGCTCTGTTTTTTTATTTGTTTGTTTTGACAGAGTCTCTTACTGTTGCCCAGGCTGGAGTGCAGTGGTATGATCTCAGCTCACTGCAACCTCTGCCTCCCAGGTTCAAGCAATTCTCCTGTCTCGGCCTCCCAAGTAGCTGGGATTACAGGCACACACCACCATGCCCAGCTAAGTGTTTGTATTTTCAGTAGGGACAGGGTTTCACCACGTTGGTCAGGCTGGTCTTGAACTCCTGACCTCAGGTGATCCACCCGCCTCGGCCTCCCAAAGTGCTGAGATTAGAGGCATGAGCCACTGCGCCTGGCCTTTGGCTCTGTCTTTGAAGCAGATCCAGAGCTGGAGCCTGTCCCTCCCCTGGGCTGTCTGGCCCCCGGCCACACCAGAGTCAGTCCTACTTGCCTACAACAGCCACCTCACAGCCGGTCTTTCTGCTCCCACCTGACACACTGGCTGGACCAGTTGGATCATGCCCCTCCTCCACAAACAACCGGCCAGGCTCCAGGCCACACAAAGGAGACGCTCAAGTCCTCACGGTGATCAAAAAGCCTCATGGAACCCCTGTCCCCTAGTAACTGTGGTTTTTCAATTGAGATGAAATTCATGTGGCTGGGAGTGGTGGCTCACGCCTATAATTCCAACACTTTGGGAGGCCAAGGTGGGAGGATCACTTGATGTCAGCAGTTTGAGATCAGCCTGGCCAACACTGTGAAACCCCGTCTCTACCAAAAATACAAAAATTAGCCGGGTATGGTGACGGGCACCTGTCATCCCAGCTACTTGGGAGGCTGAGGCAGGAGAATCACTGGAACCCAGGAGGCAGAGCTTGCAGTGAGCCAAGATCGAGCCACTGCACTCCAGCCAGGGCAATAGTGTGACACTACTCTGTCTCAGAATAAAAACAATTAGCCAGCTGTGGTGGTGGTGCCTGTAGTCCTAGCTATTCGGGAGGCTGAGGCAGAAGAATTGCTTGAACCAGTGAGATGGAGGTTGCAGCGAGCCGAGATCACACCACTGCATTCTAGCCTGGGTGACAGAGCAATACTCCATCTCAAAAAAGGCAAAATAAAACAAACAAACAAAACTGAATGAGTTACCAATATTTAAAAATTAAAGGACTTTAAAAATATATTTTTCGCTGGGCACAGTGACTCATGTCTGGAATCCCAGCACTTTAGGAGGCCGAGGCAGGTGGATCTACAAGGTCAAGAGATAGAGACCATCCTGGCCAACATGGTGAAACCCCATCTCTACTAAAAATACAAAAATTAGCTGGGTGTGGTAGCGCGTGCCTGTAGTCCCAGCTGCTCGGGAGGCTGAGGCAGGAGAATCACTTGAACCAGGGAGTCAGATACACACACACACACACACACATTTTAAACATGGACTTCCAGCTTCTCTTGAAAGATCATCGTATCTGGCCAATGCTGGGCCTGCCCTGCCATGGCCACACGTCATTGGGAGCCCAGAAGAGAGGCGGATGTGGTTTGCATATGTGTTCTGTACAGATATCAGGATGAAATCTGATCCCAGTGCTGGTGGTGGGGCCTGCTGGGAGGTGTTGGATCATGGGAGCCGATCCCTCATGAATTGCCCAGCGCAACCCCCCTGGTTATAAGTGAGTTCTCACTCAGTTCATACGAGATCTGGGATTGGCTCTTTTTCCTGCCTTCTTAAACCCCTAGAGCCCTGGTCCTGGGCCTCAGCAGGCGCTCACAGCTATCTATCATTAGAGTCATTGCATTGCTGCCCTAGCTGCTCTAGGCCAGGGTAAAGCTGGCCACTGTCTCAGAAGGACCCAGGAGGAGTCTAAGGAGGCAGATAGGGCCCTGAGTAGACTGGGCCTTGCTCACTTCTCTCAGGACAGAGTCTAGGTAAGATGGCCAGAAAAACCATGTCATGATTCAAGCTGGCCCTCAAAGACAAGAGCTCAAGGAGCAAAAGTGCAGATTGGTATAAATTGTCACAGTGTCCTGGAGGGGGCCTCTGAGGTCACTTGGTCAAATGCCCACAGCATCTTCTGAAAATCAGGAGCTGAAGGCTGTGCTGCCTGTGGGCCTCCCCTCTGCTTTAGTTTTTGCAGGGAGGATGGGGTGAGGAGGTTCCTATCTGGAACCTCTTTCCTCCTGATCACCTGACTCTAGGCCCTGAATTTAAAACATGGATTTTCCCCTCTCAGCAGGAGCCACCTGGACTTTTGCATTAATTTCTGCTCAGGATTGGTCTGCACAGGCCCTTCTTTAGTCTTTAAATTTATCCATGCCATTAAGTTCATTTATCTGTTCCCTGCTACATGCATACTCCGTCATCCCCACCCCCCCATGTCTGCCATGTTAGCAGGGCTGTGCTTGCCAGGGCACCTGGGTCTGTGAGGGTGTGGGCACCTCTAGACCATCAATCACAGCCACATCTCCTTTTTCCCCTCTGGGGTCTCTTGGCTCATCCGCATGGCTGCCCACCCCCATTGACAAGGCATGTCCTGGTCCCCCCACCCCTGGGGGTTTCTTAGGGACATCCTAGATATGATCTCACTGGGTCTGGGGTGCCCTCTCCTCGCTGCCTCCTAGGAAGCCACAGCCCCTGCTCACTTTTCAGTCATCAGGCTCCAGCTGCATCTCCCACACATTCAGAACCAGCCTCTCCCCTCACCTGTTCAGGCCCTTTCCTTCTTCTGGAGCGGCCTCCCCAGCCTTGCACCTAGTGTGGGGTTGGGCAAAGCCCCTGCATCCTTCTTAGCCCCTGCATCCTTCTTAGGGCTACCACAGACCAAAACCTTCATTCACCCACTATGCTGCCCTCTGCTTCCTGCAGTTCTATGCAGGTGGGGCCGTGAGCATGCACTGCCATGGCCAGGGTGTTATCATTTCACTCTGTCATGTGTGCAGGCTGGGGTGTCACCCTCAGATGCCAGCTGAGAACCACACAGACAGACGGCCCTGGAACAGGCCTGCTGAGAGCACAGTTGCCTGCTCCAGAGAGGCCCAGACCTGCCTGCCTGGCTCACCCTCATGCAGGTCCCAGCCCTGTTGACATCTGACAGTGACCACAGTGGGTCTTTAAGAGACAGGCAGACCTCCCAGCACCACAGAAATTTGGGCCTGGGCATGGCTGTGTGTTAGAGAGGAGGGCTTCACCCATGGGAACCTCAGGCCTTGGGCACTTCCCTGCTGCAGCCCCTGCCCTGCAGCACCCCCTGGCGCTAGGTGTGACTTTTGAGGTCTCCACAGTCACACCCATCCTCTGCCTGCAGGTGTTTCCCACCACCCTCCCATGAACCCCTTCCCTGCACTTCCCCCAGGCTGACCTCAGAGGTCCTCTGCTTATCCTCTCTGCAGTGGGAGCTCAGATGTGGTCCTCCTGGGCCGGCCTGCACTGCTGCCATGCACCTCACTCTCTTTATTGTCACCAGCCCCCTGCAGTCCATACTATTATTTTCATGTGACAGATGACGACACTGAGGCACAGAGAGACTGGCAGCTTTGCCAAGGGCAGCAGGAGGGAGGCTGGAGTATTTTGGACCCCACTCCACTCTCTCCTGCACTTTCACTAGATCTGTCTCTACAGCCACATCCCTGGCTATTTCAGACCAATATGATGGCAAGGGTCACTTAAATAAAACAGAAAACAAACAAAAACACCTGCACCTGTCCCATGCTGTCTGTGCCTTCTCCTCTGATTGGGTTCATAGCTCTCTGCTGCCCTCCCATGGCCATTGGTTTTCATAGGTGGGGACGGGTGCTGACCTCATTCACAGCAGCAGACATTCTTCCAGGTTCAGACTATGGGGCGCAACGTGATCAGGACACATCCGAGCCCCGTGGTAGTTATTGTTGGAAACAGATGCTCGGTGCCACAAAGAAAAATTAGCACTGAGACAAAAGATCTTTCAACAACACACTTTTCACTTCCTGGACTGCAGGAGGGTACTCTCACTAGCCATTGTGCCATGAGAGTACAACGAATAAAGGAAAACACACAAATTTATACCTTATGCATTTGGGGTGGTCCTCACTGCTGTGTCTGATCTCCATTGGCTGGAGCCAGACCTCACAATTTAAACTAAAACCTGAGTGGTTAACAACTTCAAACTTTTCTAAACAGGTAAAAAGAAGGGAGAGCTGGGACATGCCTGTGAGCACATCCAGCACAGATGTCTTGGTTAAAGTACAAGGACATAGAATGTACTACAAGCCTATAAGCATGGCATGTCTAACAGCTACATAAGATAGGACTTAACAAAGTTATTAGCACACTTATTATTTAACAAGAAAGGAAAGTTTAAAAAGGACTTTTTCTACTTCCCACAGTTATGGAGATGCCAGCTTAGCTTTCATACATGACACAAACACATAAACAGTCTTTCCAAATGGAGGTGTAGAGCATTTTAAAATAAAAAATTCATATTTTATTTTTATTTGTTCTAGAGATTGGGTTTTGCCATGTTGCCCAGGCTGGTCTCAAACTCCTGGGCTCAAGTGATCCTCTTGCCTTGGCTTCCCAAAGTGCTGAGATTACAGACATGCGACACCCTGCCCAGCTAATACTGAACATTTTAAAATTTGTAGAGATAGGTTCTCTCTGAGTTCCCTGGCTGGTGTGCAGTGGCACTGCAATGTCAGACTTCTGGGCTCAAGTGATCCTCCCGTCTCAGCCTCCCCATCATCAACTGGGATTATAGGAATAATCCACCATGCCTGGCTTCAAGCAATTTTTCATATACACACACACACACACAAAATGCTGACCTAACTGATTGCAATGAAGATTTTACACATGTATATCCCAAAATCACCCAATAAGATGAATGGACAACTTGATGGGAAAGGATTTGATAAGGTAGTCGGCAAAAGCAACAACATTTTAGACTGTTAATCATAAAGAATGTCAAGCATACACAAAAGTGAAGCAGGTAACAAAATCTCCCACGTCCCCTGGCAGAATTCTTATTTTTTCTACTCTCCTGTGTTCTCACATGTAGTTTCTTTTTATTTTTCTTTTATTTATTTATTTGTTTATTTATTTTTGAGACAGGCTCCTGCTCTGTGGCCCAGGCTGGACGGCAGTGGCACGATCACGCTTCACTGCAGCCTCAACCTCCTAAACTCAAGCAATCCTCCCACCTCAGCCTCCTATGGAACTCAGCCTCCCAAGTAACCACGTTGGGCTGATTTTTGTATTTTTTGTAGAGATGGGGTTTTGCCATGTTGCCCAGCCTGGTCTGAAACTGCTGAGTTCAAGCAATCCACCCACCTTGACCTCCTAAAGTGGTGGGATTACAGATGTGTGCCACACCTTGTCCCCTCTCACACGTATTTTCTATATATATATATTATTTCCTTACAAATTTCTAACAATTGAAAATCTCTAAGTTTGCATTGCTCACAACTGCAACTCTTGATTATAAGGAGTACTGGTTAGTGAACTGAATCGTGTGCCTGAACATAAGAGGACTCTGTGGAACCTTTTTGTGATCTAGAATCTACCATATTTTTGGGTGCTAGCAGGTGTTCAGTAGATATTTTTCAACGGAATACCTGGTCCTTGTGCAGGAAATGAATTAAGGGCATCAAGTCTATGCCAATGAAATGCAATGAGAATGAAATAGGAATTCCCCCATCATGGGACTGGATAAGGCAAAGGCTGGTAAAAACTTTTCCTTGGGCAATTGTGGTTCAAAATCCTGCATCATGGAAGGGGACTAGATTAAGTTTGCTCTAAATTTTTAAATTTTCTTCCAGTCTAGAGGTTCAGCAGTTGTAGGTAAATGATTCTGGTTGAAACACTCAAGATACTTATAGGTTGAGAGATACAAAATTCTAGAGAAATCTGAGTGGGCATGAGTTTAAACAGGGATACTCCCTGGAAGAGGAGAATTTGGGACAAAATACGTGCAAAGGACAGGTACAGAGCTCAGACGGATGGATACAAGTCCTGCAAGTAGTTCAAACGGAAATACTGAAAATAAGTTTTCAAGTAGCAGATGAAATTTGTACAAAGCAAAACATATAAGGAGAATGAGGAGAATACACAGAAAGATATTTAATATATAGAGCTTAAATTAATTTGGCAGGTTGGGCACGACTTAAGTGATATCAACAAGTGGTCATGAAATACACTAAGATGCATCTACACAATGGAAAATCTTGCAGTCCTATGACTAAGGCAAGTTTCTTCTATTTCCACCAATCCTTGGAGACTCCTTCTCTGGCAATTAAACCCGAAAGGAAAGGGAGCTTCCTGTGAAGTTGTTTGCTCATCTCAGCTGCACCAACAAGCCAGTATCTCCCATGGGGAGGTGAAGAGGAAAAATGGGCAATGAGGGCAGGGACTTACCAATTTGAGCCCTAGTTTCCTCTCCTGTAAAATGAGCATAATATTTTCACCACATAATGATTTCTGTGAGAATTAAGCTGAGCAGACAATCTAAAATCATCCCCCACAGTAGGCCCTGGGTGCCACCTCCTTCCACCTCTCCAAAGCCTGAAGCCCAACAAACACCTCCCTGGGGTTTAATCTAATCTTCAGACCCAGTTCTGGCCTCTTTTCTCTCTGCCTTCAATGGAGATGACTTTTTTTCCCTGAAAAGAGAATTCTACTGCAAATATGTGCAAAGGACATGTACAGAGTTCAGAAGGATGGATACAAGTCCTGCAAATAGTTCAAACGGAAATACTGAAAGTAAGTTTTCAAATAGCAGATGAAATTCTGTCATCATGCTCCAATCTTCATTCCCAAAGGGGAAGCAGTTCAGCCAGTTTTCTCCTTACAGAAGCTGAGCTGACACAGAGCAGCACACACTGGTGGGGCATGGTGAGGAGACAGCAGCCCCAGGGGATTTCCCATGTGTCAGATACTGAATACACAAGCAAGCACGTCTCTACCCTGTCATCATCTCAAGCACAACTTGTATGCTTTGAATATGTCTTTATGAAGTTTCTGGTTACACATTGTGAGGAGTGGAAATTCTCCAAAGGCTATTTTCTGCCATCTATAAGTTGTTCATCTAAGACCCCAGTGTTGGGCTATAACTGGTGTGAGACATTATATAAACATCAGACAGGTGGGCTCTATATGATAGACATAGAATGATGTCTCCCACAGAGTAAGCGCAGAATAAAACGTTAGCAAGGAGAGTTAGGATGCTCAGCGCGACATCCTCTTCTAGTAGAAGTAATTCCAATTTTAAGTAATTGGTGACAGCAATCCCAATGCCTTATTTCTGCACAGTGCTGGTTTACAATGTCCTATATTTATTTTAATGTATAATACAAAATAATTAGTGCACAAAATATTGGGGGGGGATTGTTTTTTCATCAGATAAAAAGTACTGATGTTGGCTGGGCATGGTGGCTGATGCCTGTAATTCCAGCACTCAGAGGCTGAGATTAGCAGATTGCTTGAGTCCAGGAGTTCGAGACCAACCTGGGCAAAACACTGTCTCTACAACATGGTGAATCCATGGCTAAAAAAATTAGGCAGGCGTGGGGGCATTCGCCTGTAAACCCAGCTACTCAGGTGGTTGAGATTGGAGAATCACCTGAGCACAGGAAATCAAGGCAGCAGTGACCCAAGATTGTGCCACTGCACTCCAGCCTGGGTGACAGAGTAAGACCCTGGAGAGAGAAAGAAAAGAAAGAAAAGAAAAGAAAAGGAAAGGAAAGGAAGAAAGAGAGAAAGAAAGAACTGATGTGGGTTGGGTGCAGTGTCTCACTTTGTAATCCCAGCACTTTGAGAGGCCAAGGCAGGCAGATCACGAGGTCAGGAGTTCAAGAGCAGCCTGGCCAACATGATGAAACCCTGTATCTACTAAAAATACAAAAATTAGCTGGGCATGGTGACACATGCCTGTAATCTCAGCTACTCAGGAGGCTGAGGTAGAAAATTGCTTGAAACAGCACCAGGGAGGCAGAGGTTGCAGTGAGCCGAGATTGCACCACTGCACTCCAACCTAGGCTACAAAGGGAGACTCCATCAAAGAAGAAAGAAAAAGGAAGGAAGGAAGGAAGGAAGGAAGAAGAAAGAAAGAGACTCACACCTGTAATCCCAGCACTTTGGGAGGCCGAGACAGGTGGATCACGAGGTCAAGAGATCGAGACCATCCTGGTCAACATGGTGAAATCCCATCTCTACTGAAAATACAAAAATTTAGCTGGGCATGGTGGCGTGTGCCTGTAATCCCAGCTACTCAGGAGGCTGAGGCAGGAGAATTGCCTGAACCCAGGAGGCGGAGGTTGCGGTGAGCCAAGATCACGCCATTGCACTCCAGCCTGGGTAACAAGAGTGAAACCCCGTCTCAAAAAAAAAAAAAAAGAAAAAGAAAAAGAGAGAAAGAACAGATGTAGTATTTAAAAAGACTTTCCAAGTCTGCAGGTGTCACAATCGTCATTATTAATGAGGAAACCAAGACTGAAAATGAGATAATTATTAACGTGACATCCCAGAGCCAAGCAATGGCAGATCCAGGCACTGGATGCCCTGGGTTCAGTGCTGGCTGCCAATCCTACAGCGGTCCATCCCTTCCTTAGTGCCCCCATTACCTCCCGGTTCCTAAAGCTGTAAATGAGGGGGTCGAGCATGGGAGGGAGGACTGTATAGAAGACAGAAGCCACCTTGTCATGGCTGGGAGCCCGATAGGGCCTAGGCCTCAGGTAGATGAACATGACTGCTCCATAGAAGAGGGTGACAGCTGTCAGATGGGAGGAGCAGATGGCCAGAGACTTTTTCCAGGCCTGAGAAGAGTGCATTTGCAGCACAGTCCCTAGAATGCAAGCATAGGTGGCCACAATGATGGAAAATGGGAAGAGAAGCATGAAGACACAGCAAGCAAATATCACCTTCTCAAACAGGGATGTGTCTACACAGGCCAGCTTCAACAGGGATAGCATTTCACAGAAGAAATGATTCACTTCCCTCAAGCCACAGTAGGGGAAGTTCATTACTACCACCATCTGGATCAAGCCATCTATTATCCCAAAGGCCCAGGAGCTCCTGGTAATTTGGAGACAGACCCTCTGATTCATGAGGATGGGATAGTGAAGTGGGTGGCTAATGGCCACATAGTGGTCATAAGCCATGAGTCCCAGCAAGAGCCCCTCAGATCCTATAAGACAGACAAAGAGGCCGATTTGTATGCCACAGCCCACAAAGGAGATGGACTTCCTACCAGACAGGAAGTTGGCCGCCATCATTGGCACATTGGTACAGACCAACATGAGGTCCATGAGGGAGACCTGGCTGAGGAAGAAGTACATGGGGGTGTGAAGTTGAGGATCCATGTAGATGAGGAAGATGAGGAGGACATTCCCACAGAGGGCCACTGTGAAGACCACCATAACCACAGAGAAGAGGACAAGGTCAGCTGTACTGTGGGAGAAGATGCCCAAGAGGATGAAGTCATTTGTGGATGATTGGTGTGCCCATGTCTCCATGGCTCAGTTGTTATTCCTGGTCACCTGAGAATATGGACAAAATGTATTAGATTGACTGACATTTCTTTATAGACCTCTGCATGCTATGTCTTTAGTCAGCTATTTTGTGTGTAACTTATTAGCTCTCAACAACTAAAGGGGCTTTGGGTCATAATAGGAGACACTCCTTCATATCTCCCTAACACAACAGTCGGAGCCCTCCTGGCTCCTAGAATTAGACTGCATATATGTGCTGTATGTATCTTTATCAAGAAGGGTAGACCTGAGCTGTTTCATGTGCCATAGACCTTCGGACAACCCTCTTCATCAGGCAAAGTCTTGGCTGTGCCGCATGAAACCAAATCTTTTATCTGAGATCACATGGACTTGGGAAGCTATGTTTAATGGGGCTGAAAGCATTTCATTCCCAGGAGATAATTCATGTGTTCTATAGAAAGGAAGGGAAGAAAGCAGGTGTTGCTCTTCAGTCTGCAGTCTGTATGTTCTGAGAGTTTTCTTAGGCTAACTACTCTATTATGTTCATAATATAGGAAATTGATGTTCTCCTGCTGTGCTCCACATGAGAAAGGAAGAGTTGTGATGGATGCTGTCATTGTCAGTCATATTGAGAGTGACAGGAAGTCACGGGGCCAGTGAGGAGAAGCAGTGTCTTGGTACCCAAGACTCTTAATAAGAACAGTGAGGTTTTAGTTATGCCGGGACTTATAAAATAATCCCACAGTTAGAGCTTGAGTAGAAGTGGCTGAAAAAGCAGTATAGATAATATGTGCTTCCTAAGTTACCTTTAGTAGAAATCGAAGTGCCTTCTTTATGAGATCCTTTTAACTGATATATTTCACTTGGATTTCTGAGTTGTGTATTCACTGTTTTATCAAACAAAGTTCCAATGAATTTATTTGGAGCCTGCTAATAAAGAGGGATTTACCTTGATATTTAGCCAAGAATTATTTTTTGTTTTTATTTTTTTGAGACAGGGTTTCACACTGTCACCAGGCTGGAGTGCAGTGGAATGATCTTGGCTCACTGCAACCTCCACCTCCTGGACTCAAGCCACCCACCCACCTCAGCCTCTCACAGGTGCCTGCCACCATGCCCAGGTTACTTTTTTATCTATTTTTGTTAGATATGGGGTATTGCCATGTTGCCCAAGCTGGTCTCCAACACTTGAGCTGAGGTGATCTGCCTGCCTTGGCCTCCCAAAGTTCTGGGATTGCAGCTGTGAGCCACCACGTCCTGCCAAACAATTTGTCCTAAACACCTTAGAATAGAGAGATATCAGAGACATGATCTGATTTTACATGGACAAAGCCAAGTCAGGAAATAACATCATGCATATTAAAAAAGACAAATGTTCCTTGACAGTAGAATATCTGAATCCATGGCAAATAACAGAACAGATAATTACAAACAACAAGTGGAAAACATTGCCATATTCCAACTCTGAGTCTGTTATCATTGGCGTCACACTCTCACCCGGCTGAGCCTTGTCTTCGCTCTCCAGGGAGTTCCCAGTTTTCCTTGGGCCTCTTTGAGTTCTATTTCTCATTTGCCTCCTTTCGATTTGGTTGTCCCTTTATCCATTCGGGCCTCCACTGTCAGGCAATATCGCTGTTCTGCAAGTAGCACAGCACTGCAGTATGTTTTCCCTTAATTTTGTATGACTTTCTTATTGCTTTGTAACAAATAGCTCCAGAACTGAGGAGCTTAAAATAGAATAACACACATTTGTTTTCTCATGTTTCCTGTGGGCCAGGGATCTGATGCAGCTCAGCCATGTGCCTCCAGCCTGAGGCCTCTCCTGAGGTTCCCGCTCAGCTGTTCAGCAGGTGCAGCCCTCTCAGGGCTTGGAGGGGGAGGTGCCACTCCATGGTCATTCCTGTGGCTTTTGGCTCCTTGTTCCCTCCTCAAAGGTGCCTCACTACATGACCGTTGACTTCTGCCAGGGCAAGTGATCCACCAGAGAGTGAGAGGAAATAACCCTAAAAGGAGCAGGGTATTTTGTAACCTCACATTGGAAGTCACATCTCTTCAGCTCTGCATATTCTGTTTTTAGACGAGTCACTAAATGCAGCCACACTCCAGGGAAGGAGATTACCCAAGATTGCGAATGCCAGGAAATGGGCACAGATGAGGACCATCGTAGAGGCTGCTGACCACCTTCTCTATTTCTGTCTCAAGTCTTGATTGCTGATAAAAATAAATTGAACCTTGATTAATTTAATGTGCAATCGTGGCATACAGGAAAGATGATGAATTGCATGGAGCCTAGAAAACTAAGAATCAAAGGTTTCGGGCTGGGTGAAGTAGCTCAAACCTGTAATCCTAGCACTTTGGGAGGCTGACACAGGAAGGTCACTTGATGCAAGGAGTTCAAAACCCTGTCTCCACAAAAAATAAAAAATTAGCTAGGTGTGGTGGCATGCGTCTGTAGTACCAGCCACTCAGGAGGCTGAGTGAGGAGAATCACTTGAGCCCAGAAGCCCAAGACGGAAGTGATCTGATCATGCCACTGCACTCCATCCTGGGAGACAGAGTGAGACCCTGTCTCAAACAAACAAACAAGCAAAGTCTCTGGGTTTGTCAGTCTATCTCCAATCTGCTGAGAAGAGGCAGGTCTCTAGGGACAGGCAGCACTCACTCAGAAAATCACATTCAGTGTCTGCAGCCACAGTATTCACATCCATTTTTATTTTGGCCCATAGTGATCCTGCAATAAAGGTAGAGTGGTTTATTAAAATGGATCTTCTTATAAAGGAGAAACAGAGGATCTGAGAAGTTGGCTGCATAGCCCATGTTTGGTAAATGTAGAACCAAGACTTGAGAAGGAGCCTTTGAATGTCAGTTCTGGAAACTTAACTTTAGATCAGCCTATTCCTGGGGAAAATACTTTGAGAAGGGTAAGCTGCCTTATCTTGTAAAATCTTTCAGTTAGGAACTTCTAGTTCCTTTTTCTTTGACCCTTGGCTCACCCAGCAGCCTTCTTGCCTGAACTCCGAACAATGGGAGATGCTTTTGCTGAAGAGCAGCATCGGTGTCCTGTGAGATGCAGCTCTCATTACAGGTGGCTGTATGCTCTCCTGTGGTAATTAAGTTCCTGACTTATGAGTTAGTGCAAATGCAATTCCCCAACCCTAAAGGAAAATTGCCATTGGATTTCTGGACCTGCTGAATTCCAGGGGTGACCTCGGTGATGATCATGAGGCTGAGGTGCAGGAGCCAGAGACCCCTCTGGGCATCTCTCCAGGTAATGCCATAAATCTTCATGGGATTCCAGACACCCCTTCCAGCCCCAGCCTTGAACTGCAAATTTCCCACAGAACATATACAATTGAGTGACTCCCTGACACCTCAAACAGAAAACAACCAAGCACTATTTTTCACCTGCCCGCCATACAAAAGTCATATCCCCTCCTCTCATCTTATTAATGCTCATGTCCTTTAGGGCTCAGCTCAAGTCCACTTCTGCCATGAAGGGTCCTCCACCTGACCCCACCAAGTGATCCCTTCCTGTGCCCATAGCATTTCTTTGACACAATGCATGTGTTGCTGAGGACTGCAGCTGGGGTCACTACAGCCTCCCCTCTGGCTCACCCAGCAGACTGAGGGTGAAGCCATCGCCTGGAATTTAAGCCAGATGCTGTCAGTCTTGTGCTGAGGATATGCCACTGGCTCCCAGCACACTCCCAGCAAGGGCCAATGTCCTCCTAGGATCCCCCACTTTGCCTCCCACAGTTGCCAGCCCTCACCTGACTCCGGGTGTTTCATTTGTCAAGGCCCTTTTATTGATATTTTCTTCCTGGAGAGAGCCAGATGCATCTGACCTTAGCACCTTTCCTGCTCCTTCTGCATGGAGCATCTTCTCCATTTGTCTACACCCTCCCTTCAGGTCTCCTACCATGTGTCTTCCGCTCATTGGGAACTTTTCTGCAAAGCGCCCCATGCGGCCCTCCTTCCCTGCTTGCTTTCACTCCACAGCTCTTATCACCCCCTGATACTCTACGTGCTTACTTATCTGGTGGGGCTTTTTTTCTGTTGTTGAGATAGGGTGGTCCAGGCTGGGGTGCAGTGGTGCAATCAAGGTTCACTGTAAGTTCCACCTTCTGGGCTCAAATAATCCTCCCCCCTCAGCCACCCGTGTAGCTGGGACCACAAGTGCGTACCACCTTGCTCAGCTAATTTTTAAATTTTTTGTCGAAATGGGAGTCTCCTTATGTTGCCCAGACTAGTCTTAAACTTCTGACGTCAAGCAATCCTCTCACCTCAGCCTTCCGAAGTGCTGAGATTCCAAGAGTGAGCCACTGCACCCAGCCCTGTGGTTTTTGAATCATCAGCTCTATCCCATTGGCTGTGAGTGTCCTGAGAGCAGGGTACTCCTGCCTGATTTGCTCTCTGTTCGGTTTCTAAGATGGTCCCTCTGTGAGATATGTGTGCTAACTGAGTAGAACAACACCCATGAAGTGATATGCAGCTGGAGTTTCCATTTTCCGAATGCAGAGGGTTTCCTCTTTATATGTGGGAGAGCTTTCTCCTGACCTGAGTGTAGTAGAGGTCGGTGCTATCTTCCTTCCCATGCAGAACTGTGAGTGCTAGTGCATGTCTTCAGTTTACGAAAGACAAGTGTGAGAAGCGCAAATAGGGGACAGTTGCATGCAAGTGTATTCAGGTCCTTCTCTTGCTGCAAAGACAAAATGAGGCCATTCCATAGGACATGTTCTCTGTGTAAAGACCTGGAGTAACATCCTCATCTCTGATGCACCTCCCCAATTGCAGAGCCTTGGATTTAGCCACCTGAGCTGTGTCCCTACAGAGCGAAGCATGTCCTGACTTGTGCCCTAGAAGATGTACCCAGGGGTCCTTGCCACCAACAACACTTAGGTGTGATGTGGTGAGGGTTTTCTACAGATGCAAACTGCTTTTCCCACAGCCTTCAAACACCATCTTGGCCATATGGGCCCGAGGCCCAAACAACCAACAAAACAAAGCAGGTCCTCCAGAAATTCACAGCAGAAGTTCCCCTTCCTGTCTGCAGATGCCCAGTCCTACTACCGTGTACAGAGGCACAGAACACCTGCATTCTGTCTGTCTCGGATTCTCTCTCTTTCTCTGTCCATCTCTCTCCTCCTTTTGCTCCATGTTTACATTTCTGTGTCTCTTGAGAAATGCTTATAGCACATTTATGTAACAAGTGACTCTCTAGAAAGAATCTTTCTTTGCAGAAACTGCAAATAGACAGAAAACCAGAAAGGGCATTTGAAGCATGTGCCCAAGATCCCCACCTGCTGCCAGTTACTGTGGGCCATGTTCATCTCTCTGTGACTCTGCAGACACAGCTGTGTCCTCCGTGAAGATAATCGTGGCATGCCCATGAGCCTCTGATGAGGAAGCTTATGTGGGGCTTCCGGGACAGACTCTGCAGATGTAACTTGTACAATGTTATGTGGGTCACTAAGGGCATTTGTCTCCCTATCTGGATGACTTCCTTGAACTCAGATTCTTAAACCCACTGTGTACTTAGCATCCACCTGGATGGTCAGTGGCCTGTTCTGCCTGAAGTTACCAAACAGAGCTGTTGGTCTGCCTGGAGAAACACTTGTTCTGTCCTCCTTCCCAGCTCAGTTAAAGACAGGGCTGTCCAGTTGCCCAGGTCACTTCACTTGGGTTATTCTGGAGTCATTTCCTCTCACACACACATCCCAACCATTGGAAAACCCTGCTGGCTCTTCTTCCAAAACTTATCCACCCTACATATCCACCCCTGATCACCACTCACCACTGCTGGCCCCTGCCTGGCCACACCATCTTTGCAGCTGCCCTGGAGGAGGGCACTCATCCCCAGCTGGATCTGTTTCCTAAGTCCTCTCTAGTCCCCCACCCCAGGCTATTGTCACACAGCCCTGGAGTGGACCCACCCCTGCAAAAATAAAGCCAAAGAAAATTCAGACCTCATCCACAGGCCTTCCATCACCACCCAGCCCTCCTTTCCTTCTGCTCTCCCCAGAGCTCTGTGGGCTCCTGTCTCCCTGGCTTCCCTGCAGTTTCCCTCACGCAGCAAGACAAGGTCGCCCCAAGGGCCTGGGCACTTGCTCTCACCTCCATGCAGAAGGCTCTTCCCAGACTGGCCCTGCCTTGCTCCCTCACCTCCTCCTCACCTTCTCAGCAAGGCCTTCCCTCAGTACCCCATTTAGAGTTGAAATTCTTCCTCCTTCTCCCTTCCCTGCCTTGGCTCAAAGCCAGGAGGCGGGCTCCAGACTCTTCATGAAGACATTTTTTTTCCGGCTTTCCCAGCTAGGACCCAAGTTCCCTGGTACTTCTGGTGCTCGGTGGGATCCCCAGCTCCTGGAACAGTGCCTGGCATCTGTTGTGCTCTCAGTAACCATGTGATAAATGAATAATGACTGTGTTATGAAATAAAACTGAATTTATTATTGCATGTCACTTGCTCATTTTCAGACTTTTCTGCTGGGTGTTTAGTTAATGGCTTCACTTTTCTTTCTAGAAACCACAACACGGGAGAAGCCACCATGTCTCTGCAATATTTCCCAGGGATGAGAGGACCCTGTCCCACATCAGCCCCCACCTGCCTGCCGCTTCACCTTTGCTCTCCCCACACATCCATCTTTGTCTTTCTGCTGTGGACCACTCTCCACCCCAGGGACCTACAGCCCAGTCTCCAACCCAGACAGAGGGAGACGGACAGGATAAGGTGAGTAAGACACCAAAGAAAGAGAGAAAGAAGTGGGTCAACGGAAGAGGATGAGAAGAAAGAGTGAGGAGAGGCACCACACCAGAAGGCGGACGCCCCTCCAAAAACCCAAACAATTACACCCTGATGGAGGCAGGCAGCAGGAGGAAGAGCAAGTGCTGATCAACAAGACACATGGGGACATGAACCAGGAGCAGAAGCTGCAGGGAAGAGTCAGGGGGCAACAGGACAAGACCCTCACTCACCTGTGGGTGGGTCCCCTACAGGGGAACAAACGCAGCAGGGACGCCTGTGCAGGAGTTCCTGGTTGTCAGGATCAGGCACTCATCCTCCTGTGTTTGCTCCCACTGGGTTCAGGGGAACAGGAGGAGCCCCAGCCCCAATCTCCTTCCTCAGTCCTTGCTGACCCCTCATCAGGCTGTGGAGCCCATGGCACCCTCGGCCTCCAGTGGCCCCTCAGGCTCAGAGAGCATGACTCACCCAGACCACAGCCTCCTTTTAGAGGGAGAAACGGGCCCAGAAGGAGCTGAGCAGGAGGGGCAGAGCCAGCAGTGATGCTCCAAGCCCACCCAGGATACCCACTTGCCTAGAGGACACCCTGGCTCAGGCCCAGGTGGCAGAACTACCTCCTGCTACCCACACTGGTACTGAACACAGACACGGGGTGAAGAGGGGGAGCTGACTGCAGACCTCAGCTCCCAAGGGACCCCACAGGCTCCAGCCCTGAACAGGCACTCCCAAGATTACAATTACAGAGACCCACAGAGGGGCCTGGGAACAGGAACAGCAGCAGGGCCAGTGGGGACAGTGTGAGGAAATCCAGTTAGGGGAGGAAGGGAGTAGCTGGGACTACCGGCACCTGCCACCACGGCCAGCTAATTTTTTTTTTTTTTTTTTTAAGTAGAGACAGGATTTCACCATGTTGGTCAGGCTGGTCTCAAACTCCTGACCTCATGATCTGCCCACCTCAGCCTCTCAAAGTGCTGGGATTACAGGCATTAGCCACCACGCCCAGCCACTAGTGAGTTTTAATAAAGTTTCCAAAGAGCACATTTTAATTATCTTCTACAAATATACTCTAAATGAAGGTAAATTCAGAGAATGTCCAGTGATGCAGTGGGATCACATCACAAACGGACTCAGCAGTGCACATTACTTCACATGGCAAGCACTCGAATATTTAGGAATCATTGGCACTTGCTTTGGGTACAATCCATGTCTCCAGCTTCTGTGGTACTTCAGATTTCTGTGTTTAAGCATTAAATTCAGAATAAACCTTATTAACATGCAGTGATTGTAAATACAAAGAAACAACGGCCGGGTGCTGTGGCTCACATCTGTAATCCCAGCACTTTGGGAAGCCAAGGCGGGTGGATCATGAGGTCAAGAGATCAAGACCATCCTGGCCAACATGGTGAAACCCCATCTCTACTAAAAATACAAAAATTAGCCAGGTGTTTGGCACACGCCTGTAGTCCCAGCTACTTGGGAGGCTGAGGTGGAAGAATCGCTTGAACCCAGGAGGCGGAGGTTGCAGTGAACTGAGACTGCGCCACTGCGCTCCAGCCTGGCAACAGAGCAAGACTCCACCTCAAAAAAAAAAGAAAAAAGAAACAGAACTCAAGGTGCTTCAGTTATGTGTTTTTTGTTTTTTGTTTTTTGTTTTTAGACAGGGTCTCATTCTGTCACCCAGGCTGGAGTGCAATGGAGCGATCTCTGTTCACTCCAACCTCCATCTCCCAGGTGCAAGCGATTCTCATGACTCAGCCTCCCGAGTAGCTGGGACTAATTTATTATTTTTTTTTTTAGTAGACACCAGGTTTCACCATCTTGCCCAGGCTGATCTCGAACTCCTGACCTCAAGTGATCCACCCACTTTGGCCTCCCAAACTGGTGGGATTACAGGCCTGAGCCACCGCACCTGCCCCAATTATGTTACTCTTATGTAACCACTTATAACATTTTTACTTGCATTTAAGCTTTAAGACAATGAACAAAGTACATACAAGCTACAAAATGTGATTGTTTTTGTTTGCTAAGTGCAGATTTTAGTTTAATCATGAAACATTTTGAAGAATTTGAATAATATCTTTAACAGTGAAATAATGACTCTTAAAATTGTTGAGTATTGAAAAACTAAAGACTAGATTAGGAAAATAATAAAATATTATTACATGATTCTTCCTAAAATAAATTCGAGACCAGGCGTAGTGGCTCATGCATGTAATCCCAGCACTTTGGAAGGCCGAAGCAGGTGGATCACTTGAGGCCAGGAGTTCGAGACCAGCCTGGCCAACGTGGCTGGACCCTGTTGCTACTAAAAATACAAAAATTAAGCCAGGTGAGGTGGCTCATGCCTGTAATCCCAGCACTTTGGGAGGCTGAGGAAAGTAGATCACAAGGTCAAGAGTTTGAGACCAGCCTGGCCAACATGGTGAAACCCCGTCTCTACTAAAAATACAAAAACTTAGCTGCATGTGGTGGCGCATGCCTGTACTCCTCCTGAACTCAGGAGACTGAGGCAGGAGAATGGCTTGAACCCAGGAGGCGGAGGCTGCAGTGAGCAGAGATTGCACCACTTCACTCCAGCCTGGGCGACAGAGCAAAACTTCATCTCAAAAAATATAAAAAATATAAAAATTAGCCAGGTGTGGTGGCACATACCTGTAATCTCAGCTACTCAGGAGGCTGGGGCAGGAGAATTGCTTGAACCCAGGAGGTGGAGGTTGCAGTGAACTGAGATTTCTCCACTGCACTCCAGCCTGGGCAACAGAGACTCCATCTCATTCAATAAAATTTGAGGCCCGCACAGTGGCTCACACCTGTAATCCCAACACTGGGAGACTAAGGCGGGAAGATTGCTTGAGCTCAGGAGTTCAAGACCAGCCTGGGTAACATGATGAAACCCTGTCTCTAAAAAAATAAAAAATACGGCCGGGCACAGTGGCTCACACCTGTAATCCCAGCACTTTGGGAGGCCGAGGCAGGTGATCACCTTAGGTCGGGAGTTCGATTCCAGCCTGACCAAAATGGAGAAACCCTGTCCCTACTAAAAATACAAAACTAGCCTGGCGTGGTGGCACATGCCTGTAATCCCAGCTACTCCAGAGACTGAGGCAGGAGAATCGCTTGAACCCAGGAGACAGAGGTTGCGGTGAGCCGAGATGGCATCATTGCACTCCAGCCTGGGCAACAAGAGCAAAACTCTGTCTCAAAAATAAATAAATAAATAATAAATAAATTATTTGACACAGTGTAAACCAAAACGTATCTGAGACAGGTCTCAATCAATTTAGAAGTTTATTTTGCCAAGGCTAAGGACATGACCAGGTGGGGAGGAAAAAAAACCATGGAATCACAGAAGCAGCCTGCAGTCTGTGCCCTTCCTAAGATGACTTTGAGGCCTTCAGCATTTAAAGGAGAAAAATGGGCTGGAGGGGAAACAGGGAGGGTGTGTCACATTATTGAATGTGCTAGTTTCCAGAGAAAAGGACCAGGTAGGGGAGGGGGTCAGTGCTCCAAAAATCGGCTCTTTACAAAAGAGCAGGTGAACCTGCAGTGGCTACCTGTGGATATGTAGCACCCTGCTTAGGAACAAAAGGAGAGGCAGTTTCTTGCAGTTTCCCACCTTTCAGCTTAATGTCTTCCTTTCGGCAGAGTGAAGCGGGTGAGGGAGGGCCTCCTTTGTTATTTTCCTTTCACAAGAGAAAGAAGGTGTTTCAGATGATCCGCTCTGGATGTCAAGTACGAAGGAAGCAGGTTTGCAATGAGCGACCTAGATAGACTCGGGCTTCCCATCTGAAGACAGGTAAGAATGTGGCCAGAGGAAAGTAGCGTGGTTCCTCCCTCTGCTTGCAGGCCTGGGAAAACTTCCAGCCCAGATTCTTTCCCTCCAGGGGCCGGGCTGGGAGCACGGCCTGTATTCACCACCCGTTGATCCCACTGCTCCAGGGATGTGCCCACATAATAGCCACTTTGTGCCTGTCCGGACTGGAAGACTTGCCCTCACTGGTAGGTGTTCCAGGCTACCAGCCTCTGAATGTTTGTTTACATTATTTGATGGCTGGGCGTGGTGACTCATGCCTGTAATCCTAGCACTATGGGAAGTGAGGTGGGTGGATTGCCTGAGCTCAGGAGTTCAAGACCAGCATGGGGCGACACGGTGAGGCCCCATCTCTACTAAAACACAACAAATTAGCTGGGCATGGCAGCGTGCACCTGTGGTCCCAGCTACTGGAAAGGCTGAGGCAGGAGAACTGCTCGAACTTGGAAGACAGAGGTTACAGTGAGCTGAGATTACACCACTGCATTCCAGCCTGGGTGACATAGCAAGGCTCAATCTCAAAATAGTAATAATAATAATGATAAATAAATAAAAGAATGGAACAAATGGGTCGTGTGTGTGGGCTTACACCTGTAATCCCAGCACTCTGGGAGGCAAAGATGGGAAGATCACTTGAGGTCAGGAGTTTGAGACCAGCCTGACCAACATGGTGAAACCCTGTCTCTACTAAAAAGGCAAAAGAAATTAGCCGGGCATAGTGGCAGGAGCCTGTAATCCCAGCTACTTGGGAGGCTGAGGCAGGAGAATTGCTTGAACACAGGAGGTGGATGTTGCAGTGAGCCGAGATCGTGCCACTGCACTCCAGCCTGGGTGACAAAGCGAGACTACATTTCAAAAATAAATAAATAAAACAAAATAAAATAAGGCCGGGCATGGTGGCTCACACCTGTAATCCAAGCACTTTGGAGGTCAAGGCCGGCGGATCACCTGAGGTCAGGAGTTCAAGACCAGCCTGACCAACATGCTGAAACCCCATCTTTAAAAAAATAAATAAATAAAAATAAAAAAGTTTAAAAATTTTTTTAAAATAAAATAAATAAATAATTGGTTAATAGCTCATTTCATTCCCACGAGGGAAGAGATGGCTTCCAACAAGAAACCAAGCACTAATAGACAAAATCAGGCCCCGCCGGGCATGGTGGAACATGCCTGTAGTCCCAGCTACTCAGAAGGCTGAGGTGGGAGGATCACTTGAGCCCAGGAGTTCTGGGCTGTAGTGCACTATGCCGATCAAGTGTCCGCACTAAGTTCGGCATCAATATGGTGACCTCCCGGGAGCAGGGGACCACCAGGTTGCCTAAGGAGGGGTGAACCGGCCCAGGTCAGAAACAGAGCAGGTCAAAACTCCCATGCTGATTAGTAGTGGAATCACGCCTGTGAATAGCCACTGCACTCCAGCCTGGGCAACATAATGAGACCCTGTCTCTTAAAAAAAAAAAAAAATCAGGACCCAGAAGAAGGCAGACTTGTGGATACAGCCCAGGCCCTAGCTGAGGTCCAGCATCCAGAAGGAGGAGCACCAGCTCCCAGGGGCCTCTACTCCTGACCAGGCCAAGACAGTAATTTACAACAGGGGGCCCCAACCCCGGGGCCACAGAACAGTCCATGGCTTGTTAGGAAGCAGGCCGCACAGCAGGAGGTGAGCGGTGGGCCAGCTGGTAAAGCTTCATCTGTATTTACAGCCGCTCACCATCGCTTGACATTATCACCCAAGCTCCACCTTGTCAGATCAGCAGCAGCTTTAGATTCTCATAGGGGCATGAGCCCTATTGTGAACTACCCATGTGAGGGATCTAGGTTGCACGCTCCTTATGAGAATCTAATGCCTGAGGATCTGCCACTGTCTCCATCACCCCGAGATGGGACCGTCTAGTTGCAGGAAATCAAGCTTAGGACTCCCACTGATTTTACATGATGGAGTGTTGTAGAATTATTTTTTTATTGGCTGGGTACAGTAGGTCATGCCTGTAATCCCAGCATTTTGGGAGGCCAAGGTGGAGAGATCACTGAGGTCAGCAGTTCGAGACCAGCCTGGCCAACATGGTGAAACCCCATCGCTACTAAAAATAGAAAAATTAACCAGGCATGGTGGTACACATCTGTAATCCCAGCTACTCAGGAGGCTGAGGCCAGAGAATCACTTGAACCCGGGAGGAGGAGGCTTCAGTGAGCTGAGATAGTGTTACTGCACTCCAGCCTGGGCAACAGAGCAAGACTCTAGAAAAAAAGAGAAAATTATTTCGTTATATATTACGACATGTTAATAATAGAAAGAGAGTGCACGATAAATTTAATGCACGTAAATTATCCTGAAACCACTCCACTCCCTGGTCCATGGAAAAACTGTCTTCCACAAAACCGGTCCCCGGTGCCATAAAGGCTGGGGACCACTGATTGACAGGACCCAGTGGTGGGGGAGGGGTGCCTGTCCTTCACACCAGCTCCTGGGCTGTGACTGGCGTATATGCAGAACGCTTCTCCAGAACGTTATGATGATCATCTGGCCTTGGAGCCAAAGCAGAACAGGGTTGATGGCAACTCCATGTTCCTGTAAACGTTTAATGACTACTGGATGCGATTTGCACCCCATTGTGGTATATCACACACAGGTAGGTTGAATGGGATGTTCCCCACCTTTATATCAATCCTTTACTCTCCCTTGTATTCTGTTGTTTTTTGTTTTTTTTTTCCGAGAAGGAGTCTCATTCTATCGCCTAGGCTGGAGTACAGTGGCGTGATCTTGGCTCACTGCAACCTCTGCCTTCCAGGTTCAAGCAATTCTGCCTCAGCCTCTTGAGTAGCTGGGACTACAGGTGTGCACCACAATGCCTGGCTAATTATTATTATTATTTTTTGTATCTTTAGTAGAGACAGGGTTTCACTATGTTGGTCAGGCTGGCCTTGAACTCCTGACCTCGTGATCCACCCACCTGGGCCTCCCAAAGTGCTGGAATTACTGGTGTGAGCCACCACACCTGGCCACAGTATGATCTTTTGTATCTTCTTTTGTTTAGCATAATTTTTTTTTGAGACAATCTCACTCTGTTGCCCAGGCTGGACTATAGTGGCATGATCACAACTCACTGCAGCCTCAATCTCCTGGGCCCAAGTGATCCTCCCACCTCAGCCTCCCAAGTAGTTGGGAACACAGGCATGCACCACCACACCCAGATAATTAATTTTTTGTTTTAGAGATGGTGTCTCACTATGTTGCCCAGGCTGGTCTCAAACTCCCAGGCTCAAGCAATCATCATGCTTCGGCCTCCCAAAGTGCTGCGATTGCAGGTGTGAGCCACCACACCTCGCCCTATTCATTTTCCTTTTTTTTTTTTTTTTTTTTGAGAACCAGACTTTTGCTCTTGTCACCCAGGCTGGAGTGCAGTGGCACAATCTCAGCTCACTGCAACCTCTGCCTCCCCGGCTCAAGTCATTGATTCTCCTGCCTCAGCCTCCAGAATAGCTGGGACTACAGGTGCTCAACACCATGCCTAGCCAATTTTTGTATTTTAAGTACAGACAAGGTTCCACCATGTTGGCCAGGCTGGCCTTGAACTCCTGACCTCAAATGAACCACCCGCCTTGGCCTCCCAAAGTGCTGAGATTATAAGCATAAGCCACCATGCCCAGCTCGTATTCATTTTCTTAATGATGCCTTTTGAAGAAAATAATTTTTAAAAATTTGATGAAGTCTAATTTTATCAATTTTGTTTTCGAGACAGTCTCACTCTGTCACCCCGGCTGGACTACAGTAGCATGATCACAGCTCACTGCAGCCTCGACCTCCTGGGCCCAAGTGATGCTCCCACCTCAGCCTCCCGAGTAGCTGGGAATACAGGCATGCACCATCACACCCAGCTAGTTAAATTTTTTTTTTTTTTAAATGGAGTCTCACTCTGTCACCCAGACTGGAGTACAATCGTGTGATCTCGACTCACTGCAACCTCGGCCTCCCAAATTCAAGCAATTCTCCCACCTCAGCCTCCCAAGTAGCTGGAACTATAGGTGCATGCCACCCCGCCTGGCTAATTTTTGTATTTTTAGTAGAGACAGGGTTTCACTATATTGTCCAGGCTGGTCTCCAACTCCTGACCTCATGATCCACCCGCCTCGGCCTCCCAAAGTGCTGGGATTGCAGATGTGAGCCACCACAGCTCATCCTACTCATTTTCTTAATGGTGCCTTTTGAAGACAATAATTTTAAAATGTTTGATGAAGCCTAATTTTATTGATTCTTTTTTTTGAGACAATCTCCCTCTGTCACCCAGGGTGGAGTACAGTGACGTGATCTTGGCTCACTACAGACTCCGCTTCCTGGGTTCAATCGATTCTCATGCCTCAGCCTCCTCAGTAGCTAAGACTACAGGGGTGCACCACCATACATGGCTAATTTTTTGCATTTGTAGTAGAGATGGAGTTTCCTATGTTGCCCAGGCTAGTCTCAAACTCCTGAGCTCAGGCAGTCGGCATGACTCAGCCTCCCACAGCGTTGGGATTATAGGCATGAGCCACCACAGCTTGCCTAATTTATGAATTCTTTTTTTTTTTTTTCCTGAGATGGAATTTCTTTCTGTACCCAGGCTGGAGTGCAATGGTGCGATCTCGACTCACTGCAACCTCCACCTCCTGAGTTCAAGCAATTCTTCTGCCTCAGCCTCCCCAAGTAGCTGGGACTACAGGCGCACACCAACACACCTGGCTAATTTTTATATTTGTAGTAGAGATGGGTTTTTGCCATGTTGCCCAGGTTGATTTCAAACTCCTGATCTCAGGTGATCCACCTGTCTCGGCCTCCGAAAGTACCGGAATTATAGGCATGAGCAACCACGCCCGGCCGAATAGCTTATGAATTCTTTATGGCTCATGTTTATTAAACTCTTGTTTTTCAGAAGCTTGTTGTTATGATTAGATCATTCCATCTTTACCCATTCTATTCTTATTTTAAGGTATAATTCCTTCCATCTCTCTGACAATTTATTATTTACTTGTTTAGACGAGTCTCGCTCTGTTGCTGAGGCTGGAGTGCAGTGGCACGATCTCAGCTCACTGCAACTTCCATCTCCCAGGTTCAAGAAATTCTCCTGCCTCAGCCTCCCAAGTAGCTGGGACTACAGCCGCCTGCCACCACGCCCGGCTAATTTTTGTATTTTCAGTAGAGACAAGGGTTCACCATGTTGGCCAGGCTGGTCTTGAACTCCTGACCTCAAGTGATCCACCCAACTCGGCTTCCCAAAGTGCTAGAATTACAGGTATGAGCCACTGCACCCAGCCGTCTCTGACAATTTCAGTTACAATTTTTTTTTTTTTTTTTTTTTTTTTTTTGAGATAGAGTCTCACTCTGTCGCCCAGGCTGGAGTGCAGTGGCAAGATCTCTGCTCACTGCAACCCTGCCTCCTGGGCTCAAGTGATTCTCCTGCCTCAGCCTCTGGAGTAGCTGGAATTACAGGTGCCCACCACCATGCCTGGCTAATTTTTATATTTTTAGTAGAGATGGGTTTCACCGTGTTGGCCAGACTGATTTCAAACTCCTAACCGCAAATGATCCTCCCATCTCGCCCTCCCAAAGTGCTGGGATTACAGGCATGAGCCACCACACCCTCTTTTTCTGACTCTCCTTGCTCTTTCTGGGAGGGGTTATTTCATCTCCTGGTCTCTGGTCCTTCTCTTCTGGGCTGCTGGTTTTCCTGGTGTCTCCCAGTTATGAATGGAGACCTTGCTTCCTCATTCCAGGTAGCTCAGCTTCCTCTCCAGGCTCTCTCTGAAACAGAGAGGTTGATGGGAAGCCTTGTGTCCAAGCGAGTGGGGGGCCTGTTCCAGGCGTCCACCCTTGTGAGCTGTGGAAAGGGAAGAAGCACTGGGAACCTTGCCAGAAGCCAGACTGAGGAAATGGTGGGCTGGGAAGCCAGGCCCTCTCTAAAGCCCTCCCACGGATCTGGCTTCCTGACCAGGGAGGCTGGCCAGCCGCCAGTTGCCCTGTGGCCTCGGTATGGAGGGAGAATGGGTTCCAGCTGGGAGTTTAGCTTAATCCCCATGATGCCAGCCCCACCCCCAGACCTGCCATGCTCAGCCTCAAAGGCTACCTCCCGTCAGCCCCCAGGATGCCTATTCCTGGCTGGTGCTTCCGCCTGGCCCTGTCACCCACCCCACGCTCTACTGCTTTCCCCATTCCCTGAATTCCCTTTCCCACCCTCCCCACCCACCTTTATGTCCACCAGTGAGTGCGGTGAGGCCTTGGTGGGGAAGGGAGACAATGCCTGTACCCAGTTCTACCACTGAGATCTCAACCTCTGTCTGTGGACAGCAGAGACCTCCATATGTGCCATTAGATAGAAAAAGTAGATTACAGGCCGGGGGAGGTGGCTCATGCCTACAATCGCAACACTGTTGGAGGCTAAGGTGGGAGGATCGCTTGAGCCTAGGACTTTGAAACCAGCCTGGGCAACATAGTGAGATCCTGTCTCTACAAAAAAGTTTTAAAAAGAAAAGGCAAGCCAGTCACAGTGGCTCATGCCTGTAATCCCAACACTTTGGAAGGCTGAGGCAAGCTGATCACCTGAGATCAGGAGTTTGAGACCAGCCTGGCCAACGTGGTGAAACTCCACCTTTACTGAAAATGCAAAATTAGCCGGGCGTGGAGGCAGGTACCTGTAATCCCAGCTACACAGGAGGCTAAGGCAGAAGAATAACTTGAGCCTGGAATGCGGAGGTTGCAGTGAGCAGAGATCATGCCATTGCACTGCAGCCTGGGTGACACAACGAGACTCCGAGGAAAGAAGAAAGAAAAAAGAAGAAGGAAGGAAGGAGAGAGAGAAAGAAAGAGCAGATTATAACAAAGTATCTACAGCATCCACATTTATGAAAATGCACATATATGTTCATGGCAAAGTGACAGACATAAAGATGTTTACAGAAGTCACCTCTGGGTGATAGAATTAAAGTGATCTGTGTTTGTTTTTTGCTTTTTAAATACTTTTGTGTGTTTTCTAAAAACTTATTTCCTATCAGGAGCCAAAAAATAAAACTTTGTGTTATGAATGTGGCAGTTTGCATAGTGGCTGAACTGTTGGGCTGTGGAATCACTAGGATCTGGATTGTCTGTTTGTGACAGGGTCTCACTCTGTCACCCAGGCTGGAGTGCAGTGGCGTGGTCACGGTCCACTGCGGCCTTGAACTCGTGGACTTGGGTGATCCTCTCATTGCAGCCTCCTGAGTAGCTGAGACCACAGGTGTGTGCCATGACACTTGGCTAATGTCTTCACTTTTTTTTTTTGAGACGGAGTTTCTCTCTTGTTACCCAGGCTGGAGTGCAATGGCGCAATCTCGGCTCACCACAACCTCCGCCTCCTGGGTTCAGGCAATTCTCCTGCCTCAGCCTCCTGAGTAGCTGGGATTACAGGCACGCGCCACTGTGCCCAGCTAATTTTTTTGTATTTTTAGTAGGGACAGGGTTTCACCACGTTGACCAGGATGGTCTCGATCTCTTGACCTCATGATCCACCCACCTCGGCCTCCCAAAGTGCTGGGATTACAGGCGTGAGCCACTGCGCCCGGCCTGTCTTCACTTTTTAGTAGAGATGGGGTCTCGCCATGTTGCCCAGGCTGGTCTCAAACTCCTGGGCTCAAGCAATCCTCCCACCTTGGCCTCCCAAACTACTGGGATTAGAGGCATGAGCCTGCACACCTGGCTGGATCTGGATTTTTCAGTGTTATCTCCCACTTAAGAGCAGAGTGAGCATAGACAGATCGTTTTCCTGGGCCTCAGTGTCCTGTGTCACAGAGCTGTCCTCACTGTTCAGGAAGATTGCAGTGCCCCTGGAAACTGCAGGCCCACAGCAGGAAATGCACAGTAAACAATGGCGATGACAACTCTGTTTGTTTTCTACTTTTTTTTTGAGGTGGAGTCTCGCTCAGTCTCCTGGCTGAGTGCAGTGGCATGATCTGCTCCATGGATCAACCTCCGCCTCCCGAGTTCAAGCGATTCCCCTGCCTCAGCCTCCTAAGTTGCTGGGACTGCAGGCATGTGCCACCACGCCTGGCTAATTTTTTTTTTTTTGTATTTTAGCAGAAACAGGGTTTCACCATCTTGGCCAGGATGGTCTCGATTGCCTAACCTCATGATCTGCTTGTCTTGGCCTCCCAAAGTGCTGGGATTACAGGCGTGAGCCACTGCGTCCAGCTGACTCTGTTCATTTTCAAACAGAAATGAATGGTTGACTGGGTACAGTGGCTCACGCCTATAATCCTAGCACCTTGGGAGGCTGAGGCAGGATGATCTGTTGAGCCCAAGAGTCTGAGGCTGCGGTGGACTATGATCACACCCCAGTACTCCAGCCTGGGCAGTAGCGAGACTCTATCCCCACCCCCCTAAAAAAAAGACAATGTTTGTCCCAACAAACACCACACTTTATATTCAGATTTGTCAAGTAATTTTCCTCTGAACTCCCAAATGAACAAATGTGAAATAAATAAGGCTGGCCAGGCTGGGTGCAGTGATTCACACCTGTAATCTCAGCACTTTGGGAGGCTGAGGAACATGGGTCACTTGAGGTCAGGAGTTTGAGACCAGCCTGGCTGACATGGTGAAAATCTGCCTCTACTAAAAATGCAAAAAATTAGCTGGATGTGGTGGTGCATGCCTGTAGTCCCAACTACTCATGGGGATGAGGCAGGAGAATTGCTGGAACCCAGGAGGCGGAGGTTGCAGTGAGTTGAGATAGTGCCACTACGCTTCAGCCTGGGCAACAGAGCAAGACTCTGTCTCAAAGAAAAATAAATAAAAATGACAAAATAATAACAAAAGAGGGCCGGGCGTGGTGGCTCACGCCTGTAATCCCAGCACTTTGGGAGGCCAAGGTGGGCGGATCACTTGAGGTCAGGAGTTCGAGACTAGCCTGGCCAACATGGTGAAACCCCATGTTTAAAAAACAAAAAGAAAAAAAGAAACAGTTAAAAACAAAAGAAAACGAAAGCAGAGTCGGGACACTCAGAGTCAGCGGAGTTCCTGGCAGCCTGATCAGCTCTGCCCTGACTGGGGTTTGTTTTCCAGAAGGCGTCGCCTCCACTCAGGACTTTTCTGGAGAACACAAGTCATAAAGATGTCCCCACCCTTGACCCAGCAGTTCCACTTCCGGCAATTTATTCTAAGGAAACTCCAGGACAGGAGGGCAAAGGTGAGTTCAGGGATGTTTTTTGGAACATTGACTAACAGTGAGCTGGACGGGTCTGAGGTTGTTCACTCTGGGGAGAGCTGTCTCCAGTCACAGCGAAAGGCTGCAAGGCCAATTTACTCAGGCAAATGAAAAAGGCAGGTCACAAAGTCAGTATGTTGTGACTCTATTTTTGTCTAAGAAAAAGAAGTATGTTGGCCAGGTGAAGTGGCTTACTCCTGTAATGACAGCACTTTGGGTGGCTAAGGTAGGCAGATTCCTTGAGCCAGGAGTTTGAGACCAGCCTGGGCAAGAGAGCAAGACCCCATCTCTACAAAAGACAGAAAAGTTACCGAGGTATATTGATGTGTGCTTGTAGTCCCAGCTATTTAGGAGGCTGAAGTGGGAGAATTGATTGAGCCCAGGAGCCCAGGAGGTCAAGGCTGCAGTGAGCTATGACGGCACCACTGCACTCCAGCCTGAGTAACAGAGTAAGACCCTGTCTCAAAAAAAAAAAAAGAAAAGAAAGAATGAAAAAGAATTATGTGAGGTCATACTGCAAAATATGAACACTGGCTATTTCTTATGGGCCACCACAGTGATGTCTAAAAGTGTTATTAGGCCAGGCGCGGTGATTCAGGCGTGTAATCCCAGCACTTTGGGCAGATCACTTGAGGCCAGGAGTTTGGGAACAGCCTGGCCAACATGGAGAAAGCCCATCTCTACTAAAAATACATTTAAAAATTAGCCTGGTGTGGTGGTGCATGCCTGTAATCCCAGCTACTCTGGAGGCTGAACCACAAGAATTGCTTGAACCCTGGAGGCAAAGGTTGCAGTGAGCCAAGATCACGCCACTGCACTCCAGCCTGGGTGACAGAGTGAGACCCTGTGATATGGTTTGGCTGTGTCCCCACCCATATCTCATCTTGAATTGTAGCTCTTATAATTCCCATGTGTCATGAGAGGGACTCAGTGGGAGATAATTGAATCATGGGGGAGGGTTTTTCCTGTGCTGTTCTCGTGATAGTCTCATGGGATAGGAGGGTTTTATAAAGGGAGTCCCCCTGCACATGCTGTCTTGCCTGCCACCATGTAAGACGTGACTTTGCTCCTCCTTCACTTTCCACCATGATTGTGAGGCCTCCCCAGCCATGTGAAACTCTGAGTCCATTAAACCTCTTTTTGTTATAAATTACCCAGTCTTGGGTACTTCTTTATGGGCAGTGTGAAGTCAGACTAATACAACCTGTCTCAAAAAAAAAAATTCCATTTAGTGTTAATTTTTTTCCCCTTAACACTGAGGGTTGTTGTGTTTTTTCAACAGCACATGTATGTTGCTTGTCAAATTGAAAAACAATAAAATGTAAAACTAGTTGCCATGATGACAGCTGCTTTTTCTTTAGCAAAGGTCTGCTCCAGACGCCCAGCAGTGTTGCCCTGGGACCTGGCTTTCCTGGGTGCCTTTCCTGGGTCCCGGGCTCTGTCACTCTCTCTCCTCCCTCCAGCCTCGTCCTGGGCAGGTTCCCAGTAGCACATCCCCAGGTGGGCCGGGGGCCTTCCAGGCTCCCTCCCAGAGACACTTCTCTCATTAAGACACAGGTGCAGGCCGGGCATGGTGGCTCACGCCTGTAATCCAAGCACTTTGGAGGCCAATGCAGGCATATCACCTGAGGTCGGGAGTTCAAGACCAGCGTGAACAACATGGTGAAACCCTATCTTTAAAAAAAAAAAAAAAAGACACAGGTGCAGTTTGCCACGTCTCCCTTCTACCTCCTGTTTTCACTATTTTCAAATCTGCCATTTCCCCTCTGAACAGGGTACAGCCTCAAACAGGTGGGTTTTACAATGAAGTGGCAGGATTTTGCCCACAGGAAGACCTCAGAGGTGGCTGCTTGTCCAGATGGTCTGACCTGCTGCAGAGGCCTTCCTCAGTCGCAGGGAATCCTGGAAGGTCTCAGGCATCAGGGTGTCCACACTCAATCCTGGACAGAAGTGAGCCTCCATTTCGGGTAAACGTGCTGAGTGGGGGCCACACTTGTGCCCTGGAGGAAGGGCCTCTGTGTTACTCAGATCTCGCGTTGCTATAAAGGAACACCTGAGGCTGGGTAACGTGTAAAGAAAATAGGTTAACAATATGGTTTGGCTCTGTGTCCCCACCCAAATCTCATCTCAAATTGTAATCCCCATGTGTTGAGGGCAGGACCCAGTGGGAGGTGATTGGATCATGGAGATGGTTTTCCCCATGCTGTTGTCCTGATAGTGACAGAGTTCTCATGAGATCTGAGGGTTTTGTTTGTTTGTTTGTTTGTTTGTTTTTAGACAGAATCTGGCTCTGTCATCCAGGCTGGAGTGCAGTGGCACAATCTCTGCTCACTGCAACCTTTACCTCCTGGGTTCAAATGATTCTCCTGCCTCAGCCTTCCAAATAGCTGGGATTATAGGTGCCACCAAACCCAGCTAATTTTTGTATTTTTAGTAGAGATGGTGTTTCATTCACCCTGTTGGCCAGACTGTTCTCAAACTCCTGACCTCAGGTGATCTGTCCGCCTCAGCCTCCCAAAGTGCTGGGATTACAGGCATGAGCCACTTCACCCGGCCAAGATCTGATGGTTTCATAAGTGTTTGGCAAGTTCCTCCTTCGTGCACTTCTCTCTCTCACCTGCCGCCATGTAAGATGTGTCTGCTTCCCTCCCTCCGGCCCCTGCCATGACTGTAAGTTTCCTGAGGCCTCCCCAGCCATATGGAACTGTGTCAATTCAACCTCTTTTTTCTATAAACGACCCAGTCTTGGGTAGTATCTTTATAGCAGTGTGAAAACAGACTGATACAGTTTATGTGGCTCACGGTTCTGCAGGCTGTACAGGAAGCCAGGCAGCAGCAGCATCTTCTTCGAGGAGCAAGGCCTCAGGTTCCACTCAAGGCAGAGGTGAATGAAGGGGGAGCTGTATCGCTAGATGAGAGCAGGAGTAAGTGGTGGCGGGGGGAGGGCAGGAATCCCAGATCTCGCATGAACTGAGTGAGAACTCACTTATCACCAGGGAGGTTGTGCTGGGCAATTCATGAGGGATCGGCTCCCATGATCCAACACCTCCCAGCAGGCCCCACCACCAGCACTGGGATCAGATTTCATCCTGAGATCTGTACAGAACACATATGCAAACCACATCCGCCTCTCTCCTGGGCTCCCAACGACGTGTGGCCATTGCAGGGCAGGCCCAGCATTGGCCAGACACAATGATCTTTCAAGAGAAGCCCATGTTTAAAATGTGTGTGTGTGTGTGTGTGTGTGTATCTGACTCCCTGGTTCAAGTGATTCTCCTGCCTCAGCCTCCCGAGCAGCTAGGACTACAGGCACGTGCCACCACACCCAGCTAATTTTTGTATTTTTAGTAGAGATGGGGTTTCACTATGTTGGCCAGGATGGTCTCTATCTCTTGACCTTGTGATCCACCCGCCTCGGCCTCCCAAAGTGCTGGGATTCCAGACATGAGCCACTGCACTCAGCCAAAAATATATTTTTAAAGTCCTATAATTTTTAAATATTGGTAACTCATTTAGTTTTGTTTGTTTGTTTTATTTTGCCTTTTTTGAGATCGAGTATTGCTCTGTCACCCAGGCTAGAATGCAGTGGTGTGATCTTGGCTCACTGCAACCTCCGCCTCCCTGGTTCAAGCAACTCTCCTGCCTCAGCCTCCCAAGTAGCTGGGATGACAGGTGCCCGTCATCATACCCGGCTAATTTTTGTATTTTTGGTAGAGACGGGGTTTCACAGTGTTGGCCAGGCTGATCTCAAACTGCTGACATCAAGTGATCCTCCCACCTTGGCCTCCCAAAGTGTTGGAATTATAGGCGTGAGCCACCACTCCCAGCCACATGAATTTCATCTCAATTGAAAAACCACAGTTACTAGGGGACAGGGGTTCCATGAGGCTTTTTGATCACCGTGAGGACTTGAGCGTCTCCTTTGTGTGGCCTGGAGCCTGGCCGGTTGTTTGTGGAGGAGGGGCATGATCCAACTGGTCCAGTCACTGTGTCAGGTGGGAGCAGAAAGACCGGCTGTGAGGTGGCTGTTGTAGGCAAGTAGGACTGACTCTGGTGTGGCCGGGGGCCAGACAGCCCAAGGGAGGGACAGGCTCCGGCTCTGGATCTGCTTCAAAGACAGAGCCAAAGGCCAGGCGCAGTGGCTCATGCCTCTAATCTCAGCACTTTGGGAGGCCGAGGCAGGTGGATCACCTGAGGTCAGGAGTTCAAGACCAGCCTGACCAACGTGGTGAAACCCTGTCCCTACTGAAAATACAAACACTTAGCTGGGCATGGTGGTGTGTGCCTGTAATCCCAGCTACTTGGGAGGCTGAGACAGGAGAATTGCTTGAACCTGGGAGGCAGAGGTTGCAGTGAGCTGAGATCATACCACTGCACTCCAGCCTGGGCAACAGTAAGAGACTCTGTCAAAACAAACAAATAAAAAAACAGAGCCAAAGTGATGCTGATGGGCGTGGGCTGGAAAGAGGGGTCAGAGAGAGCTCCAGAGTCTTTGGCAGGAGGAAGAGGAAGAAATGGGTGTCTTTGACTGTTGTGAGGAAGATCCGAGAAGGAGCAGGATTGCAGAGGGATCACGAATTGTGATTTGGAGATGTTAAATTAGAGACAGCCAGGTGTGGTAGTTCAGACCTGTAATCCCAGCACTTTGGGAGGCTGAGGCAGGAGGATCACTTGAGGCCAGGAGTTCAAGACCAGCCTGGACAACATGGTGAAACCCCGCCTCTACAAAAAATGCCAAAAGTAGCTGGGTATGTTGGTGCGTGCCTGTAATCTAGCTACTCAGGAGGCTAAGACGGGAGGATCACTTAAACCTGGGAGGTGGAGGCTGCAGTAAGCCAAGATGGCACCACTGCACTCCAGCCTGGGTGACAGAGCCAGATCCTGTCTCAAAAAAAAAAAAAAGGAGACGACCAGGTGAGGTGGCTCATGCCTGTCACCCCAGCACTTTGGGAGGCCGAGATAGGAGGAAGGATCGCTTGAGCCGAGGAGTTTGAGAACAGACTGAGCAACACGGCAAGATCCTATCTCTACAAAAAGTTCAAAAAATAAAATTAGCTGGGCATGGTGGTGGGTACCTGTAGTCTCAGCTACTTGAGATGCTAAGGTAAGAGAATCACTTGAGACCAGGAGTTCAAAGCTACCCAGGAGTTCGTGAGCTGTGATTGCATCACTGCACTCCAGCCTTGGTGACAGAGCAAGACTCTGTCTCAAAAATAAGTAAGTAAATAAATAAATATATACATATATAAATGAAACACTGTGAAGGGCCCAGCATGCATGTCTGCAATCTGTACTGAGTTCAAACTCTCTGTCAATACTGGGAGTGTCTGTGCATGGATTTTTGAATTCGGGGTATTGGGAAATCTGGCTGAAATCTGTTGCAACCCTCTGGCAAGTTCCTTTCACCACTCCCCACAGACTCACGCCCTGAAACCACACCAGGATGGGGGGCCGCCCTCCCTCACCGCAGGGGACAACCACCCACCAAAAACCATTTCCTCTGTGGATGCTTCCCGCCCAAAGGAGGAACCAGAGGCAGGCAGGACAGGGAAGCTGCTGGCGGAGAAGCCGAATCCTTTCCTTAAGGGAAAGGGATTTACGGGAGGCAGAGGTTGCAGTGAGCCGAGATGGTGCCATTACACTGCAGCCTGGGCGACAAGAGTGAAACTGTCTTTAAAAAAAAAAAAAAAGAAGGGAGAGATGATTTTCTGAGCCTCTAGGAGATCAGCTGGGAGGTCGGCTGGGTAATTTTCCTTCACCCAACACTCTCCCTGGCCCTTGCAGCCACCCTCATCCAGATGGCATGAAGCCCCTGGGCTCGAGTTTCTGTCTCCCAGGAGCCGGTTTCTGTTTACAGCTGAAAGGCACAGCCTGCTGCCAAAATTGAGGTGTGAGCTCACCGTGAAAAAAGCACTGAGCTCCCCTGGGAGCTTTGCAAGACGGGCCGTTGCTGCCCTCAATTCTGCAGCAGAGATGGCCTTGAAGACGGAGAGGATGCCTATGGGGTCACCCCATCCAGTCTCACTCCAGCCAGGCTATCGGCCTGTCCCTGCCTCTGTTTCCCTTGCTGGAAAACATCAGTGACTGTGCTGCCTGCTCCATTCTGCTCTGCAGTGCTAGGAAGATGGAAAGAGCCGTAGGGACGGACACTCTGAAGTCCAAACTGTTGCCCAGGGTCCTCTTCTGAAATGAAGATGGTCAGCCAGGCTGAGGGAAACAGACCCAAGTTGTGCTCTGGGAGACACAGAAGCCCCCAGATTCTCCTACCTGCTTGTTCCTGTTCCTGCTTTAACCTGCTCCACAGACCAGGGCCTTCCGGGGGTCCATACTGGCCCCAGGGTGGAGTCCAGCCTTCTTGGGGGCACAATGCCCGTCTTCTCTAGTAAGATACCCAGGCAGTGGGCTCTAGCATAGCCATCTGCCAAAATGTTTCCCCCAAACAGATGTGCCTGTTTAAAAAGCAGATATAATTCAAGGTTTTAGCAGCAACGTAAGGGCCATCCAAGTTAATGCTCAGTTGAAAAAAAAAAAGCGGCCAGGCACAGAGGCTCACACCTGTAATCCCAGAACTTTGGTAGGCTGAGGCAGGTGGATCATGAGGTCAGGAGTTCGAGACCAGCCTGACAAACATAGTGAAACCCCGTCTCTACTAAAAATACAAAAAATAAATTAGCCAGGCGTGGTGGTACACGCCTGTAATTCCAGTTACTCCAGAGGCTGAGGCAAGAGAATCGCATGAACCCGGGAGGTGGTGGTTGTAGTGAGCAGAGATTGCACCATGGCACTCCAGCCTGGGTGACAGAGGAACACTGTCTCAAAAAAAAAAAAAAAAAAAAGAAAAAGGCAGAGTTAGCCAGGTGTGGTAATGGGTGCCGGGGGAGACTGAGGCAGAGGATTGCTTGAGCCCAAGAGTTCAAGACCAGCCTGAGCAACATAGTGGGACCCCATCTCTACAAAAAAGATTTAAAAATTAGCCAGATGTGGTGGTATGTGCCTGTAGTCTCAGCTACTCAGGAGGCTAATGTGGGAGGATGGATGGAAGATGGGAGGGCGAGGCTACAGTGAGCTATGATACCACTGCATGATTACTGCAGCCTGGGTGACAGCAAGACCATGTCTCTAACAACAACAACAACAAAAAGCAAAAAACAGGAGTTTGAGTCCAGCCTGACTAACATGGTGAAACCCCATCTTTACTAAAAATACAAAATTAGCCGGGCATGGTGGCGGATGCCTGTAATCACATCTACTAGGGCAGCTGAGGCACAAGAATCACTTGAACCCAGGAGGTGGAGGTTGCAGTGAGCCGAGATTATGTCATTGCACTCCAGCCTGGGCAACAAGAGCGAAACTCCGTCTTAAAATAATAATTAATAATAATAATAAGGTTTTAATGGCTGGGTGCGGTGGCTCATGCCTGTTATCCCAGTACGGTGGAAGGATTGCTTGAGGTCAGGAGTTCGAGACCAGCCTGGGCGACATAGTGAGACCCCCCCCCCGCATGTCTACAAAAAAATACAAAAATATGCAAAAATAAAAAATTATCCAGGCACCCCTGTAGTCCCAGTTTAGGAGACTAAGGTGGGAGGATCTGGGCTGGGGAGGTTGAGGGTGTAGTGAGCTATGACTGCACCACTGCACTCCAGCCTGGGCAACGGGAGTGAGACCCTGTCTCAAAAAAACAAAAACAAGAGCCAAGAAGGTGAACATGAGTTTATGTAAATTACACTTCATTTAAAAAATTCAAAGAACAAATCAGTATTTACAAGAGGCGGTGCCGTCCCCAGCACGAAGAGAACCTGCGAATTCCACGCGCGAAGAGTCGAGTTTCCATCAGCCCGGGCCCTGAGGGAGACCGTGCGTGCAGACCGCATACATTCCCCAGAAGGGCGCCTGGGGAGGAGGGGCCGCGGGAAGAGCCCGGCTTTGGGGCCCCTTCCCACGCCCAGCGCTGTGGGAGAATTGGGGTGGGGGCGGCGTCCAGCACAGGAAGACGTGCGGAAGGCCAAGGAGGCATTGGGGTGGACCTGGCCGAGGTGAGCCCCGTGGGAACCGGGGGCTGTCTCCCAGAGCTGCAACGGCCCCTCCCCCAGATGCGGACGCCCTCCTCGAGATGCAGACCCCCTCATGAAGATGCAGACCCCTCCCCCAGATGCACACACCCTCCCGGAGAGGCAGACCCCTCCCCCCAGATCCAAACATCCCAGATCCAAAAGTCCTTGAGATGCAGACTCCTCCTCCAGGTGCAGACCCCTCCCCAGATGCAGAAGTCTTTATTCAGATGCACAAACCCTCCCGGAGATCAGACCCCTCCCCCAGGTGCACACCCCTCCTTCAGGTACCGAGTCCTCGCCCAGATGCAGGCCTCTTCCCCAAATGCAGATCCCTTCCTCCAGATGCAGACTCCCTCGTCCAGGTGCAGAGCCCTCCTCCAGATGCAGCCTCGCCTCCGAAATAGACCCGTCCTGCAGATGCAGACCCCCTCGCCCCGGGACGCGACCCCGCCTCTCCTGCCCCTCCCCGGGAAGCATCCACGCCCCTCCCCCTCCCTCCCTCCCTCCTCCCTCCCCCCTCCCCTTCCACCGCCTGGAGCCCGCCTGGCTCCTCCGACCGCGGCCCGTAGCCGCCTCGTCACTGGCCAGAACGCTTCAGGTGGCGCGCTCAGGATTGGTGGAGGCCCGCGTTGCTCCCGCCCCCGGTCCGGGGTGCGGCCCACGATTGGCTGGTGCGGGTAGAGCGTCTTCTTGGGCCTGGGAGGCGCAGACGAGGCCTGAGGCAGCGGCGCGAGGCAGGTGAGCTTCGGTCGGGCAGGGCAGAGGGGACGCCGGGCGAGGGCAGGGGGCACGCCGGGCGGGCGCGGGGCTGCGGGGACGCGGGGCGGGAGCTGGGGTACTGGGAGGATGCAGGGTCGCGGCCGGGGCGTCCTCAGTGCAGGCTGTGCCGGGGCCTCCTGGGCCAACGGCCGCCGCCCCCGCCCGTCTCCCGCCCCGCGGCTCCTCGGGCCCCGACCCCTGCCCGCGCAGGTGAAGAGGCCCGGGGACCCTGGCCGTCGTGGTGCAGGAGTCCTGCTTCTTCCCGGGGTCTCGTCGGCTGGGCCGGGACGCGAGGTCTGGGGCGGAGCGGGGAGAGGCGCGGGAGGCCGCGGCGGGCGGTCCGGGCTGGGCGTGGAGGGGCGTCCTCCCTGCGTTCTCAGGCCTCTGCCCGGGCTGCCCGCGTGGACCCGGCTGTGGGGCCCCAGTCCCTGGAAGTAGCGGCGGGGTCGGAGGTGCGGTGGTGGGAAGACGGTGTTTTGTTTTGTTTTTTTAAGAGGTGGGGTCTCGCTCTGTTGCCCAGGCTGGTCTCCACCTCTTGAGCGCGAACAGTCCTCCCGCCTCGGTCTCCCGACGCGCTGGGATCACGGGCGCGAGCCACCGCGCCCGGCTGATACTCGTGTATTTTGGAGTATTGGGGTTTCTCTGTGCTGCCCAGGCCGAACTCCTGGGCTCAAGCGCTCCTCCCGCGCCGGCCTCCGCCCCGACCTGCTTGGAGGCGCGCGCGGTGTCCGCGCCCTGTTGGGCCTGCAAAGTGCCCAGAGCGGTGTCTGAGAGCGCAAAATAAACAGCGGCGGGAACACCTTGCCACTGTCACTGTCACGGGGAGGATTTCTCCCGGCTCCCTAGGCCTCCCTAGAGCTCCCCAGGGCAGGTGGGCGGTGAGGTCTGAGGTCTCTGCTCTCCCTTTGCAGCTTGTGGTTGGTGTGCCCGGCTGATTCCAGGTGGGAAACTGCTCATAATTACGTCTTCTAAGCTTCAGTAGTAGTATTGCCCATGAAGTGCTTGGGGCTCTAATTGCTAATCCTTTGTATGAGGGCCTTTGTAGTCCATCTGTTTTTACTCCCACATCTCCACTGTCCAGAAACATCGTGTGTTTTGGTTTATTCTCATCTTTTCTTGGACACTTGATAGTTATTCGAAACCTTTAGTTTTCTGAAATTATTTCTCTAACAATTTCCTCTTTCTTTACTCTCTTTTTCTGAGTGTTTTGGAAATACTACTGTTTGGACTGGAGGGCTTGGGCTGGCTTTATAATTTTCTCGTCTTTCTCGCTCCCATTTTCTGTTGTGTTCTACTTTCTAGATTTCCTCTTACATTTTATTCCAGTGTATCTATTTAGCATTTTAGTTTGGCCATCCTATTTTAAATTTCCCAGAGTTGCTTTTTTCTCCTATAACATTTGTGATATGTTCTTCACAAATGCAATATCTTCTCATTCACCTGCTTTTCTTTTTTGATTGTGCTAAAATGCACGTAACATAAAATATCATCACCACCTAGTTACAGAATTTTTTCATCATTCCGAATGGAAACCCTATACTGATTAAGCAGTCACTGCCCATTCTTCCCTCTCCCCAGGCCCTGGCAACCACTAATCTGCTTTCTGTTTGTATGAATTGGCCTGTCCCGGACATTTCATGTAAGTGGAGTCATACAGTATGCAGCTCCTTGACTTCTTTCACTGAAGATGATGTCTTCAGAGTTCACCCATGTTGTAGACTGTATCAGTGTTCCGTTCCTTTTTATGACTGAATAATTTTCCATTGTGTAGATATACCACATTGTGTTGATCCATTCATCTGCTGATGGATGCTAGGGTTGTTTCCACCTGTCTGCTATTGTGAGTAATGCAGCCACTATGAACATTTGTGTGTGTTTTTATTTGAGCACCTGTTTTCAATTCTTTGGTTGTATACCAAGGAGTAGAGTTGCCAGGTCATATGATAACTCTATGTTTAGCTTTTTGAGAAACTGCCAAACTTTTTACAGTGGCTGGATCATTTTACATTCCCATCAGCAACGTATGAGAGCTTCACTTTATCCACATTCCCCCCCAACACTCATTTTCCTTTTTTAAAAAAGTATGAGTATCCTAGTGGGTGCGAAGTGGCATCTCATTTGGCTGTGATTTGCATGTCCCTGATGACCAGTGAAGTTGACAATTGTGTCATGTACATGTTGGCCATTGTGTATTTTTGGAGAAATTTTCATTCAGATCGTTTCCCCATTTTTTAAATTGGGTTGCTTCTCTTTCTTTTTTTTTTTTTTTTTTTGAGTTGTCAGAATTCTTTATTCTGCATACTGGACCCTTATCAGACATATGATTAGTAAATACTTTCTCCCATTCTTTGGATTGTCTCTTCACTCTCTCGTTACTGCCCTTTGGTGCCCAAATTGATTAACTCTAATTTTTCTATGTTTTCTTTTGTTGCTCATGTTTTTGATTTCATACCTAAGAACTCTGCAAAATCCAGGGTTAGAAGGATTCGTCCCTGTGTTTTCTTTTAAGAGTTTATCATTTTAGCTCTTGTATTTAGGTGATCGATCCATATGAGTTCATTCTTGTATATGATGTGTGTGTGGTGGGGGTCTAACTTCTTTCTTTTGCATGTTGTGGATATTGAGTTGTTCAAGCATCATTTGTTGACAAGACTTTCTTCCCTATTGAGTGGTCTTGGCACCTTTGTCAAAATCAATTGACTATAGACGTGTGGGTTTATTTCTGGACTCAGTTCTGTTCTACAGGTCTGTATGTATGTCCTTATGCCAATGCCACACTATTTTATAGTAAGTTTTGAAGCTGGGAAGTTGGGGTCCTCCAACTTCGCTTTTGTTCTGGAAGATTTCTTTGCTATTTGGTACCCATTGCAGTTCTATGTGAATTTAAAGATCAGTTTTTCCATATTTGCAAAAAAGACCAATGGGATTTTGATAGAGATTGTATAGAATCTGTACATCACTTTGGGAGTGTTGCCATCCTAACAATATTAAGTCTTTCTATCCATGAATATGGAATGTCTTCCCATTTATGCAGGTTGTCTTTAATTCTTTCAAAAATGTTTTGTGATTTTCAGTGTACAGTGTACAAGGAACCAGTGCACTTCCTTGGTTAAATTTATTCCTAAGTTTTTAATTCTTTTTGATGCTATTATAAAATGAATTGTTTTCACAATTGCACGTTCAGATTGTTCATTACTAGTGTGTAGACTTTTGTGTTGATCTTGTATTCTGAAACTTTGCTGAGTTGCTTATTAGTTTTTTTTCTTTTTTTTTTGGAGCTGGAGTCTTGCTCTGTCACCCAGGCTGGAGTGCAGTGGCATGATCTCAGCTTGGTGCAGCCTCCACCTCCTGGGTTCAAGTGATTTTCCTGCTTCAGCCCCCTGAGTAGCTGGGATTACAGGCACCCACCACCACGCCCGGCTAATTTTTTTATTTTTAGTAGAGACAGAGTTTCACTGTCTTGGTCAGGCTGGTCTCGAACTGCTGACCTTGTAGTCTGCCTGCCTCAGCCTTTGCCTGTTGTTTCATCATTTCCAAAACAAATGAAGAAACACTGCATCTTGGCTAGGAACCATCTGTTGATACGCTTTGCTGCTGATGGGGTGTGCTGGGAGGTGGCAAATGTTAATATAATTATTGTGCTTAGATAATTATGTCCGCTGGTTGGGTCCTGCAATGGTGCTCCGAGGAGTAGGTTCTGTTTCTAGCCACAGTGGACTTGTCCACACCTCAGTGCTAAGGCAGTAGGAGACCTTGAATTGGACCCCAGAGGACTGGCTGCCTGTACTACTTCACAAATGAAGATGAAATGTGTTTCTTTTTGAAAGTGATATTTATTATGTTAATTTTTAAAATGATAAAACCAATACCTGCTCTTTAAAAAAATTTTCAGACAGCACAAAAGGGGTTAAATGACGAGTAGAAGTTCCATTCCCCCGAATTGACTCAAATCTAGTGTGTTATTTTTCTTTTATTTTTTTTTTAGAGGCGGGGTTTCACCATATTGGCCAGGCTGGTCTTGAACTTCTGATCTTGTGATCTGCCCACCTCGCCTCCCAAAGTGCTGGGATTACAGTTGTGAGCCACCTCGCCCGGCCTTTTTTCTTTTTTTTTTTTAACGGAGTCTCTTTTGTAAATTTTTTTCTGCCCCCGCCCCCCCACCCTAGATAGAGTCTTGCTCTGTTGCCAGGCTGGAGTGCAGTGGCACTATCTCAGCTCACTGCAACCTTTGCCTCCTGGACTCAAGCAGTTACAACAGGCGAGTGCCACCATGCCCAGCTAATTTTTGTATTTTTAGTAGAGACGGGGTTTCATCATGTTGGCCAGGATGGTTTTGATCTCTTGACCTTGTGATCCAACCACCTTGGCCTCACAAAGTACTGGGATTACTGCCCACCTCGCCTCCCAAAGTGCTGGGATTACAGTTGTGAGCCACCTCGCCCGGCCTTTTTTCTTTTTTTTTTTTTAACGGAGTCTCTTTTGTAAATTTTTTTCTGCCCCCGCCCCCCCACCCTAGATAGAGTCTTGCTCTGTTGCCAGGCTGGAGTGCAGTGGCACTATCTCAGCTCACTGCAACCTTTGCCTCCTGGGCTCAAGCAGTTACAACAGGCGAGTGCCACCATGCCCAGCTAATTTTTGTATTTTTAGTAGAGACGGGGTTTCATCATGTTGGCCAGGATGGTTTTGATCTCTTGACCTTGTGATCCACCCACCTTGGCCTCACAAAGTACTGGGATTACAGGCATGAGCCCCTGCACCCAGCCCTAATGTGTTATTTTTCTAGAAGTACTAAAAGCGTGTTCCCTGGTGTATGTATGCAGGTATAAAATATGTGGCATACAGCCCTTTCAAATATTTTTAGGTTACAGATATTTATTTCTGATTTGTTGTTTTGAATAATCAGTTCATTTTTTTAAGGATTCTCACTTACTTAGTGTAAATCATCCGCTTTTCATAAACCAAAAATTGTTTTTCTTCCTCAAAATGAAATTAGAGAGGCAATGCCAGTTTTTGTTTATTATGTTGTAGAAGTAATTACATGAGCATGATCTTTGGAAAACATCTGTTTCTAAGCCAGTTTCTTCTTATTTTTTTTAAATCTACAGGCAAAATAATGTTTTTATTAGTGTCTACATTATTTAGTTTTAATAGGATGAAGATCTAAGCACAATAATTACGTTACCATTTAGTACTGATTTTTTTTCAGAATTTTAATTTTAAATAATTATTTACAGTGGATTTAAGAAATAAACTGGGCTGGGCATGGTAGCTCATGCCTGTAATCCCAGCACTTTGGGAGGCTGAGGTGGGAGGATCGCTTGAGGCTAGCAGTTCAAGACCAGCCTGGGCAACATAGACCCTGTCTCTACAAAAAATAAAAAGATTCACCAGCTGCCGTGGCACGCCCCTGTGGTCCCAGCACTTTGGGAAGCTGAGGCGAGAGGACTGCTTGAGCCCAGGAGATAGAGGCTGCAGTGAGCTGTGATTGTGCCCCTGCACTCTAGCCCCGGTGACAGCATGAGACCCTGTCTCTTAAAAATTCATATATAAGAAAGAAAGAACAAAGAAATGAACTGCCTGATGTCAGGCTAGCTGCCCTTCAACAACCCCACCCTGAGGTGCTTAAGGATTAGCCAGAGTAAGGATAGAGCAAGCATGTGTGCCTGAGTGTGTGTGCCTGTGTGCTCATCATGCCCTTGTCGGTGTCTCTCGGGAAGGGCCCTGAGGGAAGATCTGGTGAAACATCGCTGCCCCGCCAGGTGGAGCTGCAGCTCCAGGTGTCCCGGTGGGCGTGGAGCTTGTGGCAGATGGTACTCTGGGAGGATGGGCCTGTGTGTCCCTGCCTTGGATCAGTGACAGACTCACAGAGAGTTGCAGGTTTGAGTGGTAGGTTTGACTGTTTCAGGAGTTAGGCTGCCATTTTAAACCAGGGCTTGTGGAATCCATGTGGGCAGGTCCCCACGGTTTCTGATGGGAATGCTGCGTCACACTGGGCTCCTTGTCAGTCTCAGACCACGTTGTCAGTGACGAATGCTGGGGCACAGGAAATGTGGCCTATAGCATCCGGCTAATGTCAGTAAGCACAGTGCCTTTGCAGCAGATTCCATCGTTGATGCGTGTTTCATAGAAAATAACTATCAAAATACCTAGGTGATGGCGGTTGGTGTTCCTAGGCTGAAGGGAAGTGCTGCTAGCAGGTTTTAAAGTTTGCCTTTTCCAGTTTTCTTCAGAGCTGAAAGCATTTCCTAAGAAAAGATGGCGTGCTGATTTTATTTCAGAACCCCTCAGGGTATTTTTTGTTGTTGTTGTTGTTGTTGTTGTTGTTGTTTTTGTTTTTGTTTTTAATAAAGATGGGGTTTCACCCTGATGGCCAGGCTGGTCTTTAACTTCTGACCTCAGGTGATCCATCCACCTCGGCCTTCCAAAGTGCTAGGATTACAGATGTGAGCCACCGCGCCTGGCCTTTTTTTTTCTTTTATGAGATGGCATCTCACTGTGTCACCAGGCTGGAGTGCAGTGACGTGATCTCGGCTCACTGCAACCGCCTCTTGGGTTCAAGTGATTCTCATGCCTCAGCCTCCCAAATAGCTGGGACTACAGGCGCCTGCCACCACACCAGGCTAATTTTTGTAGTTTAACTAGAGACGGGATTTCACCATGTTGGCCAGGCTGGTCTCGAACTCCTGACCTCAAGTGATCTGCCCGCCCACCTCGGCCTCTCGAAGTGCTGGGATTACAGGCGTGAGCCACTGTGCCTGCCTAGACCATTTAGTTTTGTTGTTTTCAGCCTTGTATGAGGATTTTTCAACCATGTTCTCTAGATTATTACTAGATTAGTACAGACATTCTGAATAGTAAAGACTTAAATGATAATGGGGAGTAGGACTAAAATCCATTTTTTACCAAAGCATTCAAGAAAAAAATGATCCTGTATATTTTCATGTCTACCATATAATATAAATTATATACTGTAAAAGCTAAAGGATATTAAAGGAGAAACCTAGTATAATTTAAGAAGAATCTTACCTAGTTTTTTTTTTGAGATGGAGTCTCACTCTGTCACTCAGGCTGGAGTGCAGTGACGTAGTCTCAGCTCACTGCAACCTCTGCCTCCTGGGTTCAAGTAATTCTCATGCCTCAGCCTCCCAAGTAGCTGGGACTACAAGCATGCACCACCACACCCGGCTGATTTTTGTATTTTTAGTAGAGTCGGGGTTTCACCATGTTGCCCGGGCTGGTCTGAGACTTCTGACCTCAGGTGATATACCTGCCTCAGTCTCCCAAAGTGCTGGGATTACAGGCATGAGCCACCACACCTGGTCTTATCTAATTTTAAAACCCTGCTAGGATGTATATATTTGTAAAGAAAGTTAAGCCATATGTTTGAAATCAAAGTTTGCAGTCTAAATAGATTGCCTCTACTTTTCTGTGTTTGTGAGCTTGTAAGCTCTCCTGGCCATGAACAAACACAAGATAAAAGGGAGAGATTTTGTCTGGGTGACATGCAAGGCCGCACTCTCTTTCCCCCAAAGATGATGCTCCTGGCTGCCATCTGCTAAGGTGTGTGCTTTTCTAGTTTCAGTGGCTCTCTGCCCATCCATCCTACAGAAGCCATCTCTTAGCAGGACCAGCAGGGACCTTCCCACAGTCACCTCTGGATACCTGTGCTGAGCCGACCAGCCTGAGAACCCACGCCTAGGGCTTTCTGTGGCCCAGCTCCTATCTCGGCGGCCTGCACAAAGCTGCGTACCAGTTAGTCTGTCTCCCTCCACCAGGCCAGGGACACATACTCATGCGGAACACAGCTGTGACAAGGTCATGCCAGGCGTGACATTCAGGGCAGTCAGGAAGGCACTGGATGCAGCAGGCAGGAGCGTTATGCCTGAAGACGGGCCTTTGTGACACATCTATGCAGAATGTCAATTTCAGATTCTTTCCAGGTTTTTCTGATGCTGTTGAAAACATCCTTGATCCATTTTTCACTTATTTTGTGATTACTGATAAGATTATAAGTGCAGAAAACATCTCCCTTGAGTCTCTCAGACGGGCAGACTGAGGCAGCTTCCCCTTCACATAGGAAGGCTCTAATGTTACATTTCGGCTTTAATTATCAGCGGTGTAATGGAGACTGGGAATGCTGTTGTGGAAATGCTAAGTACTCTGACTGTCAGTAGAGCTGGTCTTAGAACTGCCCTGTTGCCTGCACATGTGCGAGGGAGCTGTGCAGGGACGGGGGCTTTCACTTGCTGGCTGGGTCCCAGCTGTGGGATTCATCGGTAGACCTTTGCCCTTCATTTAGGGCAGGGTAACTGAATCTTTTGTCTCAGGAATTGCACATCCAGAAGAATAATAACTGTTCTTTTTTAAAATTTAAAACATCGGCCATATCACTTTACTCCTCAAAATAACTGCAGCTGACACCTGAGTGCTTGTCATCTGTCAGGCATTGCCTGTTGGGCATGGTTTCATTTAATCCTTTTTTTTTTTACTTTATTTCATTTTATTTTTTCCTATAATTTAACAATTGGATTTGTAAAGGACTAAGGATGGGATTTAAAATCTTCCTAATACATATTGTAGTCTGTTAAGGGAGAAGGAGGAAGGAGGGAGTGAATGAGACTGCAGGATGGGGGAGGGGAGTTGGGGAACTCTGGGATCCTCTCACCTGGCAGCAGGCCTTTGGTGCACATGGGAGAGCCCGGAGCACCTGCTCAGGAACCCGGGGCACATGATCACAGCCTCTGCAGCTGCTGCCACTGCCTCACAAGTTTCTGCTTGGCGTGAGCTTGGCCTTCAGCGCTTGTCGGGGTAGGGTTATTTTCTAGGCTGAGAGATAATGGCCAGAACATTTCCCTAGATCCTAGACAGGTGTCATTAGGCCAGGACTGGATCAGGGTAGATAAGGTGCCCTGTTTCCTCATTTCAGAGTTTTAGGAAATAGAGAAAATGATAGATTCTGCATGTTTTATACATAGATGCATTTCACCAGGGAACGTAAAATTCACGTGTTATAAAAGTGAAATCAGAATGATGAAGACAGATTAAGGGTCTGTAATCACAGACTCTCCAATCTGTGTTCCCTCAGCACCTGCTGAACCTGGAGTGTGACCTCTTTTCCCCACCATCCCTGACTTCCTTGCTTTCCTTTTCTGTGGCCTGGCTGCCCTTAATGGCCTTATTCCTAAATTAGCCTAACATCTGAGCAGGAGTGGGCATCCGTAACACTATTGAGTTAGCCCAGTGTCCCCTATCCAGGGTGGGAGTGGGAGTGGGCATCTATAGCACTACTGAGTTAGCCCAGTGTTCCCACATCCAGAGTGGGAGCGGGAGTGGGCGTTCACTGAGCCCCACATAGGGTTGTTGCTTAGCAGTGCAGGCAGAGCCCATTGTTGTATTGCTGCTAGGTGGGGCTGCGTTCTGCAGAGACTGCCAGCCAGGCCTGTGCACCTCAGGAGCCCAGGCATGGAGGGTAGTGGAGGGCAGAGACCAGTGTGGAGCGAGCAACCTAGATTGGATCCCGGCCAAGGCCTTGCTCCTGTGCCATGCTCCTCTGCGTTTGTGGTTGAATATAGATTTAGGTGTTGTTTAAAATAGGAAGAGAAGTGAGAGAGACAGTTAAACAGGTAGCAAATATTATTTGGATTAAGTGATCATAGTTTTATTTGCAAAAAGACGTTGAAGTGTAAGTTTATAGAATGCCAAATAAGAATGAATTGTACTTGCTGAACCTGTGTTCTGGGTCGGTGCTGAGCTGGGTGTCCCTGAACTGAAGAATTTTGAAACGTGTTTAAAAAAGCAGGAGTTTTGTCATACCTGCCGATACTTGTAGATGCAGTACAATTTTCATATATATAAACTGTGGTCTTTATTTATTTATTTCGAGATGGAGTCTTGCTCTGTTGCCCAGGCTGGAGTACAGTGGCGCAATTTTGGTTCACTGCAGCCTCCGCCTCCCAGGTTCAAGCGATTCTCCTGCCTCAGTCTCCTGAGTAGCTGGGATTACAAGTGCCCACCACCATGCCTGACTAATTTTTGTATTTTTAGTAGAGACAGAGTTTCACCATATTGGTCAAGCTGGTCTCAGACTCCTGACCTTATGATCTGCCCACCTTGACCTCCTAAAGTGCTAGGATTACAGGCCAGTCAACAGTGGTCTTTATTTCTATGGTACTTTATTTCAAAGAAAGTCGTATGAATTAAAGTACCTTTGGTTTGATTTCTGGAGCTCAGTCATTTGTACAAAAGTATCTTTTGTCCAGGACGTTCTTTATTTTTAGTTATATCTTCCTCAGATAGTTCAGCAACCAATTATGATTCACATTGCTACTCAGGATTTTTTAAAATTTCAGGGTGTGTGCTTGTGAATATTTTTAGCTGGAGGAAAGTTATGAGTCATTCCAAAGAAATGTAGATGACAACCTGAGAAACAATATACTGAACACTTTCTAACCTAAAAAATAATCTGTTTTCTTGTAAGGAAAAGTGTAAATAGTGCCTTAAGCTTTTTGATTATTCACCCTGCCGTTTCTTTTCTGATTCTGGGATGCTTGTGAGAACTTCAGCATCTAGGAACGTGTGCACTGCTGCTTGGCCATAGAGTAGCAGGTAGTTCTAGTTTAGTTAATAAAAACTTATTTCAGAAGACTGAGAACATATTGACACCGTGAGGATTTCAAAAGACATCTTGAAAAGAGTTCTGAATTTCTTTCAGTATTTCTTGGAAAGTGCTTCTGGTTTCACTAGTCAGTCAGTTGAGAGTTTCACCAGTCCTTTTTCAGGATATGCCAGAGGACTAGATATTATAGAAGTGCCCCAGGCTTGTAACTATGGAAATACTTGTTTCCTCTCTTTAAAAAGTAAAAACACTACTGCTGGCCGTGTTTCCTTAGAGCATTGATGGTGACCTGGGTTCAGTCGCATGTAGGCGGCTCAGGTTGACTAAGACAGGACTGCCCTGGATTTCTGCCCGTTAAACACTCTGCATTTCTTTCCCACCCTCTGCAGTATGGTTTGAAGTGGTGAACATGGATTTTTCTCGGCTTCACATGTACAGTCCTCCCCAGTGTGTGCCGGAGAACACGGGCTACACATATGCGCTCAGGTGAGTGTGCATCTGCACGTGGGGTCCTGGCCTTGCAATACCCACTCTCTTTTGCTGTGGCATGGAACGTCACAGGAACTCGATAATACTGCCGACTACGTGTGATATTTTGAAGGTGAAAGGAAAAGATAAACTTCATCTTATGGCTTTAGAGCTTGTTTTGAAAGCTGTTTCCAAATTTGTTTATCCTGGTGACTGTGTGGTTAGTCATCGCAGGTGGCTTGATGGCTTCGACCCCACCCAGGTGGTTTTGATCTTGAGAAGTCCCAGAGGTTATAGCTAGTGTTTGATGTCTATCAATGGCTTGGTATTTTTAAGTTAACAGAAATAACCTGGAATATTATTTGCCATTTGAAAGGAAGCATCTCCTAGAACAGTGTTGAAGCTCAGGGTTTCAAGAACACGACTTTTGTCTGAGGCTGAGTTTTCTGCTTTTAATTGTATTCTGATCCACTGAACCGAGACTTTTGAGTCTGAAGACTTGCAACCCTGCCCCATATGTTTTCAGTTTACCAGATAGAGAGGGTGACTGAAACGAAGCTTGCATTTCATGAAATTATGGGTTAGTGCCAAAGGAAAATATACAACTAGACAGGCCAGGATTTGATCAGCAGGTTGAAAAACTTGTGTACCCAAGCAGATGTTTAAGGCACCAGAAAAATGCTTGTGTAATTTTTTCAGTGGCTTATCTTTTTTTTTTTTTTCTTGGAGACAGAGTCTTACTCTGTCACCCAGGCTGGAGTGCAGTGGTGCAGTCTTGGTTCACTGCGACCTCCACCTCCCAGATTGAAGCAATTCTCCAGCCTGAGCTTCTGGAGTAGCTGGGATTACAGACATGCGCCACCACGCCTGGTAGCTCCTGTATTTTTAGTAGAGACAGGGTTTCACCATGTTGGCCAGGCTGATCTCAAACTCCCAACCTCAAGTGATCCGCCGGACTCAGCCTCTCAAAGTGCTGGGATCACAGACATGAACCACCGTGCCCAACCTCAGTGTCTTATCTTCTAAAGGGTGAAAATGTAATTGAAACTAAGAAAATTAGAAAATATTTTAAGAAAAATACTTCTTACCAGGATTAGTCAGCTCTTAAATTTGATGATTGAGTTTTTAATTCACAATTCTAGGTCACATCACACTTCCATAGCAACACATTCTGTTTTGTAAGAGTCCTGTAGTGGTTAGAACAGAATGGGTGGGCCAGCTCGTGGGAGACTGCTCCTTCCTCCAGACTGTGCAGTATGGAACATGATTCCCAGTCATTTATTTTTGCTTTTCTGACCTATTTTAAATAGTGTTTTAAACACGCCTATATCTGGCCAGGCACAGTGGCTCATGCCTGTTATCCCAGCACTTTCGGGGGCTATCACCAGGTCAGGAGTTCAAGACCAGCCTGACCAATATGGTGATACCCCGTCTCTACTAAAAATACAAAAATTATCTGGGCATGGTGATGCACGCCTCTAGTCCCAGCTACTCGGGAGGCTGAGGCAGGAGAATTGCTTGAACCGGGAGGCAGAGGTTGAAGTGAGCCAAGATTGCACCAGTGCACTCCAGCTTGGGCGAGAGAGGGAGATTCCATCTCAAAAAAATAGATAAAATGTGTTTTCTCTTCTGGAAAATGACAAACTCTGCGGTTGAAAGAACAGTGACAAGCCCACTTGCTGGCCACTGGCTTCGACAGTGATGCGTGCAGGTCTCTGCTCCCACTCAGCACTGTGGAGCCTTCGCGACCAGTGCCTCAGCTCACAAGGGTTCCCCAGCCACTGTCTTGCTGCACCAGTGGCCTGGCACGCTCCCCGCCAGGATAGGGTGGGCCCCAACACTTTCTCTCACGTTCCCCTGGAACTCCACTGGACTATTTAAAGCCAGTCTCTAAAAGATGGTGATATATTTTAAAAAACCCAAATACCAGTATCATCCCAGTAATTTAAAAAGGCTTCTTAATATATTTACTCAGTGTTCCAGTATCCCAGATCCTTGAATTTTCTTTTTCACAGTTAATTTTTTTTAAATGAACTTAAACAGGATATTCATGTTACATTGGATGATTTCTCTCTTACGTCTCAATCTGTAGTTCTTGTAAGCTGGTAGTTAAGTCTGGAAGTCTGGTCATCTTTTGGTTTATTTCTTTATTGGCGTGACTCTGTGACAGATGGAATGTAGCTCCCTGTCACCATCCTGAGTCCGTGCTGTCTGGCGTGTCTCCTCTGGTAGTGTTGAGGCTGATTGATGTTGTCAGCTCAACCCACTCACAGTAAAATCCAGCCATTGGCGATGGTTGCCTTGAGCTTCAGGATTCGAGGATGTTTTCCGGAGCCCTTGGACCTGACGTGCCGCTGCCCATGCTCTGATCCAGGGGCACTGGAGACATGAGGGTCTTAACCGTCCAGCCTCTCATGGAAGTATTGGCTGTGGAAGCCAGAAGAGAGAGTTTCCAGAAGGAGGGACTTGTCAGCAAAGGCAGATGCTGCTAGACGGTCAGGAAGATGGGGTGAATCAGCCGTGGAGGCCAGAGGGCCTGGCAGAAGCCACTTCAGAGCGTCCACCGGTCAAGAAGCCAGTGGAGATGAGCTGGTGCTCCAACCAGTCGGCTGCTGGGGGAGGTGGAGAGGTGTGGCTTTGAGTGGAATTTGTTTTTTACCATGGGGTGAGCCAAGGGTGTGTCTAGATGCTGGTGGTCAGGAGCCAGTAGAGAGGAGCTGAAGATACAGGAGAACAAGAAAGGGCCTCCTACAGAGAGAGAAGAGGGCAGGAGAAACTCCATCCAGAGCACACAGGCTTGGCTCGGGACTCCTCTTCCATCGCAGCAGGCAGGAAGGGTGCTCAGGGTGGAACATGAGTAAATGTATGAGTGCATGCGTAGGAAGAGGTTGATTATGTGGCATTGGCTCACGCTGATGGAGGCTGGCAAGGCCCAAGATCTTCAGGTTGAGTTGGCAAGGGGAGACTCTAAGCAGCATATGGTATAAGTTCCAGGCCAAGTCCAGGGGCCCAATACCCAAGAAAACCACGGTATAGTTCCAGTTTGAAGGTCAGCTGGCTCAAGGCCCTGGAAAAGCTGATGTTTTAAGTTTGAGTATGAAGGCAGGAAGTAGCTGGTGTTCCCACTCTAGGCTGTCGGACAGGAGGAGCTCCTTCTTACTAAAGCCTTCCTGTTCTGTCCAGGCCTTCAGTGGATTGGAGGGCAGTCTGCTTTCCCAGTGTTTTGATTTTGATTTGAATGTTACTGTCATCCAGAAGCACCCTCACAGATACTCTCAGAATAATGTTTGAGCAAACATCTGGGTGCCCAAGGCCCAGTCAAGTAACACATAAGATTAACCCCTGCAGAGGGAAAGGATGGGCATGGTTGAGGGGGAGGCAGTTTTCTAATGGCATCAGGTTTTACTGGGAAGAAAAATGCAGGGCCTTCCCGAAGACATAGACCAAGAGGTGTAGGGAAGGAGATGGTGGCCTCAGACATGAGGTGCGTGGAGGAAGTCTGAGAGGGCCACTGAGGGCTGGGCGTAGATGGCCCCCGACACATGGATGGCCCGAGGACCTGTGGACCTCGGATGAAGACACACTGGCACCTGCAACGTGAAGAACTTGAGAGAAAGCGTTGGGGTTCACCCTGTCCCAGTGGGGAGAGTGCCAGGCCTCGAGAGAACATTGGGGCCCACCCTATGCTGGCAGGGAGAGTGTCAGGCCACTGGTACAGCAGGACAGCAGGCTGGGGAACCCTTGTGAGCTGAAGCCCTGGTCACGGAGGCTCTGAAATGCTGGGGTGAGCGGGGGTCTGCGGTTGGAGTCAGTGTCGGGGCAGCTGTCACCCTTCCGTCATCAATGATCTGAACTGTAGAAGTCTGAGACCCCTTTCGGTCCAACACACCTGAGCTGAGCTAACCTGGCATGCCTTTGTTGGGCAGGTACTGTGGGTCCAAGGGATGCTTGTACCTATTTGTCTGTGGTTTGCAATTGGAGTCAATTTTTTCAATCTTTTGATACAAAGTACATCTAAACAACACATGTTTAAAAGAACAATGTATAACTAATGAGAGAAAGACATTAACACCTCATGCTCTTGAGAGAGAGATCTCTAAGTTATCTTCAGGGTCTTCCTCGGTCTTTTTTCCTTGTTCTGTCACTTAATTCTCTCTAATCCTGTACTGAACACCTTAGTTTGAAATTTTGTGTTCCCCCAAACACTGTAGAAAAGGTAATAAAGTGCTTTAATACGACAGCCCTACTGAGCTGCATTGCGTCCTGGGACAGTGCTGGGCCAGCATCCATGTCCTCCTCTCCATCAGCCACTGGTGTCCTCCTTCAGGGTTCTGGGCACACCTGTCTCTAGGAACCATGTTATGGATGGCAGCTAGGTTCACAGTCTAGACCCACCAGCAGAGGTGGCTTGTGAACTTCCTGAACTGCACCTGAGCTGTGGTGCTGATGGAATTGTGGGTGCTGGGGTTGGAAGGGACCCCAAGAGGTCACCTAATGCCACAGATGAGGGGGCCGGAAGGGACTGAGAAGTCACTTGATGTTGCGGATGAGGGGGCCGGAAGGGACCCCAAGAGGTCATTTTGATGCTGTGGATGAGGGGGGCCAGAAGAGACCCTGAGAGGTCACCTAATGTGGATGAGGGACTCGAAGGGACCCCGTGAGGTCACCTGATGCTACAGATGAGGGGGGCCGGAAGGGACTGAGAGGTCACTTTATGTTGCGGATGAGGGGGCCGGAATGGACCCCAAGAGGTCACCTGATACCACGGATAAGGCAGGTCAGAAGGGCCAAGAGGTCACCTGATACCTTGGATGAGCGGGGCCGGAAGGGACTGAGAGGTCACTTGATGTTGTTAATGAGGGGGCCGGCAGGGACCCCCAAGCTCACATGATGTTGCAGATGAACGGCTGAGACCCAGGAGCTTTCCTGACTTGGGTGCCTACTTTCTGCTGGGACTTGAAATTTTGATCTTTGAAGTCAAAGCCCCAAATTCCTGGTCCCTCTTCCCTTTCTTCCTTCCCCTTGTCTCCTCCCTCCCCGACTTTTAAACATGGCTGCGTTACCTTGATGATGAGTCCAGTGCCGTGCAGCTCCAGGTGAAGGCCCCCTGACTGGCTGTGGTAGCCAGCGTGAAGAGCCTCTCGTGCTTTTACGTGTCTGTGTGTGGATGGGTACCTGGTGGCATTTTGTTGTTTATTCTAAATAGATAGGTTGGTGCCAGGTTTTTGTGTTGAACAGTGTACCCAGAAGTCTTTCTGTGACCACGTGCAGGTCCTTTGTTTCCTTGTGGCCCTGCAGCGTGTGTAGAGGGATGTGCCCTGGTGTGCCTGCCCATTCCCCTGTGGGTGGCATCCCCACGTCTCTCTGCTGTGACAGCGCTGCCGTGAGTGTCCTTCCACACAGCTTCTTCACCTGCGCCTTTCTCCCCAAACCAGCAAGCATTCCTGGTTTGTGTTGGAAAGCAGGGATCTCATCTCAACTTTAAACCCAGTAGTTAGATTTGAGGCTGAGGGTGGTGGTGGGAGGGTAGAATTCAAAGAGATCAACAGATGAGTGGAAAGTAGTGATTATATTGGTCCATACCTACATGACAGATTCTGATTTGAAATAAGATAGTTTTCTTAAACTAGAATCACAGTGTGTAAAATACTCTGCTAGAAGCAAACTACCTCTCCTTTAGATGACACTGGAATTGTGTCTCGCTTGGTACCCATGGTCAGCATTCAGCGTAGCCCAGTGCAGTCTCTCTGTTGTCCCCACCTCAACCTCTAAGTGAAAGAAGAACCTCTTTCTTAAATTGCGTGTGGAGACTTGAAGCCGTTTGTATTAACTTACTGTTGGTCATGAACGTCTGCCAGGGTCTTGCTCTGTTGCCCAGGCTGGAGTGCAGGGGTGCAGTCAGAGCTCACTGCAGCCTCAAACTCCTAGACTCAAGCCATCCTCCTGCCTAGGCCTCCCAAAGGGCTGGGATTGCAGCCTGGCTCATCTGCTTATTCAGTTAAGTTAATTGAATAATTATATGGAAGGTTTTGGAAGTGACTTTTTTGGTCACAGGCTCAAAGCAGTTTGTGAATTTGTCTCAAGGTGTGGGTTTAGACAAATTCTAAGTTTACAAAGGGAGTGTTGATGGCTCGGTCACTTGGTTTCCTCTCCTACATGGATTCGTTCTAAAATGCGCTGGTGTATTGGATTAAATCTCATGTCCTAACTGTGTATCAGCATCGTGTTTACTAGAAAACATGCTCTGATGTGTTTATATCAAGTGGGGACACGCCCTCAGGCAGTTCTTAGGGTGAGTTGTAGACTCCATACCTCAGCATCTGGGAAGTGTGCTGTCCTTCATCTGACGTGAAACAAGAGTGGCTGGGGCAGATGTTGGGAGCTGATGTTGGCTGATGTCTGTGCCACTGTATGTTTGCTTTAGAGTGAAGTTGTCACATAGTCATAGTTGCTCTTGAAAATGCACAATATGTTGCACTTTCAGTTTATTATTTGTTCATTTTGTTTCGGAATGGGGGCTATAAGCACTGCTTATCTCTGACGAGTTTTTTCCTTCTAGTTCCAGTTATTCTTCGGATGCTCTGGATTTTGAGACCGAGCACAAATTGGACCCTGTATTTGATTCTCCACGGATGTCCCGCCGTAGTTTGCGCCTGGCTGTGACAGCATGCACCCCAGGGGATGGTCAGGCTGGGGGTGCCGACAGCTGTGCAAGCAACATCGTCTCCCTAAAGAACAGAGCGGCCAGGTGAGCACCGCTGCACTTCCTCTTTGCCTGATCTCTAGCTCCAGTTAAAACCAAGCTTCCATACTTTTTGTTCTGTAAAGCCACACCCTTTCTCTTGAGCTTAAGGGTGGGTGGGTGTGTGGGTGTGTGGGTGTGTGTGTGTACAGACACAAACCTGCCATATAAAGTGGTAGTTTGGCTGTAAATAAAGACTGAGGCCGGGCGCGGTGGCTCACGCCTATAATCCCAGCAATTTGGGAGGCGCAGATGGGCGGATCATGAGGTCAGGTGTTTGATACCAGCTGGTCAACGTGATGAAACTCCATCTCTACTAAAAATACAAAAAATTAGCCGGGCATGACGGCAGGTGCCTGTAATCCCAGCTACTTGGGAGGCTGAGGCAGGAGAATCGCTTGAACCCAGGAGGCAGAGGTTGCAGTGAGCCAAGACTGCAGCACTGCACTTCAGCCTGGGCAGCAGAGTGAGAAACTGTCTTAAAAAGACTGAAAGACACTCCGGAGTCTATGTGGGTTGTCTAGTATTGATGTTCTGCTGTTCATGTTTCAAGTTCTCTTTGCTGGGACATTCCATGTGCAGTGCCAGCACTCAGGTCTGGAAGCTCGTGGTCCTGTAGTGGGAGCTGAGTCACAGCTGTCTTACTACATGTTTAAGGAGGAAGGAACCTTACAGATTACACATGGTGTTGTGGACGATTTCCGTATCCAGTTCATTCTTTCTTTTTGAGACAGAGTCTCACTCTTGTCACCCAGGCTAGAGTGCAGTGGTGTGATCTCAGCTCACTGTAATCGCTGCCTCCTGGGCTTAAGCGATTCTCCTGCACGCAGCCTCCTGAGTAGCTGGGGTTCCAGGCATGCACCACCGTGCCTGGCTAATACGTGTGTGTGTGTGTGTGTGTGTGTGTGTGTGTGTGTATGTATTTTTCTTTTTTTTGTGATGGAGTTTCACTCTTGTCACCAAGACTGGAGTACAGTGGCATGATCTTGACTCACTGCAAACTCTGCCTCCCAGGTTCAAACGATTCTCCTGCCTCAGCCTCCTGAATAGCTGGGATTTCATGTGCCCACCACCACACCCTGCTAATGTTTGTATTTTTAGTAGAGACAGGGTTTTGCCGTGTTTGCCAGGCTGGTCTCGAACTCCTGACCTCAGGTGATCTGCCTGCCTCAACCTCCCAAAGTGCTGGGATTACAGGTGTGAGCCACTATGCCTTGCCCAATTCATTCTTCAGGTCTTTATTAAAAATTTGTGTGTTAACTGACAAATACATAAAGTTTAGATTATTTACCTGTATTTGTGTTTGTCGAGTTCATTTGATCTCTGAACTCTCCATGTGCCTATCACCACTTCTTTACCAAGAAGGATCAAAAGTCTGCAAGATCTTTGTGCCATGTAAGGATAATAAAAGTGACAGCTTTATGTTGTGGATATAAGAACAAAGAGTTTCCATTCCAGTGGTCTTTCTCTCGAGAACGAAGGTGGTGACTATTAGCGGAATGGCTGATGGTGGAGAGCTGGACTGGGGTCTGAATGGCGGCTCCAGCTGGCAGCTTCCACAGGCATCACGATCATCCAGGGAGTTCACTTTCCACAAAGTTAGATTCCCAACCTCACCCTTGGAGATGCAGGTGTCAGTTTATGATGCAGCAGAGAACCAGCAGATCCTGTTGCGTAGCTCCGTGACAAGCACGCAGCTACCAGGATTGCACAGCAGCCCAGTCTCCTCCTCCTGGTGATGTGAAGAGCAGGTGTGCTACTGCGCCGGGCTCCTGTGGCCATCGTCCTCCTTCTGCCCCATGTCACTGCAGCCTTTCACCTCCCATGCTTCCTTCTAGGGAGGATCTTATTCATTATCCTGGGTCCCCCAAACTGATAATGGTGAACATTCACAGGGTGTTTACTTCTGAGGGCTTTCCTTTTGTCATTTGTGGTAAATATGAATGCAGAAATTATTTTATGACCACCTATTCTTGCTGTACTTAACACAATTCTATCTTTACCAGTGACTTAGAAATAGTTTTTAGGAAAGGGGAGGATTACATTTATAAATCAGATTTTTATTTTCAGTTCATTTGTATTTTTAGTTTATTAGCTTTTAACCACTTTTGGGTCATGTTGCCCAAAATAACCTGGAAACTATTTTGTGTTTACAATTTTAGAGGAAGTTCTTGGATCCCAGCTTAAAAACTCCTTTTTTATATTAATTGATTAATTGCATTGGAAAAAGCATAAGAAAATGGTTTGCCTTAAAATGCTGTGTTTATTCCCAGAAGAAGAGTTTGTGTTGGTCAAATGTAATCATTTTGTATTTGCTAGAAAAGATCTATAAACTTGCTGTTCTTTTTCTTTTTAGAACAGCAAAACAGTGCAGAAGCACAAACAAATCGGCTTTTAGCATCAACCACGTGTCAAGGGAGGTCACATCCTCTGGCGTCAGCCACAGCAGCACTGCCAGCCTGCAAGACACTGTGACTCGACGGCCTCCTGTACTGGACGAGTCTTGGATTCGTGAGCAGACCACAGTGGACCACTTCTGGGGTGAGTCCCTGGGAGATGCAGATCGCCCACCTACAGCTGGGGTGTTTCTCAGATTATGCTGGGAAGAGGGAGGCTGTGGCTAGGCCGTCTGTTTGCTGTGTGACTGGTTGAGAGAAGCACCAGTTAGGTTCCAGGCTTGTCCTCAGACTTGATCAGGACGCACCTTGGAAGTTGCTTCCATGTGCACCTTCTCGATTAGGTTATGCTAACATGATAACTCCCCATCATAATGACTAGTTATGATGGGGAGATGAAGCAGCAGGTAGTCATCTGATGACTCTGTTTTTATAAATGCATTACTTTTGTAGGATGTTTGAACAAAGGCAGTGTAAAAACTTACCAGTGTCTTTTCAAGAAAGCTCTAAGCAGTGAGGCAGCCAGGGTTAGAGGGCTGTCAGAGAGCATTGCAGGGTGAGGCATCAGCACTCGGACTGGGCTGACGTGGGGTCTGGGCAGTGGGAGCCACAGCCTGGCTGTTGAGAGTGTGGTGTCTGAAGGCTGTGCATGGGGAGGGAAGCTTGGTAAAGGGCACCCAGCTGCTCGTCTGCATTTGGTTTATCTTCTGGTTGGCCCTTTTGAGACAATTAGAAGATCCAGATTAGTTCCAGAGATCATGTGTGCTAATTTTGGGAAGCATTGGTTTTCGTGTTTTTTCTGTTTTGCTCAGCTGGTAAGAGTGGTTACCAAGCAACAGAGAGGCATCTCCTGCTGCTGATGAGGCTTCTGCCTCCCTGAGCGGCCTGTGAGAAGATGGCCTTTCCTCTCATTCCCCTTGGGTTCTGTTTACCTCCTTAGGCCAGGTGGTGTGTGTGCTGCTGTCTGTCTCTATTAATATTCTCCAAAGATAAGCTTTCACCTTCAGTCAAAAGATAGTATCTGCATATATCTGGAGGCATTTTAGGAAATAAACCATGACTGGTGTCACAATGCTGATTTATTAACCATTGTAACCTTTACATTTTTTTTAGAATGGGTTTTGTTCTTACTTGATAAGTTGAGCTCAACAGCAAAAACATGTGTGTGTGTTTTTTTTTTTTTTTTTTTTTTTTTAGGTCTTGATGATGATGGTGATCTTAAAGGTAATTATTTTAGTCCTTTTACTTTCATACACATTTACAGAAGTTTTAGCTAAGTATCTGCAGGTCGTGATAAACAGGTTCCATCTACTTTTTGAAAACTTTAGGTGGAAATAAAGCTGCCATTCAGGGAAACGGGGACCTGGCAGCAGCCGCTGCCGCGCACAACGGCTACACCTGCAGCGAATGCAGCATGCTCTCCGAGCGCAAGGACGCGCTCACAGCACACCCTGTAGCCCGTGGACCGTTGTCGAGAGTTTATTCTAGGGACAGGAATCAAAAACGTAAGTCTCACTCTTTTAAAACTCAGAAAAAGAGGTGTCCAAATATTAATACTTCCTTTTTATGAGCCTTAGTGTCTGCACTATTTGTATTGGAGATTTAACTCAAAATTATCCCTTGAAAGCCTAAGAAGTACACCCCAAGTCAGCTTTGTCCTGCCTGTCCTCTTTCAGCTTATTTATGTGGTCAATAATTTTGTATCTAAAGGTATTTGAAATTTTATAAATTTGGACTTGATGTGAGCAAGAGAAAATTTCTACGTAAATGAAGCTAATAAAACTAGTCACTGTTAGATGCACACCTTTATTTTTGTAAGACAGCACAGATGCTCGCGTGTACTTAAGGAATGGCTTTGGGACGTTACTACGGTCTGTCCTATGAAGTGTTTATGCCAGCATTCGTGTCAGGAAAACATTTCCTGTGGTTGTGGTGATGGAGGGGCCTTTGGAGAACACCACGGGTTTTGGAAGGACACACGGGGTTCTGGTTTGTTCTAGGACAGCAGCAGTTATTGCAGGGAACCCCCTGACGTGGGCAGTCACTGCTGGGGCATCCTCCCGGGTGAGCAGGTGAAGACAGAGCCACAGGCACCTTTCCAGCTTCCAGGTGGGGCCGCGATGCCCAGGGGGTTGGGACTCTGCCCTCATGGCTGCCTGGCCCGGGATCTCTCTCACCTGTGGCAGGAAGAGGCTGGGGCCCTTGGCTGGGCTGGGTGCTGCCTCATTCTCAAGCCCTTGGCACCTTGTCTTTCAAGCCCATGTCCTGCTGTGCTTGGAGGTACTAGAAGCCTCAGGAGGGCAGGGCCAGGTCTGTCTTACCAACTCTGAGCCTGGCTATGCTGGGGACATGGGGCGTTCGTCCAGTATTCTTCAAATGACCGAACGTAATGAAGGAGGGCAACAAGACGAAGGCCTCCACCCTTTCTGAGATCTCTAGCATCTTATTTTTACCGTTTGTTTTCGTGGCCCTCACTTGTGGCTATGTCTGCTGTGGTGTTATGGACACTGCTAGTGTTAATACAGCATAGTAAGAAGGTATGAAAGGGAAGGGAAACGGCAGGAGCAAGGCTACACAGGGGCTTCCCTCACTGAGCATAGTGCTTACTTGGGTTCTTCTACGTATACCAGCACTGCTGAGCTCACACTCTGCACCAGTCACTGTTCATATATGATCACAGCAGCCCCCTTTTTGCAGACAAGCAAAGTGGGGCTTAGCCAGCTCAGGAGGCTCACAGGTAGGTGTGGGGCCTGGAGCTGAACCCAGGCATCTGATGCAGGTGCATCCCTGAGCTGCCTGCCTCCCTGAGCACTTGGTACCCTAGGGCTCTGCGCAGTGCTGCATGTGAGGCCTCACATACTTTATGCGATGCGCACAAAGATTTTGTGTATTCAGGGTTTAATGAGGCTGTGTTTTGAAGCATGCCATTGATGGGCTGAACATAACATTTTTCTTAGAATAAAAGCACATTCCATAAACTGTACAATGGCAGAATAAGGAGGTTCACAGATAATTGAGAGAACCTACAGAAACGTGCTATTTTCCGAAGGCCTTCGCACACATGTTGTAGTAAATGCATCTCTTTATGACTGGCAGTATGCTGGGGGTCAGTGCCCAAGCTTAGCCGTGCAGTTGAGTGTATCTTTAGATGGAAAAGGCATTGGTGTGGTGTGGGTTGTAGCTTCCCAAAACTCATGGCACGTCCCAGGGGACGTTGGTCTTGGGTGTTTTGGGGGAGAAGACAAGCCTCTCTGGGCTTCACACCTGTTTGGCCTCTCAGACGAGGGCCAGGACTTGTGCGGTCCACACTAGTGTATCGCCCTGTATTAGAGTAAACATATTTATCAAAGAACATTGGAAAATCAGAGAGACACAAAAAGAAAATGAAAATCACCTACAAGGTGCCACAACAGGAAAAAAACACACTTCCAGAGATTTCCCCTCTATGTTCTTACAGTCAGATTGTGTAAATTATTTGCATAATCATACTTACTTAAAATAATTACGGCTTTCCTAAAGTATAAATTTTCCCTCCACATTTTCTTAATTTTGTTTTTATGTATGTACTGATTGTAATACTCACTGTAAAATTTTTCAGTAGTATAGATAAAATAAGTCCTTTCCCCCCATCCAATCCATCTCCTCCTGAGGGAACCACTGCTAATGATAGCTGGGTGGGAATTCTTACGCTTTGTAAAATTAGGTAAAATTCAGATAACATGAAATTAACCATTAACAATTTTAAAGTGTGTGACTCAGCAGCATTCAGCCTTCCCCCAGTGCTGCGTGCCGTCCGGGGTTCTTTATGCACCTGCAGAACTATGTGGTTTTGGCTCTGTCTTTCCTTAAATGCCATCACGGTGTATGCACAGTCTAGTATCTCTTTTCATTTTATATGTTAATTGAGATTAACTTTATTCTTTTTGATGCCTGTACAGTTTTTAAAAATTTTGAGATGGAGTCTTGCTCTGTTGCCCAGGCTGGAGTGCAGTGGCACAATCTTAGTTCACCGTAACCTCCGCCTCCTGGATTCAAGTGATTCTCCTGCCTCAGCCTCCCATGTAGCTGGGACTACAGAGTTGCGCCACCACGCCCGGCTAATTTTTGTATTTTCAGTAGAGATGGGGTTTCACCATGTTGGCCTGGCTGGTCTCAAACTCCTGACTGATCTCAAGTGATAACACCCACCTTGGCCTCCCAAAGTGCTGGAATTAACAGGCATGAACCACTGTGCTGGCTGCCTGTACAGTATTGTTTATGGCTGTAGCAAATTTTAGGTTCTAAGTGAGCATTCAGACTTTTTATGTTTGTACACCATTAAAAACATTGTTTCTTTGGATGTTTCCCTGTATATATGTCTTTGTGGACAGTGCAAGCTTTTCTCCAGAGTAGACAAGCTGGAGGGAGAATTGGCCTTGTCCACTTAATGATGTGCCCCTTCACTCGCCGTCCTCCATGGCTAGCCCTAGTGGTTGTCTCCTGTAGCAGGACACAGGTCCCCTTTCCTTCTGGCCAATTCTTCATATTTTTGCTCTTTTAAAACCTTCCATGACATTTCAATGTTTGTTTGTTTGTTTGTTTGAGATGGGGTCTTGCTCTGTCGCCCAGACTGGAGAGCAGTGGCGTGATGACAGCTCACTGAGGCCTCAGACTCCTGGTCTCAAGTGATCCTCCCACCTCAGCCTACCTAGTGGCTACTACCCCCAGCTATTTTTTGTAGAGATGGGGTTCTGCCATGTTGCCTGGGTTGGCCTCGAACTCCTGGGCTCAAGTGATCTACCTGCCTTGGCCTCCCAAAGTGCCGAGATTACAGGTGTGAGCCACCTCACCCAGCCAAATTTCAGGATTTTTATTATGAGTGAGACTGACCATGCATTCCCTCTTAATAACATGACTTGCTGTTGCCGACAGCCTCTCTCAAGTTGGTGCTAGAGTGTGAACTAAGCTGGCACCGTGCTCAATGCTTAGGCTTATGTTTTCTTAGTATAGGGTCCAGTTCACAAGTAGCTTCTCACTATTGCTTTGAAAATAATAAAGCTCTAATTTTTTATTTCTTTAAAGTCACTGTAACACGAGCTTCACCATTTCCAGCTGGTCTTATGCCACAGATCTTTTTCTTTCTTTCCTTTTTTTTTTTTTTTTTTGAGACAGGGTCTTACTCTGTTGCTCAGGCTGGAGTGCAGTGGTATACACAGCTCACTGCAACCTCTGCTTTCCAGGCTCAAGCGATCCTCCTGCCTCAGCTCCCCAGTAGCTGGGACTACAGGCATGTGCTGCCACATCTGGCTAATTCTTATATTCTTTGTAGAGACAGTTTCACCACATTCCCCAGGCTGGTCTCCAACTCCTGGGCTCAAGTGATCTGCTCACCTCAGCCTCCCAAAGTGTTGGGATTACAGGCGTGAATCACTGCACCCTATCACTTGCCACAGAAGTTTTTTTTGTTTTTTTTTTTGAGACGGAGTCTCACTCTGTTACCAGGCTGGAGTGCAGTGGTGTGATCTCGGCTCACTGCAACCTCCAACTCCCTGGTTCAAGTGATTCTCCTGGCTCAGCCTCCCAAGTAGCTGGGATTACAGGCACATGCCACCATGCCCAGCTAATTTTTTTGGTATTTTTAGTAGAGATGGGGTTTCATCATGTTGGCAAGGATGGTCTAAATCTCCTGACCTCGTCATCTGCCCGCCTTGGCCTCCCAAAGTGCTGGGATTACAGGCATCAGCTGCTGCGCCCGGCCTAAACAGATCTTTAAGTCACCAAGTCTTGCTGGGTTGGGAGTGTGAGGGGAGGAGCCTCATCAGAAGCACTTCATCAGGCAGACAGCTGAACCTGTTAAATTTGTGGAATATCATCCCACACATTTAGATTAGCAGAAAAAAGCATCAGGGATCACATCGTATCATTTTTACATTGTGTCTTTTTTTTCCCCTTCGAGACAGAGTTCGTCACCCAGGCTGGAGTGCAGTGGCACAATCTCGGCTCACTGCAGCCTCCGCCTTCTGGTTTCAAGTGATTCTCCTGCCTCAGCCTCCCAAATAGCTGGGATTACAGGCATGTACCACCACACCCGGCTAATTTTTGCATTTTTAGTAGAGATGGGATTTCACCACGTTGGCCAGGCTGGTCTCAAACTCCTGACCTCGTGATTCACCCGCCTCAGCCTCCCAAAGTGCTGGGATTACAGTCATGAACCACACGCCTGACCCAACACACATCGTGTCTTCTAAAGTGAGAGGTGGCACGTGCCTGTAGTCCTAGCTACTCAGGAGGTTGAGGCAGGCGGGTTGCTTGAGCCCAGGAGGTCAAGGCTGCACTAAGCTGAGATCATACTGCTGTACTCCAGCCTGGGCAACAGAGCAAGATCCTGTCTCAAATAAATAAATTGGTTGGGTACTTACTCATACCTATAATCACAGATGTTTGGGAGGCAGAGGTGGGAGGATCACATGAGGTCTGGAGTTTGAGACCAGCCTGGGCAATATATGAAGACCCCATATCTACAAAAGCAAAAACAAATTAGCTGGTTATGGTGGCGTGTGCCATACTCCCAGCTACTCAGGAGGCTGAGGTGGGAGGATCGCTTGAGCTCAGGAGGTTTGAGACCAGCCTGGGCAACACAGTGAGACCTCGTCTCAACGAAAAATACAGAACATCAGCTGGGCTTGGTGGCAAGCACCTGTAATCCCAGCTACTTGAGGAGGCTGAGGTAGGAGGATCACTTAGGCCCAGAGTTCAAGGCTGCAGTGAGCTATGATCATGCCACTGCTAGGCAACAGAGTGAGACCCTGTCCCTAAAAAAATTAAAAATAAAAATAAAAAACAGCAAAGGCAGTGATTCTAGAAGTGATTCTGGTGCTCCAGTGTACCCATTCTCAAACTGGTGGGTTAGAGGCCATGAAACAAATGACTGTTTGTCAGTATCTGAATGTCGTGGTGTGTGCATAAACGGCATTGGAGTGAAGCGGCCGCAGTTCGGGTACCCTGTGGACGATTGCTAGTGAGTCAGTGCTCTGTAAATCATTGCTAGTGCGTCCGTGGAGGTGGCAGCCTCCCCCTGGGGGGTTACTTCGAGTGCCCTCTCCAGGGTTCACTGTCCACCGCCAGTTGGGCTCTTCCTGAGTGAGTGTCTTTGGTGTCCATTCTAAAAGTGCTTGCCTGAAATGAATAATTTGGCTATCTGACTTATCAGGAAGTAGATGTTGGCTTTATGGGAAGAAATAACGCATGTTCATGGTTTTTTAATAGGCGGTGCATCTTTGTACGTGAATAGGATTTTGTGGCTGGCCAGATACACTGCATCATCTTTTTCATCATTTTTAGTTCAACTTTTTCAAGTGGTTTTAATGAAGCTCAATTATGAATCAGAATATTACAAATTGAAAAGTTACGAATCAAAAGATTGTGACTCTGAAAGCTATAAGTCAAAAAGCCATGAATCAAAAGGTATTTAAATATTTTTTTTCCCTCCTTTTTCCACCACATCACACTTTCGAGGTGGAGAAAGCATTGTGCTTTTCCTTGCACGGCGCCTCCCTCACCGCCACCTCTTACAGTCTTGGTACTGGCTCTTCCTGCTTCCACTCTGGATCTTGCATCTCGGGAGCTTGTGGAACTTTTAATTTCTTCTGTGTGTAGTTTAGTTCTCTCAAAGCTGATCAGTGTTGAAACATCTTTAAAGTTATTTCTTAAATGAAAAGTTACTGTGCTCAACTTTTGGTTTTTATTACCTTTTTAAGGCAAAAACGTGAATGCTATTTAGAATCTATTTTTACAAAACTATTTTACGCAGGCTAATCTTTGTGTTGTTTGGGCCACACACATGATTCAGCCAGGGGGTGGGGGGGCCTTTCACATCTCTTCTCATGGCCCGAGCCCTGTCACCTGCATTCACCTGTGTGGTAGGAGCCATCGGCTGTCTGAACTCTGTGGAGGTGGCTAGACTAGCACGTTCTCTGATCATGTTGACTTCATCGGGGTGCGAGAAGCACTTGAGCTCAGCGCTGGTGAGTTTTCTAAGCCTCTTTTGCGTGTGTTGCAGCTCATGCCAGTTACTGTGGGAGAGTGAATGTGAGAGAATCTCTCAGAGAGGATGGCCACCTCAGTGTAAATGGGGAAGCGCTGTGTAAGTATGGCTTTGTTTTCCTGTGGGTGTCGGTCGTGGAGTTGGTCCCACACGCTGTCGTGTTGGGCAGTAGCAGTAGAGAATGAACAGCCCGTGTGACACCGGTTGTCCTCACTGATGATGGCGGGCTGGTGAAGCAGCTGCTTAAGCCCTTGTCACAGAAGCTCAGCCACCAGATTGCATTTGCTTTGATTGTTAACTGTCTTGTGTGTAATTGAGTTTCCTAGTTTTTTCAGACTGCCATTGCTATGCACAGTTGAGATGGACACAGTTTGCTTGTGAATCCACCACATTCACTGCTTGTCACCACACCCACAGGCGATGACTGTAAGGGCAAGACGCAGCTCGACGCACACACAGCCGCCCACCTGCAGTCGCCAAGGCCGTCCAGGCAGGCAGGGACCCTCCAGCACATCTGGGCGTGTGCAGGTTGTTCCTCGCCCCATCTGTCTCATCCCGCCCTGTCACCATGCTGCTTGTGCCTTGTTTGGTTTGTGCTTGGAATTCAAGTGCTTTAAAGCCTTCCTGTAAAAACTGACAGGAATAGTATTAACTTTAGTTTAAAACAGGGTGAATCTCTCTCTCGAAAAGCTTCCTTGTAAATTTTTTTTTCTTTTGGAGACAGAGTCTCACTCTGTCGCCCAGGCTGGAGTGCAGTGGACCAATCTTGGCTCACTGCAGCCTCCACCTCGCAGGTTCGAGTGATTTTCCTGCCTCAGCCTCCTGAGTAGAGGAGTATTTTTGTATTTTTAGTAGAGACAGGATTTCACCATGTTGGCCAGGCTGGTCTTAAACTCCTGACCTCAGGTGATCTGCCCGCCTCGGCCTCCCAAAATTCTGGGATTACAGGTATGAGCCACCATGCCTGGCCTCCTTGTAAATTTGCTTAGTATGAATTAAATGTTTGAAAAGAATTTATTTGAGATTAAAAGTCGAGGAAAAGCGAGTCCCTGCTCACCCTCTTGTGCCGGAACCGGGGCTTGCAGCAGCTGTATCTCTACCTTGTGCTGTGTTAGTGATTGCTGTCTGTGTCCCCGATGTTTACATGAGCACACATTATATGTTTCCAGTCTACACTTGAAACTTTCTTATCCTCTTTAGGCATCTTTAAAAAAAAAAAAAAGTTAGTTTCAAAGATAATTATCTCACCTGATAATTAATAAACATACAGCAATTGATTTTTCTTTTAAATCCTCATAAGCCATATTTCTTTGCATGTCAACCATGTTGTAATTACGTAGTTGCAGGAATTAATACGCAGATGTTAAGTCAGTGAGGATAGAACTACCTACAGTGAGAACTGGAACAAAACTTACTTTGGGAGGCTGAGGCAGGTAGATCACTTAAGGCTAAGAGTTCAAGACCAGCCTGGCCAACATAGCAAAACCCTGTATCTAAAAATGAAAATCTGGAACAAAACTGATTTCCTGAGCAGTTTCCTGCCTTATGTGATGTGTGGTTTGATACTAAGTTTATTGTGGTACATTTCATCATCTGGTAGTGCTGTGTTACTATTCTGAAACACTTTTTTACTAGAAAATATTAGCCTTTAGAATAATTTTAATTTTGGTCTTTGAGTAATTGTTTTCTCACTTAGAGCATGTGAGCTGTAGGTGTCTATGAAATTTCAATCTGCTTTAAATATGGTATTATCTTTCCAATATAAATTGTGCTGGCACCAATGGCCAACATTTAAAGAGTGGCTTCCAACCACCACTTCCTGGGGTTTTGTAGGGGTATCTGCATTTTACTCTTAAGTATCTGCAGGCAGAAGTAAATGAAAACTATTAAAAAATAGAACTGGCCAGGCGCAGTGACTCACACCTGTAATCCCACCACTTTGGGAAGCCAAGGCGGGCGGATCGTGGGATCGTGAGGTCAAGAGATTGAGACCATCCTGGTCAACTTGGTGAAACCCCATCTCTACTAAAAATACAAAAATTAGCTGGGTGTGGTGGCACATGCCTGTAGTCCTAGCTACTCGGGAGGCTGAGGCAGGAGAATTGCTTGAACCTGGGAGGTGGAGGTTGCGGTGAGCTGAGATTGCACCATTGAACTCCTCCAGCCTCTGGGTAACAAGAGCAAAACTCCGTCTCAAAAAAACAAAAAGAAGAACTGAGCTTTTCGATGGTAATGTTAGTGCGATATTGTCAACACTTATAAGAATTTTTTGTTTTTTTGTATTTTTTGAGGCGACTCTGGACACTGACGCGGGCTTTGGTGAAGTGTCTGGTGTGTGCATCCCTGCCGTGCTGTCAGGGCAGAGGATGGGTCTCTGGCATCGGCCTGAGCGCCCACAGACATCTTCTCTGCACAGGTTACTTCTTGCTGCAGACTCTTCACAGGATCGGAGCTGCGGGGCGGGCTGTGTCCAGGACGGTGTGGTCGGCCCTTTGGCTGGCCGTGGTTGCTCCAGGTGGCTATTTTGGGTTTCTGTGTTGTGTTCTCTCCAGAGCTTCTGGCAGCTAAGCACCTGCACGCGATGATTTACCTAACCAAGTAAAAATCTCATCTAGGTTCTCATGCTTTGACCCTTGGCATAACGTAGCTTGTTCTTCATGAGTTAGCAATGTTAACTTACTGTACTTGTTGCATGAGCGTACTTTGTTTCTCTGGGGTTGGGTCTGGGGCAAATCTGGCTGTTCGAGTACACCGTGCAGAGAATGCATGGATCTGGGGCTTCCTGTCTTGTGTGTCTATCAGCATGATCCATTACTACCTTGCTTCCTGCCATGGTGACAAGCATCACCAACTTCTTCACCTCCAGCTTCATCTTCATGTGCTTCTAGCTTGGCCTTCACAGAAACAGTCCATTTAGGAGCTTGGTTTTCCGAAGAACATTTCCTTAGAACGTTTGGTGTTTTCTCTTGTAGGGAAGGCAGCCTCTGGAGTGTTCTGGTGGCTGGGGATTGGATGGTACCAGTTTGTTACTTTGATTTCTTGGCTGAATGTGTTTCTTCTTACCAGGTAAGGAAATGGATATCACGTCAGCTTGGTGTTTTAAAGAACCAGTTTTGTGCCGATTGCAGGCTCTTATTTGACTTGTTATTTTGTAAGGATTTTGCTTATATTCACATAGTGTTTGTATATTTTACAAAAGTGCTTTTATATTCTTATTTAGTTTTTCAAACCAACCTTTGAGATAAGAAAGGCAGGTATCATTAGGAAAAACAGGTGTGCAGAGGTGAGGCAGCTGGAAGGGCCGGGACAGGATGAGGAATCGGGTCTGGGCTCCTGCCCTGCTGCAGTTCCCAGGGGTATCAGGCCCCTCAGTAGGCCAGTGATCCACAGGGGCAGCGACTCAGGGTGGCTGAGACCTTTCAGTCCGTGCTGGAGAGTTGGTAAGCATGTGCTTGGAAACACAGGCCTCAAGGATGCCATTTTACACACAGTTCTCTTGTAGGCATCACAAGCCTTGTAGATAAAACCTTAACTGCTTTTCTAATATTGGTGGGGTGGATTTTGTACAAAATTATCTAGAGGGGGAAAACAGATTGGTGAACCCTGACTGAAACTTTTTCCAAGCTAAAGGTTTTTATTTTTACTCCCAGGTGCCTTCGAAATATCTGCAAGTTTTTAGTCTTCCTCATCCCGCTCTTCCTTTTACTGGGTAAGTTGTATCTGGCTTAGTTGCCTCCTTTGACCAAGCTATACACATATGTGTAAATTAGCGGGGAAAATGAGCATGTAAGTCCATGTTTTGAGAAGTGTGATGTACCCATGTGTGGTGGTTTTTCTCTTTTAGCAGGTCTCTCCTTACGGGGCCAGGGTGATTTCTTTTCATTCTTGCCTGTGTGGAACTGGGTAAGCCTGCATAGAACACAGCAGGTGGATGACCCCAAGGACGTATTTAAACCTGCGACTTCTCACCTGAACCAGCCTCTACAGGTAAGAGGGTAGAAAGGCCTCTCAGCTGGTACTACCCATGTGTGATCTTTGGGGATGCTTCCACACTGCAGGTGAAGGGTAGCAAGGTCTCTAAGCGGGAACTGCCCATGTGTGGTCTTCGGGGACGCTTCCACACTACTGTGAGCCGGGCACTTCAGGCGGGTGCCCGGTGTTAGGAAATATTTTTAAATATCAGATAAGCGAGTCTTTGGAGCTCCTTAAGTGTTCTAAAATAGTTCAAATGCACATTTAAAGTAGTCTCATGATTCAGTTAGTTTTAATTTAAAAATAGTATTCATTACTATGCAAACTATAGAAAGTATAGAGAAGAAAATGAGAACTGCCCACAGTCAAGCATGTAAGGATCGAGTCCCCAATACTCCAGGTTTCTGTGGATTCCTCCTTTCGTGTGCTTGTCTACTCCGTAACTGGCATCTTGCTGTAGGACACTGTTTTGAGGTTTTGACAGACTTGGTGCTTGTGGTCACTTGACTACCTCGTTTCATTTCCTTTTTGCCATTTCAGGGTGACAGTGAGGCTTTTCCATGGCATTGGATGAGGGGCGTGGAGCAGCAGGTGGCCTCTCTGTCTGGACAGTGCCACCACCATGGCGAGAATCTCCGAGAGCTAACTACCATGCTTCAGAAGCTGCAGGCTCGGGTGGACCAGATGGACGATGGTGCTGCTGGGTGGTCAGCATCAGTCAGAGACGCTGTGGGACAGCACCTAAGGGAGGTGGGTGCCGCTGGGCTACTGGGCTCCACAGTAACACCAATGCACTTCTGGGTGCCGTATTCTCTCCTGTTGGGAGACGGAGGGGACAGGAAAGGTGCTATTGTGAGAAGGGGCTGCGCTTTTTGTTTTTAGTTGTTGAGAGCAGTGTGCTTGAGAGGGAGGAGTGGCTTTCCTGTCATTTGCTGAGGACCAGGAACTGTGGCTTCCATAGCTCACATGGAAGTGGTAGGCAGGAGACATGTTATAACACCAAGCGGGAAGTCTGCTGGTCATGAAGAAATGTGGCCTTTTGTGTCCTGTTCTGCAGATTGCCCTCTTGGTGGCAGGTCAGGGTGCTCTGTCGCTACAGGCAGTTTAGCCACTGAGAGGGACACGCACCCTCTCACATAGATCCCGGATGTGCTTCTCTACCGAGGCAGCCCGAGATGCTCCCACCCACCACAGGGATTGCGTCCGGATCCAGGAACCTCTGGTTCAGAGGATGCCCTGTCTTGTAAAGAAAATAGTTGACAACTATTCAAAACAGTTCAGTGAACACTAACTGTTATGCGGCCCGGGCTCATTTTAGTACAGATTGAGCCCATTCTTAAGCTGCCTTCCAACACATGCCTGTCTGTGGGTGTGATCACAGCGCTGATTGGGAGTGCAGGGCAGGACTTCCCTCTGAAGCAACACGCACAGGGTTAAATGCTCATTTCCCCGGCAACTGGCAGAGTCTGTTACCTGCTCCCCTGAGCCTCGAGCTCACGTTGGCATCTGCACTGCCTAGTGGAGGACATCACTTCTTGCATATGGCCACATACATTTATGTTAATTAGCACCACACAGAATTTTTAAATGTAGGTTCTCACGTGCACGACCCCATTTCAGGTGCTCAGTAGCTGGTGCTGCCCTCCTGGACAGCACAGATGCAGCATGTCCCACTGTGGCCCAGGGATGCTGGATGGCGGGTGTGTTGGAGACGGCAAGGGCCTCGGGATCTGACGGGGTTTGGTGTTTCAGTGCCCTAGGCTCAGGCCTGTGGTCTCAGCTACTTAGGAGGCCAAGGTGGGAGGATCCCCTGAGCCCAGAAGGTGAAGGCTGCAGTGAGCCGAGATCATGCCACTCACTGCACTCCAGCCTGGGCCACAGAGGAGACCCCTGACCCAGCCTGGAGTGTAGCCAAGAGAGGAAGGGAGGAAGGGATCTCTAAAGTCAGGGATGAAGATAAGGATTTTTTTTTTTTTCTTTTTTTGAGACCGAGGCTTGCTCTGTTGCCAGGATGGAGTGTAGTGGTGCCACCTTGGCTCACTACCACCTCCGCCTCCCAGGTTCAAGCGATTCCCCTGCTTCAGCCTCCTGAGTAGCTGGGACTACAGGCGCGTGCCACCACACCTGGCTTATTTTTTCTATTTTAGTAGGGACGGGTTTCACCATGTTAGCCAGGATGGTCTCACTCTCCTGACCTCGTGATCTGCCTGCCTCGGCCTTCTTAAGTGCTGGGATCACAGGTATGAGTCACCGCACCTGGCCAGGATGTTGTTATTAGGCAGATTCTTCCTTTAGGATGTGTGCCACAGCCGGGCATGGTGGCTCGCGCCTGTAATCTCAGCACTTTGGGAGGCTGAAGCAGGCGGATCACCTGAGGTCAGGAGTTCAAGACCAGCCTGGCCAACATGGTGAAACCCTATCTTTTTTTTTTTTTAAAAAAAAAAAAAAGGAATGTGTGCCACATTGCGACCACATAGTTGCTGATCATCAGTATTCCATGTAGAAATGCCTTGGCCGAATTTGCCAGCTTTTTGTTGCTCAACTTTCTCCATAATTTGTTCACTCCTTTTCTTTCCTAAGACTGACGTTATGGCTTTTCACCAAGAACATGAAGTGCGCATCTCACATTTGGAAGATATTCTGGGAAAACTGAGAGTAAAATCTGAGGTATTTATTCTTGACCTTATGCTCTTGTAAAATAAAATCAACTATGGCTAATATTTTAAAGCCCCTTAGTCATTTAATGTTCCTCTTTTTAGGGTATTTGTTTCTGTTCTGTGTAAAATGGGAAGAAACATTTGTTTTCTCTCTCATGTGGCAGCGGCTGTGGGGCTTTGATGTTTAATCAGGCGCATGACTCCTGGCCCCACTGTGTCTCTCGAGAGCACAGAGCCGGGCTGCATACGCCAGGAGGCGGCTTTGCACATTCCAGGCAGCCTCTAGGTTCCCATCCAGCTCCTCCCGGCTCCAGGGTGCTTCCTTGCTGTCACACAGCCTCCTTTTTAGGACCTGAATCTTTTGACAGACAGCACTAGCTTTGGATGGGAAGCCCATGACCGTGAATTGCTGGTAATGCCAGGGGAGGGACTGGGCCTCTGTGCTGCCCCCAGCCCTGGAGAGTTGGGGGTGGGTCTCAGGTTTCGGCTCTTTGTGTCTGTGGTGCTTCACACAGAGCCTGGCATGTCACATGTGCGTGTGTGTATTGAATTACCTTGGGAAATGTAGTGAGGCCAAGGGTTGTGTTTAGCACTCCCTTTTGGAAATCTTGGGACCTGCTCCTGGATTATGGACCCTGTGAGATCAGGCAGGTTTACCTGGGAGGGAGGGAGGGAAGGGCTGAGGGAGGGAAGGCAGAGGCAAGAGTGTACCCACCTGCCCACCCACCTGTGAGGGTGTGCGGGGCACCTCCTCCTGTGTCCGCCTGCCCTGGGCTGGGCTGTGGAGACCTCCGTGGAGTCAGACTTGGGGCCGATGCTAATGCTTAGCACGGTCCTGCTCTCAGGTCGCACGGATGGCACAGGCCAGCATGGCGCAGCTTCATGTGTGCATCTGCTGCGCCCCCATCCTCCACGTTGAGAACACCCTCTGGAGGTGTGACAGGGAGCTGACTCAGCCTGGGTGCTGGTTTGCAGGAGCTGCATGTTTCGAGCCTGCAAGGCAGTTCCGGTGTGATTTGCACTCCTTTCCACACACACATGATGTCTGCTGAAAGGTTTTTTTCAAATGTACCATGAAACTTCCTCCCTGCCAGCCATAGGCAGACTGGACTTTGAATTAAAGGGGATATTCTAGATAAATCAATGGAGTTTTAAGTTAATCAAGTATATGGTTTTATGAAAAGTTAATATATAACTTATGTATTTCAGTAGGTTATTTCTCATACTTTTTAGGCCATCCAGAAGGAACTAGAACAGACCAAGCAAAAAGCAGTCAGGTAGGATGATTTGGAAAACTTTGGAAAACGTTCACTTGTCTTCTGTGTGTGTGTTCGGTTATGTGGAGGGGCAGCCGTGATGGGGATGATGCGGGGCCTGCCTCCACCAAGTGTCACTTGAAGGCCCTGAGGTTTGTGGCCAACAGACAAACTCCTGCTGGGTGTCCTGCTGGGTCGCATGAGGATAGAGGGGTCCTTAGGGGCTTGCCACCTTCCCTTCCATGCGGCATGGACCTCTGTAGTTGAGCATTCTCAAAGGTGCTGCCTGCGCCCCTGCTGTGCCCCAAGGTCTTCAACTCTGGTGTCCTTGCAGGGCCACCCTCAGGGAATAGGTCAATGGCCCACATCACAGCCCGCTTCATGGTGGGAGTCATAGTGGGCTCTGTGCCGGCCCTCCACTGGCACCGTCAGCATCTAGGTGGGCGGGGTTACAGCTCAGCCTCATGCCTGCTGCTGCTCCTGGAAGACAGCCCCGTGTGGGCAGGTCACCTGCTTCCAGGACCTCCCAGTTTGTGCCGGGCGTGGCACAGCCAGATCCGTCTGCAGTTCCTGGGAAGCTGGTGTTTTGCTCCTCACTCCAGGCGGCTTTCTTCCACACAACTGTTGATTTGCCCGAAGCCCCCTTAAGTGGTGCTTCCCTTTCACTGGTGTTCCCAGCACGGCAGCTTTGTCTGTCTTCCTTAGTTTTATGCACACAGCACGGTCCTCCCTGCTTGTAGATTCAGCAGGCTTGGCTTGGTTGTGCTTTCCCAAGGTCCTCGTGTCTGCTCTCAGGCGGGTCCGTCCTCCCGCTGTGCCCCGTGTGCCTTTTCTGAGGACAAGTGTGAGTGCTGGAGCACAGTTTTCTCAGCTTCCAAAGCCTTTATTTCAGTAACAAGTTGCTTTAATACACGAATATGTCAATCCTAAAGTGTTTATCCAGGAGTGAGCTTTTTGAGATAGGAATTATTAGTATCTCAACAACTATGTGTACCTATAAATGTAAATATATGTGTTATAATACACAGTACCTCATAAAGTTGAATTATAAAACAAACACCAAGGCCATGTATTTTTAGTGCAATTATTTGTTCAATCAGCATGAAAATTTAGATTCAGCTTTATGATTACTGATAAATATTGTCTCATTTCTCCCATCCAAGTAGTAACCAGGTCCAACCCTGCTTTGCTTTCAGGGTGGTATGGCTGTAGACAATATTGTCTCATTTCTGAAGTCTTATTTTTAATTTTAAGGAAATACAGGGTTTCTTTTTTGTTGTTTGTTTGTTTGTTTGTGTTTGAGACAAGGTCTCTTTTGCCAGTGCACTCCAGCCTGTGCAACCTCCATCTCTCGGGTTCAAGCAATTCTCCTGTCTCAGCCTCCTGAGTAGCTGGGATTACAGGTGTTCACCCCACACCCAACTAATTTTTGTCTTTTTAGTAGAGACAACGTTTCATCATGTTTGCCAGACTGGTCTTGAACTCTTGGCCTCAGGTGATCCGCCTGGCTCAGCCTCCCAGAGTGCTGGGATTACAGGTGTGAGCCACCGTGCCAGTCTGGAAATAAAGTTTTTAAATGAGAAATCGTTTTCAGCGAGAGCTCTCACTTGCCACTAAGAAGATAAATACTGCTAGTGGCATTTTTGTAGATAGCCTACTTGTGTGCTGTGTATACTTTTATGTTACATACTTGATGCAGATTAAGACCTCTCTGGGATTTTTATTTGAAACTGGCATTAAGGTTCCATGTTAATATGGCACAGGATGACATCTGTACAGTTGTGACACCCAGGAGTAGGATTGGGTTTCCTTCAGCCTTTGTGTAGTGTGGGAAGCGTTTAGGCTGGGCTGGGTGGCTTGTGGTGCGTGACACGTCTTCTCACTGTTAGATCCAATGCAGTTGGTGAGCACCTCCAGCTAGAACTGGATCAGCTGAAGTCAGAGCTGTCCAGCTGGCAACACGTGAGGACTGGCTGTGAGACAGTGGATGCCGTACGAGAAAGAGTGAGTTTCCTCCATATTTACTTGTTTTATAATAGAAAGCAAAAGAAAACTTGAGTTGACTTAGGTTGATTAAGTTGTTTAATTTCTTTTTCCTTTTTTTTTGAGATCAAGTCTTGCCGTGGCACGCAGGCTGGACTGCAGTGGCGCGATCTCAGCTCACTCACTGCAAACCACCTCCGCCTCCCGAGTTCAAGTGATTCTCCCACCTCAGTCTCCCAAGTAGCTGGGACTATAGGCACGTGCCACCATGCCCGGCTAATTTTTGTATTTTTAGTAGAGATGGAATTCCACCATGATGGCCAGGCTGGTCTCAAACTCCTGACTCCAAGTGATCCACCTGCCTTGGCTTCCCAAAGTGCTGGGATTACAGGCCTGAGCCACCATGCTTGGCCTGACTTTGTTTTTCTTTTCCCTCTCCCTCCTCCCCACCTTTCTCTTTTCTTTTCTCTTTTCTCTCTCTGTGTTTTTCTCTCTTTCTCTCTCTTTTTTATCTCTTTCTTTTCTTTCTACAGAATCTCGCTCTATCATCCAGGCTGAAGTGCAGTGGCACAATATCTCAGCTCACTACAACCTCCACCTCCCAGGTTCAAGCAATTCTCCTGCCTCAGCCTCCTGAGTTACTGGGATTACAGGCGCCCGCCACCATGCCTGGCTAATTTTTATATTTTTAGTAGAGACAAGGTTTCACCATGTTGGTCAGGGTGGCCTCGATCTCCTGACCTTGTGATCTACCCTCCTCGGCCTCCCAAAGTGCTGGGATTACAGGCGTGAGCCACCACACCCGGCCCTCAGTTGTTTAATTTCAACTTCCTTTAAAAACTTTTTTTTTACTATATATGAACTTTTGAAATATTTCAAAATAACAAATTCAGCGCTCCATAGATTTCCCCTTTCCAGCACCACCATGTGTCAGCACTCAGGCATAGGTTAGCACTCACTGCTCATCAGCACCCACTGTGCGCCCTCCCAGCCTCCTTGGTGTGCGTGCAGCCTGGGCTTAGTACTGACTTGGGGCTGGGTTGTTGCTGTGTACCTTTCATTAAATAGACCCACCCTATACCTGCTGTTTGCTCTGTTTTGGGTTGAAACGTATCAAAGACATTGCTTCAAGTCCATCATCCTTAGACAGGAGAAAATCTAGACATTTAGAGCTGCTTAAGAATGAAAACATTATTTGAATGGCAAAAGGCATCAAAGTCAAAGTCAGACAGTAGATTGGTAAAGGTATTTGCAATACATGTGGCAAAATAATCTCTGATGTGCATAGAGCCCCTTGAATTGGTAGGAAGATAAGTGGTGACAGAGAAAGCATGTGATAGGCTGGGTGCCCTCGTGCTTATAATCCCAGCACTTTGGGAGGCTGAGGTGGGTGGATCATTTGAGGTCAGGAGTTTGAGACCAGCCTGGCCAACATGGTGAAACGGTGTCTCTACTAAAAATACAAAAATAATTAGCCGGACATGGTGGCAGGTGCCTGTAATCCCAGCTACTCGGGAGGCTGAAGCAGGAGAATCGCTTGAACCTGGGAGGTGGAGGTTGTAGTGAACTGAGGTCGTGCCACTGCACTCCAGCCTGGACAAGAGTGAGACTCCAACTCAAAAAAAGAAGAGAAAAAGAAAGCATGCAATCAGGGAGCTCAGTCCTACTGTTGAGACTTGAATATTACAGCAGGCTCTCATCCCTAGTCTGCAGGCCCACGAGGATGACGGCTGCTGTTAGCACTGACCGGGGCAGTGGGCTTTCTCCTGGCCAGGAGGACTGTTACTAACTACAGTCCCTGGGGGAAAATTTTAGGATATTAACCAGTGACAAATACAAGCACTCTTTGAAACAAGCAACCATGCTCTTGGGGATCATCTTACAGAAATAAAGGCACCAGTACAAAGGCCACACAGGCAGGAGGGTTGGCGCTGCAAAGTTAGTGTGGGGAGGAGTGAGGAAGCAGCCTCGTGCCACTGTTAGAGGGTGTGTCCACACGTGGAGTGTGGGAGGGTGGCTGTCATAGGAGGCTTTGCCCTTCCTTCCACGGTCTATTGTTATAAAGCAAGAAGAGAAAGATATATACATATGTGTATATGTGCATGGAAATAATGCACACGGACATATTTAGCATACATAAAGCTATAATTTAGGTTCATTTATATGATTGTTTTCTTACCAGTCCAAGTTTGTTGAAAACAGGGCCTCTCCAATGCACCTGTGTGCCTAGCTGCTGGGTGCCCAGCAGGTGCTTGCTGGTCATGTACCTCTGGATGGTGTGGATGTGCCCCACTACATCCTTCAGCTCCAAGGATGCAGGTTGCACTATCCCACGAGCTTATCTGTTTCTGTTCTTTTTTTTTTCAAAACGGAGTCTTGTTCTGTTGCCAGGCTGGAGTACAGTGGTGTGATCTCCCCTCACTGCAACTTCTGCCTCTCGGGTTCAAGCAGTTCATTCCCACCTCAGCCTCCTGGAACTACCACCAGGAGGCTGAGGTATGCACCACCACACCCAGCTAATTTTTGTATTATATTTAGTAGAGACGGGGTTTCACCATGTTGGCCAGGATGGTCTCGATCTCTTGACCTCGTGATCCACCCGCCTCGGCCTCCCAAAGTGCTGGGATTACAGGCATGAGCCACTGCACCTAGTCTATTTCTGTTCTTTTTAACATGTTCCAGTGTTATTGGAGGGGTTCTTAAATTTAATATGAAAGAAAAAACTGTGTCACAAACGACCTTATAGATTTTGCAAGGATATATAGTACTTCTGAAGTATCGATAATGCACCTGAAGAGTGGAAGTGATTGAGTGAAAATAGTAAATTTGTGTCTGTCTATTTTACTAGGTGGATGTGCAAGTCAGAGAAATGTTGAAACTACTGTTCTCCGAAGATCAGCAAGGTGGCTCTCTGGAGCAGCTGCTGCAGAGGTTCTCTTCTCAGTTTGTGAGCAAAGCTGACTTGCACATGTTGCTGCAAGACCTAGAGCTGCAGATCCTGAGGAACGTCACCCACCACATTTCTGTGACAAAGCACATCCCGACCTCGGAAGCCGTGGTGTCCGCTGTGAGTGAGGCGGGAATGTCCGGAATAACAGAGGCGGTGAGTAGGCAGTGAGAAATGCTTATAGTCCACTCTGTGCCGAGACTGAAGATCTAGCTGTTAAGTGTGGATGTTCATGTCTGTTCTAAGAGTCATCTGACCAGGTGTGCTTAGCTGGAGTGAGTGAGATGGGACGTGCCTGGGCAGTGCCGTGTGTGGAGGGGGCACCTGTGTGGTGAGCTCTAGCTCTGGCTGTCGATGGTCATTATTGAGCTGCTTCACGGGAGTTCTTTATACTTTGTGAGTCTTTTTGTTACAAAGAGTTCATCTACCTGTGTGATGGCTATACCTTCTGAAGTTACATAAAATTTCTCAGTGTATTAGTCTGTTCTCACACTGCTAATATAAAGACATACCCAACACTGGGTAATTTATAAAGGATAGAGGTCTAATTGACTCACAGTTCCACATGGCTGGGGAGGCCTCACAATCATGGGGGAAGGTGAATGAGGAGCAAAGTCTTGTCTTACGTGGCAGTAGGCAAGAGAGCATGTCCAAAAGAACTCCTTTTATAAAACCATCAAATCTCATGAGACTTTCTCACTATCACAGGAACAGCATGGGAAAAAGCCACCCCCCATAATTCAGTTACCCCTACCTGGTTCCTACTACAACATGAGAATTATGGGAGCTACAATTCAAGATGAGATGTCGTTGGGGAGGCAACCAAACCATCTCAGTAATATCTAAATTCCCAGAATTTCCTGTGTTCCAGTCTTGAAGTCTCATCCTCACTTCATTCATGTTTTATGGCATCTGAGGGATTTTTCTGGTTCAGAGATTGATGGTGGCCGTGGCTGAGCCCTGGAGGAAGAGGCCTTGTCCTGTCCCATCTGTCTGATGGCCTTGGCAGTTGGGTGCAGGACTGGAGTATGGAATTAACATCCCCATGCCTATGATCTCCTAAACAGATTCCATTGAGAAAATGCTCTAATGTAAATGTCTGGTCCTCATCTATGGCACTAAAACCTGAGTCTCTCCTGTCCTGTTCTGGTGTTTGTTCGTCCATTACCTCATATCTGTCTAGCAAGCACGTGCCATCGTGAACAACGCCTTGAAGCTGTATTCCCAAGATAAGACTGGGATGGTGGACTTTGCTCTGGAATCTGGCGGTGAGTAAATAGACGTTCTGATTATCAAGTTCGATGGTTACCTGTTAGCAGGGGTGTGCACTTCCAGTGGTAAGGACTCCTAAATATCTGAGAAAGGGAGCATGATTCTGGGCGTGTCCCTGGTGTTCTTTCTTGCTGGCCAGTTGTTTTAGAGGGGCACAGGTTCTCCCATGGAAGGGCTGGGGGTGCATGCTTGTGGCTAAGTCAAGGTTCACACCATAGAAAGTTGGTCAACTGTCCCCTCTTTCCTGTGCTGTGTCGACGATTGTTCAGTACTTTCAGGAGAGATGCAGTAGTGACCACACAGCTGTCCCCTAGGGCGCCCCCTCAGCGGCCAGACAGACCAGGAGCAGAAGCAGGCTGAGCAGATAGAATGATGGGAGCTGTGCTTCAGGCCCTCAGAAAAGTACAGAGGCCGCCATGGTCTGGGTCTGGGAAGCCCTGCAGGAGCACAAGCCTAGTCCAGGCCTTTCGGGTCAGATTAATTTGAAAATCAGAATCGCAGCTGAGGAAGGTCCTGGGATCCACACAGCCCCCTCTGTGGTGAGTGGGGCAGCACACCTGGGTCAGACATGAGCATTTCTGAAAGCACCTTGAGAGGAGAGCTACACTTGCTTCACGTCCACTCAGGGAAGGTTTTGCACCACACGTGTTACAGAGATCTTGGTTTTCTGAATTTTTAAAATTTAGGTGTGCACATGTGTGCTGGGGGACTAACATCATCACTTAGAAGATGCTGTATTCAGTACACATTAGTGTATGGAAGAGTCAGAGAACCTGCAGGGCAGAAGGAATTTCTAAAACCCACGATGGTGTATGGTTGGCTTAGGGACTCTGTTGTGTGGTTGTGCAGGAACCTAATCCCATTAGTACGGGCGCAGCTGGCTTTGATTGCAGTCATTTGCCATCCCGTGGGTTCTTCTTATGGTGGCTACTGACTGAAGTTGTAGTAAAAATGGCCGGATTGTTCCAAACAGTAGATAGACGTCAACAAGGCTACTGGCGTGATTAGTGTGTATTTGTTTAAAATGACTTTTAGAATATTAAGTGCTTTTAGTTACAGATTTTGAAATTCAGTGATTTAGGAAGAAATTATTTTCCATTAAGAGGCATCAAATGACATGAACCATAGAGTTTGGGCCAAGAGTTGTCATTTGTGCTTAAAACCCTTGTTCATCCTTACCCGTCTGTGTGTCCCTGCCTCAGAACACTGGTAATCCCGAGGAGGCTGCAGCCCGGGTTCCATTACTAAACAAATCATGGATTGGCACTTTGTTAGAATGAGAATAGGATCTTTAAAAAGATAATGCAGTGGTTCAGAAATTGAGGTCCCAGTCAGCTACATTAAAATCCCTCATTTTCTTGTTTAAAACATTTAAGTTTCTGCCTCTCTTGCCTATGGTTCACCAGTGCCAGGGCCCCTGGAGTGCCACCCTTTGGAGCTCGCCCTTGTTGCCTGGGGTTGTGTGCTGCCTCCAGGGCTTATCATTGCTGCCTCCAGGGCTGACTTGGTCTTTGTTTTTTAGGGGTTGTCTTGCTGTGACAACAACAATCTGCCTGCTCTGGTTCCTATCGAGGGCCAAACTGGACTTGTTTTTTATGCTTCCTCTTATTATTGAGATGTAACTCACACACAGAAATTCACTATTTTAAAATGTACAGCTCTGTGGTTGTTAGCATAGTCACAGTGCAGCCCTCACCGCTGCCTCACCCCAGAATCTTTCCCACCCCAGTAGAAACCCTGTACCCGCCAGCAGCCATCCCCACCGCCCCAGCATTTTCACTCTAACTGGTAATTATTGTGATGGAAGGTCTGCTCTTCAGGTCCTGAAAACTCACCTGGCAGGTGACACCAGGCTCAATTAGATGCTTTATTCTTCACTGAGAAAAATGAACAAAAGTTGTCTCTCTAGCAGTAGTGGGGGGGAAGGCCAGTATATTCAGAATTTCCCAGTTTCAGTAAGTAAAAATTGTATATCCTAAAGCAGTTGTAAGCACTCAATTTGAAGTACAATTAATTAAGAACAGGAGTAGGTGGTTCTTTGTATATGTAAAAACTTGAGAAGTTTAAAAACACTTTATTTAACCCTAAAATATTTATTAGCTGGGATTAGATAATATCCTTTATCATTTTCAAACTCACATATTTTAATGGCTCCTTAACTAAGTACCTATTTTTTAAATTTTTGTGGGTTCATAGTAGGTGCATATATTTATGGGGCATATGAGATATTTTGATACAGGCATACAATGTGAAGTAAGCCCATCATGGAGAATGGGGTAACCATCCCCTCCAGCATTGATACTTTGAGTTACAGACAATTCAGTTACACGCCAAGGTATTTTAAAATGCACAATGAAGTTATTCATTATAGTCACCCTGTTCTGCTATTATATAGTAGGTCTTACTCTTTTTTCTTTCTTTCTTTCTCTTTCTTTGTTTCTTTTCTTTCTTTCTTTTTCTTTTTTTCTTTTTTTTTTATGAGATGGAGTCTCACTCTGTTGCCCAGGCTGGAAAGCAGTGGCGCAGTCTTGGCTCACTGCAACTTCTGGCTCCCAGGTTTAAGTGATTCTCCTGCCTTAGCCTCTGAGTAGCTGGGACTACAGGTGCGCACCGCCATGCCTAATTTTTGTATTTTTAGTAGAGATGGGGTTTCACTATGTTGGCTAGGCTGGTCTCCAACTCCTGACCTCAGGTGATCCACCTGCCTCAGCCTCCCAAAGTGCTGGGATTACAGGGGTGAGCCATCACGCCTGGCCTCATTCTATTTTATTTTTTTGGACCCATTAACCATCCCCATTTTCCCCCAGTCCCCACTATTCTAACCAGCCTCTGGTAACTATCCTTCTATTCTCTATGTCCATGAGTTCAACAGTTTTGATTTTTAGATCCCACAAATAAGTGAGAACATGGGATGTTTGTCTTTCTGTACCTGGCTTATTTCACTTAACATAATGGCCTCTAGTATCCATGTTGTTACAAGTGACAGGCTTTTTTTTTTTTTGAGGTGGAGTCTCTATCTATCACCCAGGCTGAAATCAGTGACACAATTTCAGCTCACTGCAGCCTCTGCCTCCCGATTCAAGCTATTCTCCTGCCTCCCAAGTAGCTGGGATTACAAGCTGTGCCACCACACCTGGTTAAGTTATGTATTTTTGGCAGAAATGGGGTTTTGCCATGTTGGCCAGACTGGTCTGGAACTCCTGCCCTCAAGTGATCCACCCGCCTCAGCCTCCCAAAGTGCTGAGATCACAGGCGTGAGCCACTGTGCCCAGCCTGCTCTCATTGTTTTTTATGGCTAAATAGTACTCCATTGTGTTTATGTACCACATTTTCTTTATCCATTCATCTGTTAATGGACATTTAAGTTGCTTCCAAATCTCAGCTATTTATAAACAGCCAAAGATAAAAGAAGTATGGATCTCCCTTCGATAGACTGTTCTTTGGGGATACCTCAGGAGTGGCATTGCTGGATCATACAGTAGCTCTGTTTTTAGATTTTTGAGGGACCTCCAAACTGGTCTCCATAGTGGTTGTACTAATTTACATTCCACCAATGGTGCATGAGGGTTCCTTCTCGCCAGCATGGGTGATTGCCTGTCTTTTGGATAGAAACCATTTTAACTGGGATAAGAAGATATCTCATTGTAGTTTTTACTTGCATTTCTCTGAATATCATTGACGTTGACCACTTGTCTTAAAAACATTTTGAATAAATCCTTAAGAGGTGCAATAATATTGCTTCCAAAACAGTGGAATTAGACACTGAGACAAGTCTGAACTTTGCTTTAAAGGTGGCAGCATCTTGAGTACTCGCTGTTCTGAAACTTACGAAACCAAAACGGCACTGATGAGTCTGTTTGGAATCCCTCTGTGGTACTTCTCTCAGTCCCCGCGCGTGGTCATCCAGGTGAGTGACTGCCTGTGGCTGGAGCTGCTCTTCCTCAGCGTGGACTTTGTTTGTGTTCATAGATTGTGAGTCCACAGCTCAGTGGAACTTTGTGAGATGAACACATCTGTGGAACTGGTACAACAAGAACCAGCATTCCCACACCGAGGAGTCCCTGGTGTCCCCATGTAGCTTCCGCACTACACATCTGTTCGCTTGGGTTTGGTGTCACACGGATGTGACCGTGTGGTCCATGCTGGTCATGTCAGCCTTCCTCCCTCCCTCTTTTGGGTGGCCAAGCCACGGTGTTGTGAGTGGCATTGTTCCCGCTCGGGGCCATGGGTCTTCCATCGTGAGAGTGTAAGCTGTGCTTTCTCAGGTGTTTAGCGAGAATAGGTGGGGAGGCCCCTTGCTGTCTGGCCACGGCGCAGACCTTCAGCCCTGTCTCCCAGGCCTTTTGTTGTGGCCCTCGCTGTTACTGTTTGTGACTTTATTTTATGCTTTATACTATTGGCTATACAAGTTTAAAGCACTAAAGGATGGAGAATTTAAATAGATACTTTTTTTTTTGCCTCAGTACTCAAATCCTGCCTAATATTCATGGCATATTTTGAAGAAAAGTCAAGTAATTCCTTGTGTGTGGAACATGCACAAGACATCTTTCACTTCAAAACCGCAAGTCTAGTCTTAACAATTCATGAAATACCCATAACCTAAGTTGAGGATCCCATGGAACTGTCATCATGGTCTCGTCCCCAGGCTGCCCCGGCTAAGTGTCGGGTCATTGTGACTGGCTTTCTGCAGCCATCAGCACTGCACAGGCTGACAAGGGCATTGCTTGTGAGGGCACAGCCAGGAGCCCCTCCTCACTGCAGATGGACACAGCCTCCGCTGCAGTGAAGCCACACAGCCCTGCGTTTCACAGGCAGCTGCTTAAACTGTACCAGTCACGAGTGCCACTAGCGTAGTCTGCGTCACCTGGCGGGGCTGACAGGTTCCCTGCACGGGGTTGCCACGGTGTTCCTGCAGGGCAGTTCTGCTCTGGCCATAACATCCTTCTCAGAGGGCTTGGTGATCGTGATGCTCCCAGAGTAACTTCCTGGCCTACAGCATTGGCAGTGTGAGGCTGGTAGGGATCTGGTGATGAGGGCACCAGTATGGGCTTCAGTGTCTTAGAGACTGTGAGGGAGAGGGTGGGGCTCAGCCTCCTCTGACACAGTTCTCTCTCAGAAGGAACTGCGTGGTCATTTGAGGGGCAGACTTCATACAAACAACCAATCATTGTGATGGGATTGGTCTGAGAAGCTGTCAGCCCCTGGGAAGTAAAGGGAATGTTTACAGATTATAGGGACAGCAGATGTAAGGGACCAACTCCCACCCCAGGACCAAGGTGGACCCTCACCAGCGTGTCACTCCAGCCCTGCAACTGAGATTTTTGGGCAAGGGTGTGGCCTGGCTCACTGAATGTCAGGGAAGTTGCTGTGGTGCCCCATGGTGTAGAACATAGCAGCATTGGGAAAGCCTGTGCACAACAGGGTGACTCACCAGGCCTTTGGCTGCAACACCCCCAAGAGGGGTACAAGGGAACCTCAGTGTCCCTCCAGCACCCTGAGCTGGCAAGGGCTGGGCTCTGGGCTGGCAAAGGGAAAGCAGTTCAGGGACCAGCTCCATCTTCACAGCACGCTCTGGGGCCAAGGGGCAGTAAATCCACAGCTGGCATACAGGAGAAGCTGATGGGTACGTGCTCACCGTTCACTGTCTCTTCTAAACATGAATGAACGTGCATGTGTTGTCCTCACACACCAAAGGTGGGCTGCTTGCATGGCCGCCGCCTCCGTCATGCAGAGCAGCATTGCTGCCTAAGCCTGAGCACAGCGTCTGCAGCTTCTCAGCCGGTCCCTTGTGTGCTTGGGGTCGTGGTACCGTGAAGAGTGCTCTCCGGTCACATCTGCTTCCTGCACTTCTGCCCCTCTACCTTCATGGTGGAGGTGCAATTGCCGGCCAGAGGCAGATTTGTGCACAGCAGGCTGACCTTGCCAAACTATGTTACCGTGGCCGGCGGTGAGAACGTGCGTTTCCCCTGGGCGTCAGCAGCAGACTCTGTTAGACCTCTTGATTGTTGTTGATCTCATGGCATGGGGAGACGATGGTAGTTCCCTGTGATGTTGTCCCCTTGCTGTGGAGGTGGAGGGCGTCTCCTCGTGGCTGAGGACGGTTGACGTTCACCTTTTCTTTGAAGTGTGTTGTCTCACTCATTTTTCTTTAAGGTTCTGGTCCTTTTAACTTTTATAAAACATATGGGTTGGAGATAGTGGCCCTTTGAGGAATGAATCACAAATGCATTTCCCAGCTTATCTTCAGATTTTCCTCAAGGCAGTTTCTACCATGTAATAATTCTTTTATTTTTAATCTCAGTCTTGCTGTTTCTGTTTTTTAGGTGGGTAGGAGCATCCTCACACTCTGACTCCTCCTGTTTTTCTTTTCCCCAGCCTGACATTTACCCTGGTAACTGCTGGGCATTTAAAGGCTCCCAGGGGTACCTGGTAGTGAGACTCTCCATGATGATCTACCCAGCCGCCTTCACTCTGGAGCACATCCCAAAGACACTGTCGCCAACAGGCAATATCAGCAGCGCCCCCAAGGACTTCGCTGTCTATGTGAGTGCATTTGGCCGTCTCTTTTGCTCTCATGCCTTCCACAGATGAAAGCAAGTGACATGAGCACACTGGGGACAGCTGCCTCCTGCTGCCCCTCCACCCTGTCTGAGCAGATTTAGTGTTGAGGGGAACATTCTAGTGCTTTTCTAGGGAGGGTAACTTATAAATGGCATATTACCTGATGTTCACTTTACATATAGTACTACATTGATCAAGGTAAGCATGCCTAGGAATTTTCTTCTTCATCGCTTTTGCCAGGTCACCTGTGAAAGGTATTCTGGTAAATGGGTAACGTGAGAGCAGCTGACTGACAAGAGGACTGCCATGATCCCAGCCTAGAGAAACCCACCATTAACACTGCAGCATTTTCTGGTCTCTTCCCCATGCCTTTAAAAAATACAGTTGAGCCTGTCATCCCAACACTTTGGGAGGCCTAGGTGGGCAGATCACCTGAGGTCAGGAGTTTGAGACCAGCCTGGCCAACATGGTGAAATCCTGTCTCTACTAAAATATACCAAAAAAAAAAAAAGCCAGGCATGGTGGCACGCCCCTATATTCCCAGATACTTGGGAGGCTGAGGCAGAAGAATCGCTTGAACCCGGAGGCAGAGGTTGCAGAGAGCCGAGATCGTGCCACTGCACTCCAGCCTGGGCAACAGAGTTAGACTCTGTCTTAAAAAAAATACAGTTGAGACAGTAGTGTTTATGAAGCTTTAAAATTTTCATAAAATATTTCTTAAAAGTATTTCTGCCTTAAAACTGGCTTGGGGTAGTGGCTCTCTCCTGTAATCCCAGCACTTTGGGAAGCCAAGGGGGGTGGATCACCTTAGGTTGGGAGTTCGAGACCAGCCCGGCCACCATGATGAAACCCCATCTCTACTAAAAATACAAAAATTAGCTGGGCTGCCTGGCATCCCAGCTATTCAGGAGGCTGAGGCACAAGAATCACTTGAACCTGGGAGGCAGAGGTTGCAGTGATCCAAGGTCAAGCCACTGCACTGCAGCCTGGGCAACAGAGTGAGACTGTCTCAGAAAAAAAAAAAAAAGAAAATTGTATTACAAGCATTTTTCCGTGCCAGTTAGAGTCTTTATGGCCATCCTTAAGTAGCATTAATTCCCTGTGTTGATCTGTCCAGTTCTCTTCACTATTTCCCTTTTCCACTTCCCTGTGTAAGTAGCACACCTTTTCACCTTCACTAATTCCCGTGCACAAAATAGAAGTGGCTTTACGGTTTCAGAGGGTGGCAGCATGTTGTACGGCATGAGTGCCCTCAGCACTCATGGTAGAAACGCTGGAGCACCTGCCAAGCCCAGGGAGATGAGGCCTCACCAGCAGAAGGAGGTGCCACGGAAGACCAGTGCACTGTGTTACTGGCATTTTCACAGCAGGACATGAGAAGGGTGTTCATCGCAGTTTCTCTTCTGAGAATTTAGCCCTTTTTAAAAAATCTCTGCTAACTCAATAGATGAAAAATAGTATTTTATTTAGTCTCCATTTCTCTGTATTTCACATGCATGTTGCCTTTTTTGTAAATTCTAGTCTTGTTTTTGTTCATTTACGTAACATTTGGGATCTTAGTTTCCTTACGAATACTTGAGCTTTTTAGTATGTAAATAATAATCATGTGTCATTCTGTTACAGATATACTTCCTGTTGTTGCTCTTAACTTTGTATTAACACTAAGATGCACTGAATCTTTCGGAGGCTGTATTTTTATTTCACTGGTGATTATCAGAGGCAGTAGTTACATCTACTCGCTCACTGTTACTTCTTCCATAGCATTTCTTAGCCCTAGAAAGTCCTTTCTCATTTCAAAGGCAAATTTTAAATTTGCCTTTGTCCCCTGTATCTTCTGCTAGTTTTCTTTCTGTGATAAAATATATATATATAACATAAAGCTTACCATTTTAATAAGTGCATAGTCCAGTGGCGTTACATCACACTGTTGTGCAGCCATCACCACTGTCATCTCCAGAGCTGCTCCATCTTCCTCATCTGAATCCCTGTCCCTATTGAACCCGACTCCTGCACCCAGCTCAGCCCAGCATCCCCTTCTGCCTGCTCTCCTCCAGCATCAGTCTTCCGTGGCACCTCCTTCTGCTGGTGAGGCCTCATCTCCCCGGGCTTGGCAGGTGCTCCAGCGCTTCTACCATGAGTGCTGAGGGCAGCAGCTGAGCATGGTCTGTGCATTGGGTGAGGTCACTTCTCTGCCACTTATAGCTTGTCCTGTGTCGGCCTCAGTTTTCCTAATATGTTTAATGGGGGAATCATGCTGGCCTCAGGGCATGTCGTGGGTTACATGAAGCCCTCAACAAAACACACCCCTTCCTTCCAGGGAAGTCCTCATCACTGTGCCATGGAGGAGTGACTTTCTCTAACTGATGTGGAAGGGAAACGGTCCTATTCACTCAGTGTTATTTTTCCTTTAGTTCATGATTGTATGATTTTGGTTTCAGGGATTAGAAAATGAGTATCAGGAAGAAGGGAAGCTTCTAGGACAGTTCACCTATGATCAGGATGGCGAGTCGCTCCAGATGTTCCAGGCCCTGGTAAGAACCAGGGCTTCCATTGCCCCGGGGTCCCTGAGTCCCACAGCCTCTGGTGCCAGCAGGGCCTGGCCAGCATCGGCAGACTGGAAAGCAGTGTGAAGACCAGCCTCTGAAAAACATGAACCTGCGCTGCTTGGCTCTGCGTTGGTGAGCCTTTCCATAGGCTGACACTGAGTTCTGTTTTACCCATGCTTCATGCCCTATGATTACTTATAAGGATCATATAAAAAAAGTTAATTTCCATCTTAGCTGCTTCCAGTCAGACATCATATTTGGGGAAGTGATTGGGCTTGGGGTTATTAATAGAAAATACATGTGTGTTTCTTTTCCTCCTTGATTTCAGAAAAGACCCAACGACACAGCTTTCCAAATAGTGGAACTTAGGATTTTTTCTAACTGGGGCCATCCTGAGTACACCTGTCTGTATCGGTTCAGAGTTCACGGCAAGCCTGTCAAGTGAAGACACTACACATTATTTTTGTACATTTTTGTATATACTGGGATAGCCTGAAACACTGGACTCCTTCATGGATGAGAGCATATACAATGATGGGACCGTGTCACCCCTTAAATAAACGTGGCTGCCAGCCAGAGGAGTGAGCGTGTGAAGGGCACCCTGATGCCACATGTTGGGTGCTCCCTGACTCCACAGGTGCAGAGGGGTTGCAGCAGTAGAAGCGTGTTGAACAAGTGGCTCTCAGACATGCCTTGTTTTGAACGGGAAGCTCTTTGTATTTGCATTTCCTTGACATCAGGAGCAAAGCGGATGAAGCTGAGTGTCTGGCATCTTGACACTTTGGTCTTCCACCTTGCACTGGCTCTTCTAAAGGACTTTTGGAGGGCGGATATATTTAATCTGTTAAATCCAACACACATTTCTTTCAGGGAGAAACAATGTCACCAAATTTTCAGAGTTCTAAACTCCTTTCCTTCAAGCCGGGATTTTCCTTTATTCAGCACCAGTAGGTACTAAGTCTCCATATGGGGAAATGACTAAAATGTGTTTTTCTCCTTTGTTTCTGAGAAAGGTTTCCAGTCAGGACTCGCTGTACCAATAGCCATGGAGGAATATAGGAGGGTTTCGTTCTCCTTGTAGGCTGAAGTGAGTCTGACTTGAAAGGGGTTGGTTTGGATCTAAGCAAACACCCAAATGGGGGTTCTCCAGTCTCAGTGAGGCTTTTCCTGTGGGGATTCACAGTAAACAGGAACCCAGAAATCTCATCTTGGGTGTCTTCAGGGCTTGTTTTGAGTTGCTGAATAGGGAGCACTGAGATGCCCTGAGCCTTTCTCTTTCACTGGTGGTGATCAGAGTCACAAAACCATTACATTTCAGGATGATCGTTTCCTTCAGCAGCACTTCTTACTGGCTCTGGCTGGAATTTGCCTTTTATCACAGCTGTCACCATTCTCACATGATTCTTGTGAGACTCTTTTTGGTTATAATATTTAATATTTAGACTGTTTTACTAAGCAGACTTTCTAAATGAGATATCTGCAAGGCACTTAAAGTATTACAGACGTCTTAAGAATTATTTTTGTTGGGTTAAGACAGTTTTCAGTGTACCATAAATGTTGTGTTTTCAGAAAAAGACAAAACGATGGTGCTGACTGGCTTTCTGTATATTGCACAACAGTCCTCAAATACATGAAACTATTAATACATGAAGCAACGTTTTTTTCACTCTCCTTAGAATTGGAACTATGCAGTTAAGGTGGATAAAATGTACAGATGTTTCATATATTACAGGTTACATATATAAATCAAAATTTCCTATATAAAACTGATTTGAGATTTGGGGTGGAAATATTTTGAATATTTATTTTTAAAGATGCAAGATAGGACTTTGTGCAATGTATTTTTGTAAATGCTTTTCAAAATATCTGTCTGGTAGTGCTTCTTCTGCTGCCACCAAATTGATAAGATGCTATTAAGAGGTTTAAATAAAGAGTTTTAATTTTTAAAAGTGCATGGGATAAAAACAGTCTGTTTCTTTTCTCAGTTTGTCTATCTCTGCCCCTGGGGTGTCGGGAGGGACTGGGTTTGCTAGCTCTTGTTGCAAGCTCTGTGGCATAGCCGTTGAACAGTAGTAACCTGTCCTTTGAGGCCTTGGGTGTGCCGGGCACCTCTTTCTGTAGGGCACCATTTCCACTTGGAAAATGGACTGAATTACCAGTTGCTTAATGGGTAGAACATTAGGAAAAGACATGGCTTTCCTCAGGACACTCATCATCACTGTGTCTGCAGCTGAAGGCAGGTGCTGGCACTAGGTCACAGCACACACACCACATTGTTTTGCACCTGGCTTTTCCCCAGTTACCAAGTGTGTCCTGTAAGAACATTTCTTTTTAACAGCTGTTTTTGTCCATTGTGTGCACGGCTGGATCATGGTGATTCAACCAGGGCCCAGCTTAAGGGCCTCTGTTTCCTCTTTTTTATTATAAACAGTGCTAACCTATAAAAGTCAGCTGACCCTGGAAATCCAACGGGTCTTTGGACCAAACCACTTTCAAACCCCAATGCTTAGAGCCAAGCCGTTTCCAACCCTGAATGGCTAGGGCTGGGCCCCGTTCCCCATCCTCCCGGGCTAGGCCACGGCCCCGTTTTTAATCCTCTGGGGTTGGACCCGTTTCTGCCGCCTGATGGGGCTGGGAGCTCTAGGCCAACCCAGCCAGTTTCCCCCTCCAGCAGGGCCTGAACCCCAGGGAGTAACTGTCCGTTCACCCAGGCTGTCAGCCGCAGGTCCCAAGCCACGGCCAGGGAAGGACCGATCGCAGGTGGCCTCTCGAACAAGAGGAAGGCAGCTCGGCTATCCTAAAAGTTTTTGTTTTTGTTTTTGAAACAAAGGCTCGTTCTGTTACCCAGGCTGGAGTGCAGTGGTGCGATCTCGCCTCACTGCAACTTTCACGTCCCGGGTTCAAGCAATTCTCCTGCCTCAGCCTCCCAGGTAACTGTGATTACAGGCACCCACCACCATTCCCGGCTAGTTTTTGTATTTTAGTAGAGACGGGGGTTTCATCATGTTGGCCAGGCTGGTCTCGAACCCCTGACTGCAGGTGATCCGCCCGCCTCGGCCTCCTAAAGTGCTGGGATAACAGACACGAGCCGCCGCGCCCGGCCCTAAAAGTATTTTTAATTTAAACATTTTACACAGTAATTCTGTATCTCAATAGCTATTACACCGCGCGCGTGGGGACCCGGAACGCTCCCTGCTCAGGGACAGCCGCCGCCTCCTGAGTTTCCTGCCCGCGCCGCACCCCGCCGGACAGCTCCGTGACACCCGCCATTGTGGCGCGAGCCAGTCCCAGCCCCGGGTCACGTGTTGCCTGAAGCCCCGCCCCGGACCACGTGTCGCCTGCAGCCCCGCCCCGGGTCACGTGCCGCCAGCCGGCGTGCCTGCCCCCGACTGCGTGCGACTCCTCGCGGGCCACCGTAGTAGGGCGTCGGGCGGAAGCCGGGAGGCGCTGCCGACCGCGCCTGCGACAGCGTCAGCCCTTCGCGGAGCGCCGGCCCGATGGCGGCGGCGGCGGCGGCGGCGGCGGCTATGGCCGAGCAGGAGAGCGCCCGGAATGGCGCCCGCAACCGGGGCGGAGTCCAGCGCGTGGAGGGCAAGCTGCGCGCGAGCGTCGAGAAGGGCGACTACTACGAGGCGCACCAGATGTACCGGACCCTGTTCTTCAGGTACTCGCGCGCGGCCCTCGCCGCGGCCCGGCGCCCGCCCTCGCCGCCTCCCATTGGCCGTGCCGTATCGCCCCGCGCCCCCATTGGCCAGCGCCGCTGCCCGTTGCGGGGGCCGAGCTGGAGCCTGGGGCCACGGGTCGCCGAGCGGAGGGTTTGGCCTGCTTCTCTTGGGTCTGGCTTTTTCCGGCCGGGCCCCCAGACCCCAGCCCCTCGGCCTCCAACTCCCGCCTCGGCTTCCCTCCCCATCCCCCGCGTCCCTCTCCGGCCTTCCCCTGCCCCTAGCCTCCACCTGTTCCCTCCTCCGGCCTCCCTCTACCCCCGGCCTCCCTCTTTCCTCGGCCGTCCCCCACCTCAGTCTCCAAGTTTCCCTGGGGGCTTCCCCTTCCCCCTCAGTCTCTCTCTCCACAGGCTCCCTCTGCCCCTCGTCTCTCTCCCCGGTCTCCCTCTGCCCCTCTTCCTCTCTCCCTGGCCTTTCCCTGCCCCCCGTCTCTCTCTCCCAGCCTCCCTCTCCTTCTCTCTCTTTGGCTTCCCCCTTCCCCATCCGTATCTCTCCCTGGCCTCCCCCTGTCCCCCGTCTCTCCCTCCTCCCCGGGGCTCTCCCCTGCCCCCACCCCTTCTATCTCTGTCTTTCCCCAGCCTCCCCCTGCCCCTACCTGGTCTCTCTCCCCAGCCTCCCGCTGCCCTCCTCCTTTTTGGCCACCCTCTCCTGGCCTCCACCCCCTGAGCGTCCCTCACCTCTCCTGTGGCCTTTCCCACTCTGCTTCCTTCTCCCGGGCCTTCACCTGCTCCCCACCCCCTTGCTTCCCTGTCCCAGACCTTCCCGCCCTCCAGCTGCACCCCCTACCTCCTCCACCCCTTCCATGACCTCCACCTTTTCCCTTCCCCCGGACTTCCCAAGCTTTCACCTGTTCCCCACACCCTCTCTCAGGCCTCCCTGCCCGGCCTCCTCCTCCCTGCCCTCTGCCTCCACCTGTTCCCTACTCCCCCACCCTCTGCCTTCCTCCTCCCAGCCTTCAGGTCCTCCAGCTGGGCCCTACATCATGCTCCACAGAGCTCCATAGGAAGTCACTGACGTTCCTCTCACCGAGAGTCCAGGCTGAGGGTGAATCCGCTTCTCTGTTGTTGCCACCTCTGGACCTGAGCTAGGTGACACCTGCGCAGCCCACCCGGTGCAGCCTGGAGGGCGTGTGGGGGCCGAGCTGACTGTGCTGGGTCAAATGCACAGCCCTCAGGACTGTGACTGGAAGTTCCTGGGCTTTGTGTGGCTTGGTTGATTTTCTTCAGGACTGCTGTCATAGTTACTGCTAAAAGTCTCAGTTATTCTGTGTGTGACATTCTGTAAATTACGCATATCCCATGATCTCTTATGGTTGAGGTCAGGGAACAGTTTGGCCATTCACTAAAAATTGGGTCTGTTTTAAAGATGATATTTCAGAGGATTTAGTCTTTTCCGTGGGGTATGTTTTATTTATAAACTGCCACAGAATAGTGAATGTTTTGATATTGTATTTAAGGGTGGTTGGTCTGGCCTTTACACAGTTTAGGCCTGGATTTGTTTGGTTTGGTTTTCAGGGTTTTTTCTTTTTAATAGAGTTGACTTTCTTTTTTTTGAGAGTCTTGCTCTGTCCTAGGCTGGAGTACAGTGGCACAATCTCAGCTCACTGCAACCTCCGCCTCCTTTGTTCAATCGATCTCCTTCCTCAGCCTCTCGAGTAGCAGGAATGACAGGCTTACACCACCATGCCCGGCTAATTTTTGTATTTTTAGTAGAGACTGGGTTTCACCATGTTGGCCAGGTGGATCTTGAACCCCTGACCTCATGATCCACCCACATTGGCCTCCCAAAGTGTTGGGATTACAGGTGTGAGCCATTGCACCTGCCCAGGCACGACTTTTTAGAGCAGTTTTTGGTTTGCAGCAAAATGGAGCTGAAAGGGCAGAGTGTCCTGAATCCCCCCCCTTGGACCGCCTCCCGCCCCACGGACACCTGTCCCGAGCAGAGCCCCTCAAGGACCTATCACCCAGATCGGGGTTCACACTTGGTGTGTGTGAGGACGAGGAGCCCCATCAGAGCATCACACAGTGCAGCTCTACTCCCGGAAGAGCCTCTGCTGGGCCTAGCTTTTAAATCCTTTTTTTCCATAGCAAGCATGTCGAATTGTTACCTGGAGAACTCTGGAGGTGCTCCTTTGGTTGTAGTTTGCTAGTTTGTTTGAATTAAATCACCATCTGTTGTGCTTGGCCTGTGCCTAGATAGGCTGGTGGCCTGCGCACAGCGGCGCCGGGACACTTAACCCAAGCGAAGGTGGGCTCACCAGCCCCAGACACGGAGGAGATACCATTTCGTTGTTGAAAACACTTGTTTGTGCCAGGAAATGAGAAAAGAGTGTTTGTGTCAGTGGTTGTCAATCTTAGCTGACCTGAACGGGCTGGGATGAGGCCCTGGCGTCTGTTTTTAAGGAGTGTCCATGTTGTTTATACAGACCCTCGTGTACAGCCAGTGCTGAGACAGTGGGTCTGGGTCCCTGACTGTCAGTTCATGAGGAGACATCAGTCCCTGCTCTGAACCTTACATGACCTGAAGGGCAGCCTTGTTTCCAGAATTTTCTGTTAACCTCGACATTCTGTAAATACACGCCAGCCAGGCTACATCTCATTTTATTGTTATGTTGTAGATGCTTTTCTTTTTTGAAAACTGAGCTGTTTAATTGGTTTAGAAAGAGGTTCGCTTTTCTCCTTAGGTGGAAACTAATTTTATCTCTGGCAGAAACAAGTCTTTAATGTGAGACGTTTATAGTGATGCGGTTTTAATGCTGGTTGAATTTGTCACTGAACATTTAGCAACTCCCAAATGGCACGGGTTGTGATAGCACCTTAAACCTGATTGTTCTTCAGGGATCGAGGCGAAGGTGTCAGTAGGTACTAAACTGTGGAACATGAGCCTCCCAGTGGGTAGAGAGCCTATCACAGATCTGTGTGATGATGTTCAGGATTCGCTCTGGTGCCTGCTGTTCCTAGGGATTTGTATATAAATATTTGTCCAATGATTAACCAGCAACAGTGGATCTCCCCCAAATTAACCAGTGTTCCTTGTTTTAAGCCAGTTCACTTGTACAGTGATGAGGGATTGGATTGTCAGTTTAGGTCCTCAGTGAGGAGTCCCTGGTCAAGGGTGTATTTCACAGTAAAACTGTGGTGATGAACAAGTTCTGCGCCCTTAAGCCTTCTGGACTGCAGGCCCTGCTGGCCGAGTGTGATGTTGTGAGGGTCACCTAGCAGGGGCACGGTGTGGCTTAGCGTAGAAAGCCTGGGCATTGGGGCCACACGCCACCTCTTATGGAGCCCAGGACACATTACTGGACCTCTTGAGCTTTGGCTTGGAGCCTTTCAAGCCAGGAATGAAGACAGAGTCATCAGTGGCAGCTGTTACCTCACTGTCACCCACTGAGACACCGCCCTTGTCTTTCCAGCATAGAATTCCATGTGGATTCCCAGCACTGCTTCAGAGCACTCCATGGGTGTGTCACTTCCAGAGAAGTCACATTCCCCAAGTTAAACTTTTAGTTTTTTGAGACAGAGTCTCGCTCTGTCACCTAGGCTGGAGTGCAGTGATACGATCTCCACTCACTGCAGCCTCCGCCGCCTCCTGGGTTCAAGCAATTCTTGTGCCTCAGCCTCATAAGTAGCTGGGACTACAGGCACCCGCCACCATGCCTGGCCAATTTTTGTGTTTATTGTAGACACAGGGTTTCACCATGTTGGCCAGGCTGGTCTGGAACTCCTGACCTCAGGTTATCAACCCACCTTGGCCTCCAAAAGTGCTAGGATTATAGGCATGAGCCACTGGCCTCCCTAAGTACTGTGATTACAGGTGGGAGGCGTAGCACCCAGCCATTTTTAAAAATGCTCTTCTGTCAACAAACACATATAATTGGATATTTACATTGAAATATTTATGGTGAGGTCTGACATGAGTGAACCGTGAGCAGTCAAGACATTGAAGATACCCACGGCCCTGCAGGGCTCTTGCCTACCCTGCGACTGGGCCTCCTCGCCCTCCCCCCGACACCCACACATCTGCAGGCTACACTTAGGTGAGGTAGTGTTTCCTGGAGTTTAACACACGTGGAATCACAGTATGCTTGAATTCACTCACCACGGTGGCCAGGACCCTCCTCCGGGAGTGTCTGCAGGTCCTTGTGTTACTGAGTGGTTTCCCTGTGTGTCTCTAGCACTATTCGTTTATCAGCTGTCGGGTAAATTTATCATAAGATACTCTGTGTTGATTTATTTTTAAATATTCTGACATTGTTACCTAGGTAAACTCGTGACTCGGGTTTGGTGTACAGATGATTTCAGCACCGGGTACTAAGCATCGGTACATGGCAGTTTTGTTAAAATTTTTTTCTGAGCCTCCCAGTGTGTGTTGCTGCCCTCTTTCTGTCCCTGCGTTCTCATCATTTAACTCTTACTTAGAAGTGAGGACATGTAGTATAGGGTTTCTGTTTCTGCATTAGTTTGCTGAGGATAATGGCCTCCAGCTCCCTCTAGGTTCCTGCAGAGGGCATGCTCTTGTTCCTTTTTTCTGGCTCCATAGTATTCCACGGTGTAGATGTACCACATTTTCTGTATCCATCTGCTGCTGACAGGCCCCCACGTTGATTCCACGTCTGTGCTGTTGTGAGTGGTGCTGCAGTGAGCATTTGAGTGCATGCGTCTTTATGGTAGAACCATTTAGAGTCCTCTGAGTAGATAGCCAGGAGTGGGACTGCTGAGTTGAATGGTAGTTCCATTTCTAGTTCTTTGAAGAATTGCCACATTGCTTTCCACGATGGTTGTACTAATTTACACTCCCACCAACAGTGCATAAGTGTTCCCAAGAGGTACTGTTTTAGCTGACAGCCATAGTTTAAGGTGAAGGAGAGGGAAGGAATTGGGCAGCCCAGCAGGTTGGTGTCCCGGGCTATGTGTCCCACAGAAGTTGGGCAGCAGTTCCTGATTGCCTGGCTACGCTAGAGAGTGGCTGACCTTGTCCCGTGGATGGCACGGGTCATGGTCATCACCTAGTATCTCCAGACTTCTCTCTGCTGGGCCCAGGCGTCAGCTCCCAGGCCGATTGGATGATTAGTGCGCTTCAGAACCACTGTCCAGGCCTGGAGGGGCCTCAGTCTTGGCTGCAGTATTTGTAGATTTGCTTTTAGAAACTTGATGTGGCTGAGACCACAGCCCAGGAGGCAGTGACCTGCAGCAGCCACCCACCTATCGTCTGCCCTCACCGTGGTGGGTCTGGGTCCTCCTGCCAGGTGGTTCCTCCTGCAATGTGGTTGAGTGATTTTTTTATTTCGGCCCCTGACCTTGTCTCTTCAGTCAGCTAAAGAGATTTTAAAATAAAATGGTACAGTGTGTGCTGTGCACACCTTAGCCGAGGGCCGAAGAGGAGCATCTTGTGAAGGAGCTATGCTTGCGGGCTCAGGTCCCCTCTCAGAGGGACTCTTGCCAGAGCAGAGCAGGCCTCAGCTCTCCCTGAAGGAGGCCCCAGCCAGCCCCCTCGTCAGGGCGTGGGAGTGCTTCGGTTCATGGTGGTCGGCGCAGATTTCCTTGTGAAATCTGCATTGGCTCCCTGTCCCGAGGCACCTGTGTGTGTCTTCAGTACTTTGTCTTCGTCCTCCGTGCGTCCCTGACCGCTGAACACGCGAGCCAGCTTCCGTCTGGTGAGAGCGAAGGGTGGGATTCATCCCATGAGCTCGGCCTTTCTTCATTTGACACCAACAGTTTCTGTCACTAGTTCTGATGCTTATACATTCCTGTGTTCTACTTTTTAATGTTTGTTTCAGAGAAGAGCACAGTCAGCTAGATTATTTGCCCAGACACCTTGCTCTGTGGATACAGATGCTTTGGCTGGCAGAGAGTGCCAACACTCACCGGCTCTCAAAGGCTCTGTCAGCAGGCGGAAGCCATTTCCCTGTAAGGAGGATGCATCTGGGTGTCCACACTGCATGGCCAACAGTGCACAGCGTGCAGAGCTGAGCCAAGAGGACGGCGGGAGAAGGCTGGGCTATGCCCAACTGCCCTCCAGTCTCCCCAGCCTTAGGCCTGAGAGGGCACCCATCCCGGCTTAGTCACCAGGAAACCAGAGTCCTTCACACCTTCTGGAATTCTCCAGTGTCAGAGGAAGCTGTCCATGTTCAGAGCCACCTTAGATGGTTTGCCTGTCATCAGCATTCCTGGACCTGGAAATGGGCAGCCCCAGCCAGGCCGGTGGCCACTGTGTGCCCAGAAGTCCCCCTCCCATCCTTCCTTCCTCGCCTGGCTCACGGCTACCCTAGGAAGAAGGGAGCCGGCCACAAGGTGCAGTCCAGGCCACGCTGGAGGCCATGACCATCGGCAGTGCCCCCAGAGCCAGGGTCCTTGTGCAGGAATGTTGGTTACTGCCTTCCAGGGAGTTCTTTTTTGTCTGGTTTCTAAGACTACCTCTTGCTCTACCTCAAATAGAAACATCGAGAACACTGTCGTATTGGCATAAGCAGAAGCTGGTGTGGTGCTTGCTCAGGGTCGCTGCATGTACCTCTGCCTGTGGCCCTGCCGGCGGCAGTGTGAGGCCAGGTGTGTGTGGAGCTTGTTTTTCCAGAGTGCCCTGTGCGGGCGGCTCGCGGCCTTCTCTGCAAGTCAGTCATGGCCCTGCAGGACTGTAACCAGGCTGGCAGGTCACAGTCAGCGGCCCTGTCACGGCTCTGAACTGCTGTGGTCTCAGGGTGGGTCTCCATCTAGAACCCTCACAGTGCAGTGGCCTGTGGGCTGATGGGGGTGGGAGGCTTTCTCTCTGGGGTTCAGGCCTTTCCCTCCTGCTGCCCTGCCTCTGTGCAGCCCGATGGGGTCTCCTGTGAGGGAGGCCTGGGTGTAGCAGCGCTGGCTGTGTTTGGGATCCCTGGCTGTGGTGCCTTCTGAAAAGGAAAGCTTTCCTGTGGTTAACTCAGCAGCCAGCCCACCCTGGCGACACCAAGGTCGTATTCCAGCCCTCGGCAGCATAGCTGTGTCTCTTTATCACCTGCACGGCAAGTTTTTCTTTTTTTTGAGATGGTGTCTCACTCTATCATCCAGTTGCAAACACGGCTCACAGCAGCCTCAACCACCTGGCCTCAAGCAGTCCTCCCATCTCAGCTTCCCCTGTAGCTGGGACAACAAACAGGTGCATGCCACCATGCCCAGCTAATTTTTGTGTTTTTTTGTAGAGACATGGTCTTGCTATGTTGCCCAGGCCAGTCTCAAACTCATGGGCTCAAGCGATCCTCCCGTCTCAGCCTCCCTAAGTGCTGAGATTACAGGTGTGAGCCACCATGCCTGGTCTGCACTGCTGTTTACTTAATATTTTTCTTTAACTCGATTTTTTTGTTGTTGTTTTGAGAGAGTCTCGCTCTTGTCGCCCTCGCTGGAGTCTAGTGGTGTGATCTCGGCACACTGCAACTTCCACCTCCTATGTTCTAGCAGTTCTTCTGCCTCAGCCTCCCGAGTAGCTGGGATTACAGGCATGTGCCGCCACGCCAAGCTAATCTTCTGTATTTTAGTACAGTTGGGATTTTACCATGTTGCCCAGGCCAGTCTCGAACTCCTGAGCTCAGGCAATCCGCCTGCCTCAGCCTCCCAAAGTGCTGGGATTACAGGCGTGAGCCACTGCGCCTGGCCTTTAACTCGGTTTATTGTTAAACATGGCTTTGTCCAAGGACGTTTGGCTTGCGCACAGAGCTGATTAACTGGTTATGTGTTTTTTGATAATAAGGTGGTGATGATTAAGAGAAATATGTAGCCAGTTAAATAAGGCTTCCTGGGTGACACCACTGGACCTGTGAGGTGCGGCACGTCCCAGCAGAGGCCACCTCCTGCCCTCCATGCCTGCTGTTCTTGCAGGTGGGGGCTCTGCTGCTCACAGCAGCACGGCCATCTCAGCTTCTCTCCGCATTGTCTGTGGCACGCTGGTCCCCCCCCCCCCCCGCCCCACGCCTCTCGCTGCCCCATGCCTGTCTCTGTGCATCCTGAGAAGCCCCGGCTTTCTTCACCGACTGTGCTCTGGTAGTGAGGACGTGATGCGGGGCAAGCGTGTTGCAGCAGTGCACCCCAGACCCTTCCCTCCTGTGGGAGGAGGAGTGCGGCATGCAGAGGGGGAAAGGGCAGGGACACTGGCCCTGTGGGGAAACAAGGTGCTGTCACAGCCTGTACTATTCCATTGGGACCCTAGCCTGGAGCCCCCCATCCTGTGGCCCCCGCCTGTGGTCCCTTAGCTCTCAGGTGGCCACGGGCCCATCCCCTGCTTCTTCCCGGCACACCTACCCTGCCCAGCAGCCTTTCTGGTCCCAGCTGCTGACACCAGTGAGCTGCTCCAGGGTGAGGCTGCTTTCTGGCTCCTGGCCTATTCCTATTTGGACACAGATGGGTTCTTAGCGAGCATCCAGAGGCTCCCCATGCAACCATGGTCAGCAGGGCGCCCAGGACAGACACCCCCCCCCCCCGCCCCGCAACTCCATGCAGCGCCTGGGCCTTGGGAGTGGCTACCTTCTTCTTGGTGAAAGGTGTCTATGTGTATGGGTAGCACCCGCTTTTATGATACTGCCCGTTCCTGGGCACCTTGTCTTTAGCTTCTGACCTGAAGATGAGCGTGGGTTCGCGGTGGCGAGGGTGTGTGGGCGCGGCTCATGATCTCCTCTGTGGCAGGTACATGTCCCAGAGCAAGCATGCGGAGGCACGGGAGCTCATGTACTCAGGAGCCCTGCTGTTCTTCAGCCACGGCCAGGTAAAGACCAGGAGCAAGACCACGGCCATGGTCTTGCTCCCTCCTGCGTCCCTTCCTGCTCCTGGCAGGCGAGTTGAGGTGGGAATGACATGGGAGGAGCCTGATGGGCTGCCCTGGGCCCTGGCCACTGGGGCTGCAGGTGGCAGAGGGGCCCAGAGTCCCCAGCCTCAGCTGCTCCACTCGCAGGCTGGGGCTCTGTGCTGTGTTTGTGCATGATGGGGCTGAGTGGGCATTGTTTTGGTATAAACGGCCCTGTCCATTTTCATTTGATCCTCGGCCAGGGGTTCGTTTTTCAGCGGCATTGCCAAGGGATGTGGTGCTCAGAATAGATTCCTCAGCCCTGACCGCGCTCTGGCTTCTGTGCGTGCTCTGGCTTCTGCTGGAAACCCAGCCTTGTCTTTTCTGTCCTGTGAACAAGTCAGAGCTTTGTGCTTGATTTTGGTGTGTTTCTCTGTTTTGTAGCAAAACAGCGCTGCAGACTTGTCCATGCTGGTCCTGGAGTCACTGGAGAAGGCAGAAGTGGAGGTGGCCGATGAGCTGCTGGGTGAGCATCTGGCCTTCACCCTCAGGCCCTATGACAGCAGCCCCAACACGTCCCTCCCCAGGCCTCTGTGCTGCGTTTTTCTGTGTGCTCTGGGGTTAACCCTGCTGCAGAGGCGATTCCCGCCTGGTCCCAGTGAGCCAGGTCCCCTGGCTGACCCTGGCCCGAGCATACTGCAGGCTGAGCAGCACTTGCTGTGACTTGAAGGCAGGGCATGACCTGGGTCCTGTCCTCTCTACCGTGCTGACAGATAGCGGCCTCCCCGCCAGCTGGCAACATGGGGCACCATTTTGTCCAGGGATTTGGCTTGTTGGCCTGTCCCATTGGGTGAGTGTGCAGTCGGCAAAGCCCTTCTGTGAGCTGCCTGGGTCTGAGTCCCACTCCTGGTCTCTGCTGCTCTGGGAGAGGCCCCTGGGCCAGAGCCAGGTACCCAGAGCGGCCACAGCTGTTCCTGGGCTCCAGCTCCCCATGGAGCCTTCCCCAGCCCCTGCCTCTGCCAAGATGTCCGTCCTTCCTCACCGTGCTCTGGGGCACGTGGCACTGGCACTGCAGTGGGCAAGTCGGTGGGGTGGCCCACAGGTCACTCAGGGATGCCACCAGCTTCCACTTCCTGTTAAGTAGTTGCATATTGAAATCCACTTCTGTAAGGCATGTGGTCCAGAGAGCCAGAGTTGCCGTGCATTCCTCTGATGAGAGTCTATGCTGTTTGCAGAAAATCTGGCTAAAGTGTTCAGCCTGATGGACCCCAACTCTCCTGAGCGCGTGGCCTTCGTGTCTAGAGCCCTGAAGTGGTCCAGCGGGGGCTCCGGGAAGCTGGGCCACCCCCGGCTGCACCAGCTGCTGGCCCTCACCCTGTGGAAAGGTAGGCCTGGGGACAGGGCGGGCGGGGGTGCCACTGTGCTCTCATGGTGTTGATGTGTGCTGTGCGTTCCAGTCCATCGGGGTTGCCCAGCAGGGTGGTCGAGGTGTCAACCTGTGGTCACGTGGGCCTCTCCAGACCTTCCCATGGGATGCTCTGACCCTCAGGGAGGCAGCTGCACCCTCACAGGGCCTATGCGTGCTGCTGCACGGATCTCATCTTCTGATGAGGCCTCTGGGAGATTCATCTCCTTGTGGGGTCTGGCTGTCTGCACAGTGTTCTTAGTGCCGGTGTTCTTGGTTCCACATCTGCAACTCTGAGGCAGGAGTGGTTATGGGTGAATACTCATTGAGTGAGTTGAATGAGGTGCTTGTGGGGGTTTAGAAGCGTCATCCCCAGAGCATTCCTTGGGAAACAGGGTTGCAAGTTGTCCCAGCACCGTGAGACAGTGTTCTTCCACTGTCGGCAGGCCTGCTCAGGTCTGCGTGTGCCTAGGCTTGGCAGGTGGGGAGGTGGCACCCGGGGCAGCCCCCGCAATGGAAGCTCTAGGAACTTGGAGGTCAAGGCTGAAGGCCTTTGCTCTAGAGGTCAGGGCCGCTGAGCTTTGAACAGCTCCTCCTGGACACGGCTGTGTTCTACCTGTCATGGTGGCAGCTGCATGAGGGCTCATGTGCTCTGCCCACGTCAGCAGCCCTGCAGTGCACACCCGTCCCACCTCATCCCTGGTCACACAGGTTCCACCTGGGGTGAACGGGAGGCTCATCACCCTCGGGCACCTGGCAGGCATTTTCCACCTTCTCCCCCATGCGACAGGAAGGGGAAGTGAGCAGATACAGGTAGAGTTAGGAGACCACAACGTTCAGGGAGGCTCGTCTCAGAGGAGCCTGGCAAACCCACCCTTGGCTGTGTGCCAAGCAGAGGGGCAGCCATAGGGATATGAGCTGGTGCCTGCCTCTCCTCAGTCTCCCTGTCGTCACCTCCTTCCCAGAAGGGGCTGGCGCAGGTCGGTGCCTCATGGCCCCTGGAGTGCACCTGCTGCTACCTCCCCTGGCCTCTACCAACAGCCAGCCCCCCGTGCGCCACCTGTGCCCAGGCCAGCACGCCTCCACATGGAACATGGCTGCAGGCAATCCTACTCGGTCCTGCGTGGTGAGCTGCTGCTCTGTGTGGGCCCCGATGCCAGGTTGGGGAGGGAGGAGCTGCCCTCACACCTGCCCGGGAGTGTCGCCTGCCTTTGGGATGAATTAGGGACACTTGCGTCAACACTGTGTGGCTGCCCTCGCCACTCCTTTGCATGGGCCCTGTGGGCAGGTCCAGGCAGTGAGTGGGTAGATGGGATGGGTGGCATCCATGCTCAGTGCCCAGGAGACCTGTGTGGCAGCTCCTCAGACAGGCACAAGCAATAGTAAGGAGGGACATATGTGTCTGCCAGGATCCCTGCCCACCATGGGGTAGGTGGGGGCTGTCCAGGGTGCGTGTGGGAGGGCTGTGCTCGGCACCTCTGCTGAGACCCCCTGAAGAGGAGCCCTGGCTGCCTCCCACTGGGGTGGGTGCAGGCCCAGGTCCCCAACACCATGATGGTGCTGTGGGGCATTGCCAAACCTCACCCCGGGAGCCCAGGCCTTGTCCACGCTGAGGTGGCAGCTCATGGCCTCTGCGGTCCTGAGCACAGACTCCATGCAGGACCTGTGGGCTCAACAGCACAACCTTCCTTGGTACTTCCTTCCTGGGGAAGAAATAACGCCCACAGGTAAAGGCTTGGGGATATAGGGAGACAACAGGAGAGAAAGCCAAGGACGGTGATGCTGGCAGCCACACAGGCAGCAGGAGGGGCCTGGAGGCTGCTGTTGGAAAAGGGCGCCCTAGGTGGAAGGGGTGGGGCCTGGAGTGTGCTGCAGAGATGTGCACCACGGGAAGGGCGGGGCTCCCAAGGCAGGCGAGGGGCCTGGGAGTGAGTGTGAGCTGGTGTTAGGGTGAGCCGGGGAGTGGAGTGTGAGCAGGTGTTAAGGTGGGGCCTGGGAGTGGAGTTAGTGTGAGCAGGTGTTAGGGCGGGGCCCGAGAATGGAGTGTGAGCAGGTGTTAGGGTGGGGCCTGGGAGTGCAGTGAGTGTGAGCAGGTGTTAGGGTTGGCCTGGGAGTGGAGTGAGTGTGAGCAGGTGTTAGGGTGGGGCCGGGGAGTGGAGTGAGTATGAGCAGGTGTTAGGGTGGACCTGGGAGTGGAGTAAGTGTGAGGAGGTGTTAGGATGGGCCTGGGAGTAGAGTGAGTGTGAGCAGGTGTTAGGGTGGGCCTAGGAGTGGAGTGAGTGTGTGCAGGTGTTAGGGTGGGGCTGGGGAGTGGAGTGAGTGTGAGCAGGTGTTAGGGTGGGCCTAGGAGTGGAGTGAGTGTGTGCAGGTGTTAGGGTGGGGCCGGGGAGTGGAGTGAGTGTGAGCAGGTGTTAGGGTGGGCCTGGGAGTGGAGTGTGTATGCAGGTGTTAGGGTGGGACCTGGGAGTGGAGTGAATGTGAGCAGGTGTTAGGGTGGGGCCGGGGAGTGGAGTGAGTATGAGCAGGTGTTAGGGTGGACCTGGAAGTGGAGTGAGTGTGAGGAGGTGTTAGGATGGGCCTGCGAGTAGAGTGAGTGTGAGCAGGTGTTAGGGTGGGCCTGGGAGTGGAGTGAGTGTGAGCAGGTGTTAGAGTGGGGCTGGGGAGTGGAGTGAGTGTGAGCAGATGTTAGGGTGGTCCTGGGAGTGGAGTGTGAGCAGATGTTAGGGTGGGGCCGGGGAGTGGAGTGAGTATGAGTAGGTGTTAGGGTGGGCCTAGGAGTGGAGTGAGTGTGTGCAGGTGTTAGGGTGGGCCTGGGAGTAGAGTGAGTGTGAGCAGGTGTTAGGGTGGGCCTAGGAGTGGAGTGTGTGCAGGTGTTAGGGTGGGGCCGGGGAGTGGAGTGAGTGTGAGCAGGTGTTAGGGTGGGCCTGGGAGTAGAGTGTGTATGCAGGTGTTAGAGTGGGACCTGGGAGTGGAGTGAGTGTGAGCAGGTGTTAGGGTGGGCCTGGGAGTAGAGTGAGTGTGAGCAGGTGTTAGGGTGGGCCTAGGAGTGGAGTGTGTGCAGGTGTTAGGGTGGGGCCGGGGAGTGGAGTGAGTGTGAGCAGGTGTTAGGGTGGGCCTAGGAGTGGAGTGTGTGCAGGTGTTAGGGTGGGGCCGGGGAGTGGAGTGAGTGTGAGCAGGTGTTAGGGTGGGCCTGGGAGTGGAGTGAGTGTGAGCAGCTGTTAGGGTGGCCTGGGAGTAGAGTATGAGCAGGTGTTAGGGTGGGGCAGGGGAGTGGAGTGTGAACAGGTATTAGGGTGGACCGGGGAGTGGGGTGAGTGTGAGCAGGTGTTATGGTGGGCCTGGGAGTGGAGTGAGTGTGTATGAGGTGGTGTGGGTTCGTCGTTAGGTCAGTGGTGTGAAGATCAGGCTGCTTTTTGCTGTTTATGTGTAGATCCTAGGTGCACTGGCCTGGGCTCTGATTACGTTGCTCCCTGTAAGTTTCCTCTGGTAGGTGAGAAGGGTCACATGGTGACACTGTGTCATTGCTCATCACTATGCACACGTTAATGTGGTTGGATTTGGCAGCTCCGGGAGCTTGGAGGAAGAAGGTGCTGCGTGGCTTTCGGTTGGCTGTGTTTGTTATTTGGTGGTGTGTGGGGTGTGGGCTGGCTGAGTCCCTGTGGTGCGCCTCTGCCTACGGGCTCTTCTCATGGGCAGGTGGGATAGAATTAACATGGATGCATCTTTCCCCTTCTCCTGTGCTATATTATATTCGTGAAGCATATTTGAGTTTTTCTGTCTTTTCTTTGCAGAACAAAACTATTGTGAGTCGCGGTATCATTTTCTGCACTCAGCGGACGGGGAGGGCTGTGCCAACATGCTGGTGGAGTACTCCACATCCCGGGGCTTCCGCAGCGAGGTGGACATGTTTGTGGCCCAGGCTGTGCTACAGTAGGTGTCGGGTGGCTCTGCAGGTCCTGGCTTCCCTTGCTGCCTTGTCCCCGGTCCAAGCTGCAGTGCAGGGTAAACTGAGTTCACTCCGGGCAGAACCCGCAGTGCACGTGTCAGCCGGAGTGACTCATGAATTTTAATAAGTTTTATGAAGTTTAAGAAGTATTTTGGAATCTCCCCCTTTTCCGCGGCGCGCCTCTCACTTGCTGCCGGGAGGTCCTGTAGCCTCTGCTCTACTCCGGCCGGCCTCAGCCTGTGAACTGCAGGAATGCACACCCAGTTCATAGAATTGTCAGTGAGCGTCTACCCTGCAGGCTGAGCTCGGGCACTCGCTTCCTTTCTCATGAAAGCCTTATGTGTACCCGAGTCCATTTCTTTCCACAAAACAAATGTGGATTTCAAGGTGGGCGTTGGGGTAGGACTGGCTTTATGGATTTGATATGGGATTTGGGGACAGACACCCTCTGACCTCAGTGCTGCCCACTTCTGAGCTCTCCCAGGAGAGCGTCCGTGACTTAAATGAAAAGCTGAGTCAAACCCAGAGCTCACTGGCTCTGCACTGCGTAGATGTGTTCTCTGGGCTGAGGCCACTGAGCCCTCCCTGTAGGCCCTCCTCGAACTGGAGCCAGGGTCTGCGCGGCACCCACCAGCTGCTGGGCTGTGGCCAAGTGTTCTGGCCATCATCTGATGGGTGTGGGCAGCCGGGGGAGAGAAGAGCTCGCTCAGTGCATTGTTCAGATGGGGCTCAAGCTGGGTTCTGGCTCCAGAGCCTCGTGACCTTCCCAAGCTTCATTCTCTTCACCTGTAAATTGCAGGCCTCCCCGGATCCCCTGTGCATGAGAGTGATACGCATGAAGCACTGGGTCCCTCCATGCTGGGGGCTGCAAGACCTGTGGGTGTGCGAGCTTGGGAAGGACCAGGGCGTGTCAGAGGCTGGTGCCTGCGCGGGTGGAAACTGTGTCCTCTAGCCTTTCCTCCACCAGTGTGTTCTCATTTCCAGGTTTCTGTGTTTAAAAAACAAAAGTAGCGCATCGGTGGTCTTCACGACGTATACCCAGAAGCACCCGTCCATCGAGGATGGGCCTCCGTTCGTGGAGCCGCTGCTCAACTTCATCTGGTTCCTGCTGCTGGCTGTGGATGGGTGCGTCTCAGTATTCTCGGGGGGTGTGTTGTGTGTAGACGTGGTGGCCTGGCTAGCTGGGGGTGTGTGTGTGCGCAGGTGTAGGGTGTCGATGTGATGTGGATGTGTGGTGTGAGTGCAGGTGTTGACGTGGGGGTAGGTGGGTATAGACGTGGCATGGGTAGTTGTGTGTGGGGGGGTGTGTTGTAGACTTGGTGGTGTAGGTAGCTGTGTGGGTGTGTGTAGGTGTGCTGGTTGTAGACTTGGTGTAGGTAGCTGTGTGGGTGTGTGTAGATGTGTTGGTTGTAGACATGGTGTAGGTAGCTGTGGGGGTGTGTGTAGATGTGCTGGTTGTAGACATGGCGTAGGTAGCTGTGTGTTTGTGTAGGTGTGCTGGTTGTAGACGTGGCTTAGGCAGCTGTGGGTGTGTGTAGGTGTGCTGGGTATATATGTGGCGTAGGTAGCTGTGGGTGTGTGTAGGTGTGCTGGTTGTAGATTTGGTGTAGGTAGCTGTGTGGGTGTGTGGTGTGCTGGTTGTAGACATGGCATAAGTAGCTGTGTGGGTGTGTGTAGGTGTGCTGGTTGTAGATTTGGTGTAGGTAGCTGTGTGGGTGTGTGTAGGTGTGTGGGTTGTAGACTTGGTGTAGGTAGCTGTGTGGGTGTGTGTGGGTGTGCTGGTTGTAGACTTGGTGTAGGTAGCTGTGTGGGTGTGTGTAGGTGTGTGGGTTGTAGACTTGGTGTAGGTAGCTGTGTGGGTGTGTGTAGGTGTGCTGGTTGTAGACTTGGTGTAGGTAGCTGTGTGGGTGTGTGTAGGTGTGCTGGTTGTAGACTTGGTGTAGGTAGCTGTGTGGGTGTGTGTAGGTGTGCTGGTTGTAGACTTGGTGTAGGTAGCTGTGTGGGTGTGTGTAGGTGTGCTGGTTGTAGATTTGGTGTAGGTAGCTGTGTGGGTGTGTGTAGGTGTGCTGGTTGTAGACTTGGTGTAGGTAGCTGTGTGGGTGTGTGTAGGTGTGCTGGTTGTAGACTTGGTATAGGTAGCTGTGTGGGTATGTGTAGGTGTGCTGGTTGTAGACTTGGTGTAGGTAGCTGTGTGGGTGTGTGTAGGTGTGCTGGTTGTAGACTTGGTGTAGGTAGCTGTGTGGTTGTGTGTAGGTGTGCTGGTTGTAGATTTGGTGTAGGTAGCTGTGTGGGTGTGTGTAGGTGTGCTGGTTGTAGACAGGGTGTAGGTAGCTGTGGGTATGTGCAGATGAGTGTTTTGGGTATAGACTTGGTGGCATGGGTTGCTGTGTGGGTGTTGGTTGTAGGCGTGGCATGGGTAGCTGTGTGGGTGTGTGCAGATGAGTGTTGGGTGTAGGCGTGGTAGCATGTGCAGGGGTGTGTGTACAGGTGCGTGTTGCCATCTTCTATGGGTGTAGGCGCAGTGGTGTTGCAGGTGTGTGTGCAGGTGAGTGTTGGGTGTAGGTGCAGTGGTGGTGCCGGTGTGAGTGTGCACAGGTGAGTTAGGTGTGTGTGTGCAGGTGAGTGTTGGGTGTAGATGTGGCAGTGTGTGCAGGTGTGTGTGCAGGTGCGTGTGGCCCTCTCCTGCTCCCCCAGCATCTCCCTGTGTCCCTGTGTCTCAGCGGAAAGCTGACGGTGTTCACCGTGCTATGTGAGCAGTACCAGCCATCCCTCCGGCGGGACCCAATGTACAACGAGGTGAGGGCTGGGGCTGGAAAGGGGAGGGGCTCCTCAAGGCTGCACTGCCCTGGCTGGGACCCCACAGCCTGGGTCCGCCCTCTCCTGAGCCTGCTGCCCTGCCTTGCAGTACCTCGACCGCATAGGACAGCTGTTCTTCGGTGTCCCGCCCAAGCAGACATCTTCCTACGGAGGCCTGCTCGGTAAGCCGAGGTGCCCTCGCCACGCCCACTGCAACCCTGGGTCAGTGTGGGGTCCTCTGCAGTCCTTCACATAGCAGTGGCTCTTTGCTCTTTTCAATGTTTCTCAGTTTCCTTTTGTTAGTAGGAAATTATATTTTAGAGTTGAGAATTCAAGCTCGGTGCCTCCCGGCCCCGTCTCTGCTCCAGAGCTCCCCGTCCCTGAGGTTTCTCACACTTCCTGATAGGGGTCGCTTTGTGGGGCCGGCTGTGTGCTCAGAGAAACGTCTGACTTGTCCGATTTCCAGCAGTTTGGTTTCCGGAGACTTTTGAACTCTGGCTTTGTATGTACAGAGTGGTTGTTCATTGGATAAGAATCAGGTGACAGTGACCGCACTTGGCCCCTGTGAGCAGCCATTGAAGGTTTGGCTCATCCAGTTTATTAGTAGATCACTGTAAGGGTATGGCACACGTGCCCTACGGCAGCACTTCTCTGTTGAAATGTATACATGAGGTCATGTTGGCGGCTCTGTAGGGCCCTCCGTGGCTCCTGTTGGAGGATGTGGAGGGCATCTCTGTAGGCCCCATGGCCGCTCCATGGCCCCATTAGTGGACGTGGAAAGTTCTGTGGACTTTCCCCCTTCCCGTGGCTGTTCCATGGACGTGGAGGGTGGTTCTGTGGATACCCCCATGGCTGCTCCGTGTTTGAATATTTCTTTGTGGTCATCGGTTCCCTGTCCTCAGGTTCATGGGCCATATACAGTAGCGTTGTGAGGCTTTTATGTGTCGCTTGGGATGCCTGGTGAGGCGTCTGTGGCAAGGAGGGGTTCGGGGGCTGGCAGGAGGCTGCCTAGGCCTGACCGTCATGGTGTCCTTCTTTCCAGGGAACCTTCTGAGCAGCCTCATGGGCTCCTCAGAGCAGGAGGAGGGGGAGGAGAGCCCCAGCGATGGCAGCCCCATCGAGCTGGACTGAATTGGCCGGGCCACGTGGAGACACCATGGTCAACAGCGGCTCGAGGGACATTTCAGAAGCGAGTCCCGGGTGGCTCCTGGCCCCGGGGGCTCCTGGCCTTGAGGCTGGCAGTGGCCGCGTGCCGGCGCGTGTCTGTTTGTGGCGCGTCTGTTTGTGCGGCGGCTCAGGGTGGCGCGGCTGCCGGTTGCTATGCTGCTGGGACCCAAGAGTGGGGCCTTGCCCCTGCTGGCCGCCGCGTCCCCCGAGATTGACCCACAATAAAGCACAGGCCTTATGCGGCGTCCCCTCTCCCACTCCTTTGTTCTGGGTCCTTTCGGGAGGGCTGAGGGGCAGCACAGGAGGCCTGTCCTCAGGGACCTGGCACATCGCGCTCCTTGCTTGGTGACCAGAGCAGCTGTGGCCGCCAAAGCAGGTGCTGGCCCTCACACGTGAGAACCCAGCTGGGCCCTGCGTGGTCTGCAGATGCGTGCAGCTGTTTCTGAACACAGGTCATTCTGCAGTCACGGCGAACTGGTCCCCATCACAGACGGAGCGCATGTGCCCTGCGCCACATCCTCACGCTCGGTGGAGGGACACGTGCGGTGGGATGGCCCACGTGGCATCCCGGAGCTGCGCCCTGCTGGTCTCTGTGAGAGCCATGCTGCTGTGCTGGAAATGCCGCTTTAAAAAGGGATACCATGGGACTCTGCCCATCTCTTTCATAATGCAATATTTATTTGTATTGGGTGATTGATTCCTTTGACCTAAGGTTTTAGGTTTTAACCAAATAACCAGTCCAGGAGTGAGCAGCTCTGTTCTCTATCATGGATGCTTTTCCACATGTTGCCAGAACAATGACAAAAGGGGAGACGCTCTATTTTTTCATGATTCAATGACAGTTGTAGATTGATAATGCAGTTGTGCATGGGAAGGGGAAACGCACAGCTTTATTTACTGTAAAGTGGAATTTAAGGAAGGCTTGTGTGAACCGTTGCGCATAAATAAACCCTTTCTACCGGGCCATGCGACGCCGTTCCTTTCTCGGGCACCCACCGTGGGTGTGGGGGCCTCTGCGCTCAGGGCAGTGCCTGGCAGCCCCCAGAGAAGGCATGCCTTGTGGCCAGACTGCCCGTGTGTGGACAAGAGTGGAGGTCCATCAGGAAGCCTCATGTTCACTCGGCTGTGATTTTAGAAGTAAGTATAGTTGTGTAATTTCATTGAAGTTCATAAAAATCAAATCCACCAAGTCTGGGTGTCAGAGCCTGCAAGAGCAGACCTGTGGGCTGCCGGGGAGGCGGCAGCATGGAACCTCTACCCTGCCCTGGGTACTGGTGGGGCACCCATCCCTCCTGTGTGGCACTGGCTTTGAGCAGAGAGTGACTGAGGATTGTGTGCGTGATGTCACTCAGGCTTGCTATGAGATGGCAGGAACAGCTGCCGGAACCCTGCAGGTGGCCCTGTGGCCTGGCCTGCGCTTAGCCGGCGCTGCAGCATCCACCCCTACCTGCCCCAGGACGTCGCAGTGGAGTCACCATGCATCCCTGCACCTGCTGTGAACGCTGTCAGCCAGGGGATGCCCTTCCTACAGCTGTGTCCAGACGGGGAGGTGTGTGTGGACAGCGAGCGGCCCCTGCCTGGACCCACCTCCTGTGACTGCACGTCTCCCACCTGGTTTGAAAAATGCCTTCCTCCCGTTAGAAAGTTGTTCTGTGGTTTTTAAAATGTAACGGTCCTCAGCGCACATGTGGACACCCAGGTACACATTCACATCGCGTGTGCGTCCACACTTCGGGGAGGGCCGTGGTCACTGCTGGTTTCCCCCAGGGGGTGCGTCCAGTGCAGCCCAGGGTCCTCCCTGACCCAGGCCCCTCACCTCAGGGTTTGGACTGTGGTGCCTGGCGAGGCTGCAGGGGACTTGCCTGGGGTCTCAGCTCCAGGTTGGGGGTACCTCGCCCACGTATCAGCAGCACAACTGCCTTTGGGACCCCTAGGCTGGAGTTGGGAGACCTCTACCTTGTCCCCGGACCCCAGGTCCTCATGTTCTGTGTGAGGGCTGAGAGGCCCAGCATGGGGGCCTGGCAGACACTGGGGACCCCCTACCTGGGCTGCATCCTCCGCACCCTCCTTCATGCTGAGCTGGGCTTATCTTTCAGGCTGTGGGCTCTGCCCAGGAACTGGCTGGGGGGCCTCAGATGGAGGCAGCTGGGGAAGGAGTGCTGGGGAGAGCCTTAGGTGGGGGCCATCTCCCCTGCTCAAGGAACATGGCGTTCACCAGCTCAGACAGACACTGCAACCTCCCTCCTTCCAAACCTGGACTTGGCCACAGGGAGCAAGGGTCCCATCAGGTCCCTGGGAGCGGACGGTTTCTCCTGAAGCCACAGGGGCAGGGCCATGTGTTCCCAGTGCTACCACCTCCCCACTCCATCCTCAAACACACAGCTGGAACCATGCCAGAGCCACACTTTATTCCAGGATGCAACACGGGGTGGCGGATGCCCGGCCTCAGAAACCCCCTCCCAGGCTCTGAGGGCTTGTCCAGGGCTCCCCTGGAACACAGCTCAGTCAGACAAGGCTAGGAGAGGGCTGGCTCTCTAGCCTGCAGCCTCTCCCCCAGCTGACCTGCAGACGCCTCCCCCACCTGCACACTCCACACAAGGGGAGCCCTAGAGCCTGGCCTGCTTTTATGGGAAGGAGATCAGGTGAGAAATAAATACACGGCCGGGCTACCAGCAGTAAGCTAGACAGTGCCCGGCCTCCCAGGAGGGGGAGGCTGGGGGCCACAGGGCCACTCCTGCCTCTGGTGGCCTCACTGTGGCCCAGGCCATGGTCCTCAATGGTTCAAGCCCTACTGTCGGCAAGCACCGTGCTGGGTACACAGAGGCCAAGAGTGGGGGATGGCAGCCTGGTGGCCCCTCCAGCCCTGGGACCAGGAGCACAGGGTGGGGGGCTATAGCCCAGGGAGGGCCCAGGACCTGTGCAGAGACTGCCCCCTCCACCCAACAACTCCCATGGCCCCGTGACACACAATAGGTGCTCAATAAATACTTGTGGAGGTGGGGGAGGGGGTGGGGCGGCATGCGAGCAGGGCCCCGTCCCCAGCGGTCAACAGCCGCCCACTGTGCCACCCGGGGCAGGGCTCTGCGCTGAGGCCTGAAGCTCCCTCAGCCATGGTGGGCAGCTCCTGGGGGCTTCATCTGACCTTGGGAGCCAGACTGGGTCCTGGAGGAAGGGGGACCCCAAGGCAGGTGGGGGGCAGGTTGGCTGGGTGTGGTCAGCAGCAGCATGATGGGGTCAGAGGTCAGGCCCAGGGCCCAGCCGCCTGCCATGAGGTTCTAGAGAAGCGTCCCAGAGGCTGCAGCTCGGGCCCTACCTGGCCATGCCTGGGCTACCCTGAGGAGCAGGTAGAACCGGGTGGCCTCAGGACGCTGGACCCCCCTGTCCACGAGTTCCCCTCTGTCCAGCCACAGTGAGTCCAGTGTCCGTGGGCCTCCGACCACATCGCTAGGGTTTATGCTTGAAGTGTGCCTCCACTGCAATGGAACAAGGTCCCGCACTGTCACAGCTGCAGGGAGCTGGGAGCCCAGGTAGGCCTCGGGAACCCCCTCCCAGCCCGTCCTGCTTACCTGCATACTCCTGGGGCAGCATGGGCCTGTCCACCGCCTTCTGGAAGGCCGCCACCCACTCCCTCTGGTCAGACTCCGTCTCACAGGCAAACAGAAACTTGCGGTCAGGCGTGACGATGGTGATGCCATGTGGCCAATGGTGGCCCTGGGTGGATGGCGGGAGTCCACGCAGCACCGTGTAGCCGCTCTCCTTGCTGCCAATGAAGACTTCCCCTCGGGCAAAGGCGTCCTGTGGGTGGGGGCCAAGCTGGAACTGGGGCTGGGCCATGTTCCCTCTGGCCCAGCTTCACTCTGAGCCAGGGGAGGCTACAGGCCAGGACTCGGGAAGCCCCCCACCCTTCTGGTCACGCATTTGGCAGCCCCAGCTTCTCACCAGGGGGTCTTTGAAGTACATGAGCCTACGGTCATCCATGGTGAACCAGCGCTTCCGGAAGCCTTCTGTTTGCTGTGGGTCAGAGGGCCTATAATTGGCAGGTCTGCCGAGGCAGGTCCTGCATCCAGTGTAGCACACCTGGGAGGGCAGGGCCCTGGTTGCCCCCGGCCAGTCACCTCCACCCACTCACGCCTGCCGCTGGCCACACCTGTCCTCCTGCCTCTACACTGTACCTCCCTCTTGCTCCTCCAGCTGCGCCAGCCCTCCCTGGACCTCACAATGGGGGTCCAGGCCTCAGTTATGAGCCTCTCACACCTGCACTTCCCTTAAGGACCACTGAGGATCCTGGGATTCGTGTCTCCCTCCCCCATCATGCCTCAGGGAGTAGCAAGATGTGGGTCCCTGGCCACGTGGGTGCATGGGTCCTGTGGGTGAGGGAGCTGGTCAGGCTGAGTGGGCAGGGATGGTCTGACCAAAGCCCAGGACAGTGGCCCAGGTCCTCAGGGACCCCAGCCGGGCACAGACAAGGGGCTGTGAGGCCCCACCTGACACTGACCAGTTTAAAACAGGCAGCAGCTGGGAAGATCCCAGCTTCAGTCCAAGACCTACCGTGGCGCCCCTACCCCCACCCCCAGGCAGTGGCACACATACCTTGGGCCCGGTCTTCTCCATGTAGCCTTCCTTCAGGTAGTTCCTAGAGAGCTTCGGCACCAGCTGGGGCAGAACACACCAGGCGGGGGGGCCTCAGAACTGAGGCTCAGCCTGAGCCCCTCCCCGCTCCCCTCACTCCGGACCACCAGGGCAGGGCCCAGGCCAGGCACAGCCTCCACGGGGTCTGTGGCTCTGCCTCTGCTCACCACCCCTTTGCTCCCCTCCTTCCCCTTCAGCTGAGCTGAAATTCCCAGAGTGAAGCAGGTGGGCTGCAGCCACTTTAGGGTGGGCCCTTGACCAGTCCTGGGCCCACTCTAGGGCTCAAAGTCATTCCAGACATGGGGCACGAGGGCTTTGTCCACCCCTACCCTACTACCCGTCATCCGCCCCGGAGCTGACACTCACATCTGCATCACTGGCCCCCGGGAACGCAACCTGCAGGTAGTGGAAGCGGGCAGCTCGGAGTGCATTGAACCAGTCCACAATCTCCTAGGGGCAAAGGTGGACACAGGCTTGAGCTGAAGGGGCAGCAGGACTGGGGTGCCCATGGGGCCGCTTCCCCCAGAGCCCAGCCCCTCCTCCCCGGCACCTCAGCTCCCAGCAATCCCTGCACGAAGGCCTGGCCCCATGTGGCCGTGATGAGGCCAGGGCTGCTAAACAGGGGCTGTAGGAGGATGGGTGCAGCCTCCCCCAGCAAAGTCCTGAGAAGGGCCTGGGGTAGGCTGGGCTGGGCCAGGGCTGGATAGGGGTGGGGGCTGCCATCTAAGCTCACCCATGGCCCCGGCACTGCTGGGGCCTCGGCCAGCTTGCCTGCCTTTCGGGTGGTGCTATTTTTGTGAACCTTATTTTGTAGCTCATGCAAGTCTTGGGGTGGTGAGGGAAGGGAAGCTCATCTGTTTATAAATGCCTTTGGAGCTGTGCCCCCTAGTGAGAGTGGTCGGAGGACAGAACTGCTCTCCAGGAAGCTGCCCTGGTGCTCTGGAGAGTGTGGGTTGGACCAGCACCCTAGAACCAGGCCTGGCACCCAGCCCATCAGGTGTCCTTTGGGTTCAGACTTTAGCCTGGCTATCCCCTGCCCCCAGACCCAGCGCCCCTCCCGGGGTCTACCAACCCCTTCGGCCCTATGACCTTGTGCCCTGGGCTCTGGCCTCCTGTCCACACTATACCTGGGAGCTGGTGGCCTCTGGAAAGGTGCCACATCGCCACTCTTGGCTCCAGCCTCGCCTGCCCAGGAAGAGCCAGGGAGCCTCATCCCTTTTCCCAGCCAAGCCTCCTCAGGCTTCTGTCCCAGCCCCTCTGGCCTTGAGTTTCGTCCCACAGGTAAAGTCCCCAGCACTGGACTAATCCAGTTGTGGCTTCTGCCACCTGGCCCAGCACCAGCTGGAGGATGGGCCCAGGCTCTTGGATCCCGGTGGCCTCCTCACTGCCCCGCCCTCTTCCAGTGGCCCCGCTCATAACGAGCCCCACCCACCCCAAGATCGCCCCTCATAGGCCTCCAGCCCTGCTGCTTTCTCCTGTGGCCCCTCCTCCTCCTAAGCCACGCCCACACCACCCAACCAGCCCCAGTGGCCCCACTTGCCCCTCCCACCCTCTCCCATTTGGCCCTGCCCTCCTTCCGTGTAGAGGAAGCTGAACTGGAACACACCTCACTGCCCTAAAGGCCTTGGGAAGTCACAGCTCGAAGTCCCCAGGAGTGGAGGGGGCTCTAAGACAGAGAACTGGTTGGAAAACTGCCCCTCTTTCCCCCCAACAGGAGATGGAGACGACTCGGGGGCTCTGGGCAGACGGGGCGTGCCTGGTGCACTCCAGGCCTGGGTTCTGTGACCTTGCAGGCTGCAGCCGAAACTCCCTCAGCTGAGGGCCAAGCGCGTCTGCCCTGGGCAGGGGAATCATCTTTGGAGAATCCCACCTGCCTAGATTCCAGGGTATCTTGGAAAGAGTCTCACATGGAAGACAGCAGTTCACAGGGGCAGCAGTTTAGAAGACAACATTTTTCAGGGATAAGAAAGCTTCAGGCCGGGCGCGGTGGCTCACTCCTATAATCCCAGCACTTTGGGAGGCCGAGGCGGGTGGATCACAAGGTCAAGAGATCGAGACCATCCTGGTCAACATGGTGAAACCCCGTCTCTACTAAAAATACAAAAAAAATTAGCTGGGCATGGTGGCGTGCGCCTGTAGTCCCAGCTACTCAGGAGGCTGAGGCAGGAGAATTGCTTGAACCCAGGAGGCGGAGGTTGCGGTGAGCTGAGATCAGGCTACTGCACTCCAGCCTGGGTGACAGAGTGAGACTCCAGCTCAAAAAATAGTAATACAAAATTAGCCAGGTGTAGTGGCGCACGCCTGTAATCCCAGCTACTCGGAAGGCTAAGGCAGGAGAATCACTTGAACCTGGGAGGTGGAGGCTGCAGTGAGCCGAGATCACACCATTACACTCCAGCCCAGGCAACAAAAGCAAAACAATGCCTCGAAAAAAAAAATGCCCAGGCATGGTGGTGCATGCCTGTAATCCCAGCTACTTAGGAGGCTGAGGCAGGCGAATCACTGGAACCCGGGAGGCAGAGGTTGCAGTGAACTGAGATCACACCACTGCACTCCAGCTTGGGTGACACAGTGAGACTTGATTAAATATGGGAGAGCAGAAACCCCTCAATACAGTGTTGGAAAACAAAGTTGAAGAAATTTCCCAGAAAATAGAAAAAAAAAAAGAACCAGTTTAAGAGCACTAACATCTCAATAACAGGATTTTCAGAAAAGGAGAACAGGGAAAGTGGAGGAAGGAAATTATTAGATAATTGAAGAAAGCAATCCCTGACCTCATGGAAACCAGTCACTGGACTAGAAGGGCCACCCCGGGCCTGTGCCCAGCACAGCAAAAGACGGACCCTCACCAGTGCACGCACGGCATCAGAGAATTTCAAAACTGGGACACGCATACTGGGAGGGAAGAATCAGTGGTGCAGAGCCTTCAGGATTAGCAAGAAAATTAATTCCAACCTAGGATTCTATATCTAGCCACAGTCTAAGCCAAGCGGAAGGTAGAACTTTCCAAGGTGCTAGGTGACAGGCCACTGTCCTTCCAGGCACATCACTTCCACTGAAAGGAGCAAGCAAAGAAAAAAGACGGACCAGGCAGCAGAGCTCCACGTGGGGATGAGATCAGGCTGCAGGAGCAAGGCTCCCGGTGCCTGGCTGCCTCCAGAGACAGTCTGTGGAGAGTGTGGAGTAGCACGTGGTCAACTACAGGAGAGAACACAGCCGCTTGCTGTGGGAAAAGTGATTGCAGCGTGCCCTGAGGCCAAGGGCTGTGCCCGATGTCAGTCCTATCACATCAACCCCAGGTGTGGGCACCAGCGAACATGCCATGAGTGCAGTGGGCGGGAGACTGCAACAGGCACGTGGGAGGGGCTGGAAAGAGCTGGACCCTCGACTTCCACGTGGGAAGTAGTCACATGGTGCCTAAAACGGGTAACTGCAGCGACACCAGCATGTTATTTATGGATATGGGGACAAATTCCCAAAGGGGCTTAGGAGGGGCCTCAAATTTCTGTTTCTCAAGACTTGGGAATGATTTAGCGCTTCAGACTATGTGTGCGCAGACGTGTGATAAAAATAGAAATGGGAACTGAAGCAACAAAAGAGGCTGGGCCCCCCGGCAGCCTGGCCCAAAGACAGAAGGATGGCTTTTGTGGGAGTTTCACCTGGGTTCTCCCACAAGCCCTCCAGAGATGTGGGGTGCACCCACCCTCCCCACCCCAACAAGCCAAGGGCGGCCAAAGGAACATGCCCAAACCAGCCCCAAGGCCAACTACTGTCCCCTTCTCCCCACAGGACCCTGGTTCCCCCAAAGCCCCTCTGGGCATTGTGGGGGTGGTGGATTCTATAGCCCAAGCTGGTACCCCCCCAGTGATAGGCAGGTTGGGTGGCCCCCGAGACTCATGGTGATCCGGTTCCTGGAGCAGCCTGGCCCTAGGGGCCTGCCTTCCCAAGCTGCCCACCTGATGCCAGCCCTCCCATGCTGCCCACCCTCCCACACTGTCCAAGCACCCGCCTTCTCACACTGCCCAGTATGAGTGCCTATGCCTGCCTTCCCATGCTGCCCACCCAGTGCCCTCCCTCCCACACCAACCTGGCCCCAGTACCCACCCTCCCCCACTGTCCAAGCACTACTTCCTCCTGCACCACCCTGGCCCTAGTGCCTGCCCAGCAGTGCCCACCTTCCCATCCTCATGGTAGATGAAGATGTTCCGTGTGCTGTTGTCCTTCAGGTAGGTGACCTGCAGGCCGTGGGGGTGGCCAATCTTGGCCGGCTGGAAGGTGGCATTCAGGTGCTCAATCTTCATCACGGCCTTGGGCTCCTTGGCCTGGGAAGGGGTGAAATATGAGCACCTCACAGGGGCTGCCGTCCAAGCCCAAGGGAGCAAGAAGGGTGGACGCTGTGGGTGCTGGCGGTGCACCTGCTGTGCTTTGTGGCTTTGGGCAAGTTATTTAACCTTTCTGAGACTCAGCCTCCCGCTCTGTAAGCAGAAGGTAACAGCACCTCCCTCCCAGGAATGATGAGGACTAAACAATGCTGTGCAGGTGGCATTTGATATTAGACACTGTGCCTCTCTCCCCAGGGGCAGCCCTGGGCCCCACACAGCATGGCAGCTTCCACGGTGGCAGGCCTCGGCCACAAGCCCTCCTCCGGCCAGCGCCCAGCAGCAGTGTGCCACAGCTCAGGGTGGGTGCTTCCAACCATCAGCCCACAGTCCTAGGGGCCGCCTCAGGGAGACCCTGCTGACCCTCAGCCCATGGACCGGGTGCCATCCCACGGACTCCCCGCTGTCCTAGTTTGTCCTGTCCCCAGACCAGCCTCCCCAGGGCACTTCCAGACAAGTTGAGGGCTTTCTGGGGTCCTGGCTGGCTCCAGAGGGGCCCAGTGACCTGGTTCTCCCCCTCCCACGGCTGGACCTGCATTCAGGGGCCATGCCCGGTCACCCAGCCTCTGGGGAAAGCCTCAGCTGCTCACAGCCCAACAGTGGCTGATTCTCTTGGAGTGTCCCCATTGTTGGGGGGGGTGCAGCTAAGGATGGACATGGTCACCATCGGCCCCAGCGTGGGAGGCCAGGACTGCCCCGGGACAGGCCCCTACCCACCCCTGTGCCTGGCTTACATCATTTCTGTTGAAATACTTCAGGGCACCCTCTCGTTCCGTCAGCACAAACTTCCGGCTTAAAAACTGCCCGTTGTCCCGGCCACGCTTCCAGAGAAAGCCCTCGCGGTACCCTGTGGAGAAGAGGGGACGCGGGTCAGACGGTGATGGTGGATGTTGGAGAGGGGACGTGGGGGAGACGGATGGGGAGAGGGGACACGGGATGTGGGGCAGACAGTGACGGTGGACGTTGGAGAATGGATGCAAGTGAGATGGTGATGGTGGACCAGGTCTGGTGGCTGCCACCCTGACTACAGCAGCCTGAGGACAGCCTGGACGAACAGCACTTGGAGCAGCTGTTCTTTACCGGCCCCAGGGACCCTCCCCACCCTGGGTAGGCATGGCCGGAGCCACCATGGGCAGAGACAGGGCTGGGTCTGACCACCTGCTGCCTGAGAAAACCAGGCCAGCCTCCTCCCTCCTCCCCTGGGGCGTCCTCGGCTGCCAGGTCCATGTGGTGACATCCCCTCTTTCTTCAGGAAAGCTACTCTGAATGGAGCCCAAGCCCAAGCCCTCATCCCCACCTTCGACCTCACACACATCACACAGCCACAGAAAAGCAGCCCAGGTGTCCTCTGGGAGCCTCAGCACCCGGACACGCCACCTTCCATGGCAGAACATACCATGCATGTGTGGTTAGGAACTTGCTGTGGCAGATGATGGTGGAGGAGGGAGGCAGAGACGCAAGGACAGGAGGGAAAGGGACGTGGCCTTGGAAACCGAGGCCGGAGGGGGCCACTGAGCCCAGGAGTGCCAGGGGGAGGCAGGAGGACCTGCTCTGAGCCTGGAACCAGCTCTGTCCACCCCAAGCCTCGAGCCCGCGGGATCATCCTGGAACTCTAACTGCCAGAGCTGTGGGAGAACAGACGCGAGTGGTTTCACGCCATTGAGCTGCGGTTAGTGACCCATGTGTGGCCGCTCAGAGGGGTGTTTCTGTTATCCGCGATTCCGTGCTCCCACTCCCACTCACTTCCCATGGTTCCTGTCATTGCCTGTCCTTTCTCCTGCTCTAAAACTCAGTGTCCCACAGGCTTAGGCAGAGGTTCTTCTGTGGCCCTGGCTCTCTCACCCCAACAGCCTGTGGCTTGCAGCGTCCATGCCCTGGGCTCTGTCCGCTAGGCCTTGGGCTACATGCAGTTCCCGCCACTGGCAGCAGCTCCATGGTTGGCGTTGAGCATGTCCCCCGTGGGTGCTGCCTCTCCCAGGGTCATCGGACTACAGGCTGAGCATCCATGGGCCCCTCCCGGGGTCACTGGGCCGTCTGCTGAGTACCCCTGGGCCCATCCATGGCCCCGCAGTGACTTCAGAGAGCACTTGCTTGCGGACAGCATACTGTCCTGCTGTCCACGTGGCCTGGGAGCCCCCTTGAGGGGTCATCTGAGGGCAGGGACTGCTGACCTGTGCCACAGGGACATGGCTGGGGGGGTGTGGGCTCCAGGTGGGGCTAAACAGCCTTCTGCAGCCACCAGGCCAGACCCAGCCTTGGCCGGCTGAGATTTCAGATACCACCCCTCAGCCCTGACCACGAAGCCCCTGCTCCCCAGCGTCCCCTGCCTGGCTCAGACAGCCCCATCCCGACACCAGAGACAGGCTATTTTCTCTGCTGAGATTCCAGCCATAAAATGCCTGGTGTCTGGGAGGGGACAGCTGGCGCCGTCGGGTCAGGGAGGGGGGCCTGGGCTGTCTTGGGCGGTGCCAGATCAGGTCTGCTCCCCCCAACAGCCTGGAGCTCCCTGCATCCCAAGCCTGTGCAAGGCTCATGCTCCAGTCCAGGGCACATGGCAGCAGCCAAGAATCCCCTTCCCATGGAAGAACCCCCTTCTTGCTGGGAGGGTGAGGCTACACTTGTCCAGGCTCAAGCAGGGCCTAGGCCTGCTGAGAAGGCCTGTTGTCGGAATGAGCTGCTGCCAGGCAGAGCTGGGAGTCCCCATGTCCCTGCCTTTGGCATCAGGACCTCTCCAGCGCTTAGTGGGTCACAGGTGAATGCCAGGAAGCGCCCAAGCAGGACCGCAGCAGCAACCAGAAGTGCTTCCCAGACATAGCCAGGGCCCAGCCTGCCACTCAAGGCCTCATGTGCACCCCGGGGAGCCTCCAAGGAGTGCATGTCCGTGTCACCAATGCAGAAAGGCTGGGGCCGCCTCACCCGCGGGGGCTGGACTGACTGGGTCCAGTGTGTGTGGCTCCAGGACACAGCAGGTCGCCTTCTCGCCACTGGGCTCTGGAGGCCACAAGGTGGGGATGCGCCCCTGCAATGCCCAATGCATCCAGCAGGTGGCAGCAGTGCACCAGGAAGCGCACAGTCCTCTGGGCCAGGAAAGCCACTGTCCCCTCTCCGTGAGGTAGCTCTGGTATTCTCGGGGTCCAGGCGCCAGCGAGAACCCAGGCCGGTCATCCTGACAGCAGGCGCCAGGATGCCGCGTTCCAGGGGTGATGACGACGCAGGAGTGTATTTCAGGACAGTGCTGGCCACGATCCCAGACTTTGCCCCACGCCCAGCCCAGACTTCAGGCTGAGCCTCTGCTCACCCTATGCCTGTCCAGTCCCTTGGCCTCGCTGGCAAGGGCCAGGACCACGGGGTCTGCAGCCTCCTGTGGACTCCACAGGAGTCCACAGGCCAGAACGGCCATTTTCTTTTAAAGGACCCGTGAGTCCTGGGGCAGAGGCCAGAGGGCTCAACCAGCATTTATCAAATACCTACTGTGTGCTGTGTCCTATTGTGTGGTGTGGGGTGGGGGGTTGCACTGCACATCAGGCCCTACTGTGTCCCAGGCCCTACTGTGTGCTGGTCCCATGTGTGCCAGGTGTAGTCCCACCTGTGGGGAGCTGGGTCCAGTCCACATCCCATGCCCTGCTCAGATGCCTCCTCTCAGGAGCCCCTCCCCCAACACATGGCTAAGAGCAGGAAAGATTCCCAACATCGCCATGACCCATGACACACACACACACGCGCGCGCGCGCCCAGCTGTGGGCAGGGACACTGGCCCTTCCATGCTGCCCATGGAGATGTAAGGTGCACGGTCCCTGAAAAGTAGCCAGGCTGTTTCTTCCACCACAGTGAAGCACACGCACCACATGCCCCAGAGAGACGTGAAATCCAAGGAAATGGGAACAACCTTCAAGTAAAAGCCCAGGCCCTTTACGAGGCTGTCGAGATAGGGTGTCACCCCGTCCCCTAGGCTGGAGTGCAGGGATGCTATCACTGCAGCTTCAACTTCCTGGGTTCAAGAGATCCTCCAGCCTCAGCCTCCCCACTAGCTGGGACTACAGATGCATGCCACCACGCCCGGCTAATTTTTGTATTTTTTGTAGAGATGGGATCTCACTGCGTTGCCCAGGCTGGTTTCGAACTCCTGGGCTCAGGTGCCTCCCCTGCCTTGCTTCCCACCGTGCTGCGGTTGCAGCGCGAGCCCCACACCTGGCCCGAGGCTGCTGTATCTTGGATTTGTCAGAGCTGGAACTGCACTCTAAATAGGATATGCAAAGTAGATGTAAATCGCACCTCATGTATATGATTTATATGCTAATTTTTTGGTAAACTGGGGCAGGGAGGCACGTGGCCCTGCTCTGAGTGACAGCTGGTTCACGGGGTGGTGGGCCCTCGGGGGTGGGAGCCGGGCCCCAAATCTCATGGTGCTTCTGGCCTTCCACAGGGAGGGGTGTGGCCTCTGGGTACAGAGCCGAGGCCCTGATCACTGCAACCGGCCATCCCCATGAAGGGCCTGGACCTGTCTTCTGGCATTTGGGTCCTAGCAGCTCCTGCTGCCCCCCCGGAGGCTAATGCTGGTGCTCACGACGGGGCAGCATCTCCTTGCTAAGCAAGGCCCCAGTGTCGAAGGCCTCCTCCATGAGCCGGCACAGGCTCCGTCTCTCCCTGCCCGCTGTTCAGTCTCTCCAGCCCATGAATGCACCTTTCCCAGGCTGGTGCGTCTGGGGCTGGCAGAGGCTGAGAACCAGCAGCTACACCCTGCGGAGGGCTCCAGGTCCCAGCTCCGCCCTGCACGGGGACTTTCTCTCCAAACAGCCAGGACAGGCAGGCTCCCCTGCTCCCGGAGGTGAGGCCAGAGGGTGAGCGAGGGCTCCTGGGGTCAGCACTCAGGTGCTCCTCTTCTCACGAAGGGGGCCTAGCATGGGGCCTGGCCCCCCTGACAGGCCTGGAGAGACCCCTGCACTCATGCTGCCCAGGCACAGCTGTAGGAGGGACCAGCCCTCAGGGTCACGTCAGCCCCAGGGCACCCCCTCCCTAAGCCCCAAACCCTGAGGCCCCAACGCACCACAACTGCAACAAGTGACTCCCACAAGACAAACACGACAGGAAGGAGACAGAGATCCTGCGGTGGGCTAGGAACCAGCACCCACCCAGGGAGGAGCATGGAGCCCCACCCTCTCTGGCCAGGCCCCAAACACCCATCCCCTCCAGGGGCAGCCCCACCCTCTCCGGCCAGGCTCCAAGCACCTGTCCCCGCAAGGGCCACTGGAGGCCTCATGCCGACTGCCTGGAAGGGATTCATGATGCTGCACCCCACGCCCTACTGTGTCCAATAGCGCCCTCGTGCTGCACACCATCGTCCCCACTGTATGGACAGGGAAACCGAGGCCACAGACCCCACGCAGAGCCCCAGCCCCCGTCCTGGGTTCCGTGCACCCCATCCCTGCCTGGCACCACCAGGACAGGCCATCCTGCACCACAGGGAAACCACAGAAGCCCCCGAGGGAGCACGGGGTCCAGAGCCTGGGGCAGGCAGCCCCGCCTCACAGTGAGGCCAGGGCCTGGCCCTCAGCACAACATGGCCATTGTCCAGGCCCCTGTGAAAGCCACCATTGACGCTCCAGCCCAAGGCGGGGCCATCCTGGGGCGGGAGCTGGGAGCCACTGTCACCAGGGGCAGGCAAGGGGCAAGGCCTGGCTCAGACGCAAGGATGAACCCTGACATCTGGGGTAGGGGTGTGGTGCCGCCCCAAGCCAGGACCTTGGCCGAGGGAGGCAGTGTGGACAGGGGGGGAGTCTGGCTGGCTCAGAGGGCTGGGTTTGCCTGGGGCCACAGCGCCGTGCTTCCACCATGCACTGACACCAAGGGCTTCTCCTCTGGAAAGGCCCTGCCTGGTCCTTTGTCGCCAAAGAGCATCTTGGGGAGACGCATAGCCACGGAGGGGTTTCCCGGCCAAGGTGACTGCGGTGTGCACCTCAAGGGGGCCATTTTCCGCTTCCCTCACTTCTGCAGTTATGTATGGTTTTGTTTTTGGTTTTTTTGAGACGGAGTCTTGCTCTGTTGCCAGGCTGGAGTATAGTGGTTCGATCTCAGCTCACTGAAACCTCCACCTCCCAGATTCAAGCAATTCTCCTGCCTCAGCCTCCCGAGTAGCTGGAGCTACGACGCCTGGCTTATTTATTTGTGTTTTAAGACAAGGTATCTCTGTGGCCCAGGCTGGAGTGCAGTGGTGCAGTCACAGCTCACTGCGATCTTGACCTCCTGGGCTCAGGACATCCACCTGTCTCCTGAGTAGCTGGGACCACAGGCAGGTACCTCCACACCCAGCTAATTAATAAACTTTTTCTTGAGATGAGGTCTCATCACGTTGCCCAAGCTGGTCTTGAACTCCTGGCTCAAGCAATCCTCCCACCTCACCCTCCCAAAGTGCTGCAGCGACATACATGAGCCCCAGTGCCAGCTGTCTGTCACAAGTATTAACGGGAATTCATGTGCACAGGCTGCTGGCCTTCTCCCCTCCCCTTTTACTAATTCTATTCTTTATATCCCTGTGGACCTGAGTGTGTTTACCTTGCTCCCTGGGTTCTAATCCCCTTATATCACTCTTCTTTTGTTGATCAAATTGCTCTAGCTTTTGCCATTAAAAGCTCCTTCAGAGGCCCGGGTGTGGTGGCTCACACCTACAATCCCAGCACTTTGGGAGGTCAAAGCAGGTGGATCACCTGAGGTCAGTTTGAGACCAGCCTGGCCAACATGGTGAAACCTCGTCTCTACTAAAAATACAAAAATTAGCAGGCATGGTGGTGGGTGCCTGTAATCCCAGCTACTCAGGAAGCTGACACAGAATTGCTTGAACCCGGGAGGTGGACATTGCAGTGAACTGAGACCTCGCCACTGCACTCCAGCCTGGGCGACAGAGCAGATAAAAACAGTTCCTTCAGAAAAGCACGGTGGTGATCCTTCACTTTGGGTGCCCTCACAGGGTGCTCCTTTTGAGTGCTCCCCCTTCCTCAGCAGCGGTCCCTGGGTGGCCTGCCCCATCCATACACAGGATGCCTGGAGCCTCCACCCCGTGAGAACAACCCGGCCATTTCCACCCACAGCCAAGGTGCAGGCCGTGGGCACCGGGCGTGGCACAACTTCCGGGAGTTCCCAGTTCTGGCTCATTCCAGGGCAGCCGGCGGCCACTCCTCAGTGTGGAGCGGGATCTGCCTGGGTCAGGCCTCACCTGGCCAAGGTTGGGGGAACGGGTTTGGGGGGCGGGGGCTGGCCTTTCCAAGCCCCGAGCTTCCTCTTCCTCCCAGGCCCTGCCCCAGGGACTTCCGCATTTCCCTGTGGTGGTGAGGTGTCGCCTGCCATGAGAAAGTGCTCTTGTGGCAAAGGCAGGGAGCCGGGCAGGAAGTACTGCCGGGAATCCCCAGAGCACCCTGCGAGGGGCTGAGGGACCCAGGAACCACCAGTGGGCCCTGGCCACCCAGACAGGAGGACATGCCCTCTCCTGCTGCTCCACCCACCCAGACAAGGGCTCAGTGTGGGAGTGGGGGCTGAGGGGAGGCTCAGGGGTCCCTGATGTCTAACCCTGAGCACCAAATGGACACCTGCTCCCTCATCCACCCAGCAATGGGCAGGACCTGGGTCTGCGGGAGGGGTGTTCTGCAGGCCCTGAGCATACAAGGAGACAGGCACGGTGTCTCTCAGGCTCTGTACCCCGACCTGGCACAGCCTCAGCGACAGCAGCCTGGGGCACTGGCGGTCACTCCTACTGGACCCCAGACACTTGACCATCTGAAGCTGCCAGGCCTTCGTGCCTACCGACCAGGCTGTAGGGGGAGGGCAGGGGGAGACTGTGGGGAAGGGTGAGGCCCTGCCCTGAGTAGGTGGGTGTCAGGGGGACCTGAGCACAGGCCCATAGGCTCAGGCACCTCTGGGTCCCTGGGGGATCCCAGCAGCCGCGGCTCTGGGGCCCAAGGCCCTCTGGCTGGCATGCCTGGTGCCTGGTGCCTTCCATGCAACCTGGAAGGTGCTGTGGCCCAAGGGTGGCTGCACAAAGGCCTTGGCAGAGGCAGGGACGGACCCACACCCCCAGGCCCTGCAGACGCCTGGGATTCTGTTCCTGCAGTGCTCGGTGCCCTGCTGGGAAGGGTGGGAGATGCAGGCAAGGGGAGGCAGTGTCTGCATTCTGGATAGCAATGGCCTTAAGCGGGACAGGATAGGAATGCTGGCTTAAAGGCCTCTGTGCCATCAGTGGCTGCAGCCGCCGGCCCTTTCATAGGAGCAGAGATGAGGGCCTGGGTCTTATCTGCTCAAAAGGAGCCCCCAGAGGCCTGGGGAGCCACTGCTCAGAGGTTAAGAGGCTTCTGGAGACAGGGCCAGCACCGAAGGTCGCCCACCCTCCAGCATGGGAGAGATTGCTCTTTTGGGGAAGGCACATCCAGACCACCTTCAATGCCAGTGACCCTGCGGTGGAGAGGAGACTCATGGGACAGGTGGGTCCCCAGCACTCCCAACTGCCGCCAGCCTCAGGCCTCAGCTCTGAGGACCACCTGCGGCCTCCAAAAGCAACGCACAGGGCCCTAAGCAGGCCCTGAGACAGCCACAGGCAGCGGCCATGTCTGCAGGGGTGAGCCTTCCCCTCAGCTCTGGAACCCCACGCCCTCCCTGTAGCTTTACACCCTTGCCCGGGTCCCATCTCCATGGCCCTCAGCTGAGCTCTCCGCAGAGGGGCTCTCGCCTGAGCGTTCCTATGTTTAGGGAGACAGTGGCCACATGCTGTGGAGCAGCCACAGTCTCTGACCCTGTGCCCTCCACAAGGGGCTGCCACACTGCTACCAGGGAACACCTGGCCACAGCATCCACAGCACCTTCACCACGGGCCAGTCCTGCACTCACACCTGCACCCCTCACCCGTGCACCTGGCGGGTCTTCATGCATACCTGTGCACCAAACCTGTGCCTCACACAGCCATCACCTCACCTGTGCACCTCACCTGCGCTGTACCCACACTGTGCACCTCCCCGCCATCCTCACACCTGGCCGTCCGCTGTCCAGGGAGACAGCAGAGACGCACAGATCATGGGCCTGCTGTGCACAGACGGATCATGAGCCTGGAGCTGTGGGCGTGGCTGCCACGCAGGGCCTGCTGTGAGAAGTGGCCATCCACTCAGTGTGGCCTTCAGAGGCCAGCAGGCAAGGCCAGGGCCTCAGGCTCTACCCTGCTAGCCAGTGTGTGCCTGAACCTCTGTGCCCTGAGTCTACCCTGCTGGGAGGTCTCTCCTCCCTCCAACCCCTGCCTGATGGTCACACGGGAAGCTTTAGCTTGTCTCAAATGCTCTCAGGGCACCGGGAATACCTCAGAGACAACAGCGAAGGTGGGAACAGGATTCCAATGGGGTGGCCTTGGGCCTGGGGCAGGATGGGTCCTGGGTCACCAGGGCTGTCACCACCTCCTGGCCTTGAGCCTAATGACACCCAAATACACCTGCGGGACCCACGCTCACTGCCCAAGAGACACTGCTGCCACCTGCACGTACCCCCATTCCTGGAACCCAGACCACTTCCAGAAAGACCATCTTCCCCAGAAAGACCACTCCAGGAGCTGGAGGCAGGCACGCAACAGGGTACCACATCTCCGGTCACATCCCAGGCCTGAACGGTCAAGAGCCTACGAGACAGGGACTTTCCCCAACACTTTTGTGAGTCACGCCTGACCTTTCCCAGCAGCCCAGGAAAGCGGGGATGTAAAACCCAAACTCGCCAAAGGAGGTGGCCACCAGGAGGGTTGGTGCCAACCCAGAGACACAGAACTGGAACTAGAGGTGGAGGTGCTGAAACCAGGTCCTGACAACACTGACTGAACCCCTCGATCAAGCTATGCCTGAAGCCAGCACCATGATTCCAGTCGATCCATTTCCAGTTTTGCTCATACCCAGTTAAGGTGGATTTTCCATCCTTTACAACCAGAAGGTTGTGATACAAGAACAGACACAAAATTCAGTCTGGTGGTCATGCCAGCCCAGCCCACTTCTGCCTCTGAAATGAGGTCACATGCCACCTTGCTACAAATTGCTAAGATGTTTCTTCCTCAGGAAACAGAGTGCTCTGGGGTGGTTCTCTGGGGGATTTGGGCAGGAGTGGAGCACGGGGTGTCCAGGGCACTGAGCAGGCCCAGCTGCCACATGTATGTTCACCCCTGACCATTTCTTGTTCTCCCCATCACACACACAGGGATTCTTAGAAGAAGAGGAAATTGCTGCCTGGGTGGACAGTAATTGAATCAATGCCTGCACAGGCTGGCTGTGTGCCAAGTGGGGGTGGGGTCGGGAGGTGAGGGGCCAGGAGCCACACTGGGGAAGGGCAGAGCCGACAGGGCCACTGCATGAGACCCAGCCTGATCTCAGGAGGTGCCTTGCTCAGGCCTGGGGACAGTCTGCCTCCCTCCGGTCAGACCCCTGCTCACCCGGAGCTGCTCCTGGGAGCAAAATCCATGGTGCTGACAGAGCCCCAGGGAGGCACACAGGAGGTGGGCCAGTGCCAGCTCCACCAGGGAGGGCTGGGAGGGACTGGCGCGTTGGGGGTTAGGGCCTCCCCCACCTGACCCCACCGGTGACGCCAGGACGTGAGTTCAGCTATTTCAGGGCTGCCTCTTTCACGTACCTTTTTTTATTTTTTGAGATGAAGTTTCAGTCTTGTTGCCTAGGCTGGACATCAGAGTGCTGTGGCGCGATCTCAGCTCACTGCAACCTCCACCTCCCTGGTTCAATCGATTCTCCTGCCTCACCCTGGGATTTCAGGCACATACCACTGCACCCAGCTAATTTTTGTATTTTCAGTAGAGATGGGGTTTCACCATGTCGGACAGGCTGGTCTGGAACACCTCACCTCTGCCCACCTCGGCCTCCCAAAGTGCTGGGATTATAGGCGTGAGCCACCGCACCCAGCCTCTTTCACATATTTTGAGATAGACTCTTGCTCTGTCGCCCAGGCTGGAGTGCAGTGGCACAATCTCAGCTCATTGCAACCTCTGCCTTCCAGGTTCAAGTGATTCTCCTGCCTCAGCCTCCCAAGTAGCTGGCATCCACCACCACACCTGGCTAATTTTTGTATTTTTTAGTTGAAATAATTTTGCCATGTTGACCAGATTGGTCTCGAACTCCTGCTCACAAGTGGTCCACTCGCCTCGGCCTCCCAAGGTACTCTTTTTTTTTTTTTTTTGAGACAGAGTCTCACTCTGTCTCCAGGCTGGAGTGCAGTGGTGGGATCTCAGCTCACTGCACCTCCGTCTCCCGGATTCAAGTGATTCTCCTGCCTCAGCCTCCCCAGTAGCTGGGATTACAGGCATGCGCCACACGCCCGGCTAATTTTTTGTATTTTCAGTAGAGACGGGGTTGGTCCACATTGGTCAGGCTGGTCTTGAACTCCCAACCTCAGGTGATCCACTGACCTCGGCCTCCCAAAATGTTGGGATTACAGGCATGAGCCACCACACCCAGCGGGGCTCTTTTATTCTTGAGGTGAGATTCACAAATACGATTCTTCTTTTTCCTTTTTACAGACAGACTCTCACTCTGTCATCCAGGCTGGAGTATAGCGGTGCAGCTTTGGCTCACTGCAGCCTCTGCCTCCCAGGTTCAAGAGTTTCTCCTGCGTCAGTCTCCCAAGTAGCTGGAACCCCAGGCGTGTGCCAACGATGCCCAGCTAATTTTGCATTTTTTGGTATAGATGGCGTTTCGCCGTGTTGCTCAGTCTGATCTTGAGCTCCTGAGCTCAGGTAATCCGCCCACCTCAACCTCCCAAAGTGCTGGGATAACAGGTGTGAGCCGCCGCACCCAGTCCGTCATTTTTTTTTTTTTTTTTTTTTTTTGAGACAGAGTCTTGCTCTGTCAGCCAGGCTGGAGTGCAGTGGTGCAATCACGGCTCACTGTAGCCTCGAACTCCTGCACTCGAAGGCTCCTCCTGCCTCAGCCTCCTGAGTTGATCAGGGGCCTGGGGACCACAGGTGGTGCCACCACATCCATTTAATTTTTTGTTAAAGGGAGGGCATCTTACTATGTTGCCCAGGATTGTGTGACCCCCAGCAATCCTCCTGCCTTGGCCTCCCAAAGTGCTGGGATCACCGGCGTGAGCCCCGGCACCCATCCTTGTGTTCCACTATTTCATGGCAGCCTCTCTCTTATGCAAGGGGAACAGGGCACTGCTGAGGTTGAAGGTCCAGGCCACAGGGGCTGCCTCCTCCCTGTGAGGCCACACCCAGCAGCACCTCCTCAGCCAGCCCTCTGGACCCCGCCCCGCCGGTGCTGATGCTCACAGTCAGGCCCTAGGGCTAGGCTTGGCTGGATTTCCCCATTTATCGATGAAGGGGCACTGAGGAAGCTCAAGTGTGCAGACACCCAGCACACGGGAGGCAGGGGTAACTGAGCACTGCCTGCCTGGCTGAGATGGGGGGCAGGGGGTGGACCCGCCCCTGCACGCAGCCCCTCCCTCCCGGCCTGTAAGATCATGGTTTGCTGAGTGACACATTTATCCACAGACCTCGAGGTTGGGCCCCAGGAAGAGGTGGCAGAGTCCCGCAGGTCCCACGCTGAGGGCCAAGACAGCATGAGGGACCCTGGGATTCCCACCCAGGATCAGGCCTGAGGGCAGAGTGGCCATAGGGGGGAGTGGTCAGGGGCCTGGGGTCCACTGCCCGGAGCCAGAGACTAGAGGAGACGGGAGGGGGCAAGGGGTGGGGTGGTGCCCCCCACAAAGCCTGGCAGAGGCCCTGGGGCCTGTGCTGGGGGAGCCGCTGGGGCAGTGCTCACCCTGCAGGGCTGCCCTGGGGAAAAAGCACTCAAGACCCCCAGTTCCCGAGCCCACCTCACACAGAGCAGCCAGGAGAGGAAGCCGGCCCGACCGGCTGGGGGCTCCAACTCTAGCTCCCAGCATTTAAATGAGACCCAAGAGAGAAGCAGGGGTTGGGGGGCCCTGGGAGGCATGGGTTAAGGCTTGGCCCGCTGCACAGCACTGGGAGACTGAGGCTGGGGTGGGCTGCCCTCCTAGGCCCCCATGGCACTGCCTCCCAGCTCCCACTTCTACAACTGTGCCAGCCCATGAAGCTCCAAGATGCTGCCTGATGTCTCTGACACCCCGATGGCCCCCAGTGGCACCCAGCCAGGCCCAGGGAGGTGGAGGACTCAGGCCTGGGCTGCACCCTCCCCACCTGCAGCACAGTGTCGCCATGCAGAGGATGCCCTCGAGCCCCTCACCAGGACCCTCATCCTGGCCCTCAGGCCCTGCCCACCCTGCTCCAGAGAGGGGTTCCTGCAGGCTGCCCCCGAATGGAAGCACATGTCACCGCCAGCAGAGGAGGGGGCCTATTATGGCCCCACGGGGTCCCCATGCACCCCACTCCTTTCGGGTTGGACTGTAGACAGCTGTGGGGACCCCAAGCCCCCAGTCACCCTGCTCAGAGTCAGAAGGCAAAATGGGTCCAGGGACAAGGGTTCAAACCCATGAGAGAGTTACCCAGGTTAATAATGACTGTCCCCACGAGAGGGAGGGAGGGAGAGGCAGAGAGATAGAAATAAAGAGGGAGACAAAGAGATAGGGGAGAGAGAGACAGACACAGAGATGGAGACAGAGAGGGAGATAGAGAAAGACAAAAAAGAGAGAAACAGACACAGAGAGGGTGAGAGACAGAAACAGAGGGAGATAGACACAGAGAGACAGAGACGGAGAAAGACGGAGAGAGACAGGTGGGGGTGGGTGAGGGCGCTGGGAAGGGGAGATGAGGATAAAAAGGGAGAAGATGGAGATGCAGAGAGAGAGGGAGATAGAGAGAGGGGGAGCTGGGGAGAGAGAGGGAGATGGGGAGGGGGCCCCGCCCCACCCGGGCAGCCTCACCTGCTGAGTAGGGCTCCTGCTTCTCAGGATAGATGAACTCCTGCCGCTCATACTTGGCCCGGATCCACTGTTCTCGAAGGAGCCTGCTGGGAGAGGAGAGACTGAGCCACTGGGCTGAGGAGGCCTCCGACCCCACACACACGCTGCTCTCTGGGCCACTGACCCCAAAAGAACCGAGGGGTCAGCCTCCCGGGCACTGGACACGGCTATCAGGTACCCACGCTTCTCAGAGGACACAGTCACCCAGGTACCCACGCTTCTCAGAGAGCTAAGTGGGGTACCTGCCAGCTTTGGGTTTTTTTTTATTGAGACGGAGTCTTGCTCTGTCACGCAGGCTGGAGTGCAGTGGTGCGATCTCGGCTCACCACAAACTCCGACTCCCAGGTTCAAGCAATTTTCTGCCTCAGCCTCCCGAGTAGCTGGGATTACAGGTGTGCACCACCACACCCACCTACTTTTTGTATTTTTACTAGAGACAGGGCGTCATGATGTTGGCCAGGCTGCTCTCGAACTCCTGACCTCAGGTGATCCGCCTGCCTTGGCCTCCCAAAGTGCAGGGATTACAGGCGTGAGCTCCTGTACCCAGCCCAGCTTTGGTTTTTAAAATGGTTTGCTAATCGGTTAGTTCCCTCTGTTGATGTCTCCTCTTTATTACTTTTTTTTGAGATGGAGTCTCGCTCTGTTGCCCAGGCTGGAGTGCAGTGGCATGATCTCAGCTCACCGCAACCTCCACCTCCAGGGTTCAAGCAATTCTGCTGTCTCAGCCTCCTGAGTAGCTGGGATTACAGGCACCTGCCACCATGCTGACTAGTTTTTGTATTTTTAGTAGAGATGGGTTTTCACCATGTTGTCAAGGCTGGTCCTGAACTCCTAACGTCAGGTGATCCGCCCACCTAGGCCTCCCAAAGTGCTGGGATTACAGGCTCCCACCACCATGCCTAGCTACTTTTGTATTTTTAGTAGAGACGGGGTTTCTCCATGTTGGTAAGGCTGGTCTTGAACCCCTGACCTCAGGTGATCCACCCGCCTAGGCCTCCCAAAGTGCTGGGATTACAGGTGTGAGCCACCGCGCCCAGCTGATACTATTTTTCTTTCTTTTAGAGATAGGGTCTCACTGTGTCTCCCAGGCTGGGGTGCAGCAGTGCAATCACCGCTCACTGCAGCCTCCAACTCCGGCACTCTAGGATCTTCCTGCCTCAGCCTCCCGAGCAGCTGGGACTAGAGGTGTGCACCACCACAGCTTGGCTAAGTTTTTAATTTTTTGTAGAAACAAGAACTCAGTCTGTTGCCCAGACTGGTCTGGAACTCCTGGGGTCAAGCAGTCCTCCCACCTGGGCCTCCTACAGAGCTGAGATTACAGGCGTGAGCCTCATGTCCGGCCCCTATTTCCAAGTAAGTTCACCTTCACAGGTGCTGCCGGTTAAGACTTGAACACGTCTTTTTGGGGATGCCAGGCAGCCGCCTGAGCTGCTCTGGCTATGTGACCACAGAGGCATTGCCCCCCAGCACCCAGCATCCTGTCTGCAACCCGAGGGTCACAGAACAGCCTCTTGGAGCCACAGGAGGACCCCAGGCTATAGTATGGAAGCCAGGGGCCTCTGGACGAGAGGCAGGTGCCAGGGATGGCTTTGACAACCACACCTGCCAACAGCCTTCAGGGCAGGGCACCCACGGGGTCTGCAGCCCTGCCCTGGTGCAGATTCGGCCTCGTGTCTGTCCCTGAGTGTCCATCCCTGAGTGTGCCTTCTGCCCAAGTTTGGCCGGCTTCTGCTGCATGGATTTCAGGACACCATCAACACCATTCCTGGAGGCTTTGCCTCTCGGGAAAGTGACCCCTGCAGGGCCCTGGCTTTGCTTCTACACGGTGGATGAGTGGCTCACACAGGTGGGTTTTTTCCCTTTTTTTTACGGGAAAAATAGCCAGGGTGGTGCTCACAGCCCCACACCTGCCATTCAGCCCCCCACCTGCCATTCAGCCCCCGGCCCCTGCCCCTGTTGGCCATTCCAGGTGTTTCTGAGGCTGCTACTGCCTGAACTGCACCCCCATCCTACAGGGAGACCTGCCCCCAGGGCCTGAGTGTGCCTTGATTTGGAAATATCGTGGTTGCAGTTTAGTTAAGATGAGGCCACACAGGAGCAAGGCGGCCTCCAACCAATGTGCCAGGCACCCTTAGGAAGGGGAATTAGGACACAGATGGGCACACAGGACCCACCATGTCAGGATATGCCCCAGAGAGGCCTCATGAGAAGCAGCCTCCAACCTCCAGCCCCCAGAGCAGGGAGAAAGTAGATTTCTGTTGCTCTGGGCTGCTGGGCATGTGTTTCCGCATTCTGGAAGGCCCGGACGTGAATGCAGAGCCCTGTCCAGCCTGGACACCTGCTCCACAGGGGTGCTCGCTGGGATGGGAAGAGAGGAGCCCCCGAGCCAGTGCTGCCAGCAGCCGAGGGCTCGCCCTGTTCACCCCTCGCCACACAGGAAGCAAGGAGGGGCCAGTTTCCACCCAGAAATAAAACCAAGCAGAACAGCCACACGACTTTCTTTCCTAGATGTCAAGATAGAAACTCGAGGGCCCCGAGGGTGACACAGGAAAGGGCGGGTCCCGGCCTCTGAGTCACAGGCCCATGCTAAAGATACTCACAGGCAGGACCCTCTGCGCTCCCCTGGGGGCTCACCCTCCCCTCTTATGGCTGGGGAAACTGAGGCCCTGGGCCTCTGCTTGGCTGGAGGCGGGTAGGGTGCCCATCCTACCTGGAGGTACCCCTAGTGTGTCACAGCCGGGAAGCCACAGGGCATCGCGTGGGGGCCTTCCAGGACCCTGCTCCGGGACCATGCCTGCCACTCTTAGCTCCTGCAAAGACGCCACCCAGACATCTGTGCAGCAGAGCTTTGGATGAAGACCTTCCACTCAGACCCAGGTCTGTCAGGCTGCATGGAGGCCATGGGCACCAGGGCTGCTGGGGCTGAGAGAATCTCAGCGGGGGCAGAAGTGGGAGGAAGGTGCACAAGGCCCCAGCCCACTTGGTCTGGCTGGGCAGCTGGGCCCTCCTGGGCCACAGAGCTGGACCACAATATGGCAGGATGTAGGTACCTCCTGTCCTCCAGGTTACACAGCAGATCCACGCTGCACCACCCCCAACCCTCCAGGCTACACAGCAGGACCACACTGCACCCCCTGCCACCCTCGAGGCTACACAGCAGGACCACGCTGCACCCACTGCCACCTTCCAGGCTACACAGCAGGTCCACGCTGCACCACCCCACCCTCCAGGCCACACACAGCAGATCCACGCTGCACCCCCCCACCCTCCAGGCTACACACAGCAGGTCCACGCTGTACCCCCCAACCCTGCAGGCTACACAGCAGGTCCACGCTGCACCCCCCCACCCTCCAGGCTACACACAGCAGGTCCACGCTGCACCCCCCCACCCTCCAGGCTACACACAGCAGGTCCACGCTGTAACCCCCAACCCTGCAGGCTACACACAGCAGGTCCACACTGCACCCCCCCCCACCCTCCAGGCTACACACAGCAGGTCCACGCTGCACCCCCCCACCCTCCAGGCTACACACAGCAGGTCCACGCTGCACCCCCCCACCCTCCAGGCTACACACAGCAGGTCCACGCTGCAACCCCCACCCTCCAGGCCACACACAGTAGGTCCACGCTACACCCCCCCACCCTCCAGGCCACACACAGCAGTTCCACGCTGCACTCCCCACCCTCCAGGCCACACACAGCAGGTCCACGCTACACCCCCCCACCCTCCAGGCCACACACAGCAGTTCCATGCTGCACTCCCCACCCTCCAGGCCACACACAGCAGTTCCACGCTGCACTCCCCACCCTCCAGGCCACACACAGCAGGTCCACGCTGCACCCCCCACCCACCAGGCTATACACAGCAGTTCCACGCTGCACCCCCCACCCTCCAGGCTACACACAGCAGGTCCACGCTGCACCCCCCACCCTCCAGGCTATACACAGCAGTTCCACGCTGCACCCCCCACCCTCCAGGCTACACACAGCAGGTCCACGCTGCACCCCCCACCATCCAGGCCACATACAGTAGGTCCACGCTGCACCCCCCCAACCTCCAGGCTACACAGCAGGACCACACTGCAACCTCCACCACCCTCCAGGCTACACAGCAGGACCATGCTGCACCCCCCCCGACCCTGCAGGCTACACAGCAGGACCACACTGCACCCCCCAACCCTGCAGGCTACACAGCAGGTCCACAATGCACCCCCCCACCCTCCAGGCTACACAGCAGGACCACGCTGCACGCCCCCCCTACCCTCCAGGCTACACACAGCAGGTCCACGCTGCACCCCCCCCCACCAGGCTACACAGCAGGACCATGCTGCACCCCCCCCCACCCTGCAGGCTACACGGCAGGTCCACGCTGCACCCCCCAACCCTGCAGGCTACACAGCAGGACCACACTGCATCCCCCCCATCCTGCAGGCTACACAGCAGGTCCACGATGCACCCCTCCATCCAGGTTACACAGCAGGTCCAGGCTGCACCCCCTCCAGGCTACAGCAGTACCATGCTGTACCCCCCCATCCTCCAGGTTACACAGCAGGTCCATGCTGCAACCCCCCCAACTCTCCAGGCTACACAGCAGGTCCACGATGCACCCCCCTCCAGGTTACACAGCAGGTCCACACTGCACCTCCCTCAGGTTACACAGCAGGTCCACACTGCACCCTGCCCAGGTTACACAGCAGATCCAGGCTGCACTCCCACCTCCAAGTTACACAGCAGGTTTGTGCTGCACCCCCGCCCCGCCCACCATGCCGCAGCATCCAGGGCTCACACAGGCTTCACACCCCACCCCAGATGGTGGATGTCAGCCCCAGGAACTTCCTCACCCAGGACCCAACAGCAGCAGCCCCCAGCCCACGGAGCACATCTCCCCCAGGTCCCACACCCATGTCTGCTCCTGGTCCCGGCTCAGAACAGCTCGAGAGTGGGAAGGGGAGGAACTCGGAGGCAGTGACCCAAGCCACAGAGCAGCCAGGGGTGGGGTGATAAAATAATGTCTCGAAAATAGCTGTGCTGGGGCTCCGTGATTCATACCGAGAACCCGCAGGGCGGGGCCAGGGTTTCCCTATGAGAGTTGGGGCAAAGGAGGAGCTGCTGGCACCCAGGGTCTCAGGATGCAGGCACAAGGGACCAGGGCCCCAGGCCTACCCTGGTGGGAGGGGAGAGGTGAGCACAGGGGCTGAGCCGCCAGCCTCAGTCTCCTCAGCAGCACATAGGGACTGCAGCCGGACCTGTCTCCAGGTTCCAGAGAGGCTCATCAAGAAAACACCCTCCACACGCCGGGACTGGGGCCGGGCACAGTGACCCCTTAAAATAACAAATCAACATGCAACAAAGAAACTACAGCGCTCGTGGCCTGAGCACACCTCCAGCCCCTGCTCCCCGCAACAACCTAGCCAGCCCTTCACCAAGACCCAGGGAGGGCCGGCTGGCGCTGTGATCCCAGCACTTTAGGAGGCCGAGGCAGGAGGATCACTGGAGCCCAGGAATTTTCAACCAGCATGGGCAACATAGAGAGACCCCCATCTCTGTATTTAAAAAAAGAAAGAAAAGCCCAGGGTGGTCTGTAGGGTAGCAGTCAGGAAGTCCGTCCCTCCTCCCTCCTCCCCCTCCTCCTTGCTCCTCCCTACCCTGCTCCCCAACCCCCACCCGCCTTCCATATTCTCCAAGAGGCCCTCTGATCCAGTGAGGATACCTGACCCTGCTGCCCCCTCAAGGAGCTCACTGCAGGGGGCACAGACCCCAGGCAGGACCCTGGATGCCAGGGAAGGCCTCTGGTAACTGCAGAGTCCCCAGCAGCTCCGTGGCGGGCAGAGCGCAGGCTCTCTCACCCTCCTGTCAGGGCAGAGCCAGCGACAGCACTCGGGCCCCTGGGGGCTGGGAGGCCAGGCGCCGCTGCTTTCCTGCCCGAACCCTGCACCCAGCCCATTCTCGCGGTGTCGCTGCAGGGTGGGCCCTCCAGTGAGTGGGTTCAGGAATCGAGTCAACAGAGGGAGCTGCTTAGTAGATAAGAGGCCGGGCGCTGCCAGGGGCTGGGATTGAGCTAGGGCTGGAACCCGGCAGGAAGCTCGGGCAGCCAGAGGGCACCCAGAGGGCCACATGTCCCTTCCCTGTGACGGGCGAGGGGTCGATGTGAGCAGTCAGGCCAGCCCCTGTGTGGCTGTCACCTGTCATTCCTACTGGCTGAGCAGATGGGGAGACTGAGGCTTGGAGGGCGGGTGTTGGCAGAGGTAGCTGGTGTGAAATTCTGAAGCAGGCCTCTCTCCACAACCCCCTGACCCTAGGATGCCCAGAGGATGGGGTCCCAGGCTTCTCTGACAGGGCCACCGGAACCCACGTCCACTCCTGCCCCGAGGAGCCAGGACAGGCCCCAAACAACAGCAGCCCCTCCCATCCTCCTCCCAGACCTCGGGGAGTACCCAAGAGGCCCCCTCAGATCCACTTGAGACCCCCAAGGCCCCAGCGAACCTGGGTGGGCTGCAGCTACTGATGCAGAATGCCCTTCCTGGTCCCGCCCCCATGCCTCCCGACCCCCCTCCACCCCAGAAGCAAAGCCCAATGGCAGGCAGTGGACGCAGGTGGCACGTCAGGGTCTGGGGGACACAGCTGCAGCTGCTTCTCCCTGAACCCTGTGGGCGGCACCCACCACCCCACCCTCCCGGGTCCTCCCGGGGCCATCTCAGAGCCACCCCTCGATGTTTACCGCGGCCCTGACAAGGCCCCTTTGTACTCACTGGCAGTCGGAGAGCGTGGGCCGGTAGTAGAAGGAGGGCACTTTGGACTCGAACTTGGCTCTCGAGGCATCGTTCCCATGAGAGGCCATGAACTGCAAGAAAGGGACGGCCGGGTCAGAGGCCTGGGGACCCAGGGGCAGCCAAGGGGTGCCAGCTGCACTTGGGGCCCTCACCACAGGGACCCAGCAGACCCAAGGTTCTGAGGGCTCCACCAGCGCCAGGATGGGAATCCCCACCTCCTCCCTCCCCAGGGATACCATTTCTGAGTGATCAACCCTCCCCTGGCACTGGAAGGAGCCAGCATCCCTAAAGATGGGGTCCCGGCAAAGGGGGCCCAGGGGCCAGTCCCCTCTTGAGGATGGGACTGAGCTCTGCCCCACTATTTCAATCTCTGAGTCCACCCATGCTGGGCGTCCCATGGGAGAGAGCTGGCTGCATGCTGTGACCCCCATCTCTGCCCCAGAGAGGCAGGGGTTCCTCGTTCACCCAGCTCCCCAGCTCACATGTAGCAAGGACTCAACAGGCACTGGACATGGGCTGGTAAGTGAGAGACCAAGACCCAGCCCAGACAGAGTCTTTGAGGCCCACACATGGCAGGGACTCAGAACACGTTTACAAAGCATAGAACTGGCTGAGGGAGAAGGAAACGGCGCTGGGAAGGAGGGGAGGCCTCCGGGAGGCCATCACATGGACTGTGCTCCTGGCAGATGCAAACAACCTGTCGGTGGATGCTGGCAATGACCCTGCTGCCGGCCAGGTGTGCTGAGCGGGGAAAGTGGGGCTGACAGGCTGAGGCAGGGGGCCCCACTGTACCCTACACCAGCCCTGAGGGTATGGGAGGGCTCAGTTTGCCCCCAGGGCAGCTGCTGTTTGCACCTTCCAGCTCCTTGAACGCTACTCAACTGAGGCAGTGGCCAGGCCCAGCCAAACAGAAGTCCCCTCACATCACCTGCTCCCAGGACCACCCAGCTGCAAACAGGGAGGACTCAGAGGAGCAGCTGGAAAAGTCACAAGCAACACAAGGCTGGTACCAAATTACAATTCAAAAACCAGTGGCTTTCCATAGAAAACACCATCCTTTAGAAGACAGAATCGTAGGAAAGCTCCTATCTCCAACAGCAACGGGGCAAGGCGACGGGCCGTTGGAGGAGCAACGCCCCAGGTCTCTGTGGAGAAAAGCTGCAGGTGCTCCCAAGGACACAGAGAGGCCTCGGCCAGAGACACAGGGAGGCGGGAAGACATCTCCTTAGGGAAGTCAACATGTTTTTTATAATTGTCAAAAACTAGCAATAGAATTTATTATTTTACCTAAAAACGGTTCTAAAATTTATTTATTTTTTGAATTTTTTTTTTTTAAGAGACGGGGTTTCACCATATTGGTCAGGCTGGTCTCGAACTCCTGTCCTCAGGTGATCCACCCACCTCAGCCTCCCAAAGTGCTGAGATTACAGGCATGAGCCACCGCGCCCAGCCCGGTTCTAAAATTTAAAGTTAGCAAGGGCTGGCCGGGGAGAGGGGTTCACATCTGTAATCTCAGCATTTTGGGAACCCGAGGCAGGAGAACCACTTGAACCCAGGAGGTCAAGACCAGCCTGGGCAACATAGTGAGACCCTGTCTCTCAAAAAAAAAAAAAAAAATTAGCCAGGTGTGGTGGTCCACACCTGTGGTCCCAGCTACTCAGGAGGCTGAAGTGAGAGGATGGCCTGAGGCTGGGAGATTGAGGTTGCAGTGAGTTACAAATGCACCACTAAACTCTAGCCTGGCTGGGCGCGGTGGCTCACGTCTGTAATCCCAGCACTTTGGGAGGCCAAGGCGGGCAGATCACGAGGTCAAGAGACAGAGAACGCCAGCCTGGGCAGCAGAACAAGACCCTGTCTCCACTGGATGCAGCAGCTCGTGCCTGGAATCCCAGCATTTTGGGAGGCCAAGGTGGGAGGATCACTTGAGTCCAAGAAGTCAAGGCTACAGTGATCTGTGGTTACGTCATGCACTCCAGCCTGGGAAACACAGCAAGACCCTATCTCTGCCAAAAAATAAAAGTAAAATAAAAAATAAAATGGGTAAGGTTTTAAAATTATTTTTACATATATATTTTTTATTACGCATATATATATATATATATATATACATATATATATATATATATGTACATGTAAATTTGTTTTAATAGAGATGTGGTTCTACTCTGTTGCCCAAACTGGTCTCAAGCTCCTGGGCTCAAGCCACCCTCCCACCTCAGCCTAAAAATGGGTAAGGATTTGAATGGACATTTCTCCAAAGAAGATATACAAATGGCCACTCAGTCCACGCTAAGGCACTCAACATTGTTAGGTGTCAGGGGAATGCAGGTCAAACCCGCAGTAAGCTACCACCTCTCCCCACAAGGATGGCAGGATCAAAGCCTCACAGGGAAGCATGCTGGAGAGGAGATCAGAGCCCCCTACGCTGCTTCTGGGAACCTGCAGCTGTGGTGAGAAACAATCCCGCAGTTCCTCAAAGCGCTCAACACACAGTTCCCATAGACCCCAGCAATTCCTCTGCACCTTAAGAGACATGAAGACACAAAGACCCACACACGAATGTTCACAGCAGCTTCTCCATGACAGTCGCATGGTAACAAGCCCCATGTCCGTGAACAAAAGCACAGATCAACTAAATAAGATCGAGCCACACGATGGAGGGTCAGTCGGCCATAAAGAGGAAGGCTGGCCGGGCGCAGTGGCTCACGCCTGTCATCCCAGCACTTTGGGAGGCAGAGGCGGGCAGACCACTTGAGGTCAGGAGTTCAAGACCAGCCTGGGAAACATGGGGAGACCCCATCTCTCCTGAAAATACAAAAATTAGCCGGTGTGCTGGCGGGCGCCTGTAGTCCCAGCGATGCCGGAGGCTGAGGCAGGAGAATCGCTTGAACCCAGGAGGTGGAGGTTGCAGTGAGCAGAGATTGCACCACTGCACTCTAGCCTGAGTGGCAGTGAGAGTCCATCTCAAAAAAAAAAAAAAAAAAGAGGAACGCAATTCTGACACACACTATGACCCAGGTGGTCCTTGGACGCATGGTGCTCGTGAAGGAAACTAGACCCAAAACACCACATATTGGCTGAACATGGTGGCTTACGCCTGTGATCCCAGCACTTTGGGAAGCCGAGGTGGCAGGATCACTTGAGCCAGGGGGTTCGGGACCAGCCTGAGCAACACAGTGAGACCCTGTCTCAAAAATAAAAAGACCACATATTATATGATTGCATCTGTCTGAAACATTCAGAAGAAGCAAATCTGCAGACATGAAGCAGGTCTGTCTACATCCAATAATGGCTGGGTGGGGGTGATGGAGGAGTGGTGAGCATGGGGCTGGGTTGGGAAATTAACATGTTCTAAAATTAGACAGTGGTGATGGCCATGCAGCTGCAGCTTCACTAAAATGACTGAATTGTACAATTTACAGGAATGAAATGTATATTAATTATACCTCAATAAAACTGTTATTAAAAAATAACCCTCAGCTGGGCACAGTGGCTCATGCCTGTAATCCCAGCACTTTGGGAGGCCCAGGCGGGTGGATCACCTGAGGTCAGGAGTTTGAGACCAGCCTCGCCAACATGGTAAAACCCCATCTCTACTAAAAATACAAATATTAGCTAAGCATGGTAGCACGTGCCTGTAGTCCCAGCTACTTGGGAGGCTGAGGCAGGAGAATCGCTTGAACCTGGGAGGTGGACGTTGCAGTGAGCTGAGATTATGCTACTGCACTGCAGCCTGGGCGACAGGGTGACACTTGGTCTTTAAAAAAAAAAAAAGAAAGAAAAAGAAGGAAAAAAGACCAGGTGCGGTGGCTCACGCCTGTAATCCCAGCACTTTAAGAGGCCATGGTGGGCAGATCATGAGATCAGGAGTTCATTGAGACCAGCCTGGCCAATATGGTGAAACCGCATCTCTACTATAAATACAAAAATTAGCTGGGCATGGTGGCATGCATCTGCAGTATCAGTTACTTGGGAGGCTGAGGTAGGAGGATCGCTTGAACCCAGGAGCGGAGGCTGCAGTGAGCTGAGATCACACCACTGCACTCCAGCCTGGGCGACAGAGCGAAACTCTGTCTCAAAAAAAAAAAACAGCTCTCAGGGTTGGGCGAGGTGGCTCACACCTATAATCCCAGCACTTGTGATACTGAGCTAGGTGGATCACTGGAGGCCAGAAGTTCAAGGCAGCCTGGGCGACACAGTGAGACTCCCATCTCTACAAAGAATACAAAAGTTAGTCAGACGTGGGGTTGTGCGTCTGCAGTTCCAGCTACTTAGGAGGCTCAGGTGAAAGGATCACTTGAGCCCAGGAGCTTGAGGCTGAAGTGAGCTGTGATTGCACCACTGCACTCCTGCCTGGGCGTCAGAGAAGGCCTATTTATGTATGCTATAGACCCTAAAACCACAAAAGAAAAAGGTTGACCACTTTGATTACGTCAAAGTAAAAAATTTCCATGGCAAAAACCACCATGAGCAAATTCGAAAGACAACCTAGAAAAACATGTGTTTAATATCTCAAAGGGTTAACTTCCCTAACATACCAGAAACCCCTGGAAGATGAAAACAGCTAACATTGCAGAAGAAAGGCAGCAAAGGTTTGATGAGACATTGCACAGCAAGAAAACACAGGGCCGGGCACTTTGGGAGGCCTGTAATCCCAGCACTTTGGGAGGCCGAGGTGGGCAGATCATCTGAGGCCAGGAGTTCAAGACAAGCCTGGCCAATATGGTAAAATCCCATCTCTACTAATATTACAAAAATTAGCCGGGCGTGGTGGCGGGTGCCTGTAATCCCAGCTGCTTGGGAGGCTGAGGCAGGAGAACTGCTTGAAACCCGGAAGCGGAGGTTGCAGTGAGCCGAGATTGTGCCACTGCACTCCAGCCTGGGCAACAGAGCAAGACTCTATCACAAAAAAAAAAAAAGAAAGAAAAAAAAAGCAAGAGATCGTGAGAACCTCTCACCCATCAGGGTAGCAAAGGAGGAGGCAGAGGCAAACACCCCCGTGGCGTGCGGGGGCATGTGAGCAGTTACAGTGGGGAGTTTGGCAAACATCTCTCCAGAAATACCAAGCCACGTAACTTTTCAACTTCCACTTTCACTTCTAGGAATTTAGGCCACCAATACACTTCCAAATGTGCAAAGTCAGGCATCCGTGAGGCTGCTCACTGGCCCGGCGGTCACAGCAGGAACTGGTTGGAAACAACCTGCTTGTCCAGCCTAAGGGTTCGCGGCAAGCAGGTCATGGTTCACTCAGGAGGGTGAAGAGCTCCGCGAGCACCCAACAGGCAAAGAATGTCTCTTAGAAGCACACACTAGGCCAGGAGCCGTGGCACATGCCTGTCATCACAGCGTTTTGGGAAGTTCACTTGTGCCCAGGAGTTCGAGACCAGCCTGGCCAACACAGCAACACCCCATCACTACAAATTTTTTTTCAATTAGCCAGGCCTGGCACAGTGGCTCACATATGTATAATCCCAGTGCTTTGGAAGGCCGAGGCGGGCAGATGATCTGAGGCCGAGAGTTCAAGACCAGCCTGGCCAACATGGCAAAACCCCGTCTCTATTAAAAACACAAAAGTTAGCCGGGCATGGTGGCATGCACCTGTGATCCCAGCTACTCAAGAGGCTGAAGCAGGAGAATCACTTGAACATGGGAGGTAGAGGTTGCAGTGAGCTGAGACTGCGCCACTGCACTCCAGCCTGGGTGACAGAGTGAGACTCCATCTCAAAAAATAAACAAATAAATAAATTAGCCAGGCATGGTGGTGTATGCCTGTGGTCCTAGCTACTCCTCAGGTGGCTGAGGCAGGAGGATCACCTGCACCCAGGAGTTTGAGGCTGTAGTGAGCTATGATAGTGCCACTGTACGTCAGCCTGGGCAACAGAGCGAGACCCTGTCTCAAAAACAAGAAAAGAAGAAAAAGAGAGAGAGAGAGAAAGGAAGGAAGGAAAGGAGGCAGGAAGGAGGAAGGGAAGATAAGGAGGGAGGGAATATAAAGAAGGAGGGAGAGAGGGAGGGACAGAGGGAGGGAGGAAGGGAGGCCCACGCGGACCCCTGGCTGCCTGGCAAAGGTGGGAGTGGCACTCAGAGGTGGGAGACAGGGAAGGAGACAGCTTCCTTCTGCTTCCTTCTGCAACTGCCCTTGAAACCTACTGAATGTGTCACTAAATAGTCAAAATACATTAAATAAAGTAGAGACAACCCATGTGTCCATCAAAGGGTTAATGAAAAAAACAAAACATGTTCCATCCACACAAGGAAGTGTTATCAGCCTTGAAAGGAACAAAGCTCTCCCGTGGGCTGCAGCGTGGATGGACCTCGGGACCTGGCGCCGAGCGATCCCATTTTTAAAGGTCCAGAACTGGCAAATCTATACAGAGAGAAAGTGGATTGGTGGCTGGGCAGGGGGTGAGAGCCAAAAGGCACGGAGTTTCTTTTTAGGGTGATGAAAATGTTCTAAAATTGGCTGTGGTGATGGTTGCACAACTCTGAATTTATCAAAAACCCTTCAACTGTGTATTTTACATGGTGAATGGTATGGCTGGGAATTGCATCTCAATGGATCAGTTGTTTTAAAAGCTTTATAAAAGAATTGGAAAAAAAAAAAAAAACCATAAAATGTGAAGAAAAGGAAAGAGGAGAAACCCTGGTTCCTGGCCCCGTTCCTGGCCCCACAACCTCGGTCCAGTTCTCCGTGACAGCCACCTTGGGCCTGTTTCTCCCTGTGGGGTGGGAGCAGGCTTAGCCCCCAGATGCTCTGGCTGACCACCAGCCCAGGAAGGGGCAAGGGGCCTGAGTGCAGGGGGCCACAGGGGGCCCAGTGCAGCCCCTGCCCCACAGACTCCCCAGCAAGAAGCCAGGCTGAGACCCAGCTCTGCCTGGGGCTGGGGTGCAGCTGCTCTCAGGAGCCAAGCCCCCAGGCCTGCCTGAGATTAATCTTTGGTTTTCATCTCACAAGTGAATGTGCAGACAACAGAATGGGGATGGAATCTTCTTGTGGCCCCAGCTTGGTGCTCCCCTGCAGGCCCCATCACACTGGATCTCTGTGGCAGAAATCAGGGGTTTCCTTTTTTTTTTTTTTGAGATGGAGTCTTGCTCTGTTGTCAAGGCTGGAGTGCAATGGCACAATCTCGGCTCACTGCAACCTCCACCTCCTGTGTTCAAGCAATTCTCCTGCCTCAGCTTCCCGAGGAGCTGGGATTACAGATGCCCGCCATGACGCCTGGCTAATTTTTGTATTTTTAGTAGAGACGGGGTTTCACCGTGCTGGGGTTACAGGTGTGAGCCACCTCACCCAGCCAAGGGGTTTCCTAATAACACACGTGGTGGGCCCTCCCCCAGCCTTCCTCTCCGGGCTTCACCCCATGAGATCTGGACGGCACCCAGGTGGCCCCCATCCACTCCCACTGATGGCATTTAGGAATTTTCCCAACAACAGTGAACACCCCACTCCTGGGCCCTTGCCCCGCTTCCCCTGGAATCATGGGGACAATGGGCAGGTGTTCTCCCTGAGCCCAAGGACTCTACACCCCCATAAGCCCTCCAGGGACCCACGCTGTTTCCTACAGGAGTGATGGCAGAGGTATCTGGAGATGGGACACCCGTCCCATCATCTGACATTGGCCATTGGTCCTCCATTGTCCAGGGAAGGGGACGGCCCAGGAGTCACTCTGCCCGTTTACGGAAGGAAACAGGCTCAAACTCACGGCCTGACGAAGGGACAGGTATCACAACCCAAGTATCCCCTCCATATCAGTGAAGGGGGTCAAAGTGGGTGAGCCCAAGGTGGGCCAGGGTCCTGAGAAGATTCACAGGGACCCCCTCGACTCAAGGTGTGGGGGATCACAGCGTTAAATGCAGAAGCTGATTTGGGGTCGCCCTGGGTGGGTCAGGGACTCTGCTGTCCTTGGATCTTGTTGTGTCTCTCAGGCTGGAGGGCAGAGGTGCACTCAACTCACTGCAGCCTCAATTCCTTGGCTCAGCCGGGCGCGGTGGCTCACGCCTTCAGGCGGGTCACCTGAAGTCCGGAGTTCAAGACCAGTCTGGCCAACATGGTGAAACCCCATTTCTACTAATGATACAAAAATTAGCCGAGCATGGTGGCAGATGCCTATAATCCCAGCCACTCTGAGGCATGAGAATTGCTTGAACCCAGGAGGCAGAGGTTGCAGTGAGCCCAGATTGCCCTAGACTCTGTCTAAAAAAAAAAAAAAGAATTCCTGGGCTCAAGCAATCCTTGTCCTCCCCACGTCCAGCCAAGGTACCGGAATCCCAACTGTGAGTTCTAACAAGCCCCCAGGTGTAGCCCATGCACCAAGGCTGCCTGCTAGAAGCAAATGAGCTGCTGCCAGCGGGGGCCGGGGTCAGTGGTGTAGTGGGGGCGGCGGGGGGGGGCTGGGGTCAGTGGTGCTGGAGATGATGGGGGGCCAGGGTCAGTGGTGCTGGAGAAGGGGGCCGGGGTCAGTGGTGTTGGAGAGTGGGGGCCGGGGTCAGTGGTGTTGGAGAGGGCGGGCCAAGGTCAGTGGTGTTGGAGAGCCAGGGGCTGAGGTCAGTGGTCCTGGAGAGCAGGGACCGGGGTCAGTGGTCCTGGAGAGCTGGGGCTGGGAGCAGGGGTCAGTGGTGTTGAAGAGCTGGGAAGACATGCACAGGGGGCGACCGGCCTCTACGACACACCCCGTCCCCACAGCAGCCCCCAGACCACCACTCTCACCTTCACGCGGCCCCTCTGTCCTGCTCACCAGCAGCCAAGCAGATCTGTGGCTCTAAGACCCAAAGCCCCATGATCAGGGCTGGAACAACCCTCCCACCCTGGTCTTCAGGCCCCAAGCTCCATCCCAGCTGCAGCCCATCTACCCCCACCAGGGCCTCATTCCTTCTCCAGTTTCCTCGGGGTCTCCCTATGGGGCCCTTCCTGCCACCCCCAGCCTACATGGCTCCCCCTGCACTGCCAGGTTCCTGGTCGCTCACACCATCTCCCTCCCCAGAGGGGCGTCTCTAGGGCCCCAAGAGGCATCTGTGGCCGGTGTCCCTGTCTGGCTGTGGCAAGGGCTTCATGAAACTTTATCAGATGCATGGCTGAGAGGTGGGTGGTGGCTGTGTCACCTCAGAGGCCACCCAGGGGACCGGTCATCCAGCCGTAAGCAGCAGCAGGCCGGGGTACACAGGGAGTACCGGGAAATGCGACTCGGGGTCGGGGTGGGGCCAAATGGGTCTGGGGCGATGCATTCTGTTTTTAGAGACAGGGTCTTACTCTGTCCAGGTGTGGGGATTTGAGGAGAGCACTCAGGAGCTCCAGGGCATGGGAATCAGCTGCCGCCTTCACTCCCAGGCCCACGACACACACCTGGAGCTACCCACAGAGGGGTGGACCCAGCACGGGGTGGGAGGAGCAGCACACAGGAGGAGCCGTGGGAGAGGGGTTGGGGTCCGGGTCCTGCAGCTGCCCTGGCTTCCGCAGCCTCGGGGCCAGCCAGCCGGGCCCCTTAGAGCAGCTCAAGGCCCCAGGGAGCCAGAGCCAGACCACCTGGTGCCTGTGGCTCAAAAGGCCAGAGCTGGGGCCACACAGAGTGTGGTGCAAGACTTCGTTGGGGGGCCTCCCTTCCACCCTCCCCCCGCCCCCACCATACCTCCACTTGGGCCTCGTCCCAGGCATCCAGGCGGATGGACTTGACCTTGCTGACTTGGGGGATGTTCCGGTGGATTCCCGAGCAGCTCAGGCAGATGAACACTCCCAGGGTGTAGGAGGCCCAGTCAGGATCTGCAAGGAAAAGCCAGGCGTTCACAGAGGCTCAGCCCAGGAACCCCGGAGGGAGGGTGGGCAGAGCCTGGGGTCAGGGTCAGGAGCCCCCGGCATGCCATGGGAGGCTTTAGAGGAGACCCCCGGGTACAGCTGGCTCCGTGCAGACACCTAAACCCATCATCACCTGAACCCCACCCCCGCCCGGTTGCAGGCAGAGCTCTCCCAAAACACCCCGTGACATCTGAGGAAGCCGCTCTGCACAGGCTCTGCACGGGGTGCTGGGAACCTCCAGCAGACGCTGGCCCAACAGGAGCCCATGCCCCCGGGCTGGAGGGCGCACGTGCTTTCCCGGTGTCTGCTGCCCTGGGAGACATCTGTGGGCCTGAATCCTCCTGGGTGACAAAGCCAAGATGGGAAAACTCAAATAGGATCTGAGTGCAGGGGAGGCCTCCATCCAATGCGGTGCCTGTCCCCGAAGGGCGGACCGTAGCCGCAGAAGCACTCAAGATGCACCACGCATTGGTATAGCGCCTGGCCAGCACTAACTTGGCAGGTGTGACAAAGGCCCTGTGGCTTCACCCTGCCACAGATTCGGCCTGTTTAGGGATTCCACATCTCCATGTCTAGTTTGCCTTAAAAGGGTCAATAAAGCTGGGCACTGTGGCTCACACCTGTAATCCCAGTGCTTTGGGAGGCCGAGGCGGACAGATCATGAGGTCAGGAGTTCCAGATCAACCTGACCAACATGGTGAAACCCCATCTCTATTAAAAATACAAAAATTAGCCAGACACGGTTGTGCGTGCCTGTAATCCCAGCTACTCAGGAGGCTGAGGCAGAAGAATCTCTTCAACCCGGGAGGCAGAGGTTGCAGTGAGCCGAGATTGCACCATTGCACTCCAGCCTGGGCAACAGAGTGAGACTCTGTCTCTCACACACAAAAAGGTTCAACAAGGCTGGGCATTGTGGCTCATACCTGTAATCTCAGCGCTTTGGGAGGCTGAGGCAGCAGAATCTTTTTTTTTTTTTTTTAGACAGAGTCTCTGTCACCCAGGCTGGAGTGCAATGGCACAATCTCGGCTCCTGTAACCTCTGCCTCTTGGATTCAAGTGATTCTCCTGCTACAGCCTCCTGAGTAGTGAGGCACGTACCACCACGCATGGCTAATTTTTTTGTATTTTTAGTAGAGATGGAGTTTCACTATGTTGGCCAGGCAGGCTGCCTCGGCCTCCCAAAGTGCTGGGATTATAGGCATGAGCCACCATGCGGGGTATGGGTGCCACAGCGCAGTCTGCTTCTGCACATGTAAAACATCTCATTCTGAAATGGCAAAGTGAGCCATAGGGAAGGTCCAGCTGGGCTGCGGTGTGACTCTCCTGTTTTCTCCCTGCTCCAAACGACCCATCACATCAACTAAGTCAAGGGGTAGGATGGCTGAAGGGAGCCCTAGAGAGAACAGTCTCTCTGGGGGAGATGCGTCATCTCCGAAAGGCTTTTATTTTTAAGTGCAGGCTCTCCTGGGTGAGGCTGATGGTAATCGAGGCACTACCCGACAGGCAGGTGCCACTGCGGAGCCTGTCTGGGGAATCATGAGTGGAGAGGACCCCGCCCTCTAGGCCTGGCCGAGGATAGCCCCCCTCCCCATGCTGCTTGGGGCCCACCCTTGGCTGGTGGGGGGACTCCAGTGCAGGGAGATGGAGGCCCAGTGGGGCTGGGCCTGGGCCCTGAGTCACTGCCAGGAGGAGAGGCGCCCAAGCCAGCCCTGCTGGAGCTCATGTTGTACATGAGAACCAACACGCGGGGCCTCTGGGATTTGGGGGTTGACTGTCACAGCCGTTAATGGAGAGACAGACTCCCTGATTAACGAAGTCTGTCTCTCCATTAACGTGGGCTGCCTGAGGACCCAAGACCCAGCATCCCCAGATCTGACACGGAGCTCAGTTCAGAGCAGGTCTCCACAGGAGTCGTGAATGAAGGAGCCACCAACAGCCCTACTTCAACAGAGCCACTGTGTCCAAGAGACACCACAGGCTTTCTCCTCACCCCTCAGCCAATCGGCAAGCATTTGCCACGTGACCCGTCACCGGCACCAGGAGTGTTGCCTGTGCTTAGAGCAGCTATTGGGAGAAAGAACAGAGTTACAGGATAGCCGTTGTCTGCTTTTGGGTTTGTGGATTTTTTTTTTTTTTTTTTGAGATAGGGTCTTGCTCTGTTGCCCAAGGTGGAGTTTAGTGGTGCGATCACAGCCTTCAACTGTTAGAGTTGCAGCCTCCAACTCCTGGGTTCCAGCGATCCTCCTGCCTCAGCCTCCCAAGTAGCTGAGACCACAGGCGTGCACCACCATACCCAGCTAATTTTAAAAACTTTTGGTAGAGATGAAGTCTCTCTGTGTTGCCCAGGCTGGGCTTGAATTCCTGGGCTCAAGTGATCCTCCTGTCTTGGCCTCCCAAAGTGTTGGGATTACAGAGGTGTGGTGCTGTGTCTGGCCGGCAAAGTATTTAGTTACACAAGCCTGTGGAGAACAGGTGGGGAAGAACTGCACTGGAATCCCAGAAGAGAGAGTCTTGGCTCCTCCCCCTAGACCCCGTCTTCTCCCCGTCTTCTCCCAAAGCCTTCATGAAGGCTGCCCACAAATGCTTAGTGCATGGCTATGCACAGAGCGCCCAGCAGGCAGGCCAGTCCCGGATTTCAGTCCTTATCTGTGAGATGGAACAGCACAAGCCACTTAGAGGGGTACGGGCAGCATGAGCCCAGCTGGGAACATCGCCACTCGGGGTGCTGTGGGGATCTCTCTTCTCGCCACATGGCAGTGTTGCTGGGTTCTGCTCTGACAGTGTGGACCACGGACTCAGGCTTCCTGTCTCATGGCCTTTATCTCATGGCCTGTCTGGAAGTCCTGAGGGTGGCTGAGCAAAGGCCACCAACAGCTCCCGCCAGCCCAGGGTCAGAATGCCTGTGCCCACCTCCATCCTCACTCAGGCGCTCCGGACGGGCTGTCCCTCTCCTGGCCTGGAAGGAGGCCTGTTCACTGATCCCGTAGTGGGAGCTGGACTCGATGGGTGTGGGCCGGCTGCCTGTTGTTGTAAATAAGGTTTCACTGGAACACAGCCATGCCCGTTTGTTTATAGATCATCTGCAGCTGCTTTTGTTAGCAGTCGTTGAGTTGTTGAGTAGCTGTGATGGAGACTCTATGGCCCTAAAATATTTACTTTTTTTTTTTTTTTTTGAGATGGACTTTCACTCTGTCACCCAGGCTAGAGTGCAATGTCTTGATCTCGGCTCACCGCAACCTCCGCCTCCTGGGTTCAAGCAATTCTCCTGCCTCAGCCTCCCAAATAGCTGGGATTACAGGCATGCACCACCACGCCCAGCTAGTTTTGTATTTTTAGTAGAGATGGGGTTTCTCCATGTTGATCAGGATGTTCTCAAACTTCCGATCTCAGGTCATTCCCCTGCCTTGGCCTCCCAAAGTGCTAGATTACAGGTCTGAGCCACTGCGCCTGACCCTACCATCTGTCTTTTTAAGAAAAAGTTTGCTGGCTGGGCATGGTGGCTCACACCTGTCATCCCAGCACTTTGGGAGATGGAGGTGGGCGGATCACAAGGTCAGGAGTTCAAGACCAGCCTGACCAACATGGAGAAACCCTGTCTCTACCAAAAATACAAAAATTAGCTGGGCATGGTGGGGGGCATCTGTAATCCCAGCTACTCAGGAGGCTGACTCAGGAGAATTGTTTGAACCCAGGAGATGGAGATTGCTGTGAGCTGAGATTATGCCACTACACTCCAGCCTGGGCGACAGAGTGAGACTTTCTCTCAAAAAAAGAAAAAGTTTGCCAACCTCTGCTTAGAGGGAAAAACGGTTGTGACACAGATGAGTGAGCCCAAGAAGCGCTTGTAAGTAGGACTGAGAGCTTACGGCCATTACTAATACCGCCTATCTTTGACAAACCAGATACCAGTGAGGCTAGGGAGTGGTTACAACCTGTCCTGACCTCTTGCAACTGGCACAAGGCTCCCCTGGTGTAAAATTGGAGGCCGATGCAAACCTGTCACATCCTCCTAGTATTTGTTTGTGAGAATATACATGCGTGCGTGCATACCCACAAACACAATATAAACAGCCTATACCTGAGGATGGCTCAGGGAGTTTCACATGAAGAAACAGAGACACCAGCCAGGTGCAGGGGCTCACACCTGTAATCCCAGCACTTTGGGGAGGTCAAGGCAGGAGGATCACTTGAGCCCAGGAGTTTGAGACCAGCCTGGGCAACATGGTGAAACCCCGCCTCTACAAAAAAATGGCCAGGCATGGCGGCTTATGCCTGTAGTCCCAGATACTCAGGAGGCTGAGGTGGGAGGATGGCTTGGACCCAGGAGGTGGAGGTTGCAGTGAGCTGAGATTGAGCCACTACACTCCAGCCTGGGGGTCACAGACCCTGTCTCGTACACACACAAAAAATATGGAGACCTTTTACAGAAGAATCAACAGACGAGAGCCAGTTAAATCAAGTGTGTTGGGGACAGAGGCAACACAAGGTTGTCACTGGAAGGGCAGGACATCGGTTCCATTTTTAAAAAGGTTTTGTGCTGTTACACCCTTACTAGGATGACTAAAATTTAAAAGATAGATGCTACCAAGTGTTGATGAGGATACAGAGCACTGGAACTCTCATCCACTGCCGGTAGAAGTACAAATTAGTCTAACCCACTCTGAAAACAGCTTGGCACTTTCCTACATAGTTAAAGATATTTCTCCCATGTGACACAGCCACTCTACTCCTAGGAATTTACCCAAGGGAAATCAAAATGTAGGTCCATAAAAAGATGTATAGCCAACAATACATCCAATAATACATAAAAGGGCACACCCAACAATATATAAAAAGAGTTATACACCATGATCGACAGGGGTTTATAACAGTAATGCAAGGTTGGTTTAACATTTGACCATCAATCAATGTCATTCACCATATTTACAGATTAAAAAAGAAAAAACATACAGTCATTTCAATAGCTGCAAAAAATGTTGACAAAATGTAACATCCTGACAAAACTCCCAGAAAACTAAGAATAGAGGGGAAATTCCCCAACTTCATATACAGCATCTATGAAACATGTATAGGAAATGTCATACTCAAGGGAGAAAAACTGACTGCTTTCCCCCAAGATCAAGAAAAAGACAAGAATGTCTATTCTAACCACTCCTAGTCAACACTGAGCTAGAGAGTCTAGTCAGTGCAATAAGGCAATATAAAGAACTAAGAAGCATCTAGATTGGAAAGAAAGAGCTAAAATTATCTTCATTAATAGACAACATAATCATCTATGTAGAAATTACAACAGACTTTTAATTAAAAAACTACGAGAACAAGTTTACCAAGGTTGCAGGATACAAGATAAATATACAAAAATCAATTGTATTTCTATATACTAGCAACAAGCAGTCAGAAATTGAACATTTTAAATAATAGCATAAAATGTATGAAAGAGGGATAAACATGACACTAGATATGAAACATAGGACACTGAAAACTACAAAATATTGCTCAGAGAAATTAGAGAAGACCTGTAGATTTGGAAAGAGATAACATTTTCATGGGTTAGAAGACTCAACATTAATAACGCAACACATAAATTCTCTCTAAATTATAGAGTCAATGCAATACCAATCAGAATTTCAATAGGATTTTAAAAATGAACAAGCTGATTCTAAAATTCATATGTAAATGCAAAGAACCTAGAATAGCCAAAACAACTTAGAAAAAAAGACAAGGAGGGAGAACTAACACTACTTGTTTTCAGAACTCATTATAAAATTACAGTTATCAAGACAGTGTGGTGGTATTGGCACAAAAACAGATGAACAGATCAATGGAACGGAATTGGGAATCTAGAAATAAACCCACACATATGCAGACAACTAATTATTGGCAAAGATATAAAGCCAGTTCAGGAAAGAGCGAACAATCTTTCCTACCAACAGTGCTGGAACAATCAGGTATCATGCACAACATAGCAAACAACCCATACCTCTCACCGTCTCCAAAAATTAACCCAAATGCATCATGGTGCTAAAGGTAAAACCTAAAACCATAAAATTTCTAAAAGAAAACAGGAGAAAAGTCTCTGTAACTTTGGGTTAGGCAAAGATTTATTTTGGATACAACACCAAAGGCAGAATCCACTGAGTAAGAGAGGCGGGGAAAGAGACAGAGAAAGAGAAATTGGCTTCATCAGAATTCTTTTTTTTTTTTTTTTAATTGAGACAGGGTCTTGCTCTGTTGCCCGGGCTTGAGTGCAGTGGGGCAATCATGGCTCATTGCAGCCTCAACCTCCTGGGCTCAAGTGATCCTCCCGCCTCAGCCTCCTGAGTAGCTGGGACTACAGGTGCATGCCACCACACTCAGCTAATTTTTAAAATTTCTTTGTAGAAACAAGGTATTGCTATATTGCCCAAGCTGGTCTCTAACTCCTGGGCTCAAGCAATCTCAGCCTCCCAAAGTGCTGGGATTACAGGCATGAGCCACTTCACCTAAGCAAGGCCCTGTTTTGTTTATTTTTCTTTATTATTTTTTCTTTTTTTCTTTTTCAGGCCCATACTGGCTGATATTTTTCTTTAACAATTTTTTTTTGAGACAGGGTCTTGCTCTGTCACCCAGGCTGGAGTGCAGTGGCATGATCTAGGCTCACTGCAACCTCCGCCTCCCAGGTTCAAGCGATTCTCCTGCCTCAGCCTCCCAAGTAGCTGGGATTACAGGTGCCCAACACACCCAGCTAATTTTTGTATTTTTAGTAGAGACGGATTTCACCATCTTGGCCAGGCTGGTCTCAAACTCCTGACCTCAGGTAATCTGCCTGCCTCGGCCTCCCAGAGTGCTGGGATTACAGGGGTGAGCCACCTCGCCCGGCCTATTTTTAACTTTTTTTTTTTTTTTTTTTAAAGACGTTGTTTCACTGTTCTTGGCCAGGCTGGAGTGCAATGGCACAATCTCGGCTCACTGCAACCTTGGCCTATTTTTAACAATATTTAATCTTTAATCTTTGTGGGTATATAGTAGATGTATATATTTATGGGGTCCATGAGACATTTTGCTACAGGTATGCCAAGTGAAATAATCACATCAGGGCAAACAGGGTACCCACCACCTCTAGCATGTATCACTTATTTGTGTTACAAACAATCCAATTATACTCTTTTAGTCATTTTTAAAAGTACAACAAATTGTTGACAATCGTCACCCTGTTGAGCTATCAAATACTAGATCTTCTTCTATTTTTTGTATTCATTAACCATCCCCACGCTCCCCACCCCTGAGACCCTGTTTTAAAGAAAGATTCAGACCCTGGGAGGGAAGAGCCCAGCGGGGTGACTGGGCAATGTTTTAAGGCGTGGGGCTCTGGGAGAGTGACCTCCCCGCAAGCCCTTGAAGGCAGTGAAATAGAAGGCAGCCTCCCGGTTTGACTGTGCCGAGGCTCTGCAGGGTGGGTTCGTGTGTGTGTGTGTGTGTGTGTGTGTGTGTGTGTGTGTGTGGCGCGGGGGGAGCTAGAGCTCCCCAACTTCCAGCAAGGACAAAGGTTGGTTGGTTCCCAAAGCAGAAGGGACAGGCCGACCCTGCCATCTTGCAAGTGGCCGAGCCTGGGCTGGGCAGGCCTCCTTCTCAGGCTGCTGGGCATGACCAGGCCTGCCTGCATCTACAAATGCCCAAAGCCCTTTTCAGAGCGGAAAAGGGGCAGGGCATGCATAGGCACACAGGAGCCGCCCGCCCCCAGGGACCCTCCAGGGTAGAAGGGGAGCTGGCTGGATGCAACAGTCCCAGGGCCCCCACAGGCTCAGGCAGGAGGGCCTCTCCCTAAGCCTGGACTACATTCTGGCTGCCCTCCACTCAGGGCAAAAGGCTGTAGGACATGCCCTGCCTCTGACCACTCTGGGCTCCCAGGCCTGTGGAATTTTCTCCCAAATTGCCTGGAGTCGGCATCCATGGCCTGTGTTCTTCCCAGGACAGGCCACAAGGCCAGCAGGTGCACACTGGGCCCAAGGGTGGCCACAGCACAGCTGATGTAGTGGTGGAGATGGGGGTCCCAAGGAGACGGGGAGGTGGGGAGGGGGCAGGCCCGAGGCTCCAGCCCCTACAAACATCCAGGCTGCCAGCACTGTCTCCAGGAGCTGCCTCCTTCTCTGAGACTCTGCCCACAGCCACCAGGCTCTTCCCCTCCCTCCTCCCAGCCCCACTCTGCCCTGCCTGCTCTCAGGCAGCCCAAGGTGACTCAGCCACTCACCATTTCCGGAGCTGGTCTGGGGCACCTGGGCAGGTAAGCCACATCCTTGGGTTGAGCCAAGTGGGGCAGGTGTGTCCCCCAAGCCAAGGCCAGGCTGGGGCGTGGGCGGGGGGAAGGGCAGCAGCCAAGCCTGTCCATGGGGCCCTGGCTCCAGAGACCTTTGCCCTCCCAAGGCTGACGCACAGCAGAGATCTCGGTGCGATAGAGGCTGGGTCCGCCGCTGGCTCTGGCCAGGCACACAAGGGGCAGCCAAGGTGGGAGGGCACCCTTGGGGGAGGGGATCCGGTGCCCATCGCCCTTCACATCTACATGAGGTGGGGCACACACGACTGTCCCCCAGGCACACAGCCCCACCGAGACCTAGGCCCCTCCCCAACCCCACCTTCATGTTTTCCACACATTGTCTCCCAGTTACCCACGTCCCCTCCCGGGATCCGGGCAAGGCAGTGACTGCTGGGGCTCCTGGGTGGGCTGGCAGCTCACTCTTCTGCCTAGCCCCCTCACACCCAGGGGCAGCCCTGGTCCCATTCCACTGAGAGGATGGGGCCTCCCAGGACCCAGATCCACTGGCCCTCATCTGGTTCAGGGGCACATGCCCCTCTCCTGGTTCCCTCCCAGCAGCACCCGACACAGTTCACATTTCAGAATCCTCCCAGGACCCCCTCCAGCCCTGCCCCGCCCCCTGCCCCCTGCCCCCTGCCCTCTCTCCCTCCTGCTGCTCCACCTCTGCCTCGGGAAGGGTGAAGGCCCCATCCCCAGTCCTGGACCCGCCCTGACCCAGAGCCCACTCCCCTGGGCCCCCAGCCCACACCCCTCTTCGGGGCCCTCGTGCAGGGCCACCTCCTCTGCAGCCCATCTGGTCTCTTGGCTGTAAAACCCTATTTTTGGAACTCGATAGAGGTGGTGGTTGAACAGCATGGTGAATGTTCTAAATGCCTCTGCATTTTCATTTTGAAATGATTAACTTGAGGCTGGGCGGGGTGGCTCCCGCCTGCAATCGCAGCACCTTGAGAGGCCGAGGTGCAGCCCAGGAGTTGGAGACCAGCCTGGGCAACATAGTGAGACCCCGAGACTCCATCCTTATGAAAAAAATTTTATAAAAGGTTAACTTTTTCATATGAATTCCACCTCGATTTGGAATTTGGTCTTTTCGTTTTTTGGTTTTTTGAGGTAAGAGTTTCACTCTGTCACTTGGGCTGGAGTGCAGTGGTGTGATCATAGTTCACTGCAGGCTTGACCTCCTGGGCTCAGGTAATCCTCCCACCTCAGCCTCCTGAGTAGCTGGGACCACAAGTGTGAACCACCACATCTGGCTAATTTTCTTGTATTTTTTTTTTTTTTTTTTTAGAGATGGGGGTCTTGCCATGTTGGCCAGGCTGGTCTCGAATTCCTGAGCTCAAGTGATCCTCCCACCTCAGCCTCCCAAAGTGCTGGGATCACAGGTGTGAACCACTGTGCCTGACCTTGAGGTTTTTTTTTTTTGAGATGGAGTTTTGCTCTTGTTGCCCAGGCTGGAGTGCAATGGCGCTATCTTGGCTCACTACAACCTCCACCTCCCAGGTTCAAGCAATTCTCGTGCCTCAGCCTCCTGAGGAGCTGGGATTACAGGCATGTGCCATCACACCCTACTAATTACGTGTTTTTAGTAGAGACAGTGTTTCGCCATGCTGGCCAGGCTGGTCTCAACTCCTGACCTCAGGTGATCGGCCCACCTTGGCCTCCAAAAGTGCTGGGATTAGAGGAGAGAGAGACATTCACACACTGACGACCTGTCTCTACCTTGGGCCTCTTCTGTCCTCTGCCCTTAGGAGGCCACCGAGGCTTCTCACAGAGCCTCACATCACAGGCTCATCTTCCTGGCTGCTCCTCCCACGTCCCCCATCTCAGCAAGTGAGGTGCTGGCTAAAGGCCTGGGTGTTCTCATTTCTTCTCTGTCCACCACACCCCGACATCCTGCTCATCCGATCCAGGCTTTGACCCTCCCCACACTGACTTCCCGGCCCCAGACGGAGCCACTGCCACCCAGCCTCAGTCACTGTGCAGTGTCCCACACACCTCCTGCTCCTGTGCTGGGCCCACCAGACCCGGGTCCTGTGGTGCGTCATAGGCTGGGACACTTTGGGAGGCCGAGGTGGGTGGATCACTTGAGGTCAGGAGTTCAGCATCCGTGAACCTGGGGACGTTAGGCTGAGTGAAATCAGCCAGTCACAAAAGGATGAATACCACACGGTTTCACTCCCATGAGGTCCCTGGAGTCATCAGATTCATAGAGACAGAAAGTAGAGGCTGGGCACGGTGGCTCATGACTGTCATCCCAGCCCTTTGGGAGGCTGAGGCGGGAGGATCACCTGAGGTCAGGAGTTCGAGACCAGCCTGTGAACAGAACATGCTCTGCAGAAGGCGCTCCATGGTGGCCAAGGTTCAGCTGCCTTCCCTCCGGTCTGTGGCTTGGCCTCAGCCTCCAGGAGGAAAACCACAGCAATTGGACATGGTCGCTTCTGTGGCCTTCCCCTGTACGCCAGGCCCAGGTCCCACCACAGGACTCTGCCCTGGTCTCAGTGGAAACTCCTCCAATGAATGCATCTCCAGGTGTCGCCACCCCCTCTGGCCTATCACCCCCTGGCCAAGCTGTCACCACTGCCACCTGGAGAGTGACTTGGGGTCAGTTTGATACTCCCTCACCCACCACCCAGCCCACAGGCGCCCAGTCCTCCTTCCTGAAAACGCGTTCATGTGGCATCCATGATTCTACATGGATTCTACATCCTTTTTTTTCTTAAGACGGAGTCTCGCTCTGTCACCCAGGCTGGAGTGCAATGGCGCAGTCTCCACTCACTGCAACCTCCACCTGCCAGGTTCCAGCAATTCTCCTGCCTCAACCTCCCGAGTAGCTGGGATTACAGGCACACACCATCACGCCCGGCTAATTTTTACATTTTTATTAGAGACGGGGTTTTATCGTGTTGGTCAGGCTGGTCTCAAAGTCCTGGCCTCAAGTGATACATCTGACTTGGCCTCCCAAAGTGCTGGGATTACAGGTGTGAGCCACCGTGCCCGGCCAAAGATTCTAAGTTCTTTGGGGTCTCCCCTGACTGCCCTGGCTGTTCCTCTGCCATCTCGTTTGCCAGGTCTGGCCACTGGGAGTGCCAGGGCCAGCACCCACCCCTGTCCTTCTCCCACCTGCCTTCCCAGAAGCCTCTACCTCTGCAGCACGAGAGAGCTCAGAACACAGAGCAGTGTCCCCAGCAGGCTTTCCAAAGCCGATTTGCCAGCATACCAAGGCAGCCCTTGCCCAGCGCAGGCCTCTTCCCGGCTGTTTCCAGAGCCTTCTGCTGCCTTCTGAGCCTTCTTCCTGTTCCTCAAACAGGCCAGGCCTGGACCCGGAGCCTTTAGACTCAGCGGGTCCCAAGTCCTGGAATGTCCTTCCTCCATAGGTTTGCAGGCCCCACCCCTTTTCACCACCCAGGTCTCAGCTGAAAGGCATCCTTGTCAACCACTCACAGAGCAGAAGCCTACCGCCATCATCCTCACTCACAATTCTTACTCTACCCTCGGCCCTCCCTGTCCCCGAGTGCTATCACCATCTGTCTTTGTCTCCTCTCCAAGGAACGCAGATGCCAAGAGCAAAGGCCTGGTCTGGTCCGGTCTCCCTGAGCCCCGGTGACCGTACAGGGCAAGGCACTCAGTACACGTGCACAGAGCCGGAGAAGGCGCCTTGCCCGCTACAGCCCAGAGGAGAGCAATGCTGGGGCTCAGCCCTCGTGGGCCTTTTCTGCCTCTCCCAGGCACATAAGAACACACCTCCTGGCCACACAGCCACGTGCCACCGTGGACCCCTCCAAGTTCCTTCCCGTTTCCTCATTCTTTCATTTGCTAAATGGGGCCATGCAGCCACCTGACGGGTGACAGAGGAGAAGATGCCAGGATGTAGCTGCCTGCCAGGTGCTGCCACAAAGTAAGGCTTGGCAAAGGCCTCTGACTCCAGAATGGCAACAGTCTAGGAGCACAGGGCATGGAGGTGGTGGCAGTGCCACACCTAACCTGAGATGCATCTGGAGCTGAGGTCCAACTCGCAGCGCCTGTGCGTCAGGGAAGCTGGCTGCAGTCATGGCCAGCCCAGTGGCTCAAGGAGTCCACAAAGGGGTAACCCTTGCCCGCACCACAGCTTGGGTCCATCTGGGGAGGGGATCCGGTCTAGGCTGGAATTTGGGGAGCCTGGCCAGGGCCTGGGCACCCAAGTGCAGGGCCGAGGGAAAGGTCTCCAACTCCTTCCAGCCCTGAGTGCCAGCTGGTGGCCTGCACCAGCCCTCCACACCCGGCCGCAGGGCAGGCAGGCAGGCGGGCAGGCACTTGGGACCTGATGGCCTGTGGCTTGAGTGCAAAACCAGGTAGGGAAAACCGTCTTTAGCAGTTAACCTCAACCAGCTAAGCGCAGAATCACCATGGGACGCAGCAACTCCAGCCCTGGGCTCATGTAGCAGGGAGATCCCATAAGCACCGAGGCAGGAGCAAAAGGCCTCAGCCTATTTCCATATAAATAATGAAGAAGAAAGTAACTAGAAATATAACTGTAGTAGTTATTAGTTATTCATATGTGATCTTAGTTATTCATAGGTGATCTTAATTCTTTTACTAATGCCTATCAGGTCAGAAGTGTGAACCTGGGGAGACATTGTGAAATGAATGACTCTAAGGCAAGATGCTCTAAGCCCTCTGTCGCACCCACACAAGGGCTGCTGGAGGGCGCCCTGGCTGTGTGGCAGCGCCAGCGCTGTGAAAGCGCCCGCTGTTTAGCCAGCTAGGGAATGAGATGTCCAAAGTGGCCGAGACATCTCCTTCCTGGGGAAGTTTGGAGAAAACTCCGCTTCTCCAAGTTCTAGTGGTAAGGCCTGACGGCTGTCAGATAGACCCACAGACATCTGGGGCCTTAACTGTATCTATGTGATGCTGTGTTTCAGCGGTCACATTCCATGTCCACTCTCATGTCCTGCTTCTGCACCTGGTTCCTTTTTTCTTAGAAAAGATAATCAGTAATAGTAGTATAAATCTTAATGTTTTAGTTCTTTCTTGATAAGTATGGAAAAGGTGCTGATGCATTATGCTCCTTACCTCACTTCGGGTGCCAGAAATTCCTAAGCCCCTGCCTGAATGACACGTGATGTGCTTGACTCTATCACTGCCATGCCCTATCTATCTACCCTGCCCCCAGTCACCAACCACCAAGGCCATGCCCTACCTACCCTGCCCCCAGATATGCAACTCAATAAAAGTGAGAGCGTCTGTCCCGGCATTCGGGGCCACTGCTGTTCTCCTCAATCTGGGTAGCAGCGGACCCCTGGGCCCAAACTCTCTTTTCTCTATCTCTGTGTCCATGTGTCTTTTATTTCTACAATTTTTCATCTCTGCACCAGCCGGGAGGGGCTCACAGAACCCTATAGGGCTGGACCCCACAGGTACAGACCCAAACAACCTGAAGCAAACATGGAAAACCCTGTCTTTACCAACCAAATACAAAAATTAGGCCAGGCACAGTGACTCACACCTGGAATCCCAGCACTTTGGGAGGCCGAGGCAGGTGGAGCACTTGAGGTCAGGAGTTCAGCATCCGTGAACCTGGGGACGTTAGGCTGAGTGAATTTGGCCAGTCACAAAAGGATGAATACTGCACAGTTTCACTCCTACGAGGTCCCTGGAGTCATCAGATTCATAGAGACAGAAAGTAGAGGCTGGGCACGGTGGCTCATGACTGTCGTCCCAGCCCTTTGGGAGGCTGAGGTGGGAGGATCACCTGAAGTCAGGAGTTCGAGATCAGCCTGGTCAAATGGCGAAGCCCTGTCTCTACTAAAAATACTAAAAAAAATACAAAAATTAGCTGGGCATGGTGGAGCATGCCTATAAGCCCAGCTACTTGGGAGGCTGAGGCAGGAGAATTGCCTGAACCCGGGAGGCGGAGGTTGCAGTGCGCTGAGATTGTGCCACTGCACTCCAGCCTGGGCAACAAGAGATTCCAACTCAAAAAAGAAAGAAAGTAGAAGGGTGGGTGCCTCAGACTGAGGAGAGGAGATCTGGAGCCGTTGTGGAAAGGAGACAGAGCTTCAGTTTGGGAAGATAAGGTGGTTCTGGGGATGATGGCAGCAGCGGTGGCTTGGTAAGGTAAACATGCTCAACGACCCTGAACTGTGCACTTAAAATGATGAGAAGTGAAATTATTATTTTAAAAAAAAATCCAACCTAGCTGGGCTGCTGCCCTGGGGAGTGAAGGAAGTCTGCCCAGGTCTCCACTCAGCAGCCTTCTTCTCACCCTCACCCATGCCAGGCCAAATTCCTGAAACTCCTCCCCACCAAGGGAGTTGCTACCAGCAATTTCTGAAACATCACCTCTGCCCTGAAGCCTTCCTGGGTTGAATGAGAAGCCTGAGCTATAAGTCCACCCCGTCGGCCTTGTAAGCATGGGCTCCGATTCCTCTGAGCCTGGAGGACTGGCCCCCAGGGTCACTCGTGCCCAGTTATCCCTGGAGCCGGGGCCACCCTGGAGCCTGGATCTGGCTAGGGGCTCAGGTGTGGAATGAGGGAGCAGCACCTGAGCTACCAGGGCCTTCATGGGATGGTCCAGGCCACAAGGCTTCTTAGGAACTACCAGTTAATACCTGCTCTCCAACCCAGTTAAAGAGCCCAGATACAGGCCAGCCGAGGTGCTCATGCCTGTAATCCCAGCACTTTAGAAGGCTGAGGCAGGAGGACTGCTTGAGGCCAGGAGTTTGAGACCAGCCTGACAAACATGGCAAAACCCTGTCTCTGTCCCAAAAAAATACAAAAATTAGGCTAAGCACGGTGGCTCACAACTGGAATCCCAACACTTTCGGAGGCTGAGGTGGATAGATCACTTAAGGTCAGGAGTTCAAGATCAGCCTGGTCAACGTGCTGAAACCCCATCTCTACTAAAAACACAAAAATTATGGCTGTGTGTGGTGGCTCACATCTGTAATCCTAGCACTTTGGGAGGCCGAGGCAGGAGGATCACCTGAGATCAGGAGTTCGAGACCAGCCTGACCAATACGGTAAAACCCCATCTCTACCAAAAATATAAAAATTATCTGGGGGTTCTAGTGGGTACTGGGAGCAATCCCAGCTCCTTGGGAGGCTGAGGCAGGAGAATCGCTTGAACCCAGGAGGTAGAGGTTGCAGTGAGCCGAGATCACGTCCCTACACTCCAGCCTGGGTGACAAGAACGAAACTCCGTCTCAAAAACAAACAAACAAATAAAAAACACAAAAATTAGCCAGATATGGTGGTGCACATCTGAAATCCCAGCTACTTGGGAGACTGAAGCAGGAGAATTGTTTGAACCAGGAGTTGGAGGTTGCAGTGAGGAAAGACTGCACCACTGCACTCCAGCTTGGGTAACATAGTGACACTGTCTCAAAAAAAAAAAAAAAATTAGCTGAGCGTGGTGGCATGGACCTGCAATCCCAGCTACTCAGGAGGCTGAGGTAGGAGGATTGCTTGAGCCCTGGAGGCAGAGGCTGCAGTGAATCAAGATTGTGCCACTGCACTCCATCCTCGGTGACAGGTGACCCTATCTTAAAAGAAAAAAGAAAAAAAGAGATCAGACACCCCAGTCCTTCCAGGGCATCAGACAGGCTGAGACTCAAAGAGGAGAATCTGTCTATTTTTCGTTTTTTTGAGACAGGGTCTCATTCTGGCCTAGCCTGCAGTGTGATCACAACTCACTGCAGCTTCCAGTTCCTGGCCTCAAACGATCCCCTTGGCTTAGCCTCCCAAAGCACACCCGGTCCCTAGTCTTTGTTGCAATTTAGCAGGCAGTTCCGAGGATGCAGAGTCACCTCCTCCCTCCCCCAACTCCCACCCAGGATGGAGACCCCCACCCAGGTCTCGTAGGACAGTGGATCCAAGCACACCCCCCACTCACCTACCTGCCAGGCCTGAGATGAGAGGCTCTCTGGGTGGCCGCTGGGTGAGGCCCCCTGTTCAAGGTCAGGGGAACCCACTATTGGGACAGATAATGGGGAGAGTTTGGAAGGAGCTTCTGTGGAGGCTGCAGAGATCCCCAGACTGCCTCCCTCACACCGCCAGTGGGTGAGGCTTGTCCAAGTCCACCCCAGCACCCCCAGGCCTGGTCCTGTCTGATGTCCCGCTATCCTGCTGTCCAGGTCTGCACCAGCCGTGAGCCAGTGCACAGGACGGTGTTCTGAGGACAGTAGTAAGTGTCGGTCACCCCAGCCCCTATCAACACCGGCGAGGCTCCTCTTCACCCTGCTGAGCCACAGCAGGAAGGGGAGGCCCCGGAGCAGCAGGCATCAGCAAAGAAGCACAGAGCCCTCCAGGATATGCCATGGGGTCATGGGGGGCCAGGCAGCCCCCCACCTCCTGACACCTCCATTCCACCCCAGACATAGCCCTCGGGAGCGTGGATAAGCACAGCGGCCAGGTGTGGCCCAGCCTTAGGAGGCCTGGTCTACCTTTGGGGCCCATGTCCCCTAAGACAGCTCCAGTTTGCAAGGCATCAGTCTCCCTGACTGAGAAATGAGAGCAACCCTTCACAATATCCCCACTCCATGGCGCTACACGACAGAGGAGGCAAGACACTGAGGTCATGGGCCAATTCTAAAAAAGCAGAGGTGTGGCCCTGTGCCAGGCAGCGTGGGGCATGGGGGTGTGAGAACTGCTGGGGGGCGCGGGCTGGAAGTGTAGCAGGTGGTCCAGGCACACTTGCACCCACTGGGAGGAGAGGGGCCACTGAAGGGCCCAGCAGACCAGAGAAGTCTCCTCTTCCTCCTGCCAGGCTGGGAGGCCCAGAGGGAGGCTGGAGAGGGGCTCTATGTCCAGAGAAGCTGCTCCCAGGCTATGCGGCCAGAGGTTCAGAGACAAGCCCAGCTTCCCTCCTGCTGGGCCACAGCAATCCCAGGCCAGGCCCTTTCCTCTGGCTCTCTGGCCAAGCATTCCTGAACAGGCAGAAATAAAGGCTGGGGGTTGGTGGGGAGAGTCTGGGGTGAGCCAGCCCAGGGGGCCGCCCCATCACACCATGGCACAGACCCTGCACCATCCTGCTTCAGGAGGCCATGGAAAGGCCGTGGGTCCAACCTGTCCTTCCAGAAAAGCCTGTGACTGTCCCCCTCTGACCACCCCAGCTCCTTGTGTGGCCTCTCCAGCCACACTGCGCTGGACAGCAGCTACCAAGACCTGGGGCTGGCAGAGACCCCTCCATTGCTGAGGGAATCAGGTCCTATTTCTGGGTGTGCAGAGGCTGCATGCTGATCCAGGGCCCTGGAGGCAAATGCAGGGTCTTCCCCGCCCGCCCCCTAACCTTGGCCACCGCTGGTGAGTTTAGGTTTGCTCCGAGGGGCTCGGGCAATTGACCCCCAGATTCCTGGTGTGCCCGGGGTGGTGGGACTGCTCCTGCAGGTCCCTCTCCACACAGGAGAGATGGCCTGGGGCTGACAGCTCTGAGTAGGGCAGGGCTGGTCTGGGCGCTGGGCCCTTTTGCAGCCAATGGCAGGACCAGGCCTGGAAGGGAGGGACTCCCCGCCTTTGGACTCCAGTGCCTTGAAATCCCACAGACCAGGGGCGCAGGGAACCAAGTCAGGGATGCCTGGCCAGGAAAACCGGCGGCAGGTGGACAAGGACCTGCGTCCGGCCCCACCTCTCCCAGGTCCCACCTGTCCTGGCGCCTGCCCCGGAGCAGCCAGGTGCAGTGAGCGGGGGAGGGGCGCCGCTCACCCCCAGGGACCCCCGACCCAGCGCAGGCGGGAGGGGGTGGGGCATGACGTCACCCCGAGGTGGCCCCCGAGCCGGAGGACCCCACGCCCAGGCAGAGCCCTCCGGCCGGCAGTCCGTTCCCTCCCTGCAGCCAGCCCCAATTTCCTCTTTCTGTGCGGAGCCTGAGCTTTCGCAACGCGGCGGGCGGTCCACGGTGACCGAGACACGCAGCCTGGCGGGGGAGGGGAGGGGAGGCGGCGGCCGGGGGGCCTCTGGGGCCCTGGGGAGGCGCCTCCCGCTCCGCCCGGCCCGGGGAGACGTCTGGGTCCCCGCAGGTGCAGCCGGGCCGGGCCCCACCCGAGCGCCGACCTGGCCCGGTGTTCTTCGCCGCCACCCCCGCCCGCCCAGTCCCCGGCACCCCCGCGCCCACCCGGGACCCTCGCGCCCACCCACCAGGGCCCACCCGGCCCGCACCTACCCGGGGCGCCACAGTCCGCGCAGCGCTCATTCCCCGGCCGCTGCAGCAGCTCCAGGACCGCCCTGCGCCGCTCCTTGGCCATGGCCGCGATGCGCCCGCGATGCCGATGCCGGGGCCGGGGCCAGGAGCGTCCGCCCGGCTCGCTAGGACCCCGCGCAGGCCGCCCGCCGCCGCCGTCCCTGCGCCATCCCGGGCGGCCTCAGCCTGCGCGCCGGTTCCGCATTCCTCCCGCCCTCCGCCGCCGCTGCCGCCGCTCGTCTCTCCGCCGCGGTCGCTCAGCCAGTGCCGGCGCGGGGCCCGGGGCGCACGTTGCGCTCTGGCCGGCAAGGCCCGCGGGCGGCCCCCAGCGGCGCAGACGGGCGGGCGTGTGGCCTCCTCCCTTGGCCGCTCCGGCACCCCCAGCCCGAGCGCCCCAAGAACCCGCTGGGAAGTCGCCGCCGCCCACCCCCATCCGGGGCGCAGCGCCTCACCTGCCCGGGCGTGAGGCACCCCCAAAACTTGGCCGGCCTGGGTGGGACCCTCGTGCAGCCGCATGCGCCAGGACGGAGCCTGCATACCCACTGTGGGGCCGCGCAGGGGTCTCGGGCGCAGAGGGCACCTGCTGAGTCCACCAAGACCATGGGCACGGGGGTGCTCGTGGAAGGAAGGTGTGTGTGTCCCTCTGGGGACCAGCGCGCTCACACCATCCCTGCCTGGGAGGGGCAGACAGCAAGCGACAAACGCCACCGTCCCAGGGCACTGAGGCCGCAGAAGGCCCAAGTGGAGCCTCCCCCTGAGACCTACCCCGCCGCCCGCCACCCACAGACAGGACCCACTGGGCACCCCTCCCACTCAGGCAGGCTGAGGGTCTCGGCCAGGACCTGACATGGGGGCTGACCGGTAACAAAAAACCTGGCTTTGATGTCGCCTCCTCCCAGACTTGGGAGCTCTTCTTCTGCATAACCCAGCGATTTTTCAAATTCTTTCCATTTTCTTCTAACATTGTTAACGCAATACATGCTGCTGAAAACAGGCCGGCTCTTGTCTGCTAAAGTGCAACGGGCGCCCTGGGCCCCAGCAGGACTGAAAAATGAAAAGCCTCTCCCCACTGCCTTCCAGGCAGCTGCTATTAACAAACAATTCCTCAGCACCTTTGAGAATGAAGGTCCTCGGCCTGAAGCCTTTCATTCATTCATTCATTCATTCATTCAGGGAGACAGGGTTTCTTGGCTAAGGGCTGTCATCCCAGCACTTTGGGAGGCTGGTGGATTGCTTGAGCTCAGGATTTGAGACCAGCCTGGGCAACATGGCAAGACCCCATCTCTACAAAAAATATATAATTTAGCCAGGTGTGATGGTGGGGGCCTGGAGTCCCAGTTAATCAGGAGGCTGAGGCAGGAGGATCATTTGAGCCCAGGAAGTTGAGGCTGCAGTAAGCTATGATGGTGTCACTGCACTCCAGCCTGAGACGGGGGTCTCACCTTTGTTGCCCAGGCTGGTCTTGAACTCCTGGGCTCGAGCGATCCTCCTGTCCCAGCCTCTCAAAGTGCTGTGTTTACAGGTGTGAGCGCCGTACCCGGACTCTTTCTTTTTAAATGGTTGCATTCATTCTACTCAAAAGTCCAGCCAGACAATGGTGGCTCACGCCTTTAATCCCAGCACTTTGGGAGGCTGAGGTGGGTGGACCAACTGAGTTCAGGAGTTCAAGACCATCCTGACCAACATGGTGAAACCCTGTCTCTACTAAATACAAAAAAAATTAGCCAGGTGTGGTAGCACAGGCCTGTAATTCCAGCTATTTGGGAGGCTGAGGCAGGAGAATCGCTTGAACTCAGGAGGTGGAGATTGCAGTGAGCCGAGATTGCGCCATTGCACTCCAGCCAGGGCTACAAGAGCAAAACTCCATCTCAAAAAAAAAAGTTCAACTGGACCATGACTTGTTCACCTGGTCACTGGCAGAGGGGCATTTAGAGCATCAGAATCACGGTCCACACAACCTCCCCTTGCACCAACATCTTCGCAAGAGTTTTGTGTGGATCTGCACTCCAAGTGGCATCACAGGGGCAATGGCATGGGATGTGGAATGGCTTCCACTGAGGCTGCACCCACCAGAATGCCAGCAAAGGCACCTGTCCCCGTGCTCCAGCCAATGAGGAATTACGGAGCTGCCTAAGCTCTGTCCACCTGAGGCAAAACTTGGCAGCCCGTTTTGCTCTGCGCCTCTGGCATCACATGCTCTCTCCCTGTAACTGTTCACACAGGTCTTTCTCCTCCCTCAGACTGGAGCCTCTGGGGCAAGGACAAGTGCCATTTCCATCTCTGGGTCCCTGTGCCAGGCTTGGAATCCACCATACAGCACGAGCTTTGAGAATGTGGTTTAATAAAGACAGACGAGTGTTAATAGCAGCAGCAGCTCTGTGCTAGGTATTAGGAGAAAGAGAAACAGCCTGACTTGTATTTTTTTCTTTTTTCCTTTTCTTTCTTTTTTTTTTTTTTTTTGAGACAATGTCTTGGTCTATTGCCCAGGCTGGAGTGCTGTGGCACGATCTTGGCTCACTGCAAGCTCCGTTTCCTGGGCTGAAGAGATTCTCCTGCCTCAGCCCCCTGAGTCGCTGGGACTACAAACACGTGCCACCATGCCCAGCTAATTTTTTTATTTTTTGGTAAAGACAGGGTTACACCATGTTGGCCAGGCTGGTCTCGAACTCCTGACCTCACGTGATCTGCCCACCTTAGCCTCTGAAAGTGCTGGAATTACAGGCCTGAGCCACCGTGCCAGACCTGACATGTATCTTCTTACTGAAGCCCCATTTTCAGTTGGGAAGACTGAGGCAAGGGGAGGCTCAGTCACTTACTGGAGGCCACATACCTCAGGACTGGAATAAACATAAAATGATATAACAAGTGACACACCCTGACAGAGCCATTGCCCAAGGTCCCCAAAGAGGGGGAAGTTCTCATATGAGGCATAGAAAAGGCCACAGAGAGGGCTCGAGGTGAGCAGGTGTCCAACACGCCAGGGCTTCCAGCACCAGCCAAGACCATCACCTGCTGTTCCAGGGCCTCCTCCCCATGTGGGGCGGCTCCAGCACGGGGGGGGGGGCGTCCTGCCTTCTCTGTCTTTCCATCTCACTAAGGGAAAGATGACATCACCCAGGAGGTGGGAGGGCATGAGGATGAGACAGAGGTGATGAGCCGCGTAGATCTAAGAGATGTTGGGGCTGAGGTGGATTCTTCTGGAGAGGAGGCTGTCCGGGCCCCTGAGAGCACAGCTGTCCTGGGATCCTGCTGTCCCACTGTCTGTGGTCAGGGCTAGGCAGGGGTGTGGAGCTCAGGACTCAGGAAGAATCCAGAAGGTAACAGCACAGCTCAGGGCAGGCCAGACCCAGACCAGCACTGGTCAAAGGCTGTTCTGGCCAGCAGCGCCTGATGAGGGGCCTGAACAGGCAGCCTGCCTGCTCCTGCTCACGCCCAGCAGCCCACAAGCTCTGCTGAGTCTCCTGCCCCATCTGTCACTGACCTGCATGGCTGTACCAGGGACCCCAACACCCATTCCTCAAGCATCTCCCTAGTCGAGGGCTGGAGGCACCCACCTCCCGTGACCACTCGGCCATGCAGCAGGCCCTAGGCAGGGAGCTCCTGAGAGCAGGGCCAGGCTCTTCCAGTGTTCCCTGAGCGTGGGGCCTGCACACAGTAGGCCTGCAGGCGATTTTGATTGGAAGCTGGCCCCTCCGAGGTCTGCAGCTGCAGGGTGAGCCTCTCAGTTCCAGCGGAGTGGGGCTTTCCCCAGGGATGAGGCAAAGGGACTGAGGCTGGGCTGGGCCCTGCTCTGTGACCATCTTGCTTAACACCCAGTGGAGGAGTTGCTCAACCCAGGAGCTGCCAGGCCTCAGGGGAGGGGAGGGTGGTGAGGTTCGCTTCCCTCTCCGCCCCTCGCAGGGGATGGGGCTAATTCAGTCCAATTATCTGTGCTTGGACACTGCCTCACCCAAGGGCTGTGAGCTCAGAAGGCCATCCTGCAGCCCTTGGGAGAGGAGGCCAGGAAGGGGCCTTCAACATCTAGGCTCAGCACAGGGGTGGGCAGCTCCTGGCTCTGCCTGCCGAGGCCATGGGGATGGGGGTCGTGATGTCAGGTCCCCGTGTGGCCGGCCCCCTCCAGGGTAGCCCACTGGCCGTGGCCTCCACGTCTGTGCCTTCGGCCCTGCACAGACCCTTCCCGAACTTCTGCCTGCTGTGGGGGCCCCGCCACCCCTCGAGCACCTGGAGTAGAAGCTCAGCAGCGCAGTGATTCTAAGGAGCTACACTCAGGAGAGGCTTAAAGGAGACACAGGGATTCCCCAGAAACAGGTGCTGTGTCCAGAAATGCAGGGGACAGGGAAACAGCACCCAGGACCAGAGGTGGTCTCAGCACCGTTTTCTGGGAGTGGGGCTAGACCTGGAAACCCCTTGGGAAGCAGGAATTTTGCAGGGGCCTCCCCAAGATGACACGCCAGGGATGGCGGGTGCACTGGTTGGCTTACTGGGTTTTAGGGCATTTGAATGTATCTTTTGCTTAGTTTTCCAAATAGAGATGGGGTCTGGCATGGAGAAGGGGGGTGTGGAGAGTCTTTCCTGTGGCCAAGGGGCTGGCAGCAGGCACGGGGCTGGGCACTGTCCCTGGGCAGGGGTCCTGCCATCACCCCATCCTCTCCTCCTACGTTGGGCAGCTGGCGTTGGCCTGACAGCTCCAGTCACGGCCCAGGCATCTCCAGCTGCCACTTCTTGAGGCCTGGGACCAGCAGGGTCCTCTGGAGCTGGAATCACGCACCTGGCATGGGGAGGAGGCCCAGCTCGACACGGGATGTCGAGAAGTGCTCTCCTTCCCCCAGCCCTGGTCCCTTTCAGCAATGACTATTGGCCAATAGAGTTGAAGTCCACACCCAAATTGGTACAACCTCAAGAAACAGTGACTTACAAAGAACTCATGCAACTCAATAATAAAAAGGCAAGTGAACCAATTAAAACAAGGGCAAAGAATCTCAATACACACTTCTCCAAGGAAAAGACAGGCACAGGAAATGTTTAGCACCGTTACTCGTCAGGGAAATGTCAATCAAAGCCACAATGAGATGCCACTCCACACCAGGACTCAGTGAAGACGTGTGGGCGCTAGGATTTACAAACAGATGAGTGCCGGTGAGGATGCGGGAACGCTGGACCCTCCCACAGCGCAGGTAGGTTGTGAGACGGTGCAGCCGCCCTGGAAAACCGGCTGGCATGGAGCTACCGTGTGACCCAGCAAACCCACTCCCTGGTGTGTACCCGGGGACTGAGGAAACACGTCCACACATACTTGGACAGTGTTCACAGCAGCACCATTCTTTATTATTATTTTTTTCGAGACAGGGTCCCGCTCTGTCACCCAGGCTGGAGAACAGTGGTGTAATCATAGCTCACTGCAGCCTCAACCTCTTGGGCTCAAGCCAATCCTCCCTCCTGAGCCTCCTGAATAACTGGGAATACAGGTATGTGCCACCATGCCCAGTTAAATTTTGTGGGGTTTTTTTTGGTAAAGACAGGGTCTTTCTATGTTGCCAAGGCAGTTCTTGAAGTCCTGGCTTCAGGTGGTCCATCTGCCTCAGCCCCTCAAAGTGCTAGGATTATAGGCAGGAGCCCCTGTGCTTGGCCAGCATGAACTCATAACAGCCCCAAATGCAAACAGCCCAAATATCCACCAGCTGATGGGTGGATAAGCCAAGTGTCGTCTGTGCACACACCAAGTGCAACTCAGCTATGAACACGCCATGACACAGGTGAAGCTTGAATATGCTGTGCTGAGTGACAGGAGCCAAGCACAGAGGGTCAGGTGGCGGGTGCGGTCACACACAGGCAGTGCTATGCATGTGAGCTTTGTGCATGCACGTCCTCATTCTGAAGGCCGTTTCTCTAGCATTTAAATAAGAACCCAGCAGCTCCTCCTGCTTGGCTGCACGGGCTGAGGCCACATAGACCCCTCTGCCCTGGAGTCCACTTCACCCCTCAGCACCCAGGTGGGATGATACCATGTGCCTTAGCAGACGGGGACACTGAGGCTGGGTCACCCATCTCATGGGGGCTGTTGCAGGAATGAGCCACAGGCCTGTCTGTGCCAGAGGCAGCCACGAGAGATCTCCCACTGACTGCATCCCGCGGAGTCAGGCTGGAAAAGCCCCACAGCCTCACAGAGAGGGAGATGTGGACGTGCATCAGGACAGGCAGACGCAGCCGAGACGGGGCTTGCCTTTCCCAGAGGGGCCTTGCCTGTGCCCCCTCTCTCTCCCTCCCTCCCTCTCACTCACCACCCCCTTCTGTCCATCTGTCCATCATCTATCTGTGTGATCTATCATGTGTCTATATCACCTGTCATCTGTCCCCCACCGTCCATGTCTATCGTCTGTATCTATCATCAAGCAGTAACCTTGTCCTCTACCTGTGTCATCTGTTTATCTGCCATCTGTGACTCATCCATCACCGCCACCATCTCTATCCATGATCTATGAACCTATCCTCTTCCCTCACTTCCCTCCCTTCCCTGCCCCACCCCACACTGTGACTGACACTCCTCTCACTCCCACCTGCAATGTGGCAGGGGGCTGTGACTGTCCCAGACCATGCAGGACGGTGGCCTGTGACCTCTGACATGGGGTCACATGAGGATGTGACTTCTGCCTGGCCCCTCGCCCCTGCCCTGCCTCCATGTACACAGCTGGGCCCCCCTGCAGCCTCCACACTGCAGAGGCAACACGGAAAGAGCCCAGGAACAGGGCCCTGAGCCCAGTCCTGCCCACTCAGGGGCTGGAACCCATACAGCAAGGGAGGAGCTCAGTGACTCCAGCCTCCTCATACCTGCTTGTGAACTGCCCAGCTGAGCCCAGCCAGCCCCAGAGCCATAGAGGTGGGAGCCAGAAGATGAGGTTCGAGGCACTAAGTTTGGCTGGTCTGTGCACAGTGATTGGTATCTGCACTGGTGGCCTCAGAGAATCCCAGAACCCCCAGCCCCATGTCCAGGCCACTCCCTTCAAAGAGAGGCCTCGGTGAAGCAGGAACCCACCCCAGCGGGCGCCCAGGAGGGCTGATGCCTTCCCACATCTGCCTTGAGAAGAACTGGGACCCTGGGGAGGGTCTGTGGCTCTGCTGCCCAAAGGGCCCCTGCCTGAGCCATCCTGCCCCGGCCCCTATCGCTGCCCCCACTGGTGGGTAGATCCCTGCCCTGCCCAGGCTCTGGCTCAGCCCCTGCAGTCCCTCACTGCACCCCACACTTTGTAGGCACCTGCCCTGTGCTGCCCTGATCTGGACCAAACCTGGGTCTCCATACCCCCTGAAAATTGAGCTGGCAGGAGCGGTGGGGGTGGTGGCAGGCAGGTGGCAGTGGGGGCAGGTGGTGGGAGGGGGCTCCTTGCTCTACTTAGATCCCCAAGCCCCCTGTGGGTTACAGAGTCAGGAAGGCATGGGGCTTCAGGATGCACGGCCCTGGCCCTAGCCTGAGTCCTGGGTCAGAGGCCTAGCTGCACGAACCACACAGTCCCTGCCCCAGGTGACAGCCACCTGGCCTTGCCCCTGCAGTTGACCTTTGAGGCCGCCTCAGTGCCGCCACCATCCAGCAGGGGCCGCCCTACCACAGCGCTTCTGCTTCCTGGAAGGTCATGCAGCCCCTGCAGGCTAAGTGGGGTGAGCTCCGCCCTCTGCCCCAAATCAACGTATCCTGTCCAGCCCTGTCAGGTGGTGGCCCCAAAGACCAAGCCCGGTGGCCCAAGTCATGACCCCCGCCCCACTCTTCAGAGTGGACGAGTGGCCGCCACCCTCCCCTTCCGAGTGCAGACACCTGAGGCACACAGCCGTCCAGAGCCACGGGGCCCCCCACTGACCAGAGGGACCTGGTGCCACCCTGGGTCAAGTCTAAGCTGCCCACATGCCTCACAACTAGGAGCTGTGGGGACAGAAGTGTCCCTGAAGATGTGTGCATCCCGACCCCTGGGACCTGTGAACATGGTGCCTTACATGGCAAGAGGGACTCTGCAGATGGGGTTGTTTGGGACCGAGATGGGTATGGTCCTGGATTAGCAGGGCCCCGTGCAGTCCCAGGGATCCTGAGAGGGAGGCGGGAGGTCAGAGCCAGAGACACGCGCACAGGGGCAGGGGTTGGAGGGATTGGGAGGGGCTGCGCTGCTGGCTTGAGGTTAGACGAAGGGCCCAGCTCGGGACTGAGGTACCTCTACACACCAGAGGTGGGAAACAGGTTTTCCCCAGAGCCTGCTGAGGGGGGACACAGCTCTGTTGGGCTATTTATAATTTGAATCAGGGTCTTGCTCTGTCTTCCAGGCTGAAGTGCAGTGGTGTGATCATAGTGTACTGCAGCCTCTATGTCCCAGGCTCAAGCGACCCTCCCGCCTCAGCCTCCTGAGTAGCTGGGACTACAGGTGCATGCCACCATGCCAGCGAAGTTTTTAAAAAAATTTTTTTTGTTGAGACAGGGTTTCACTACGTTGCCAGGGCTGGTCTCAAACTCCTGGCCTCAGGCGATCCTCCCACCTTGGCCTCCCAAACTGCTGGGATGACAGGTGTGGGCCACGGTGTCTGGCTTGGGCCCCTTTTAGACACTGCTCTGGAATAGTAATGCTTGTGTTGCTTCAAGCCACTGGGCAGACAGTAATCTGTTAGTGCAGCCAGAGGAAACAATACAGGAAGCTTCAGGAAGGTGGTTTGCCTTGCTCCTGAAGCCTGGGTGGAAAAGAGCCAGCGCTGAGCTCCGGCTAACTGGCCTGTGTAAATGAGGCCCTGCACATCAGCCCCTGGGCTGCAGATCTGACCCTGGGGGGCTCCGGGCCTCGAAGTCAGCCCTCACCCTCCCGGGAAGAACCACAGGGCCAGGCCTGCGACCACAGCCACCTCTGGTTTACCTCATGCCCAAGGGGAACGCTTGGAAAACGTTCCGGAAATTGTCTTTGGGAGCCTTTTAATAATGTGGCTGGCTTATCATGACAAGTGTATGAGAAATAAAATGCATTCTGCACATGACAGATGATGAACTACCCGAAATATCTTCTGAGAAGCTCTGGCGGGAACAACAGGGTGTCTGGATTCTTAAGCTGAGCACATTTAGCAACCAGACCTAGAAAATCAAAGGCAACGTCGGGAAGCCACTGGTCGTTCGTAAAGACTCAGGCTGTCCACACAATGGAGATATTCTGGGACTCAGCTTTCTTTGCCTGTGACCTGCTGAAACCATTCATGCCAGCATCATCCCTACTGGAAATTCACTGAAGTTATTTCTAAATGAGAACAGACTCAATCTATTCCACTACAGTTTCATACAAAGCATTTTTTTTCTCATTTCAAAATAATTTCAGACTTCCAAAAAGTTACAAAAATAGGACAGTGTGTATACCCAGTTCCCCAAATAACATCTTACGTAACACTGGGAGGTGCTGGCAGTCACTTCGCAGAAGGTCCCTGGGTTTGGGTCTGTGTCTGATGTCTCCTCGGGATTAGATTCGGGTCACGCAGTGGGGCAGGGGAACCAGGTGACACTGTGCTCTCAGTGACGCCACCAGGTCGGCGCTGCCTGTGCGGTTTGCTCCTGGCAGTGACCATGGAGTTAAGGGGCCTCCACTGCTCTGCTGTGATGTGACCACTGTCTCCCTAGAGGTCACTGCTCATCTCCAGGGGAGGTTTCTCAAGACTCAGCAGACACCTGCTTCACACTACACGTCACCCTCATTTCGTGTCCACTGAGGGTTCTTTTTTTTTTGAGACAGCTCTGTCACCAGGCTGGAGTGTGATGGAGCAATCTTGGCTCACTGCAACCTCCGCCTCCCGTATTCAAATGATTCTCCTGCTTCAGCCTCCTGAGTAGCTGGGACTACAGGTGCGCACCACCAAACCCAGCTATTTTTTTGTATTTTTAGTAGAGACAGGGTTTCACCATTTGCTCCTGACCTCATGATCCACCCGCCTCAGCTTCCCAAAGTGTTGGGATCACAGGTGTGAGCCACCATGCCCAACTAATTTTTGTATTTTTAGTAGACACAGGACTTCTCCATGTTAGCCAGACTGGTGAACTACTGGCCTAAAGTGATCTGCCCGCCTCGGCCTCCCGAAGTGTTGGGAGTACAGGCCTGAGCTACCACACCTGGCCTACTGAGGGCTGTAATCTGCACCCATCACTACTGTGGCTTCTCCAATGGCAATTTCCTGTTCCCAACACTTCTTCCACATTAGAATTAATAGAACAGGCCGGGCGCAGTGGCTCATGCCTGTAATCCCAGCACTTTGGGAGGCCGAGGCAGACGGATCGTGAGGTCAAGAGATCGAGACCATCCTGGCCAACATAGTGAAACCCCGTCTCTACTAAAATATAAAAATTAGCTGGGCATGGTGGCACGTGCCTGTAGTCCCAGCTACTTGGGAGGCTGAGGTAGGAGAATTGCTTGAACCTGGGAGGTGGAGGTTGCAGTGAGCCGAGATTGCACCACTGCACTCCAGCCTGGCGCCTGGCAACAGAGCAAGACTATCTCGAAAAAAAAAAAAAAAAAAAAATACAACAGACCCGGCCCTCCCCCCGCCCACTGACATGCTTAACCTAATTACTTATGTCATCTAGACTAGTGGATATTAAATTATTCTGTGGAGTATCATGGCTCTCGGCAGACTTAACCTCTGGCTCAAGTGATCCTCCCACCTCAGCCTCCTGAGTATCTGGGATTATAGGTGGGTAACACCATACACGGCTGATTTTTCTTATTTTTTGTAGAGGTGGGGTTTCACATTTTACCCAGGCTGGTCTTGAACTCCTGGCCTCAAGTGATCCTCCCACCCCGGCCTCCCAAAGTACTGGGCTTGCAGGTGTGGGCCCCACGCCCAGCCTGTTTAACTTCATGCTTGAATTATCCTAGGTTGGCCACCATGTGCTCCTTTCCATCCCCACGTGTTATTTCAACAAGTCCCACCATCTCTGAGCAATTCTTCACTTTCTGGCTCATCCTGTACCCTCTCTGGCCTGGCCCTGGCTCCTTTGGTTAGAGAATGGCCCTGGGTATGGGGGTGGCTGCATCTGGGCCCTCAGCACAGAGCTGGAAAACATTTGTGCACAGCCCCCCGACATAGTCCCCGGTACACACGGTTTCAGTTACCCATGGTCAGCCACAGTCCAAAAATACTAAGCGAAAAATTCCAGAAATAAACCATTTGGAGTTTTCAATTCTGTGCTGTTCTGAGCAGTCGTCCTGCTGGGACATGAAACCTCCTTCCATCCAGCATCTCGGGCCATCCACACCACCCAGCCCACCAGGCACTCAGCAGCCACCTCAGTGATGAGCCGACTGTCATGGTGATGCGGTGCCTGGGTCCAAGAAGCCTTTATTCTACTTAATAAAGGCCCCAAAACCCACCAGTGGTGATGTTGGCGATTCAGATACGCCAGAGAAACTGCCAAGTGCTTCCTCTAAGGGAAAAGGTGAAAACTCCTGACCTAAAAGAAAAACAATCATATGCCAAAGTTGCTAAATTATTTGGGAAGAACACACCTCCTATCTGTGGCATTTTGAAGAGGGAAAAAGAAATTCCTGTCGGTTTTGCTGTCATATCTCGGACTTTATCACAGATACATAGGAAAAAGCACAATCTAGACAGGACTGGTGCCCATCCGTGGCTTCAGGCATCCGCTGGGTATGGAGCATACCCTGGGCAGGTGAGGGTGATCACTCTACTTCTCCATCCAGTTACCTTTCTATGTCTCTTGCTTTGGTCAATAGTTTTCCATGTCAATCAGGCTGGCATCTTCTTCCCCACACCCCCAGTGGGTCAGAGTGCAGCGCGAAGTGGCAGGCCCGAGTGTCCCGTCATAGCCCCGAGGCTGGCCATGCTCATCAGCTGCAGCTCATCCTTCTAGGTTTCTCGTTTGCGGGGATTAGCAGGTGTCTGTAGTTTCCCGTGGCCCTGCCCTTCCCTGCTTTACAGTAAGCTCACGTCATAGAGTCGCACTGCATCAGCACGGGTTCCGTGGTGGATGCATCACAGCTCACGCGTGCTGTGAGGGCACTGGGGTTGCTACAAACAGTGCCGCGGCAATTGTATGCCTACACAAAATATTCTGATGATAAAAAACAACGTTTTGGCCAGGTGCAGTGGCTCGCACCTGTAATCCCAGCACTTTGGGAGGCCAAGGAGGGTGGATCATGAGGTCAGGAGTTCAAGACCAGCCTGACCAAGATGGTGAAACCCTGTCTCTACTAAAAATACAAAAATTAGTCGGGTGTGGTATCGGGTGCCTGTAATCCTAGCTACTCAGCAGGCTGAGGCAGATAATTGCTTGAACCCAGGAAGTGGAGGCTGAAGTGAGCTGAGATTGTGCCACTGTACTCTAGCCTGGGTGACAGAGCAAGACTCAGTCTTAAAAAAAAAAAAAAACCCAAGACTTTTCATAAACTAGAAGTGGTACATTAAAAAGTCTGCAGCACCCAGAGGCCTAACAGAGCAGACATGAGACAGTAGCAGCTGCAGCCGGGAGCAGGTGGTGGAACCCACGGGTGCAGGGCCACAGGGCTGGGCAGGCGGGTAGAGGTGGGCCAGCTGCAGTAGTATTCAGTTGTAAGGGGGTTGACGGGGACATGTTTAACCAAGAAAGGGCTACCACTGTGGGACAGAAACAGAGGGCCTTTGCTACAGAAAGCTGGAGATGGGCTGAGAAGCCTCAGCCACCCACAGGCAGGAGGGGCGAGGGCAGCCCGTTTCCTGGAGCCTGAGGTCGGCCAGGTTGGTGGCCCCCACCTGCCAGAGCCTGGAGACAGCTTTTGCGAGGGTCGTCAGAGAGGACGTGCCCTGGATCCCCCACCCTGTCTCCTGCTGCCGTCCTCCACTGACCAAACAGGAGCTAGCCCCTTTCTGACAGCACCTGTGAAGAGGACGGGTCTGGCCGAGGCCCCAGACACACAGGCACCTGCAGCAGGTGTGGACTCGGGCCGTGTTTCCCTGACTCACAGGCGACTCTGGTGCAGCCATGCTGTGAACATGTGCCAGGGGTCTTGGGTGGTGCTGGCTGGCGAAGAAGACAGTCGTTGTGAGCCTGACCGCAAATGGACTCACATTCTCTTTTTCTGTTAAAATATGGAAGTTATTAAAGTTAAATACCTAGCTTTATAAATGTGGTCTGATACAAATCAGAAAATGACCCTTTGATCATGAAGCTACTTGGTGTTCAGGCAAAAACGGAAAAAATCAAGAAGTCAAATCCATCCAACCCCAGAAGTTTCTCACTTCCTATTTTGTGTTCTACTGTTTTTGTTTTTTTAAAAAAAACGGAAATGAACTAGCCTAACAAATACACACAGGAAAACATTCTGCTAGGGAATGGCAATTTTCTGATGATATCTGTGTTTAGAAGGGACTGAAATTGATGTCCATTTACCTGTTTGAAGTCAGAAAGCATCAGAGGACTGCAACATAAAACCACTCCGCACAAGAGCGCCCCGGTCCTCGAAGACTACAGATCCTGTCCCACGCTCCCCTCCCTCTCAGCCTTGCTGGGAAACTCCATCCCACTCAGGGGTTCAACGCAGAAACACCCTCCTCAGGGAAAACAAGACACCACTTCCCTACCCAGGAGATGCCACCACAGGGCAGAAGCCTCTATTTGGACTTCACAAGGACACCACACACAGTCTAAGGACACCACATGCAGGCCTTCGCCAACCTAAGACGCAGGATGGTACCCTCCGTCCCGAGAGACCACTGAACACGGCCCAGGAGTCTTCTCATCAAAATTCATTTTTTTGCCTCTGATTTTCCACCAATCAAGTCTCCAAATCCCAGTTTCTCCAATGGCTCTTGTAGCATCAATTTTCTAAAAGAAAAAGAGAAAGCCGTCAGGACAGGAGGTGCAAGGAGGAGGAGAGGGGCTCTCGCAGGCCCTGCTTCTCAATGCACACCAGGGGTCCTGCTACCCCATCTACATCCTGGGAAAATGAAACCCGGAGAGCAGCCCCTCAGCCTTGCCCCGAGTGGCTGCCACCCTCTGCACTGGGCAGAGTCAACAGGGCCATGAGGACATGACCACCCAGGGCCTAAGGCCTGTGGCCTCCAGGGATGCCCAAGGGGGCCGCTGCACCCGTGGCTCCAGCAAACCTTTCCCCATGTCCTGGTAAAAGATGTATCTGGACAACAGCTTCATGCTGACCTCGTAGATTTGCATTTGTTGGGAGAATAATGACTCTAAAGATTGTCACACCCTAATCCCTGGAACCTGTGCCCGTCACCTTCCATGGCACCCTGGCAGAGAAGACCTGAGGCTGCCATCCACCCAGACAGAACTGAGACTGAGGTCAACAATTATCTAATTTTTTTTTCGAGACAGAGTCTCACTTTGTCTCCCAGGGTGGGACACAGGTGCATTGCACAGTTCAAGTTCACTGCAGCCTTGAACTCCTAGGCTCAAGTGATTCTCCTGCCTCAGCCTCCTGAGTAGCTGGGATTACAGGCACTTGTCACCACACCTGGCTAATTTTTGTATTTTTAGTAGAGACAGGGTCTCACCATGTTGGTTAGGCTGGTCTTGAATCCTGACCTCAAGCGATCTGCCTGCCTGGGCCTCCCAAAGTGCTGGGATTACAGGCGTGAGCAACTGTGCCTGGCCAGCTAATTTTTTAAGAAACTTTTTGTAGAAACAGGGTCTTGCAATGTTGCCCAGGCTGGTCTTGAAGTCCTGAGCTCAACTGATTCTCCTGCTTGGCCTCCCAGAGTGCTGGGGCTACAGACATGAGCCACCACATCCACCCAAATAATTCCCAGCTGTTTATCACAGTGCAGCCATCTTAGAGACGTGAAAGTCACAACTCAGCATCACGTTTTATGTGCCCCACACTCTTCAGGACAATAGTAACGATGATGTGAATTCACACATGGTGATGTGCCCCGGATCCTGCTGCCTGCTTTACAGGGGTGGCCTCCTCTATCCTCCCCACAACCCAGCCAGGAGACCCCACCACCATCCCACAAGGCCCTCACACACTCTGCGCTGCTGACAGGGGCTGAGGCTGCTCCACCAGGGCATCTTTGTGACCCCTGGTGCCTACTCCCCAGGACGGGACGCAAACTTCTCAATCACTGCAGAGGCTTGAGATCTCCACACACGTACATTTTCATATCAGGCTAACAAGGGCCAAGTGGAGGTGAGAGTAATGTCTGGGATTTCAGCACAGAAGGAAAAAAGGAAGAAAAGAAATGGCTAAAGACCGGGTGGGTGCCGGTTACCAAACGCAGACTATCCTCAACCTCTGCACGTTTGATGATTTTTGTGAACAAACAACCAATCAAAATTCCACAGTCAAAATAACTGACTTATAGAAGGATTTTTAAAAAGGAAAACAAAAAATCAACAAAATGAGAAACACACACCCTGCACGTCTGCCTAGACATCACTTGTCCAGCCGCAAACCTACCAGAGGCCGTGGCCTGGCTCCCTTCCTCCCCGCTGTCCTCAGCAGGTCTCCTGGGGAAGCTGAGCATGAGGCAGGAGGCTTGCTCACACCCTCACATCAACAGAGCCCAATTCGCACCATCTCTAATGCCATGAAGAAATTCTCAGTTCTAGTTTTCTAAAGATGCATTAATTTAAGGCTAATTTAAACATGTGGCTCCAGCCAGTGTGCTACTTAAACAATTAGAGATGGTGAGAGCCAGATTCAGTGTGGCCCCTGGACAAATGGATACCCTGGAAGAGCCTAGCCAATAGCCCTGAAGACAGAACGTGGCCTCACAGGACGTCCACGCTGCTGAGAAAGCCCGTCATCCTTCCTTCTGGCCCCAAATGTCCACACAGATAACCCTGAACACACCTGTGTGGCCGGGAAGGCACAACGGATTTTCGCCTTGACGGAAATGTATGAATGTGTCACGGGAAAATGAAAAGAGAGTTCAAAGTGGATGGGTTAATCGTCAAACTGTCTTCAGCAGTGACACAGCTGTCTGAGGACTGAAATGCCTAGTGAGCTAATCACGGCCTCAAAATGCAAAAATAAAAGCTCCCACCACCATCATATAATTATACGCTACATGCTTTTTTGCATAAGGGATGAGAATAGCTCTTATTTTAAGTAAAAGCTGTGTCGATCATAGCTACAAATGCATTTGTTTTGTTTAAAAGTGAGCTTGGTGAGTTCTGGCTACGACAGGAAGAATCATTCATCTTTCATCATTTCTTAAATAGTCTATTGTTCTCCCTGTCACATTCCAATCAACTCTAAGTGGAGCAAAACAGCCCAGTGCATATTTTTAAGGTCTGAGAATGCGAAAGATATAAACTGTGTAAACTTCAGTCTTTTGACTCAGTCAGCATTTTTATGATGCACAATTTTGAAACCTTAATGACGGGTCGGTAGCAACCAAATTTGGAAAGCAAATGCTCTCTAGAATGCAATCCTGTATAATGCTATTGCTCAAGAAGAGGTTCCCAAGATTGTGAAACAGCTTTTCGTATAATTTCATCTGATAAGCCTCCATTTCAAAGGCAAACAATTCTACAGTCCTGAAAAACACAAGCTGAATCCCAGGCCTGAAAAAGACACACGGTAATGGCCTTGCAGGAAAAAAAAAAATGTTTTAGTTGGAGTAGTGGGAGGTGAAAGTCAGAACTCTTAGCTGTACCTACCTCTCCATTCTGCATTCTAAATATTCTTTCGATTCATTTCTGCACAAAGCATTTTCAAAATAATTGTCATGAAGACACTTCATGAATTTTTCTTTAAAGCTTTTACATTCACCTGGAATGAGAAAGAAAACAGCATGTTCATTGTTTTTTTTTTTAAAGACTAAGTCTCGCTCTTATCCACCAGGCTGCATGCAGTGCAATGGCGCGATCTCGGCTCACTGCAACCTCCGCCTCCCAGGGTCAAGCGATTCTCCTGCCTCAGCCTCCCGAGTAGCTGGGATTACAGGTGCCCAACACCACACCTGGCTAATTTTTGTATTTTTAGTAGAGATGGGGTTTCACCATGTTGTCCAGGCTGATCTCCTGACCTCAGGTGATCTGCCCACCTTGGCCTCCCAAAGTGCTGGGATTACAGGTGTGAGTCACCACACCCGGCCAGCAGCATGTTCTTTTCAAAGTGAAACATGATGCAACCACACAACAGCCTTGAGAGCTGCGCTGCTTTTCTTTTCAAAACTTGTTTTCTCAGGCCGGCCTCGGTGGCTCACACCTGTAATCCCAGCACTCTGGGAGGATCGCTTGACCCCAGGAGTTTGAGACCAGCCTGGGCAACATAGTGAGAACCCTATCTCTCCAAATAAATAAATAAATAAATAAAATTAAAAGTTAGCCAGGTGTGGCACACACCTGTGTTTCCAGCTACTCAGGAGGCTGAGGCAGGAGGATTGCTTGAGCAAACGAATTCAAGGATGCAGTGAGCTACAGTCACACAACTGCACTTCAGCCTGGGCAACAGGTCAAGACCCTGTCTCTTAAAAAAATAATCCTGGTCAGGCATGGTGCCTCACACCTGTAATCCTAGCACTTTGGGAAGTGGAGGTGGGTGGATCATCTGAGGTCAGGAGTTCAAGACCAGCCTCACCAATTTGGAGAAAGCCCATTTCTACTAAAAGTACAAAAATTAGCCAGGCGTGGTGGCGGGTGCCTGTAATCTCAGCTACTCGGGATGCTGAGTCAGGAGAATCACTTGAACCCAGGAGGTGGAGGTTGTAGTGAGCTGAAATCATGCCACTGCACTCCAGCCTGGGCAACAGAGTAAGAATCCAACTCAAAAATAAATAAATAAATAATCAATCCAGCCTGGGCAACATGGGAAAACCTCATCTCTTGAAAAAAAAAATTAGCCAAGTGTGGTGCTCTACACCTATAGTCTCAACTACTCCAGAGGCCGAGGTGGGAGACTCCCCTGAGCCCAGAAAGTAAGGAGGCCAAGGCTGCATTGAGCTATGATTGCATCACTGCACTCCAACCTGAGCAACAGAGTGAGACCCTGTCCCCACCCCCCCAAAAAAAAACAAGGTTGGGCACGATGGCTCATGCCTGTAATCCTGGCACTTTGGGAAGCCAAGGCAGGCAGATCATGAATGAGGTCAGGAGATCGAGACCATCCTGGCCAACATGGTGAAACCCTGTCTCTACTAAAATACAAAAAATTAGCCGGGTGTGGTGGTGGGGGCCTGTAGTCCCAGCTACTCAGGAGGGTGAAGCAGGAGAATCGCTTGAATCCGAGAGGCGGAGGTTGCAGTAAGCCAAGATCACACCACTGCGTGCACTTCAGCCTAGCAACAGGGCGAGACTCCATCTCAAAAACAACAACAACAACAAAAACTAAACTTGTTTCCTTCAGAAACATGCTGAAAACAACACTGGAAAAAACAAATTACAATGTGGTAAAATCAGCCCACTAAAAGGTTAAGGTGCAATCTAGGTGACAGAAGGGCTCAGGGTAAAAATTCTTTCATTTTTGCTGTGTGTTTGAAAATGTCATAACAAAAGAAACAGTAATCTAGAGATCCTTTTTCTTTTTCTTTTTTGAGATGTTTTCTGACTCTGTCGCCCAGGCTGGGGTACAGTGGCACGATCTCTGCTCACTGCAACCTAGCCTCCTGGTTCAAGCGATTTTCCTGCCTCAGCCTCCGGAGAAGCTGGGACTACAGGCAAGCCACACCATGCCTGACTAATTTTTGTTTTTGTTTTTAATCAATGAGAGGTTCTTATGTTTTCCGACTAATTTTTGTATTTTTTTTTAATGAATGAGAGGTTCTTATGTTGCCCAGGCTGGCCTCGAACGCGTAGCCTCGCCTCCCCAAGCACCAGAACAACTGGCCTGAGCCACAGCGGCTCCCTAATTTCTGTATTTTTAGTAGAGACGGGGTTTCACCATGTAGGGCAGGCTGGTCTTGAATTCCTGACCTCTAGTGATCCGCCCACCTCGGTCTCTCAAAGTGCTGAGATTACAGGCGAGAGCCACCGCGCCCGGCCCACAGATCCTTTTTCGAAGCCTTCATGTCCACGGAGGCTCACTTAATTGCTAACTCCAAACCGGAATCCAGTCAGAAGCACTAAGAAATCAGCAGCACTTTTGAGTTTTGCAGCAGACACTGCCAGGCACCGTCTAAGCCCCGGTTGCAGCTGCGGGCTTCGCAGCCGCCAAATACCCTGCTTTGCAAACCCAGGGCACCAACAGCCCGCCCGGGTGAGTCAAAGCGGAGCCGGGGACCCGGAAGCCTGACGCAAAAAGTCGGTGGTGTTGCCCTCGTCACGGAGGCCACGGCCCTGCCAGCTCCCACCTGCAGGGTCCACGGCCGCAGCAGTGACCCGGGACTTGGCGGCGCGGGGCGGGGAGGAGAGAGAGAGAGAGAGAAAAACCCCGCCGTGCCTCAGTTTCCCCGCCTGCACCGTACTAGATGCTGGCACCCCATAGGGCTCTGTGCTGGGCCGCGCCCCAGACACCCACCCCAGACCCCTGCCCGCCGACTTTCCGCCGCTCACCGAAGTGATCAAGCGGGAAGCTGCCCTTCTCCGGGGGCCGCGGCTGGAAGCTCTTGGTCCCGAAATTCATGGCGGTAGACATGTTGGCGACGCCGGAGCCAGCGAGCGCCTTGCGAGCGTACGCAGGGCGGGCGGCGGAGCACCGAGCGTGTCGAGCAGGCCCCGCCCCCATCCCGCCCCGCTGCCCAGGCCCGCCCCCGCCTCCTCGGACTCAGCTCCTGAGCCCCTGTGGGCGCTTGCATGGGCTTTCCCGTCCAGCAGTCGATGGCCGAAGCCCAGCCATCAGCTCTTGGAATGGGTGAGAAACTGAAGCCCAGAAAGGTTCAGCAAATTGCCCGAGGACACAGCGGTACCGGGAGTCTCTGCATCCCAGGTGTCTGCCAGGGCCTCGGTTTCCCCATCGCACAGAGGCCTCATCACAGGGACCACCCGAGGAGGAAGGCAGCACGGGAGGGCCAGGAGAGCGTGTGGACGCGCTGCATGCGGCTGCTGGAGCCAAGCGCCACCGGCGAGCAGCTTCAACAACAGGAATGTGCTCAGTCCTGGGGCCGGCGTCCAAGCGGTGGGCAGAGTGGGGGCCCTGGGAACGGTCCCAGGCCTGCCTCCTAGCTTCTGGGGGCCACCGGCCTCTGATGTTTCTTGGCTTGCAGAAGCACCACCTGGTCTTAGCCCCTGCATTCTCATGGTGTCCTCCACGTGTCCAAATTTCCTATTTTTTAAAAGTTTGTTTGAGGCAGGGTCTTGCTCTGTTGCCCAGGCTGGAGTGCAGTGGCATGATCACAACTCGCTGCAGCCTCAACCTCCTTGGCTCAGCGGTCCTCCTGCCCCAGCCTCCTGAGTAGCTGGGACTATAGGCATGCATCACCACACCAGGCTAATTTTTGTATTTTTTGTATAGATGGAGTCTGTCTACGTTGCCCAGGCTGGTCCTTAACTCCTGAGCTCAGGCAGTCCTCCCACTTGAGCCTCCCAAAGTGCACAGGCATGAGCCACCATGCCCAACCTAAATTTTCTCTTTTTATAAGGATAGCAGTCATGTTGGGTTAAGGTCCATCCCAATAACTTCATCTTAACTAATTACATCAGCAGCAACCCTATTTCTTTGTTTCGTTTTGTTTTTTAAGACAGAGTCTCTCTCTTGTTACCCAGGCTGGAGTGCAGTGGCTCTATCTCGGCTCACTGCAAACTCCGCCTCCCAGGTTCAAGAGATTCTCCTGCCTCAGCCTCCAGAGTAGCTGGGATTACATGTGTGCACCACCACACCTGGCTAATTTTTGTATTTTTAGTAGAGACAGGGTTTCACCATGTTGCCCAGGCTGGTCTCCAACTCCCGACCTCAAGTGATCTGTCCGCTTCAGCCTCCCAAAAGGCTGGGATTACAGGCGTGAGCCACGGCATCTGGCACCAATTTCCAAAGCATTCTAAGGTCCTGGGGGCTAAGACTACCATATGAATTGGGGGGTCACTACTCATCCTATGACAGAATGAAAGTGTATTGTAAGTGGCAGAGCCCAGCATTTGCCTGTTGATGTTGTCCTGGCAACAGCAGTATTGGGAAAGGGCTCAGCGGAGACCCCAGTTCCTGCCCGCAGAGTCTCCCGCAGCCCTGAACCTGTACCCGCCTGCCCTGGCCCTGGAGGAAGTGGATCACTGGCCCTTCCAGAGCACCATGGGCTGCTGAAGCTCCAGCCTCCACCCTCCACCCATTCATTCATCCTACCCATTTCACAATGGCTGCCACGTGAAACATAGTGAGACCCCATCTCTACAAAAATAAATAAATAAATAAAATTAGCTGGGTTTGGTGGTGTGTGCCTGTAGTCCCAGCTATTTGGGAGGCTGAGGTGGGAGGACGGCTTGAGCCCACGAGGTAGAGGCTGCAGTGAGCCATGATCACAGCACTGCACTCCCCGAATTAAGTAAGTAAGCTTTACTAGTTGCCAGCCAGCAGACTTCCCGCCCCTCACAGAGGTTTAGGACAGATGGATGGGGATCTGGCACTCTCACGTGCCAGGCCCTGAGAGTAAGCACAGTGGGTCCCCAGCAATGCTGAGTTCGCAGCCTGGCTCTCTCTGGACCCTGGTATGGCCCGAAACCACTGTTGCTTAGGAGCCAATTCCTGCCACTTCCCAGGAGTTGCTTGCAGACAAGGGCTTGGTCAAGGCGGCCAAACAGCCCCCACCGCAGGGCCTGCCCTTCTTCAAGCCTGGCCCAGGTGCCCCCTCCCACTGAGGCTTCCAGCTCTCCTCCTCCCTCGCTGGGCCCTGATGAGCCTGCCCCTCTGCAAGGCCTCTGTTAGATTCTTCTCGGAGGTTGGACTGTGCTCCGTGTGGCCCTCAATGTTTCTGGACCGCAGGGCAGTGGGGACCTCACTGCTGAGGCCCCAAGAGAGGGCATGGGGGCCAGGCGTGGTGGCTCACGCCTGTAATCCAAGCACTTTGGAGGCCAGGGTGGGCGGATCACCTGAGGTCGGGAGTTCAAGACTAGCCTGACCAACATGGTGAGACTCCGTCTTTAAAACAAAAAACAAAAAACAAAAAAAGAGAGAGAGAAGGCCTGGGGCTGCAGGAACCCAGTGTCAGGGCCTTGACAGGCCCTTAAAACTACAAAAGGAAAATTGCACCTTGTTCCTGTCATATAAACAACTATTTTACAGGGCTAGAACCAGGGGCCCACATACTGGGTTACTCATTAATATGCTTCCAGGGATGTAAACAATGGGAGCTTTTATTACCCAGCAAAGGGCACTCACTCACTGGACTGGAGCAGCAGCTTAGCAGTGGAAGGACAGCCCCTCCCTTGGGGCTGCCCTAAGCCTCTCTGTCTGGGAGCCCCAAGGGACCTGTGGCCTCTGGAGGTGACAGCCAGCTTTTAATTGATTGTCACCTGGCAAATGATTATTGCTTTATATGAGGTCTTTAGCTGGGAGAGAAGAGGAAGGAATTTTTCTGGGCAGTTCCTGGATAAAAAAGTGGGGATGGGGCGGGGGCGGTGGCTCACTCCTGTAATCCCAGCACTCTGGGAAGCCGAGGTGGGTGGATCACTTGAGCACAGGAGTTTGAGATCAGCCTTGGCAACATGCTGAAACCTGTCAGTTCTCCACAGGAAAGCCTGGATCCTGAAAGTCTGAAGTCCTGCTTGCCTCTGCTAAATTCTCCCGCCCTCTGCCTGCATTCGTCATTGTCCCTGGCAGAGCTTCCCCTGACGAGCCCCTCACCCAACCCTGCCATCTTAACTGTTATTATGATAATGTAAATAACTCTCACCCAACCTCATCACTGTAACTGAACTTACTCTGCAACACCCCCACCCCCCAAAAAACTACCCAAACCTATAAAACCAACTCCTATCCCACTGCCTTTTGCTAACGCCCTTTTCGGCCTTAGCCCACCTGCACCCAGGTGAATAAACAGCCATGTTGCTCACACAAAGCCTGTTTGGAAGGTCTCTTCATTCAAAGCTCCCGTGTTTCAACAAAACCCTGTCTCTATAAAAAACACAAAAATTAGCCGGGTGTAGTGGCACACACCTGTAGTCTCAGCTACCTGTGAGGCTGAGGTGGGAGGATCATCTGAGCCCTCGGAGGTTGAGGATGCAGTGAGCCAAGATCGTGCCACTGCACTGAAGCCTGGGCAAAAAAGTGAGACCCTGTCTACAAAAAAAAAAAAAAGAAAAAGGAAAAGGAAAAGCTCGGAGGAAAGAATGGAGCTTGCTTGAGACCCAGCCATCAAGGCATCGCTCAGCATTATCCACCCGGGATCCCCAGAGCCTCGAACAGTGCCTGGGATGCTGGGCGTGCTCTGTTATAGTTTGTGAATGAATGAGCGCAGTTAAGCAGGTATTATTATCCTCATCTGACTCACAGGGGTCCCATCCCTCACTGAAGCATACATGGCTGTGTTTGCGTTATCTGCCACTGCATAACAAAGCACCCCATACTGAGCAGCAGTCATTACCCATGAACTCGCACTCGGGCAGGTCTTGGTGGAGACGCTCCATGAGGCCTCGACTGGGTTTGCTCCACTTCGGACTGGAGGATCCACTCATGGTGGTGCATGTGGCTGGCAGGTGGGCTCAGGGTCAGGTGGGAGCCTGGCCATTGTTCCGTGGGCCTGGGTTCCCCTCCACATAGGCCCCTCTACAATCTAATGGGCTTCCCCACAGCATGGTGGCTGGGTCCCTAGCACAGGTGCCCCAGGAAACCAGAGGAATCTGCATCACTGGGTGTGATCCAGCCTCCACCGTGGTCACAAGTGCCCACCCAGATTCAAGGAGTCCACTCAAGAAAAATTACATGGCTGGGCACAGTGGCTCATGCCTGTAATCCCAGCACTTTGAAAGGCCAAGGTGGGTGGATCACTTGAGGTCAGGAGTTCAAAACCAGCCTGGCCAACATGGTGAAACCCCGTTTCTATTAAAAGTACAAAAAAATTAGCTGGGCTTGGTGGCGCAGGCCTGTAATCCCAGCTACTTGGAAGGCTGAGGCAGGAGAATTGCTTGGACCCAGGAGGTAGAGGTTGGAGTGAGCCGAGATCACACCACTACACTCCAGCCTGGGCTAAAGAGCGAGACTCTATCTCAAAAAAAAAAAACAAAATTACACTTTCAAATAATTAAAGTTAGTTTTACTAGGATTCCTATTGAGCACTGCAACCCAGGAGAGTCTTCCAGAGAGTTTCTGTTCCAATGCTCCAAAGCAATGTTTTGAGCCACAGCTTATAAACAGGTGGCGGGGGCTTTGCAGGTGCTCAGAGAATACCTTACAGCCGAATCTGATCATCAAAGTTTTGGTGCGAGAGTCCATCTGGTCATAGATTACAGCCTCTGATCCTGTCAGGCGTTAGCTTATGTACAGGAGGAGGCAAGGGCTAGGATCGTTGATTTTATCTTTTTAAAACTGCAGTGATTCAAGCAAGAGCCATGGGAACCTATGCAGTGCCTGCTCAGCCTGGCGGGGGAGAGGGGAGTGGGCATTCTTCCAGGGGGCTGCGCCCAGCCATGGAAGCAGGGTGCACATTTTTTGCACAGTTGCAGGGATGCCTTAAAATAAATTCCTGGAGGCCGGGCATGGTGGCTCACACCTGTAATCCTAGCACTTTGGGAGGCCGAGGTGGGTGGATAACGAGGTCAGGAGTTCGAGACCAGCCTGGCCAAGATAGTGGAACCTTGTCTCTACTAAAAATACAAAAATTAGCTGGATGCAGTGGTGGGTGCCTGTAATCCCAGCTACTCAGGAGGCTGAGGCAGGAGAATCACTTGAACCTGGGAGGCAGAGGTTGCAGTTAGCCCAGATCACGCCACTGCACTCCAGCCTGGGTGACAGAGCAAGACTCTGCCTCAAAAATAAATAAATAAATAAATAAATTTCTGGAAACTGGGTCACTGAGCCAAGGGCCTGTTCCTTTTTGATGTCTGATGGACCTCCAGTGCGCTGCAAAAGTGTCCCATGAAACACCATAGGCAGAACGATGAGCAAACATAGCTTCTGCTCTCTTACTTTGTTTCACAAAGGGTTGGAACACAAGCCCTACCATGGAGGGAGAAGCGCAGTGTCACATTATGCAAAGACAGTGTGGTTGGGAGAATCTATGTGGCCATCTCTGGAAGCCGCCATCTCCTGCAGCCAACAGGTGTGGGGCTGAGTTTGGAACCAGGTCTGCCTGACTCCAGCCCCTCTGGGGGAGCCCACCTGCCCACCCACCCCACCAACCCTGCCTCTGATGTCAGGGCCGGCCAGAACTTGAGCCAGCCAATCAGAGCACTGCAGTCCTCCTGGTCACTGGGATGACTCAGGGTTGAGTAACTGACCGGCAAGGCTGGACCAATCAGGGCCGATCAGAACAGTCCTAGGCTCCACTACAGCAGCTGGGGCTGCAGTCGGCATGTGTCTCTGCAGGGTGCTGGAGGACCACCGGACATCAAAATGAAACAATCCCTTGGCTCAGCCGCCTGGTTTCTAGGAATTTATTTTAAGGCATACTTGCAAGTATGCACACAGGTATTTTTAGCAAGATGTTCTGTGACAGCCTAAGGTTGGAAACAATGTGAATATGCATATCCAGCCATGCCCCCTAGAGAAACAGGCCGCAGTTAGAGAAACACTGTCTATTCCTCAGGAAAGAGTTACTTTAAAAAGAGGGCCAGACTCTGGGGCTCACACCTGTCATCCCAGCACCATAGGAGGCCGAGGCAGGTGGATCACTAGAGGTTAGGAACTCGAGACCAGCCTTGCCATCAAGGTGAAACCCCGTCTCTACTAAAAATGCTAAAATTAGCCGGACGTTGTGGCAGGCACCTGTAATCCCAGCTACTTGGGAGGATGAGGCAGGAGAATCACTGGAACCCAGGAGGTAGAGGTTGCAGTGAGCCAAGATCACGCCACTGTACTCCAGCCTGGACGACAAAAGCGAGACTCTGTCTCAAACAAAAAAAAAAAACAAAAAAGAAAAAGTAAAAAAGAGGCTGGCCCGGTGGTGGCTCATGCCAGTAACCCCAGTGCTTTGGGAGGCTGCAACAGGGGGATCACTTGAGCCCAGGAGGAGTTCAAGGCCAGCCTCTAGACTCTGTCTCTATAAGAAACTTAAAAAATTAGGCCAGGTGCAGTGGCTCACACCTGTAATCCCAAAACTTTAGGAGGTTAAGGCAGGAGGATTGCTTGAACCCAGGAGTTTGAGACCAGCCTGAGCAACATAGTGAGACCCCATCTCTACAAAAATAAATAAATAAATAAAATTAGCTGGGTTTGGTGGTGTGTGCCTGTAGTCCCAGCTATTTGGGAGGCTGAGGTGGGAGGACGGCTTGAGCCCACGAGGTAGAGGCTGCAGTGAGCCATGATCACAGCACTGCACTCCCCGAATTAATTAAGTAAGCTTTACTAGTTGCCAGCCAGCAGACTTCCCGCCCCTCACAGAGGTTTAGGACAGATGGATGGGGATCAACAACCCCACCACCTGCCACTCGGCAGCCCTTCCACTGTCCTGTCCCAGCTCAGACGGCTGCATCCCCTGCCCAGCAGCAGCCCTCAAACAGCCTCCGGGAGCAGGCTGCTGCAGGGGTGAGAGCACCCTCAGTGAATGCAGCTGACAGCCTGTGAGGGCTGTGGGATTTGAGGCCCCGCATGGGCTGCCCCGAGGTCTCACTCCTGTCCCTTGCCCCGTGGGGAGCTGATCAGGGAGGAGCTGGGTGCACATGGATAGGGTTTGGGAGAGGCCTGCACATCCCGAGTGCCACAGGGGCCCTGCTCAGAACCTGAGAAAGGCGGGGGGCTCCCCTCCAAGCTGGGGCCTGGGCCCCAACGCCCTGTGAATCCCAATTCTGAGGGGTGGCCCGGGCTGAGGGGCCCGGACTGGTGGGTCCACCAGAACCAGGGACAGAACAGTCAACATGCTCTGTCCTTCTCCCCGGACAGAGGACATGGATGCCGGACCCCAGAGGGCCCCCAGTCCTGCCCTCCCCTTCCTGGCCCCAGCAGGGCCTCAGCCCCACATTCCATGAAGGCCTGTAGCTTGAAGCCGCCCGCTGGGGGCTGCCCTGCGAACTGCTCACTCCACATTCTCGAGGTGGTAGGGAGGGTGGGTGAGGTGCGGGCACGCCTTCCAGGGGAGGCCCATGAAGGGTGGTGGGGAGGGTGGGGTGCGGCACGCCCTCCCAGGGAGGCCTATAAGGGTGTGGGGGGGACGAGGCCCTGGAGGGGAGCAGAGCCTCACCAGCCACGTCCTCATGGCCCTGCTGATCCTGCTGCTCCTGGGCCTCCTGGGGCTCTGGGGACTGCTCCAAGCCTGGGCCCAAGACCCCTCCCCAGCCCCCCGGTGGCCCCCGGGGCCTCGCCCGCTGCCACTCATTGGGAACCTGCACTTGCTGCATCTGTCGCAACAGGACCGGTCCCTGATGGAGGTAGGTCAGAGAACCCGGCAGCTCTCACCACCTGGGCAGACCTGTGTCCTCGCCCCACCTCTGGGGCAGCAGAGCCCTGTTTCCACTGTCCATGCCCACATGGTGCCGGGCCCAGCGGGGGATGCAGGAGGCCTGAGTGCCCACCCTGCCTTTGGGAAGGGAAAGCCGCCCTATCCCACAGGGAAGCAGACACCCTAGGAAGCAGCCCTGGAGGTGGTGCCCGGGTCTGGGCTCAGGAGCAGGAGTTTGGAGGGCTCCCTGGAGGAGGCAGTGACTGCTGGGAACCTGCAGGAGGCCAGGCTGAGAGACAGCAGAGGGAAGGAGGGCAGGGGCTCTGGAAATGGTCTGAGACAGGACCTGGACTGCACACAGAGATGGCCTGGGCAGGTGGGAGCCTCCCAAGTGTGGCCCCTTCCTTCCTGGGCTGGAGGTGGAGCCTTGGCCCCCATGTTGAGGGCAGGCTGCCCTTCCCCACAGCCAGGAGTTGGCTGCCTCTACCCTGCCCTGCCCCATAGAGGTGGCCAGCCCTGCTGCCTGACCGACAGGCACCCTGCCATCACCCCTCAAAGCAGTCCCCTGTGCTCAGCCTCTGAGGCCCTCGACAGGGACAGGCCATCCCTCCCCAGCCCTGCCCCCCAAGGAGCTCCTGCCAGGTGACCTCCCCCAGACCCTCCCTGCCTTACCCTACTCCTGCCCAGCACAGGCTGGGCTTTCAGGGCCCCAGGGGACCTGGTGGGTGGAGGCAGACCCTCACTGGAGCTGCCCATGATCTCCGAGGTGGCCTGGGCCTCACCCAGTACTGGGGCCCCAGAGGCCACCACCCACCTGGCTGTGCTGGGGGCTGAGCAGGCAGCCACGGGCCCAGGGTGGAGCCCCCTCTACCCTCAGGTGTACAACAGCAAACACCTCCCACTTCCCAGCCTCCATTTCCTCATCTGTGAAATGGGAAGAGGACGGCCGGTGCCTCCTGGGGCAGGGATGCTTAGGACAGAGGGCATGGGTGGGCACTCCAGCCTCCTGCATGCCCTTCTGGGCCTGGCATGGGGCACTGTGACCGGCACTGTCATCCTGTCCTTGCTCAGGTGGGCAGGGCCAGTGGGACAGGACTCACGGTCATGCCCGGGCCCTGTCTCTGGCTGCCCCCACATTGTCAGGCCCTTACTCTGTGCAGACTCTGGCCTTTCAGAACGTGCCACCCCAGCAGACAGCTCCCCATCCTGCTGCCTGGACTTGGGGCTCAAAGGAACCCTCCAGGAATTTTGGCTAAAAAGAGAAGACCACAACAGCCATGCCATGCACCAGATGGCGAGGGGGCTCTGGGTGCTCCAGGCTGGACGTTGCCCTCCACCCTGCACAGCCCGCTTTATGGCATCTAAGCACCCCCTCTACCTGCCCTCATTTTCCCCCTCTGTCTCCACCCCTACCCAGTATAGGCCCAGTCCAAGGGGCCCCAAGGGGGGCCTTGTGGTTGAGGGCTGCCTGGGTGACCCCTCCCATCCCTGCCAGCTCTCGGAACACTACGGGCCGGTGTTCACCGTGCACCTGGGGCGCCAGAAGATGGTGGTACTGACGGGGTTTGAGGCAGTCAAGGAGGCGCTGGTGGGCCCTGGGCAGGAGCTGGCCGACCGGCCTCCCATCGCCATCTTCCAGCTCATCCAGCGAGGTGGAGGTAGGTTTGTGGCCAGCTGGCACTGCAGGGACCTGCTGGGTGTGGGGGCACTGGATCCAGGGGGGTGGGGGCTCCAACAGCGGGAGAGGCTTCCCAGGGGGGCTGGGGAAGAGCAGGCAGGAGCCAGGTCTCCAAGCTGGTGCTGGGGAGAGCCAGGTGTCCACATGGCAGGTCAGGTGCTCAGGACCAGCAAGTGAGGATCTTTTCATCCCAAGTCAGGAGGGGCCAGGGGCCAACCCAGGGGGACAGGAGTAGGGATGGGGGTGAGGCCCCAGCCAGTCCCGCTGCCTCCGGGTTGGCCTGCTCACTTCCTGCCCGGTCACGTGGCGGGGCTGGCTGGGGTGAAGACATGGGCGCCGCGCCTGCCCACAGGCATCTTCTTCTCGTCCGGGGCACGCTGGAGGGCTGCCCGCCACTTCACTGTGCGTGCTCTGCACAGCCTGGGCGTGGGCCGGGAGCTGATGGCTGACAAGATTCTGCAGGAGCTGAAATGCCTCTCAGAGCAGCTGGATGGCTATGAAGGTGAGTGGGGGGGCCAGGGACGCCCCTGCCCAGGGCCTTGACGCACCTGAGGCTTGTCTCCTCTCAAAGGCCGGCCCTTCCCACTGGCTCTGCTGGGCTGGGCTCCCTCCAACATCACCTTCACGCTCCTCTTTGGCCGCCGGTTCGACTACAGGGACCCCGTGTTCGTGTCCCTCCTGGGTCTCATCGATGAGGTCATGGTCCTCTTGGGGTCCCCCAGCCTGCAGGTGAGGGGCTGCCTCCTGTTCTCAGGGTGGGGTGGAACCCAGGGCGCTAGGCATGGAGGGGCAGGACAGGGGGCCCAGCACTGTCCCTCTCAAGGAATCAGACTCAAGGGCCTGAATCAGGACCCATCTGACATTAGCTCGTCGTGTGGCCTCAGACCAGCCCCTGTGCTCTCCAGGAAATGTGGGATCCCAATCTCCCCAAATGCCCTCATCAGTGACAGATGCAGCTGCTGAAGGGTAGGGGTGGAGGCAGGCATGGCTTACCCAGGATTGCCGGGGCCCATGTCCCCCGGCTCTGACGGTCCAGGCACCTTCCAGCCAACGTCCTTTCCAGTGCCCCAGAACCACGAAAGTTGATCCTTCCGATGTTCAGAACTCACATGTGTCTCACTTTTCTTCAAAATGCAAAGTTTCCCTCTTTTTGGTCCTCACCATACTTGATGTGCATTTACCGAAGCCTGCATCTCAGGTGCGATATGCACATCAAGGCTGGACCCAGAGGCCATGGGTCATGGTCCTCCTGGCTTCCCAGTGGCAGGGTCGTGATGGGAGCGAGGGCAGCAGTGGGTTCACAAGGCAGAGAGTGGGGAGCACAGCATCCACTTGTCCTCGCCAGGGTGAGACCACCGTGCCTGCTGGTGGACACAGGCGGGCCCAGAGCCCACCTGGAGGATGGAGGCTGCACAGCACGGTGCGGTTGGGAGGGCAGCCCCAGGCAGCAGAGCATTCCCTGGCCTTCCCTGCCTGTGCCAGCTCTTTGCCAAGAGGCGCCGCATGCAACTCGCTGCTGGTGATCATGGATGCCCCAGGAAGGCAAGCAGCACGAGGCATGGTGGGGCGGCCACAGGCAGTCACGGAGCACTGGCTGGTGCCAGGCTCACCTCTCAGACACAGCCGACTCCAAGGCAGCCCCGACTCTCTGAGCGCTGAGCTCTGCACTGTCTCCCATTCCATTACTAACAGGAGGTTCAAGGTTATTTCCACGGCGGCAGCTGCCTCCCTCCTCCCTTTCCAGGATGGAAGGAGACCTTGCTGTGCAAACCCACCTGGCTGTCCCCTTCCAGGGCACGGATGGAGAATTTCCTGGGAGTCCCTGGTCTTCCCTTGAGGGCAAAGGGTCCCTGTTCTGTGGGTCTTCACCTCCAGCACCTCTGCCCAGAGACCCTGGGTGTGAACACAGCTGCTGAGGACTATTACCCCCTGCCCTGGGGCTGCACCCTTATCTCCATTCCCCCTGCCTCCTGCCCAGCTCTTCAACATCTACCCCTGGCTTGGGGCCCTGCTCCAGCTGCACCGGCCTGTCCTACGCAAGATAGAGGAGGTCCAAGCCATTCTGAGGACCCTCCTGGAGGCGCAGCGGCCCCACATGCGCCAAGGGGACCCTGTGTGCAGCTATGTGGACGCCCTGATCCAGCAGGGACAGGTGCACCGGGGGCCAATTTCCTCCCCAAAGTCTTGTGGGAGTCCTGAGGGCCCACCCAGGGGAGCAGGGCTGGGGAGGGGTCCATCCTGCTCCTGCACCAAGCTCCCCCACCTACTGGCTGGGGGCCCCTCAGAGCCTCAGTCTCCTCATCTGTGAAACATCCATGGTGCCTGCCTTGGGGAAGGTTGAGCCCAGATCGTAGCAGGCACCAGCTCCCGGTCCTTCCAGCCAGGCTTGCCCTCTGCCCCTTTCTTGAGTCCAGGGCTGGGCTGGGTCTGTGGGGTGGGGGACAGACCCTAGATCCTCCCCCTGAGTCCTACCCCACGCCTCTGCAGGGGGATGACCCCGAGGGCCTGTTTGCTGAGCCCAACGCGGTGGCCTGCATCCTGGACATGGTCATGGCTGGGACGGAGACGACCTCGGCCACGCTGCAGTGGGCTGCCCTTCTGATGGGCCGGCACCTGGATGTGCAGGGTGAGACCCTGGTGCCTGGCAGGACAGCTTCTTCTGCCCCTGGGGACCCCCCAGGGCTGAGGAATGGCGCTCCCACTGACCCAGCCCACCCCTTGCCCCAGGCCGGGTGCAGGAGGAGCTGGACCGTGTGCTGGGCCCTGGGCGGCCTCCCCGGCTGGAGGACCAGCAGGAGCTGCCCTATACCAGCGCCGTGCTCCACGAGGTCCAGCGCTTCATCACGCTCCTGCCGCATGTGCCCCGCTGCACCACTGTTGACACGCAGCTGGGCGGCTTCCTGCTCCCCAAGGTGGGGCCAGGCCTCCCTATCCCTTCCAGCTACTTTGGGGTAGGCTTCGGCAGGGGTCCAGGGGCACTGGGATGGCTGAGCCTCCAGTGGGTGCCTGATGGCCCCACTGACTGGAGACAGGAAAGGGTGTCCAGCCAGGAGCAGGAGGGAGGCAGCCCTCACCCCACAGCCCGGGATTCAGGGCTCTGACCAGCAGGCTTGGCACCTTCCTGCATGTACTGGGGTGGGGTCCCCTCCGTGTACCCTGGGGGGCCCCTCTCCGTATGTGTCCTGACAGGGTCCCTCTCCGTGTGTCCTGGGGTTCCCCTGTGTGTCCTGGGGGGTCCTCTCTATCCTCAGGGCCCCTGGCTGTGTGCCCTGGGGTCACTTGGCCTCCCTGGGTTCAGGTCCCCAACCTTCGAGGTGGGCTAACACCAGGTGTGGTGGGTGTGGCAGCCTGGAATGAAACTTCCCAATCCGGGTCCCATCCCATCTTCCCTGGGGCCCCTCTCTCCCTCTCTGCCCGGCTGCCCCCCCAGGGCACACCCGTGATTCCCTTGTTGACCTCGGTGCTCCTGGATGAGACACAGTGGCAGACCCCGGGCCAGTTTAACCCGGGCCACTTCCTGGATGCGGACGGGCACTTTGTGAAGCGGGAGTCCTTCTTGCCATTCTCTGCAGGTCTGCAGCCCTCATGGCCGGGGTGGGGCGGGCTCCCAGGCTCCAGGGGTGGGATGTCCCCAGCTCTGCCCGCTGACTCTGGCACCTACCTCCTGCTTTCAGGTTTTGAAGGCGGCCGTGGCTGCTCCTCCACTCCCCTGGGGAGGTCCCCACCCCTCCCCTCCAGGAGCAGGCCTGGTGCTAGCCCACTCTGTGCCTTGACTTTCTCTGCAGGCCGCCGTGTCTGTGTTGGGGAGCGCCTGGCCAGGACCGAGCTCTTCCTGCTGTTTGCTGGCCTCCTGCAGAGGTACCGACTGCTGCCCCCGCCCGGAGTCAGCCCGGCCTCCCTGGACACCACGCCTGCACGGGCTTTTACCATGCGGCCGCAGGCCCAGGCCCTGTGTGCGGTGTCCAGGCCCTAAGGGTTCCCCCAGCCCCCAGGTTCTCCCACCCACTCCCCTCCCAGCCCCTGAGTCCTCCCACCCACTCCCCTCCCAGCCCCTGAGTCCTCCCACCCACTTCCCTCTCAGCCCGAGTCCTCTCGCTCACTCCCCTCTCAGCCCCCAGCTAAGACTGCTCTGGGGGTGCCCTGAGGACTCCCACCCCCACCCCCACAGGGTCAGCAGCTGCCTCCAGCTATACCCAGGCCTCCTCCTGCCCGGCCCTGTGGGACCCCCACCCCTCTGGTGCTGCTGTGGCTCAGTCCCTGCCAGCCCCCAGGAGCGCCTTCGGGGCCCTGCCTGCTCTCCCCACCCCCAAAGCTTTGCCCTCACCTACCCAGCTTCCCCCAGGGCCCCTCAGCTCCTCCCTAGCACCTGCAGCTAGGGCTGCAGGGAGACAGCGGGTGGCCTCATCCAGCCAGAAACGGGTACAGATGGGTGTCCTCAGCATGTGAGCCCTGCACCCACCAGGTCCTGGGGCTCCTGCAGACCCCCCTCTGGTCCTGTTCCTGGGCAGCTGTGCCTGGAGGGAGTTGGCCTGCAGTACCGGGATCTGAGCCAAGCCACTGGGGCCACCCTTGGTCCTCCAGGAGCATGATGGGAGCAGGGAGGTGAAGCCCACATTCTCCTTCAGAGACGGGCACTGGGAGCTGGAGGCTCCTGGGTCTGCCCATTTCCTGGGGACCTGAGCAGACCTATCCACCCTGGGCTCAGTTTTGCCCTCCATGAAGTGGGTGATGGTGACCCTGGGACCAGCAGGCTTTGCCAGGAAGGCGTAGGGTGCTGAGGTGTCGCAGACTGAGCGCTGTCCATCAAGGGTCTGGCTGGGACCAGCAGCATCCCAGGAAGGATGGAGGTCACTGTGGAGGGAGGGCCACAAGGGCAGCCCCTGACCCCAGGAGGGTCACTATGTGCTAAGCGCTCCCAGGCAGGGGCCATAGGAGGGACGTGGTGGACAGAGATGCCCCAGGTAGGTCCTTTGGCACCCGAGTTCAGGGGACCCACCTGGCACCTCCACACCCTGGCCCCGGGGAAGCCACACAGTCCCTTTAGTGGCAGCCAGGCGGGTCTTGGGATGGCCCTCACCCCGAAGGCAAGATCAACCCCTGCTCGGGGGCTTCGCCAACCCCAGCCTCTGTGGGATCTCGTGTATCTGAAATTCAGACTGAATGAGGTCCTGTCTTGTGTCTGGAAACCTGGTGATCGGGCCTCTGTTCAGGCTGTGGGCCCTGGGATGCCCCAGCAGGCTGTGCCGAGGGGAGGGGTGTGGTCACCGTCTGGCTGGCAGTCGGCTCTGGGCCGGCCTCGGGATGCCCAGCCTGTGGGGAGCCCTGGGCCTGGCCATGCAGGCATCGAGGTTCCTGTTGCAAAGCTCGCCATCAGGACGGAGGGGCTGGCAGGGGGAGCGTGGAGCTTCCTGAAGGAGGGGACGCCTCAGCCCCATGAAGAAGAGCAGCACTGGAGAGGCACAAATGAGAACGCCGAGCTGCACAGTGTCACGTGTGCTGGTGGGTGATGGGATGCCTGGCATCCGAGACGACTCTGGCCTGGGTCCCAGCGCTGGGCATTTTCTCACGGAGAAAAGAGGATGAGCTGAGCGCGTTCCCACCTGCACCATGTGGAGTGGCACCCCGAGGCCAGGACGTGGTGGCCGGGACACAGACGGAGGCAGGGCTCATGCTCCCGGGTGGGGCCACAGGGTCCCTAAGACATGGGAGGAACACAAGAAGGGGACGGAGGGAGTGGGGGTTCAGCTGCTTCTGTCTGCTCACGTTTTTCTGGGGAAGAGCAGGGACCGCGTGCTGGCTTCACTCTTCTCGTCTCAGACATTTGAAATATGACGTTGAAAACTTGAAGGGCAGAGAAAACGGGGTCCCGGCGCCAGGTGGGTCCCTGTTCAGTGTGACTCCATCCTGATGAGCCCCTCCGGAGCCTCAGGTTGCAGAACCATTCCAGGGCAGGGGCTGTGGAAAGTCCGACCCAGCTGTTGCCGGGGCCTACTGGGTCAGGTGGAGGAGTCAGGCTCAGCCCTCCCCCGACCTCCGCAGGGGATGTGCCAAGCCCCCCGCCTTGCAGTGGCCTGGAGTATTCATCCCCGAGGGCAGGGGCCCAGGGAAGCCAAGACCCACATGGGGAGGAAACACTGACTCCTTCCCGCCCCACTTCATGGAGGCCCAGCTGACGTGAGGGACGCAAGTGCAGGGTGACGAGTGACGGCTGAGCTTCACGCAAAGCACTAGGACAATAAACGTAACCTCAACCCAACCTGACCCGCTCGCCTGACTCACACGACCTCTTACCCCATCTCACCCAGGTAGAAACAACCCAGCGGGATCACAGGGCTCCTTCCATGGGGTACAGCCAGGGTCCCCCAAGTCCAAATGCCTCATCCTCAAGGGTAAAAAGGCTTAACTTAGTGAAAACAGAGTGAGCAGGTGTCAGATCTCATTCAACTTCTGCCCAGGGGCGTGGGCAGGGATATGGGGTGGGTGGGAGGAAAGGGGAGGCCGAGTGAGGCCCGAACCCCGGAGGTACCACCTTCTCGACCAGCCAGACCTGGGTGCTCCCGTTTCTCGAAGCTGCACACAGGCTGCCGGCTGGGTGCACAGGCACATCCTGGGGGCTTGTTGGAAAACGCTGGGGCAGGTCACTGTCTATGCCTCATTTGCAAGTGTTTCTTTTTGGTTGGTATTTTTAAAAACTGTAATAAAATACACGTAGAGAAAATTCCCCATCGGCCATGTTCAAGCACATAGTTCAGGGGCACAGGGACATTCGCCGCACTGTGCTGTCACCAGTCACCCCCAGAGCCTCCTCCCCTCTGGGTCTGTGGATGTGAGGGCTCTGGGAGTGGTGAGTTTGTCCTCCTTTAACCACGAACCTGCCCCGGGGGTCCTTTTCAAGGGTCCCAGAGAACTCAGGTGGTGGGCAGCCAGAGAGACCAGCTTCCTCATGCGTGGATTTTGGGAGACGCCTCTGTGGACATCCACCCTACGGTCCCCACATATCGTGGGAGGGGCGGACAGCATGGACCCCACAACTCGTGACATGGCTGAGCTGCTCCCTTGATGCCTGTCCTCAGCAGCAGGGGAAACGCTGACCCCAGCCTCTGCAACCCCCGCCTCTGGGTCTCCAGGGGAAGACTCCCCTGGGGTGGGCAGGCTGCTCTCTGCCCTGCATCTGCTTCTGGGTCCGAGGCTGGCCCTCAGCCATGTGGCATGTGCCTCCAATTACCCTCCTAAGTCAAGGCAAAACAAAACCACACAGTCCCTGAGCCACCTGCAAACCTCCCACAGCCAGCTCGGAGGGTGAGGCCGCCGCTGGGTGCTGGGCAGGCTGAGCCTGGGAGGAGACCAAGCTCTACCCATGGAGATATCATTAAATACAATCCAAGGGAGCTGAGATACCACAGCCCAACCACACCCTCAGGGCACACACATGCAGGGGCTGGGGCCACGTCCAGTGTGGCAGGGTCTTGGTTCAGCTGTGGCCAGATGTCCTGAAGCTTCTCCCATGGAGTGGGCAGCCCCTATCAGGAAACTTCTACCCAGGACCCAGAGGCTGGAAGCTCGCCTCACTCTGGGACCTGGGCCCTCCCAGTGATTGCCCAGGCTCCCTCGGAGCAGGGGTCTTCTTCCCACCTTGGATGGTGGGAGGGCTGGGTGGGATCGCCAGGCTTCGGTCAGTGGGACTTGCACAGCTCAGCCCTCTGCCCAGCACTCTCTGGGCGGCTCTCACGAATGCCCCGAGGCAGGCCCATCACTGGCCAAATTCCCACCCCTGCTGCCTGGATCCAGGCCCTTGAGAAATCTAAGCAAAGTCCTAGGGTGTCTGAAGTCAGAGAGTGTATTGGTAGTTTCTGCTGGGTAACAAGCGGGTGGGCAGCCCGTGGCTGTTGACTGCTGGGCCATGGGGGTGACAAGGTGAGGCTTGGAGGAATCCGAAGGGTCCTAACTTTGATGACTCTTCGAGGTTTGAGGCTGTGCTGGACTTTCTCACCTGTGAAACCCATGCACCCAGCAGCAATGCGAGCAGTTCCGAGGTCCCAGTGGGTGGGGGTGGCCTGACCCAGGCAGGGCAGAGGGAGCGACTGGAGGGCGTAGTGGAGAGAGTGCCCGTTCCCTGGGAGCCACTGGAGGGCGCTTGGCGTACGCATCCGGCCAGGGTGTGACTGTGACTGGAGCAGGAGGACGGATGGCAGGTGCCGCCACTTGGTCTGTGAGGGGACAGGCAGGGACGGGCAGGGAAAGAGCCCAGCAGGGGCGGCCAATGCTCGAGGGAGGGGAGTCGGGAGCAGACAGCGCTGGACCCCGCTGGAAGGTCAGCTTGAGGCTTGGGATGTGAATGCTGGGTACTGAGTCACCCAGAAACAGATGCTGCCAGGCCCAGTGGCTCACGGTGGAATCCCAGCACCGTGGGAGGTCGACGCGGGAGGATCGATTCAGCCCAGGAGTTTGAGACCTGCCTGGGCAACATAGTGAGGCTGTTTCTACAAAAAATACAAAAATTAGCCAGGTGGAGTGGTAGCAACTGTGATCTCAGCTACTCAGGAGGCTGAGGCAGGGGAATTGCTTGAGCCTGGGAGATGGAGGCTGCAGCAAGCTGAGCTCATGCCACTGCACTCCAGCCTGGGCGACGAAGCAGGACCTGTCTTTGAAAAGATGCCACTGTCTTGGGGGCTTGGAGGGAGGAAAGTGCTCTGAGGGGTGGTGCAGTGCCTGAACCTGTCTTTCTTGGTGGAGGTCAGCAGACAGCACCCAGTGTGAGCTGTTTCTCAGACATCAATCCTGCAAGTAACTGCCCAGAGGCTTCCTCCGAGGGCGGGGCGGGCTGCGCCAGGGCCCGGTTTGCGGAAGTCTCACGGTGCTGTGAGGGGTCTCCGACCTGCTCTGACAAGTGTCATCCACACCCCCAATGTCAGGGAGGCCCCTTTGCCCAGGAAAGTCCCTGTCTCCATAGATCTCTGCTCACCCCCACAGGCAATGTGATTCTGACTTCCAAACAGTGCTCTTTTTGATTAAAAAAAAATTTTTTTTAACCACTGTTGACTCACTGCAGCCTCAACCTCCCAGTCTCAAGCCATCCTCTCACCTTGGCCTCTTGAGTAGCTATGACTATAGGCACATGTCACAACGCCCGGATAATTTTTTATTTTTTGTACGGGGGTGGTTTCGCCATGTTGCCCAGGCTGGTCTCGAACTCCTGAGCTCAAGCGATCCTCCCGCCTCTGATCCCAATGTGCTAGGATTACAGGCGTGAGCCACAACGCCTGGCAGGAGGTATCAATGTGTAGTTTGGTGGTTCTGACACCTGCACACACCTGTGTACCTACTGCAGGGGACATTCCTCCCTGAGCTCAGCCCGGACATGCTTTCTGTCACAGCTGATTGTTTATGGCCTTGGACGCATGCAAAGTAACAGCACACATGCGTGCACTGGGGTCTGGCCCCTCACTTGGCATAAGTCCCGATCCACCCAGCTTGCTGCGGGTCAGCAGCTGTCCTCACCACTGGGAGGAGTGCTTGCCCAGGGACAGAAGTGAGTGTCGCCTCCAGGTGGTGGTGGGGCTTCCTTAGCTGGAGGCTTCCTGGCTTGGGAGTCCCACACAAGTGCCAGGCGAGACAGGGACTCGTGGCCCCAGCACAGGTGGCCCCATGTGGTTGGGCCCCAGGGTTGCATGGGTGGGTGCCCTTGCTGACCTGCACGGGGTAGGGGGACCTCAAGGCCCTGTGTGGTTCTCTGAACTGCGTTCCAGGTGACATCTCTGCGCCACCCTTCAGCACCTTTCTCCAGGGAGCCCTGAGGAGCTTGGCACTTAACGATCCACAGAGGTGGGAACCCTTGATAAGAGAGCACTCCCCAGCCGGTGTCAGGGGAGCATGTGTGTTGACAAAAGGGAGGCCCAGGTCTTCAAGACCTTTTCCCATTAACTTTCGGTGAGGACTCAGCAGTACCCACATGTCCCTTTTTGACTTGGCTGCTGGGAAGCCAAGTTCAAGATCCCTTGACCCTGCCTTTTGGAGGCTGCTGCTCCTTCTCTGCACTTTGTGGGTCTCCCTCTGCTGTGTGTTGGTGTTTGTTTGATGCCTCCCAGGGTTGGGGTCAATCAATGAGCATGCTGACTGCAGGGGTGACCATGGAAACTTCTGAGGGGTTCTCTGCAAGGCTGTGCTGCCAGGACCCGACTGCAGGCGCTGCCTCACAGATCTGAAGGTTCAAGCTGTGCAGCATACCTTCCTGTTTGTGAGTTCACCTGACCGGTACCAGGACACCTGCGCTCCTCACCTGCTACCGGCGCACACAGCAGGGCCTGTGCTGTGGGAGGTCAGAATCTTGGCCACAACAGTGAGTGGGATGGGCAGAATGCTAGCCAAGGAAGAGCAGATGGCCTCACTGCCTTCCCACAGCTTGGTGGGTGCAGATGAGACCTGGGGGACACGGTCCTTAGGGTCTCCTCCAGCCTGGATATCCACATGGAGACAGCCTGAGTGGTCAGCCCGACCTTCCCAGGGGCTCCTGGATGTGTGGACCCAGCTCCTGGGCTTGAGCTACATCTTAGCCTGGCCCTAGGCATCTTAAGGGAGCCAAGGCGGAAGTCACAGTAGATGTGTAAGGGTCACTGTGAGGCCACAGTCACCGCTCTGAGGTGCAGGCCCTGAGGGTCACGGCTGAGGCCCAGCCAGGCCAGCAAGGGCCTCGGGAAGCCCCAGGCCCTCCCCAGGATGACGGCCTGGAGCCCGTGCCTCCCTGCTCTTGTTGGGCTGAGGCCAAGCTCCCGCCTCCCGGCCTGCATGCAGCTCTGTGGGTCATGGGAGCCAAGGCAGGTGGCCTCAGTCTCAGCAGCTCTGTCAGGGGTCAGGGCACCCAAGGGGGCACCCAGAGCCTGGGCCAGTATCCCAAGGCTGCTTTTCTGCTCCACCATCAGTCGAGGGAGCGCTGAGATGGCAGCACAAACCCCCCACCTGGGCCAGGCAGGAGGTGCCCTGCGGCAGCAGCACCTAAGTGTCTGCTCTGTGGAGGCCCAGGCTGGAGCCGCTGGCCTCAGACCTCCCTGAGGCCCATTCTGGAACACAACAGACTCAGCCTCCCAGTGGGGCACAGACCTCCTTGCCATGGCCACCTGGCCCTCCCCAGCAGCTTCCCAGTGCTCTGTGGTCACCACAGCTCTCCGGATGCTCCTCGCATCACCTGGGGGTGGGAACCACGTGCTGCTGGGAACTGGAAGTATGTCTCCTGATACTGTGCAGCATAAGTGAGTTTCCTGGCAGGGTCAGTCACTGCCAGCGCTGGGAAAAGGCCAGCCTGACGCAAGCGGTCAACCAGCGCCCACTGCCAGGAATGCCATGCACCGAGCGCCCCGAATCCCATCCTGGTGTGGGGGATACGAATTCCACAGCCCACAGGCAGGGGATGCGCTGCACAAAGCAGGAGCCACGGCCCCTGGTGGGTTGGGTTTTATTTCAAATGCAGCTGCAGAGACCATTTCTGCACAGGCACATGATCCAACTCCACAAGCCCCCAGCAGGTGCTCCCCCTCCCCAGGACTGGCAGCAAGGCTTTGTGGGGTCGAAGGAGAATGGACAGGCCACAGCCAGGCCCCTCGATGGACACAGGTGGGGGACCAGGAACGCGGCCCACGCAGCGGGGAACAGGCAGAAGGTGCACGTTTACAGCCAGCAGGAGGAGCCGCATGGCCCAATCTCTAAAACATCCCTGGGAGAAAAGTAGACATTTCCCTCCAAAGCAGGTTCCCGGGGCTTGAGGGCCTCTCCAAGGCCAGGTGTCTCTGGGTGATTCCAGAGCGTCCATGCTCTGGGACAAAGGCACTGAACCCATCCTCACTATCATAACTGTCTCTGGCCAAGAAGGGTGTGGAGGAAGGGGGGTCCTTGCGAGGCTGTGGTGCTGGGGAGGGACCCAGCCTAGAACCTGGATGCCCTTGTCCGGCCACTGCCCTGCTGGTGATCTCGGCCCCCACTGCCGGAGGAGGTGGGCAGCGGCACCCTGTGTGGCCCGAGGCTGCCCTGCACCGGGCTGCGGCCCCACTCGGAGCTGAACCCACTAGGACAGCAGCTGCAGCACCTGGCGGATGCGCTGGGCCCTCCCTGGCAGGAGGGGGTCGGGGCCACCCACACCCTCCTCGTCCAGCTCTCGCATCAGGGCTTCTGCCTTCTGCACCGTTAGCTCTCGGGCCTGGCCCTGAAGCCCCTCCAGGTAGGCCAGCAGGGTGGAGAAGTGCTCGTCGGGAACCTGGAAGGGGAAGAGATGGAGTTGGTCAGTGGCAGGGCGGGGCCCCTGGGCAGCGGGAGACAAGACGCCGCAGCTTAGGCCAAGGACGCCAGGCGCCTCAGGCTTCCTCTGGCCCCCAGGGGGCCCTCCAGCCCCACGAGTCCTCCCACTGCAGCCTAAGCGTGCGGGCGGTCTGGCCGCAGACCCTGCCCTGCCCCAGACACTGGAAGAAGAAATGCCTGTTAGAGGCAGATAAAACACTAAGTGAACCTGACTAAAACAGAAGCCACATATGGAGAAGAGCATTTCCAAAACATCACAGAAATCCTCAGAAAAATGAGAAAAGACGACACACATCAAACAAGGGGAGGCCGAGGTAAAAATGCACTCGGAACAAAAAGGTCTCGCCTGCTCCGGCACGTAGAGGGCTCGCCTTTCTGCTCTGGGTGGCAGCGGCTGCGTGGCATCAGGTGGCAGCTTGACCCTTGTCTGCTGGTGGCGGGGGCGCCTCTGCGTAGGCTTGCTGACCACCTGCGAATCTGCAGACAGGTGCCTCAGGTCCCTGCAGCAGGGGGGCTCTTGTTACTGAGTTAGCAGAGTTCTAATTCCATCTGAGAGTTTTAGTTTTAGCTATTAAATTTAAGCCTTTGATCCATTTTAAGTTTTGTATATGGTATGAAGCAGAGGTCATGCGCATTAAGTATCAGCATATTTGTAAACATGTGTGGTTATAATACAAGTGTAATAAAAAATGTGTAAGTAAAATGCACATTTGTGTTTGTAAATACGTACAGCTATGATGGTGTAAGATACTTTGCGTGTGTGTATGTGTATACACACAAAAATGGCTTTGCCTAGCCAAGGGTTATTTTTCTGTATAAATATTTTGTATAAAGTTTGCTTTTGGTAATAGTAATATATAAACAAAACCACCTAAACTTCTATTTAAAAAACCAAAATGTGGAAACCCAGTTGTCCCAGGCTCTGCTGGGAAGGGGTATTCCTGCACACGGAACGGGCTTGGCCTGCATGCTGGAATCAGCTGCCCAGGCATGAGGGATTCCGGGCTCCCCAGGCTGTTCCAGTCACTTCTGCTTCCAGCCTTGTGCCCGCCCCGGTGGTGTGATTACTGGAGCTTTGCAATAGGGCTCACAATTGGGACGTGTATGTCTTCTGACTTTGAGGAGAGAGGATGGCTCGCGCCCAGGAGGTCGAAGCTACAGTGAACTGTGATTGCGCCACTGCACTCCAGCATGGGTGGGACCCTGCTAAAAAAAAAAACCCACAAAAAACCAACAATGATAAAATAATGAAAGCAAGCGGCCGCAGGCTATGCCTGGAATGTTCCAGGGCTATGAGTGGGGCCGGTGGGACCGCCCCCACTTTGAGAGTCTGCAAACACAGGCAGAGGCAGGAGAAAACTGTCCCCTGCCCCCAGAGCACACACACACAGCACGAAAAGTCTGGCGTCTAGTAACATGGATGCCAGGAGAGCCAGCGAGGCAGGAGGCACTGCCCACAGGATACAGCTCAGTAGAACCGGGGGCTCCTCCAGCCTCGCAGGACATGGGCAACTCCAGCCCACCTCCCAGCAGCCAGGTTTACTTCAGAATTCTGTCTTGGTTCATCCTGTGAAACCCCATCTCACATCCTGCCCCTGCAAAGGAGAGCTGCCCATACATACATGTGTAGCCACACCTCACACGCACACAGGCAGGTGGGTATGTGGGCAGGCGGGTGCCTGCGCACACCGGCAGTGGCCTCCGTAAGTCACCCTGTGTTGGTTTCTGCCCTGAAGGCTGGTGGTGGCACTCCTGGAGCAGGCAATGCTGCTCATCTCTTAGAACAAGGGCACTGGGAGACCCACCCTGCAGTGAGCCCTGAGGGTGGACCTTTCAGATTATGGCTTCTGCTGTCAGGGCACCAGTGTGCACAGCCCTCGATCCCCAGGAGACGTGCCCTCCTCGCTGGACACAGACCTTGTCACTGTCATACATGTGGAGCAGGAGCCATGTCTGCCTCGTCTTCTGAAACCTCCAGTTCTCATGCTTTTGGGCCCATCTGGGGAAAGGAAGACAAATATCTCAGGTGCAGCCGGGCGCGGTGGCTCAAGCCTGTAATCCCAGCACTTTAGGAGGCTGAGGTGTGTGGATCACGATCAAGAGATCGAGACCATCCTGGTCAACATGGTGAAACCTCGTCTCTACTAAAAACACAAAAATCAGTTGGGCATGGTGGCACACGCCTGTAGTCCCAGCTACTCGGGAGGCTGAGGCAGGAGAATTGCATGAACCCAGGAGGCAGAGGTTGCGGTGAGCCGAGATTGCGCCATTGCACTCCAGCCTGGGTAACAAGAGTGAAACTCTGTCTCAAAAACAACAAAACGAAACAAAAACATCTCAGGTGCTGAGCAAAAGGCCCCCGGGCGCCTGTGTGCCCCGACAGATCTGAGCTGCCTCGTCTCAGGAGAGGGAACCCCACCAGATGCTGAACACCAAGGCCACATGTGGAGGGGGTTTTTTGGAGCCCCTCCCCTGCCCAAGGTGAGGAGCCGCAAAACCCACCAAGCAAAACCTGCTGCTGCCTGTCCAGGAAACACGTTGACGTCACTCTCAGTCCGGCCACCCTGGGCTCATGGCTGCCCCCAAGTGTCCTGTGGGCTCTCCCACCCCACGGGCCACACTGATTTTACAGGGGAGGAAGGATGAAGTCAGTTTCTCTGGGAGGAAAGGGAGCGACTTAATTGATTATGTATTTTTTACAGGTAACGGTAGACTGTAATGAACAATACCCCTTTCACAGCCAGGTTCCTGCGTGTCCCAGGCCCTCACAACAAGGGGGCAGTGGGCCTGGGGATGACCAGCTCCGGGGTGCCAAAGGGGCTGCTCCCTGGGGCCACAACTGCCCACCCCCCAACATCTCGCTCCTGCACTGGGCCTGTGGATATTGGGCAGCTGGGGACCGAGCGAGGCCCGCATGGTGGATGGGACAGCTCCAGGCAGGTTTTACTCCAGAGACCTCCTCCAAGACACGTGTTTCCAGGGCCAGGCACAGCAGCTACGCACAGATGCCTCCATCAACATGCAGGCCCAGGTCTCAAGATGCAGGCTCAGCAGTGGGGAGGGCATGCACCTGTCAAGAGTGCCACCCAGCCCACCTGTCCCTACCGTCCTGTGGGTGAGTGGAGTCCTGTGGGTGAGTGGAGTCCTGTGGGTGAGGGGATTCCTGTGGGTGAGGGGATTCCTGTGGGTGAGGGGAGTCCTGTGGGTGAGGGGAGTCCTGTGGGTGGGGAGTCCTGTGGGTGAGGGGAATCCCATAGACGGGGAGCCTGGCTGTGCACCTGCCATGTGACATGCCAGTCCCATGTGCACAGACACGCAGCCCCCGCGTGATGAGAGGAGCCTCCAAGAAGGTTTGGTCTTCATTCCTTTCTTTCCAGACAGTCCCATGTGGCCCCTGCCCCGAAGCCCAATCCGGCCAGCATAGGCCCCTGTGAGGTGCACGTGGCCAGACTGGTCAAGGCATCTGCCCGCTTCAGGGAGCAGCTGGCATCTCAGCTTTGCCACCTATCAACTCTGCCACCTTGAGCTGCTGTGTTCCTGTTTCCTCTCTGGGAACCTGGAGTGGTGATCCCACTTCACAGGTGTTTCCAGAGACCACACACGGCGGGTCAGTCACCTCTGCCCTGCACACGGCCCTCCTGTGGGGCCCAAAGCCACTACACTGCTGCCCACGGCCCTGAACTGAGGGAGCCTCTGTCTTGCTGAGCCCCCACCAGGCCGGCTTCAAGCTGAGTTCGTCTCCATCCTCTCCACCAAAGATGAGCCGTCCCGCTCGGCCTCGTCACTGGGGAGTGGACAAATCGAGGGGAGGGTGGGGTGCTCAATGTCACCTGTGGTTCCCGGGGTGCCAGGTGAGGCCTCCTGAGTGATGGCCACCTCTGCCCCCGACCCTGGGGACTGATCCCTACACAGCTGCAACCAGTTCACCGGATGCCTGACATGATCCCCTTTCTCTCTGCCTAGGTGGGGCGGGAGACAGGAGGCCCCACCTTGGAAAAGGAAAGAGAACAGCCAACAGAAGAGGGAAGTCCCTCGTCCTCAGCACAGCTGGGGCCACGGCCACAGCTGGGTCATCTCTCCAGAGCTGCCTGGAGTGGCCTGGAGAGAAAAGCCTCCTCTCCTCTGGTACTCACTAGCTGGGTGGAGAACCAGAGTCCCTGCTAACCCTTTAGCCTTTAAACAAAAGTGGGGAGTTCTTGGTGAACCCCCTTCCAAAAGAAAACCGAGGGAGGGTTTCTCTGCTGAGACAGCATTTGAAGCTGACCCATAGCCACAGCGTCCACATGCTCGTAACTGCAGCAGGAACTGCCAACCAGGGTGAGTTGACGACTCAAACCCCACGCAGGCCTGACTGAGTCCTGTGTGTCCTGATGAAGCTCAGAAGGTGAGTGACTTGCTCTCATCCCACTGCAGGTGAGTGGAGTACCCCATCTCGGCTGGATCTGTGCAGCCCAGGTCCCAGCTCCCAGCTCCTCTGTCTCCTGTGGGGGCACCACCTCCCACCTCGAGCAGACCCAGGCAGGGGGCCAGCCTCCCAGAAGGGTGAGCTGAAGCCTGCAGGGACCTGGGAGGCTGTGGTCGCCTCTTGTCCCGAGCTAGAGTGAACATACCCAGAAGTTCACTGGGCTGAGGCCCCTCGGGACGCTGGTTTTCCTTTTTCAGTTATATGGAAAGTCAATCTTCAATTTCCTACGTTGAGAATATAAACTTTTTTTTTCTCTTTAATGAGGAACAGGCTTGTCCACTGACAGCTGTGTGCATCGCTTCTGTAACGACCACAGTCCGGCAGCAGAAGAGCGGAGGGACTGCTCCCATCTCTCTCAAACTCCCACCTTCTCGAGGCCGGAGGAACACAGCTCTGGCTCCAAGCTGGAAAATTGAGCTGGGCGACCAAGCCTGGGGCCCCTGCTGGGGAACCGCAGGGACGGTCACAGCACAAGGAAAGAGCGCACAGAGACCACAACCCCTCACCCCCGCCTGCTGGCCCCCAGTCCCAGCTCCACACAAAGCCAGGAGCATCCCAGAAAGGCTGCAGAGGGGCCGCCCCCTTGAGGTTCAAGAACAGCTTGGGGTGCAGTCATAGGTCACAGGCCAAGGTCATGGCGTGGGGACGCTGCCTAGCTGGCGACCTAGGTTCCAGGGGGCAAGAGACCCCAAAGGCACTGGGTCCATGTGTCTGGGAGGGCAGAGTCGTCATGGGATCTAGAAGGGAGATACCCCAGGGCATCCTGGAATGGGTGGGGTGCCTCCCAGAGAGATGAGAGGAAACTCCACGATGAGGGGCTTGCCATGACAACTCGGGGTATCCTCCGCACAGAGCCCACCCGGCCGCAGATGGCTTTGCCTCCAGGAGGAACCCCTCGTGGAGAGCCTGGAAGATGGCCATGGCCAGCACGTCCTTCTTGAGTTCCAGCCCAGGGCCTCTACCGGGGGAGGACGACTCGGGGGCACCTCCCTTACCGCTGCCCCTGAGTGGGGGTCTGTAATGGGCCAGCCGTGGCATGGCCGATGGTCCCCAGACTAAGGACATTCCCCTGCAGAACTCCCTGGCTCCCTGTGAAAAACCCTGAGTTCCCAGGGATACCATGGGCCCCACGTGTCCATGTAGGCTCTGATCTGGCCGCCAGATATGGCTGGGTGTGTGGGCGCCCTTGGAAACCCCCAGGAAAGAGGAGGAGTGCTTGCCAGGGTGCCCACGTCTGTGGCTGGCAAGGCAGCCCCCTGGTGTGTGGATCCGAGGCCCTGGAGGAAGCTCCCGTGGGAAGAGGCTGCTTTGTTTCTGAGGAGTAAGGGCCACCCCCTCCTCACACATGCAGGACACAGTGACTCCCCACAGAGTTTGTGGCTGCGGGGTCATGAGTAGCACGAGGGGGCCACGGGAAGGTCCTGGAGGATGAGGACCAGGACAGGAGCAGGGTGGGCACCCAGGCACCCATGACATTCCCACAGGGTCCTCAGAGGACATGTGGTCATGGGAGGGGAACCAGGGTGCCTCCAAGGTGAAGACCAAGGAGTGGCAGCCACGCTGGAGGGTGGCTGGTCCCCCCTCTCCTGCCCACGTCCCCACCGGCCCCCTTGTGCTAAGAGTCCACTCTGAGAGCAGCCAAAGGCGCTGGCAGGTGTGGGGAGTAGGGAGGAAGGAGGCCCTAGGAAAGAAGGAGGCCTCGGGAGGAAGGAGTGCAAACCCTACCCACCCCTGCTCCCTGCTGGCCTCAGGCGTCAGGGCAGGCCCAAAACAGCTATGCCTCTGGGAGCCAGGGAGGGCGCAGGCGGCACAGCTGCAGGCATCTTCCGGGTCTGTGTGCCCACCTGCTCCTCTGTCCAACCCACACCCCACCCATACCTGGGCTCTAGGTGATGCCCCTTCTGTCTACAGCGACTGACCCTGCAGTGGCTTGTGGCCCTGCCTGCCGAGGAGCAGGAGTGAGCGCAGCGGGCAGCAGCCTCACACCGCAGCCAGCACTGTCCCCTGGGCCAAGTGCATTCTCGGAGCAGGAAAGAGCTCTTGGGGTAGCCCTGGGTGCCTGGCCCTCAGTCCCATGTTCCCCAGGGAGGGGGAAACTGAGGCTCCCAGAGAACTGATTTGGTGTAGAGACCCACGATGACCGAACTGGTTCTAGCCGGATCCATGGCTGAGCTCGCATTCTGGGACTCCAAGGCGGCTTTGGCCCCAAGAAGGAGGAGTGCTCAGCCCCCTCTATTTCCTGAGCCCAGCTCTCTGCCTGGTGCAGGGCGGCCAAGAGTTTCTCTCCTGGGGTAGAGGGCCGTCCTGGGGATGCACACAACACACACACACACACACACACACACACACACGTGCGCACATATGTATGCACACACATGCACATATGCATACACATACACACATGCACCCACATGCCCCACCACACAGGCACATGTGTACACAACACACACATACACATGTCCACACGCATGCACATGTACACATACAAGACATGTCCACACACAAGCATAAACATACACATGCACACACATGTTCACACACATCCAATGTGTGCACAAATGGGTGCACACATATACATGACATATATACACGTGCACACACACATACACATGTGTACACATCCATGCAGGCCCTGCTGCTCACTGCTCAAGCTGCACAGCCACACTTGGGGTAATCTCTCTGAGGGGCTCCCACAGAGGCGTGGTTGGAGTCTGTCTTCCCATGCAGGGCCAGCACCCCCTCACAGGATACCCTGCCCCTCAGGGTGACTCTATCAGAGGGACCCAATGAACAAGGCCTAGTTGTTGTCTCTGAGGACACCGGCCACATGGATGCCATAACATCCCTTCTCCTAGGCGCCATCAGCACTCAGGGAGAGGGACAGAGCAGACAGAAATGGACAGCAGCCGTGCTGGTGAGCGCCAGGGAGGTGGCCACAGCCCACATGGCTGCAGAGCCCATGCCGAACCTCTCACCCCTGCAATCCTGCACCGTCCACCCAGCAATGCTGCAGGCAGCCAGGGCGCCCCTCGGTCCCTGTCTCCTCTCTGGTGGCACTGCCACCTCCTGTTACTGTGAGTGAGGGCTGAGGGCCACCCCGAGTTCCCTCCTCCTCATTCCATGTCCAAGCAGCACCCAGGCCCGTGGATCCTCCCTGTGGCGACCAACACCTGGGACGAGGTTCACCATCAGAGCCATTTCTAAGAGCACAGTTCCGGGCAGCCCCTGCACAGAGCTGCTGCCCATGAAAGCTCCTGAAGGCTCTGAGTCATTCAGACAGAAAGGGCAGTGGCGGCAGCACAGGTGTGGCATAAACACTAATGCCCCACTTCGCTAAAACCTTCCACACAGCGTGTGCAGGTGAAGGCGGCAGCCTCCTTGTGCAGGGGTCAAGACACACACCAGGGACAGAAGTGCGTGGGGCGGGGCCACGTACCCACAAAGGTAGTCCAGGGCCAGCTCGGCCCCCGAGCGTCTGGCTGGTGGGTGCTGAGCCATGACGCCCGCTTCCCGCAGACGCTGCCGCTCCTTTTTCTTCCGTTCCTTCTTCAGCTTCCTTTCCAGGACTCTCTGCTCCTCTGGGGACAGCTCCGGCTCTGCATCCTGCACAGCCCTGAGCACAGCTCCACCCTGAAAGTTAGGGAACAACATCAGGCTTTGGGGATGGACAAGGGTCTCCAGAGATGGGTGCGCTACCTGGAGCCTCTTCAGCCCACCCTTCTCATGGCAGTGGCCAAAAGCTCTGTCCTCAAGCACCAAGCCCAGCCCCGGCCAACAACATCCCACTGAGCCTGTGCTGCAACGGAGAGATGGACGGGTCACATGAGGATGGCCAGTCCCGCAGGCAGGCGCCAGGTGCCAGGGTTAACTGCCCACAGGCCCCTTCCCCACCCACATGCACCTACCGCAGACTCCCACCTCTCGAGGCTCTGTGAGGCCCTGCCCCACCCCGCATGGCTCGGGAAGGTCTGGGCTGGGCCCCAGGGAGAGCTAAAGGTGTGCCGAGGCCTGCTATCACACAAGACAGGTGCTGGCCCTGGACATGACCCAAATCCTGATGACAGTGCCTGGGGCCTGCTGAGTTTTAGCAGGTTGCTGGCTGCCTGGCTCCACCTGGCCTGCAGGCTGGGGACAGGGGGGCGGCCAGGACCCCAGCGGGAGGGAGACGGCCCGCTGTGACCGTGTTTCTCCAGCCACATCTTACCAGGAAAGTCCAGGCCTCCCTCCTGTCCACCTCTCCCCTAATTAACAAAAGAAGAGGATGACACAAAGCGTTAGAGTGCCAGGGGCAGCCAGGCCTTGAGATGACCAGGAGGTGACCCCAGCCACCGTCCAAATGCTTCATCTTTCCTGGAAAAAGCCAGAACATCAGCGTTGACTCTGAGCAAGGCCAGGAGCCCAGGGAAATGGTGCGGGGCATGGGAATCAGAACCAGCCACTGCCCACTGGGAGCCAGGGCTTTCAGGAAGGGAGGTCGGGCACAGCCTCGACCTGTGCATCCCACCCCAGGAAGAGCAAAGTAAGTTGAAGCAAGGGCCCCCCTACACACAGGTATTTACGCAGCCCCACTCCACACACACACACACACACACACACACACACACACATGCAGACTCACAACACCCCCACCACAGCCCCACACTAACAGCCCCCACTCCTAACCCACGTCCCCACACCAATCCACATACACCCACATACACTCAGGGAGACATACCCCTAGCCACACCCCTAGAGCCTGCTGGGAGCTGGCAGCAAGAGGTAGGGCCTGGGGGGCGAGCGGCACCCTCCCTGGCAGGTGCCCAGCACGGAGAGGCTTAAGAGTTGTGGTGAGAAGGCCTGGGCCACCTAGACACACAGGCGGGAGGCTCTGAGACTCACCAGGCCAGGCCTGTGGGGTCTGAGGAGCAAGGAGTTTCATGGCAAGGACTATGTGGACACCCACAGGGGAACCCAGTGGCTGACCCGCTCCAGCTGGCTCTGCACCCACCTTCTAGGCTCACAGCTGCCAACAGGGCAGGCACAGTAGAACACCTGGCCCAAAAGGCAAAAACCCTTCTGGCGCCAGCCCCGCCTCTGTCCCCACCCCGTGGGCCCCCGTGGCCACAGAGGCCTCTGCTGACCATGCAGGCAAAAGTCCACGGCACCGTTGGGGCTGCAGAGGGGCCGCGGTGGTGGTTGGGGGTCTGTCAGCCCACATGGTGGGGTGCCTGGACAGGCCTTGAGCAGGTGGACAGGGCCCGGCAGCAGGGTCCTGGGATGGAGGCCAGGGCGCCGAGGGCAGGGCCAAGGCTAAGGGAGGCAGTGACGTGGGTGCTGGCCTGGGGTGGATGGCGAGGGGAACCCAGGCTGTCCCACACCGGGGGCCACACGGCGGACCTGCAGGTCCAGCTGTTTCTTGCAGGCTTCCAGAGTGCCAGGTTCAGGGCTGTCTCTTGTGTCAGGCACTAGCCTGGACGCTGCGGAAACAGCCTCCTTCACACCAACTCTTGCTTCTGGCCACCAGCGCTCCTGACCCGCCAGGGCTCACAGGAGCGGCCCAGGAGGTGGGAAGCTCAGGAGCGCCGCCCACCGTCCCGGGGTGTACCTACAGCTGGCCACGCACCTTTAACTTTTCCTAAGCAACCAACGAACCCAAGAGATGATCTCAGCTAAAAAACCCACATTCCTGCTTTCTGTGCTGGGCCTCAAGAGAAGTCGCAGAGGCAGGTGGTGAGGAAGCTGTGCCCAGGCAGCCTCGGGCCTTGGTGGTGCCCGGCTCCACTCTGCGCCATTGGCCACCCCCCGTGCTCGCTGCCCTGGCAGCCCCGACATTTCTAGCCTGGACCAGGTGATTCCCCTAGGCTGTGACCATGAGGTGAGCAGCCTTAGCTATCTTGGGATGACATAGGTGGGCCCTGGGAGGGTGTCCAGCTGGAGGGGGGCGGGAGGCAGCAGTTCTGGGCAGCATTGTCGGGGGGCAGCAAGGGAGGGAGGAGGGGCCACAAGGCTCAGGTGTGGCACTGTTGGGATGCTTCCTCCGCTTGGCCTGGACCTGGCCCAGAGATCACAGGTGAGCAAAGCAGGATGGCTGTCACTGGCGGAAGAGCAAGGACAACTTTCTCCCACTGCCACCCATGTGCTGACCCTCCAAAGAACTCGGGTTTATTAGCAAATGCTTTTAACAAACTTACTAGTACCACATATACCTCCCAAAGTTGCCCCAAGGGCTTGTAAATTGCCTAAGTATACACCAAAATTTTTTTAAAAGAATGCAAGTGTCAAATACAAGCCTGTGAGGGCCGCTTCTAGGGACCTGAGTTTCAGGCCTCAGATGCAAAGCCTGGCATGGCAGCCAGAGGTGACTCCAGGTTCCTGCCGGCCCCAGGAGTCTAGGAAGGGCGGATCTTGGGCCACCTGGAGGGCCTCTAGGCCCAGTGTCCAGCCCACAGACCCTGCAGGGTGGGGCCGCTCTCCAGGGAGAGGTGTGCTGGGTAGCTTTGAACCGATGCCGTCAGGGGAAGAACCTCTCTCCTAACATGACAGTTTTCTGACACACAGATGGGACAGGCCCCCGTGGAAGGAAGCATCGGCCACTCACAGATGTGTGACATCTACAGCTTAGTGTCTCTGGACCATCCCAGTGCAAGCAGAAAACTGTAGAAGGTGTAGTTACCTCATCTCAATGCTAGAACAGTTCTAGCATCTCAGACCAGATGAAATATAGACTCTCATATGAAGTGAAGAAAAATTAAAATTGTAGTCACACATTCTCTCTTCTGCATTTTTGGTTAGCTGTCTCGAGGATTCCACATAAAACAATTCAATGTGCATGGAAAGCGTCATACAGGACATGCCCCCACACAGGACGTGCCCCACAAAGAACATGCACCCACACAGGACACGCACCCACGCGGGACAGGCCCCTGTGCAGGACAGGCACCCACACAGGACACGCCCGCACACAGGACACACCCCCATGTAGGACATGCACCCACACAGGGCACACCCACACAGGACAGGTCCCCATGCAGGACACACCCCCACAAAGGACATACACCCACACAGGACAGGCACCCCAAAGGACACACCCCAACACAGGACACGCGCCCAAGCAGGCACCCACGCAGGACAGGCACCCACGCAGGACAGGCACCCGCGCAGGACGCACACCCACACAGATAAACTGCGACGCCAAGGGCCAGCATGGAGACATGGCCAAGGGACCCGTCACTTCATCTACACTGTGTATTTTACAATGTGAACACTCAACAGACTACACTGAGCAACGTAGCACTTGTGCAATTAAACATCAAGTCCTTACCAGCTTCTAGGGCAATGAAAATGTTCACTGCACTCAACAAACTGAAAACAAACCACAAAGTCAAACCCTGAAGGCTGGGAGGAGCAAAGCAGATCAACGGCCCAGCAGCTTCCAGAGAAGATATAACTGCATGACAATTATCTTCTTCCTTTATGCCTACAACTCCTGGCAAGAGACACAGAGAAGAAATGACACTAAGAAATGACACTAATTTGATTTGAAAAGATTCCCGTAGACTCAACTGAGGCAGCAGAGTCTCCACGGCGCCTTCCTGCGCACCCCACCCATCCAGCCCCTCTGCCTGACATGGGCCCTGTGTGAGCCGTGCCCCCTAGCGGGGGGCTTTGCCACGACGCACTGGCTCTTCCTGGAGATGTCCAAGGTGGGGAACACTTGCTAGTCACACCCCAACCAAAAGAACTGGCAAAAATAAACACCATGATCATCCCCAGGAGACCTGAGTGGCTTAGTGAATTTAAGCCAATAGGAAACTCGGAAGAAACACACAGGGGCTCTATAAAGCCGGCCTGGCACCGGCTCTGGCACCAGGTCCCTGGACTGGACACCAGTCTCCATGGTTACAAATATTCCTGACGACCATGAATATTACACCACACACAGAAACGAGCCCCAGCCACGGCCACAGCAGCGTTCTGGTTAATCTCACCCGGGCCTGAGCCCAGCTCTCGGATCCCGGCACCAGTTCCATCTACAGCCCCTTCCTCCCTGCGGGTCCTCCCTCCCTGCCCAGCCGTGCTGAGCACAGGCATGCACCAGGCAGGTACAGCAGGAAGCGGCCTTGGCGGCTCCTCAGTCCCTGCTAAGTTGTGGGGGGGACTAGGGAGTGAGGAAAGAGAGGAGGGGTCAGGAAGAGGTGTGAGCTCCCTGTCCCCCCAAGGCGTGAGGGCAGGTCTTTGTCAACCTGAGGCTGGGGATGAATGGGCAAGTCCCTGTCTCAGGACCAGGGCCATCGGGAGACGCTGCAGGGGCTGGGCTCATGCTTCAGCTGCCAGGGCCCTCAGGCATCCACGTTGCTTTGGATTCAGGGTTTAGAAAAAGTACTTCTTCTAGCCAGACTTTCTGCTACCACCCATGTCTAAGGGAGCAGGGGCTTCACCTAAGAAAGGAGAGTGGAGTGGGGAGACCCAGGGCTGACCCAGGAGATCAGGGAGGACCCAGGGCTGACCCAGAGAGCGGGGAGAACCAGGGCTGACACAGAGGGTGGGGGGCCCAGGGCTGACTCAGAGGGTGGGGAAGACTGCAGCTACGGTCTCTGTGGCCTTAATGCCCAGCCCTCATGGAGACACCAAGGCAGGAGTGCGTCCTGACACGTGGCCTGGGCTCCCTTGGTGGGCAGCTCCTCACCCACAGTGAAGCAAGGCCAAAGGTCATCGAGTGCTGACTGCCACTCTCCTTCCTCCGGAGGCCTGGCCCCTCTGCGAGCAATGCCCATGTGACACCGATGTCGCCTGACCAGATGGAAATACTCCCGACGCCCTGCAGTGACCCTGGACCAGCGTCTGTTTGGCAGGACCATCTGGTGTCTGAAGTGTCACACGAGGATACCAGATAAAACACGCTCCCACGCCCGTGTCACGGCAGCACACGACACACCAGCACATGCCAGCACACGGCAGCGCCTACCCACACACCTCAGTCCTCTGCTGAGCATTTCATTGAGGATGTGGGGTCTGCCAAGAGCCCGGACCACGCGGGCCTAGAGCACCTCAGGTTGTGGGCATTGGGCCACTGCCTCTGGCTCCAGGCTCAGGCTCCCTGGGGAAGTGGCGACCATGTGTGAGGAGAGACCAGGCAACAGAGAAAGGACCCATTGTCTCTCAGAGTTCCCTGCCCGAATCCCCTGACGTGCCCTGCTGTGCGGGTAAAGGGGTCACCCGGCCTGGACCCCGTCCAATAGACGTGCAGGGCACTCTGTGCTTGAGGCGGGCGCTGCTGTCCTGTGATGCCAGTGGGCAACAGTGCCAGGGCTCCAGTGCCGCTGTGTCGGGCCCTCGGGGAACATCCCTGGATGGCAGGGGAGATGGGGAGGGCTCCGCACAGGGGGGTGGAGGACAGGGAGACGGCCACACACCCTCCTGCACCTCCTTCTCAGAAAATGAGCAATGGACTCACGGCTTAGAGTTTCCCAGGCAGGGGAAGCTTTTCCAGTGTGATCTCATGCAAAACCCCATGTGAACTGACTGCCTCGGGCAGCTGCTTGAGGTAGGGGTCTTCTCTGCCCCCGCCCCCCACTGCACACAGGGCCAGGCACTCTGAGGTCCAGCATCTGGGACTCAAAGTCGCATGTGCCTTGGTGGCATGGCGCCTCGCCTTTCCTGTGCTGCAGTAGGAACACCTGTGTTTGTTCAGCGCATTCTATTTTGCAAAATGCGGTAGAAAGAAAATAACTCCAGCAGGAAACAGAAGACCCAGCAGAACTTGCCCAAATTTAAATAAAGATCCAAAGTCCTCATGGGGCTCAGATGTTCCCACATCCCAGGCAGAAATCCCCACCTACACGTGCACACGCACACACACGCACGAACCTGCACACATGTACACACCCACACATACACACGTGTACACATATGCATGCACATGCGCACATGCACCCACACACATGCACACACACACACACCCTGCTATCTGTGTTCTCCTCATTGAGCCCTAGCTAAGCACCAGCTCCCACTGGCAGGAAGTCCAGGCCCGGGGATATGCAGACTGGGGCTTAGCTGGTGGCGTCCAAGTCAGGAAGCCAGAGCTAGGGCCCTACAGGAACAAGGGGTTGCCACTTCAACAGGTAACCCACATAAAAAGTTATTAATGAAACTACATCATTTTTCTCGCCCCACAGCTTTGAAACCAGCGTGCATTGTACACATGGAGCCATCTCAGCCTCAGACTCAAGGTCTACCTGGCTCTGGCCGTTACCTGTGGCAACTCAGAGCCTGGCCCTGAGCAGACCAGAGATGTGATGAGGGAGTTGGGAAGGCCACATCCATGGCCAGCAGGCCCAGCCTGTGCCTCCCGGAGGCCTGCACCTCCTGCCCAGTGGGAGCAGGCGCCTAGCGTGGGCACAAACTGAGGTGTGAACGTGGCTGGGTGGGGTCCTCCTGCAGCCCGGTGACCAAAGGGGAGGCTTGCTCTCCTGTCAAAGCCAGGGAGTCTTGGGGAGCAGGAGTCTGAGGCAAACACACTGGGATGCGTGCCCTTCCATGGGGGGAGGCTCGGTTTTGGGGTGCAAACGTGAGTCTTGGGGAGCAGGAGCCTGAGAGGCATCGGGGGCAGCTCCCCCGGCCTGGGTCACACTGTTTGATCCTATAGGGGGTGGCAGAAAGCACAAGTCCCTTGGCAACACCGAGGTGACAGCTGATGACATCCCTGTAGAAGCAGCGCCCAGGTCACACTGGATGGGCTGTGTCTTGGTGCATTCAAGGCCCCCTGGACAGGGCAACGAACCCTCAGTCCACTGTGGTCTGCTTGTAGCCACCAGGAGCCCCGTAGCACCGTCTGTGAGCCATGATGGTGACGGTGGCTCAGGAAGAAGGACCAGAACCCTGGACACGTGCACATGGGGACTGTGTCACCCCAACCCTGCCCCCGATTCCATGACAACAGACGCAGGCCTGCGGGGAAGCATGTCCCTGCCCATAAGTGACTCCCCGTCCCAAGACGGCAGATGCAGGCCTGCGGGGAAGCACATCCCCACCCATGAGTGACTCCCTGTTCCAAGACGATGGACACAGGCCTGTGGGGAAGCATGGCTCTGCCCATGGGTGCCCCCTGGACTACAAGCGCCCACTCGACCATGAGCTTTTCTTTCCCCTGCATTGCCTTAGACGCCACCCAGGATTTCCAAGGTCAGGAGCCTGGTCCCATGTCTCACAGCCCTGTAGGGATTCTGCTCCAGTTTAAAGAAAACCTTAATCAGATTTATTACCCCAATTATTAGAATTCCACAGCATAACTCACAGTAGCAAATTGCTTTTTCTGAGAAACAAGAGTTTTTAAAATTAAGCCTTTTATTTTGAGGTGATTGCAGGTGACAGCCATCATGAGGGAACACGGGATGCCCACGTGCCCTCTGCTGCTTCCTCCCAGGACAACCCTCAGAGAGCAGCCAGGATCACATTCAGATCCGGACTCTGAAATGACAGTCCCTTGACCAACAGCATCAATGGGGTCTTCTTACTGATCAGAATCACACAAGGGATTAATTGACCGTTATTTCACAAAACTCACAAGCTCTCAAATCCTGCCCTCCCTCCCCCAACAAAGCACAGCGGTTAAGCTAGCGTGTGCATGAGACCCAGTTACTTCCTCGCTAGGACACCAGTGGATCACCACATGATCTCCCCTTCTACATTGATACCGATTAAAACACAGCATCTCAGACATATGCATCTGAGTCCGGAAGCTGCTGCTTTGATGAAGCCCAGGAATTGCTACAAAGTGCAGCAACATCTCCATGGCGAGCTGGCCACTCTGCTGTCCAGGCGCGGACACTGGGGTGGGCGCCGGCTCTGTCGTCGAGGCGCTCACAGGCAGGCACACGTGAGCTCCTGGAGGACAGGGAGAGCGGCCGCCCCGCCCCAGCAGAGCATGGGACACTTCCAGCTGTGATGCCGTGGCAACAGGTGGCACCTGCCTGTGGCCCCTTCTCAGAGGATGTTTGAAATGCATGAGGCCGGATGCACAGGCACAGGGAGACACAAGCAGACGTAGGCAGGCGTAGGCATCCAAGTTTTTATAACAGCGCCATCTGTGCCTCAGCACTGCATCCAATGATTAAACCAGCAGGGTCTGGCGGCTCCTGCAGCTGTGACGTGGGTTGAGCGCAAGTGACACGTGAGGTGTCCCCAATGGATGGCACAGGGAGCACCCACACCCGCCACTGCTGGGTCTGCAGAAGCTTGTGTCAGCTGGAGTGAAAACACACGGGGGCTTATTCTCCACCCAAGTTCAAACTCCCTGAACTCAAGAGACCCAGGCTGAAGACAGGACAGAGTCCCGGCCCCAGAGCCCCTCTAACCCCATACCCGAGGCGCCATGGGAACCTGGGACCTCCATGCAGGGTCGCAGGTTCCTTCCTAGGAAGGAGGTTCCCGCCCTACTCCACATTTCTCTGCATCCAAATTCCGACTCTTTGGTCTCATTCCAACTGGAGAACCTAACAAAGACTGTAGGGCCGTTATCCCAGGAAATACACACACACAGGCCAGCAATGCGCTCAGATCCCACTCCCTGGCAGCCCGACTCCTCATTCTACAGAGAGGGGTAAGGATCTCCAGGGCTGACGCTGCTCACATCTCAGCACATGCAGAAGGCTGGGCTGGAGCAGCGGCCCTACAGCCCTGGTCAGGGGACCCGAGGCCCTTCCATAGCTACTTTTTCTTTTTGATACATGGTCTTGTTCTGTGGCCCAGGCTGGAGTGCAGTGGCACCATCACAGCTTACTGCAGTCTTGACCTCTTGGACTCAAGCAATCCTCCCACCTCAGTCTCTCAAGTAGCCAGGACTATAGGCACGGGCCACCATGCCTGGCTAGTTTTTACACTTTTTTTGTAGAGACAGGACCAAGGCTGTTCTCAAACTTCTGGGCTAAAGTTATCCTCCTGCTTGGCCTCCCAAGTGCTGGGATTACAGGTGTGAGTCCACAGTACGCAGCCCCTGCTTTCCTGTTATTTTTAACAGGATTTTTCCTGCAGCTTGGCTGACAGCAGGACCTGCCTCCCTACGCCCGCCTGGAGGAGCTGAGAAGCCTCAGCTCCTCAAAAGCAGCCCTTGCCAGAGACGTGACTCCACACACGGGACCAGGAACGGGCCAGGCCCCGCAGAGGCCTTGCACCTGGGTTTCCTAAACACAGCTTCAGTTCAGCCACACACCAACGGCGCAGGCGGGTTACAACAAATGCCAGGAAATGCATCCATGGGACAGGAGAGATGTGGGAGCCCCATGTGCCTTCGGTGGCCAGGGCTGAATTTCGCAAGCAACATTAGAAATGTTTTATTCCAGCTTTTCTCTTAACTCAAGGGTTAAAATGGAAAGTTGTGGTGTGAGGCAGTCTGCTAAACACTAGGATGAGGGTGAGGACTGAGAGCTGTCCTCTCTGCTGCCACCTGCGCCACAGGAGCCTTCCCAGGGCCTCTATGGTTTCCAGCCTCTCTTCACGGAGCCTGACAGCGCCGCTGGACTGGATGGGAGGGAGACTCATGCAGAATGCACGGACGAGGAGCACTTTTTATAAAGATCAGATCAGGTTTCTGGAAACAAAAACCCGAGATCCTGAGAGCTGCTATTTAGACTTGACGCACACTCCAGAATTTCTCAGGTGTCCATTCCCCAGCATCACTATACACCCATCCCTGGCTGAAGAGCACACTCTTCAATGCGGAGGCAGAAGGGGCAGGCAGAAGAGCCCAGGGCGCTGGGGGAGTGGGCAGGGGGGCTCCCACACTTCTGGTCTGATCTGGTCGGAGGCATCACAAGGGAAGGTGTGGAGATGCTGGCAATGGGGACACAGGGCCAGCTGAAGAAGACAAAGGCACCCCCTTCACCCCACACCTTCCCAGCCAGAGGGAACCAGCCAGCAGCTGGTAGCAGCTCAGTCCTGACGGCTGGAGACCTAGCCCTAGGTGCGGGCAGGCTGGGATCTGCTGCTCAGGGCCTAGAGGCAGCTCTGGACCAGGGTGGAGGCTGGAGACCAGTCTGCATAGGCCATCAGCTCCATCACTGGGGTGGTGGCTGCTAAGAGAAAAGCCTGTGCTTGGTGCCTCAGGGACGTAAAAGAGAACCACTCCCTGTTCCAACGATTCCAGGTGGGGAAGGACAAGCAGCAGCTGAGGCTACAGAGTACAGGCGACTCACTGGGGTGCGGGTGCAGGGGACTCACTGGGGTGTGGGTGCTGGGGACTCACTGGGGTGTGGGTGCTGGGGACTCACTGGGCTGTGGGTGCTGGGGACTCACTGGGCTGTGGGTGCTGGGGACTCACTGGGCTGTGGGTGCAGGGGACTCACTGGGCTGTGGGTGCTGGGGACTCACTGGAGTGTGGGTGCAGGGGACTCACTGGGGTGTGGGTGCTGGGGACTTGAGATGGGTACTGTGCTGAGCAAGCCTGAGCAAGACAGTGCTAGAGGTGGGTGAGGAGGTATAGAAGTCAGGTCGGGAGGGGGACTCTGTCCTGGCACTGGTGCCAGTTGGGGACCCCCCAGTGCAGGTGAGGGGCTCACAGCTGCTAAGACCTATGGACACAGCTTTGTGTATTCTGAAGTCATGGAGCACAAGAGCTGGGTGCGGGGGTATGTGGACCAACCTTGCCTGTTCAGGAGGAATGGCGCTGGTACCAGAGCCCTGTAACCCCTCAGCACCTGCAGAGGCTGCATGGCTCCCCGATGGGAGTTGGGGGCCGGTGTTTCTCGCTCCGTATTTCCCTGCACTCTGGAAACTCCTGCATCCCTTGTCTTGGGCCTTTCACTGCTTCCTCCATTCCTTGGGCCACCAGAGGCAGGCTGGGGTCCTTTCCTTTCTCAGCCTCTACGACCAGCGTCTGGCACAGGACGTACACCCACCAGGACGCTGCCTGGGACAGAGGCCTACCTTCTCCCTCTGGCCGGGTGGGCCCTGCAGCAGCTCCAAGCCTCAGCTGCCTTGGAGGGAATCGTGAACTGCTGGGCAGAAGCAGGCCTCCTGACCCCAAAGCTGGTCTCCCTGGGTCTCCAGATCCCAGAGGCCCTGACCCTCTGTCACCTCCCAGATGCTGGCAAGGCCTCTGGGTGACGTTTACCCACATCCAGGGGAGTGATACAGGCCCCCACCGAACAGCCGCTTTGTAACCACATGTAGGGCTGGGCGGCTCTAATTTGAGCTTAAGTATGTGGACTCTAAGGATTCACGACATTCCTCGTTTCTTTCATTACTATTGGGCCAACTGAGGCGTGGAGCATAGCTGCAGCCTGCATCGCTGAAGAGCTCATGTGGGGCCACCACTCTGGCTGCTGGGCACGTGGCTGGCAGGTAAGGGTCACGCACAGCTGTGCTTCTGTGTTGCCAGAGGCTGTGCTGCAGCTCCCTGCCAGGCCCATGTCCTTCCCAGCTGTGAAAAAACGAGCCTGCCTTGGCTTCTCCTGTGGAAGCCACAGCTAACTAGCAGTTGGAGGCAGCATTGTTTCTAAGGGAAGGCAGCTCCAGCAGGCCTCGGGCAGCACGGCCAGGGCTGAGCCGCGCCGCTAAGCACAGGGGCGGTTAATACACAAAGCCCACTTCTCAACCACTTGCAGGAAGTCAGCTCCCAGCCGCTCCCAGTTCTTCAATGCTGATCCCGCCACTGTACTGAAAATCAGATCATTAATGTCTGAAAAACATACGGAAAAGTGCAAAGACATCCAAGCCCCTCTGTTGCTGCGGCTCCAGCACCTGGCTCGGAAGCCTGGGCAGAAGGCGAGGCTCCCGCAGCGCCAGAAAGGGCCTTACATGCTCCCTGAAGACGGAACCAAGCCACTCCGCACACGCGGATTTTCAAGCGTGCTGCCCACTTCACCAGGCAGCCTCTGGGCTTCATTCTGTCCATGTGGCCGGTTTGCTCTGTGTTGTTGGGAAAATGCCAGGGCTTTTCGTATAAACTGAAAACACCAAAACTACATTCTCATCTGAGGCCCTCCCCTTCCTTCTCACCCCAGGGTCTCCTGGGTGCGGAGTTACAGCTCAGGCCCTGCAGGAGCCTGGAAGATGTTTGAGCTACAAAAAAAATCAAGACACGTTACCGGCTCTAAAATGAGGACATGGCAGAATCAAAATTCAATGTCCATAAGCTATATCCATTTGTCAGTTTCGTTAGTTGTTACATAGTTTAAAACACTCACATTTGGGAACTAAGGATGGGTTAGGTTTTCCTCACTTTGCCACAACTCCTCAGTGAACACAACCAATTCCTAAAAACCACACTGTCAATGAGATGAGTTATTCAGAACCAAAGGACTGAAGCAACGGCCACCATTCTTGCCGTCTCTACAGCTGTGAGGCCAAGCAAAAGGCTAGGTGGACGCCTGGTCCCGGCCCCTGGCTGTGTGCACAGCCGCTCTGAAGATGCTCCAGGAGGCAGCACAGAACCAGCACGGGCCATCTCCTGCCCGGGTCACAGCTTCTTTAGAAGAGGAAAGATTGGCACCAAAGCCGTCTGCGCTCTCCACCCAAACCCGGGCGGGGTTGCGCAGGCCCGCGCTGAGCCTCTGGAAGGAGCGGCCGGCCTGCTGTGCCGTCCTCAGGAAGACTTCCGAGGAAAGGTAACCCAGTTGTTTTCACCGCGAGTCTTTTCTTTAGTTGACACCGCTTCTCACTAGCGTCCGCCGCGCCAGTGGGGGCCGCCTCACCCCAGGCAAGGAAGCCCCAGGCTTCCTCTCCCCAAGCAAAGGCAAAGGAAGGAGTGAGGCGGCGCTGCGGGTGGCACGGGCCCTCCCCGGGGAGGGGCGCTCAGGGTCACCTGGCGACTGCAGACCTCCCGGGGTCCACACAGCTCGAGTCTCCCCGGTGGCTGCCTCGCGGCTAGGGACCCTGGCCGCTCCTACAGCGCCCACATGGCCTGGACCCCCGCCCTGCCTCCCACGGCCGGGTCTCGCGTCCCCAGGAGAGTGGGAGGAGGAGCAAGGTTGTCCAGGGCCTGCCCGTGCTCTGCAGGGCGAAGCGGGGCCCGCAACACCGCTCCGACGCCTTAGCCTCCCGCGGGAGCGCCCACCTGCCGCCGCGGGGCGGGGCTGGGGCGGGCTCCTCTCCTCCCATCTCCCTTCCCCTCCCCTCCCTGTAGGCCGGGTCCGGGCCACGACCCCGCGCACTGACCTCTGCCCCGGCTGTCAGGTCCCGCGGGCACGGACGGCGCCGGGGCAGGGATACGGCCGCAGTGCGCACCGCCCGGACCGTGCCTCCAGCATCCCCCGCAGCGCCCGCACACCGCGCATGCCCAGCCGGCCCGGCGCGGCTGGAACCAGATCCAGCCGGCTGGACGGTGACGCCACCGCGCGCTGCGGGGACGGGACCTCGGCGCGGGGAGGGCGGGGCTTCGGCGGGGGGAGGGTAAGGGGACCCCGCTGCCGCCCCCGGCCCCTCCCACGAGGCTGCTCTGGCCACCACGGCTTCCGGTCCAGCTGCACGAGCCGTGTGGCTCTCGGCAGCTCCCGAACGCGCAGGGAACACCCCTCTCCCACCCCCCCCCCAACGCAGCGCCCCTGCCCGTGGCACGTGCTTGCCTCTTACCACCCCCACACGGCCCCCATCGTCCCCCTACTTCCCCATCTCCCCTAGTCTGTCCCCATCTCTCCCCCAGTCTGACTCCATGTCCCTCCATCTCCCAGGATCTGCCCCATCATAGCTTCATCTCCCCAATCTGCCATCTCCCCCAATTTGCCCCATCTCCCCCAGTCTGCCATCTCCCCAATCTGCCCCTTTCCCAAACTGACTCCATGTGCCCCATGTCCCCCAGTCAGCCCCATCTCACCCAATCTGCCATCTCCCCAATCTGCCCCATCTCTCCCTCAATCTGACTCCATGTCCCCCCACCTCCCCCAGTCTGCCCCTATCTCCCCTACCCAGGCCCTGCAGGCAGAGGCCCCGCTCCCCCAGGGCAGCCACATGTCCAGCAAAGGGGAGGTGCTCCATACCTGCTGGCTGAATACATGCATAAGTCACCGCAGCCTTTTCGTCACCACACAGAGGGCATCTAGATATCTTCCAGCTTGTGTGTTCCCTGCCCTGGGACTAAGACTGCAGATCAATGTTTTTGCTTGTTTTTGGAGATAGGGTCTTGCCCTGT